>NC_066619.1:147658173-148283173 GCF_025201925.1 Gopherus flavomarginatus
AAGTTCATAGAGGACACGTCCATCAATGGCCATTAGCCAATATGGTCAGGGAAGCAAACCCAGGCTTTTGGGGTCCTTAGCCTCTGACTGCCAGAAGATGGGACTGGATGGATGGATGGCAGTCATGGATGGTTTGCCCTGTTCTGTTCATTCCCTCTGAAGCATCTGGCACCTGTCAGAAGACAGGATACTGGGCTAGATGGTCCATTGGTTTGACCCAGTCTGGACATTCTTATGTTCTTAAAATAAGGTTGATCCACCTACATCACTCCGGGCTGTGAAAAATCCACAACTGAGCGCTGTAGCTATGCTGACCTAGCCCCTATGGCAAATGCAGCTAAGTCAACAGAAGAATGTTTCCACTGACTAGCTACTGTCATTTGGCTAGTTGGTGGTCGTACAGTGACCGAAGACCCCCTTGCTGTGCACACATTGCTGGGTTATGCTAGCATAGCTAAGGCAACATAGTTATGCCCCAATAGTCCCCATAGTATAGACATGGCCTCAGTAGCCACAGTGTGGTAGCACAGGTTAAGGGCAGTTAGCATAAGTAACTCCATTTCGGCAGCATAGGGCCGCCATTAAGGGAAAGCAAGTACATTACATACCGGGGTTGGCACTAGGGCAATGTTGAAACATAATGAAACCATAAAAGGAAGAGAGACGTTAAGATATGATAAAAAGGAAAAAGCAACTTAACAGTTCAGGAAGGCTGTGGCATGTAAAATAACTGCTTGACTAAGGGCTAGCATGCAAAACATTCGGTTGTGATAAGTTGAAAATAGCTAAATGACTTGTTTATTGGCTAAAGCTTACGATGCACAAGGGCAGCATGCACTACTGAAAGGTATATGAACCCTCAGTAACCTGCAGCGAGGGTCCTCCCCTGGTTAGCAGGGGGGCACCACGCTTGAGAGTAATAAAATATTTCTGGTATTCAGACATTCTACGTAACTTCGGTCTTTATGCCTCAGCCTAGCAACGAACTGTGCTTGGCCTATTGGCGTAATTTGTAAGACATAGAATCTGTAATGTACATTTAAAGTGGGTCTATAATATTCCAGATGTGTTATACATTGTAAAGGTTACCTATACTTTGTTCAAATTCCTGACTGGAAAAATATTCCATTCTATCCTTCATTACTTTTTCATCAACACTTATACGAAAAGAAATACAAAACATACGGTCTGGTCATTAGGCCCCTTTCCATTACCTTGACAGAGCAATATAAAGGGGTTTTAGAGTGAGTAGGAATAGACATATAGACGCTAAGGCCACAAGGAACCACTGTGATCTAGCCTGACCGCCTTCAAAACACGGGCCAGAGACCTCCCCTGAAATAATTCCCGTCTGAACTAAAGCAGGTCTTTAGAAAAATACTTCAAATCTTGATTGAAAAATGGCTAGTGATGGAGAATTCGCCACAACACTTGGTAAGTAGCTCCAATGGCTATTTAACCTCAGTGTCACATCAGTCCCATTGTACTAAAACAAAACAGAACAAACCTCAAAAGTCCCAGAACACGAATTGGCAAGAGTTCGGACATTCTCAGCAAATGCTCTCCCTGAACATTTATTTTCATCCATCTATGCCTACGTTATAAATATCAGCTCACAGTGCTGATTCTCTGCGGTGGCTGGAGTCAGACATTGTTTGGTGAAAACAATTGTGTGATATATATTTGGTGGAGGCAGAGAAGCAGGAATGACAATTGATTTCACATCTTTTCAGGGACCTCACTGTTTTATTTCTTCCTGAAATTTGGAGAACCTCTCAATTTTTCCACAGATCGGCTTGTGGTCATTATTGAGCACATGAAACATGATATGTTTGCAATTGTGTCTATACAAAATTGCTTGTGGACATCCTGTCGCATCAATCATTGCCTTCTAACCTCATAATATAGGGGAGAGGGGAATGTTTGTGTGAGTATATTATGTCCAACAAATTCAATGATATGCTTTGAAATACAGACTAAATGAAAAGGGAGATTTAAAGTGAATATAATATTCAAATCCAGTGTCCCTACTGCTTAATTTAAAAAATATGTCATCCAGAGAAAGCAATTATTAGTGGAGACGAGTCATTCAAACAGGCAGTTAATTTGCATGCATGCAAAGAAACTGGAAGGCTGGGTCACTTTGCCTTTAGACTGATGTGTTGAATCACAGCATGTCAAGGCAGATCGCATCTCCTTGGCTTCACTTTGGTGAGGCAGTTACCTACACAAATATCCTAGGAGTTGGTCAGTGCCTTCGGAGTGTAGAGTGCCGCTGAACTGAGCTCAAGAGGCAGAATCCCCCCTAAACAATCTGGTTTGCAAGGGAGGGCTCCCCCAACTGTACTCCAGCATCGGGGGGAGGGATAGCTCAGTGGTTTGAGTATTGGCCTGCTAAACCCAGGGTTGTAAGTTCAATTTTTGAAAGGGCCACTTAGGGATCTGGGGCAAAAATCTGCCTGGGGATTGGTCCTGCTTTGATTTAAGCAGGGGGTTGGACTAGATGACCTCCTGAGGTCCCTTCCAATCCTGATATTCTATGTGATGCCACATCTCTGCCCTCCAATCCCAATGTGCAGGCTAGAGCAGAGAAGGTGAGTCACAGAAGGCCATGCACCCAGAGGAAAGTGGAGATGGAGACAGCACAGAGATTTCCCTAACACAACAGCTGCAATTCAGCTTGGCTTTTCCATGGAGACTGAAACCCCTCACTCTGCACCTGACATGAGCCAACCCTAAATGAACTGATCTTTATCTAGCTGTTTACTTGGCACTCATTACTTATGTAATAAAACATCCCAGTAAAAGAAAGCAGCCTTTCCAAATCCCCCTGAAAACAAACAATAATGAAGATCACCTTTGAATTCCCCTAATTTGCTTGTGGCATCAGCACAATAGGAGAGAATAATTGCAGTTATTAAAAGTAATTGCCACAGGCAAAATATGACCCATTTTATAACACAAAGCCTGGAAAACAGAAATGGGGAAGAAAGAGAGCCACTCAGTGAGACTTCTCCCCTGCACACATACATGCCCCCCCCCTCCATTTAGTCTCAGTAATGAGCGACTTCACCTGACTCTTTTCTCAAGAGCTGCTGTTTAGGTAAGAAAACAAAGCTTTTACCATCAGCATAATCAGCGTGTATAGTCTTCATTTGGCACAGCTTCCTCTAGCAAAGCAACAGAAAAGCCTTTTTTTCCTTTCAGCTTGCCTCATGCAGATGTAAAACTGCCCCTCCGTATGAGCTAAGTGTATTGCAAAGAGAAGTCACTTTTGCTTATGGCCCAGATTTTTAAAGGTATTTAGGTGTTGCAATACCTATGTCTCATTTTCTAAAGGGATGTAGGCACTGAGGAGCCAACATCTCATTGACAGTCAATTTATTTCAGGCTCCTAAGGATGCAGACAAGCGCCTAGTGGCTTTTGCTTAACTCATATTGAAATTAATGAGACTTGGGCACCTAATCTTCTTAAACGCTTTTGAAAATCCCACTAGATGCCTATTTACTTGTGTAAGTGCCTAAATACATTTGAAAATCTAGCCTTGAGACTCCTGAGAAATCATACTCAGAATCTAAATTTAAGATGGGATTTCTCAAAAGGAGCCCAAAGGAATTAAACGTCGAATTGTGAGGAGAGGAGGAGGGAACATTTATTTTTTTTATTCACTGCCTGAACTGACACATTGAAATAATTTTATTTTCAAAGTCAAAAAAGACTCAATCATGTATTGCCATTACAGGGGTTTTGAAAATATTTATTAAAAAAAAAAAAGACAGAGGAAAAATTCTGAAACAAAACATCCTTCTGGAATGGAAAGTGAAACAGTTTGTTTTGGCACATCCAAAATGAAACAATTTCAACATTTCCAAAAAGTAAAATAAAAATATTATTTTTATTTGACCAAAACAATTTATTGAATTTAACCCAAATTTCTAAATTGTTTCAGTCAACCTTAATCTGCATTTTTTGGTGAAAAAAGGTTTTGCACACAAAAAACAAACCACTGACCAGCTCTAATTAGGAGCACAAATTCCATTGAAATTCAGTAGTTAACTGTTAATTCCTTCAAACTGCTTTGAAGATCCCAAATTAAACACACACAGAAAATGTTTTTGTACCAGCCACATCAATGTCACCATTATGGTAGACGTGAACATAAGGGTTCTTTACCACTAAATATGAACAAAGTGAAATTGGCTCCTTTTTTTCCGACAGCTTAGAAAAACAAAACAAAGGATTGGTGCAATTAGGGGGTGTGCATCAGTGAAAGCTGTGAAGAGTAGCAGCATATTCTCCCAAGTCTGCATAAATGGAATAGGTCTTGTTTGATTCCGACCAGGTAAGGAATCAGTCAGAACCATCTGAGGTCCTGCTGGAATTAATGACAGCACTAGCCATTTTCAGCTAGTTTCTGTACCCCAAGTTGGCCTGCCTGTTGGAATGAGATGTAGCCTGCTAACATGGAGGTTCCTTCCTCAGATGACTTTCCATTATAGAAAAGGAACTGTGATAATATCTGAGATGCTGTTTAACTTCATTTTACACTACATGACCAAGCCAACACAACACAGATCGCAGCTGGCTGTTTACAGGACACCATTTCTTGGCAAAAATGATTGCCAGGCACCAATTATATCATAAAGTTATCAGGAAATTGTGGTGTGTCCGTTCCCCCCGCCCCCCTCCAACACACACAGATACACACAGAGTGGGCAGATTGCATCTAGCTGTTCTGAGCAAAAAACCCAGAGATGTTAGAATGATATAAACACAGGGCTGGAAGGGACCTTAAGAGGACATCTAGTCCAGCCCCCAGCACTGAGGTAGGATAAAGTATACCTAGACTACCCCTGACAGGTGTTTAACCTGTTTTTAAAGGCTGCCAACGACCAGGGGATTCCACAACCTTATTAGGTAGCTTGTCGACCCTCATCTTGGGGCATGGGAGATGTAAAGCCATACACATATTCCCCTGGCAGCATGTCCTCTGGCTTCACCAGATGTTCCTTGACTATAGTTACATCTGAGCCAGTGTCTCGCCATCCCATGCATTCAGCACCATTGACCTTTGCCTCCTTAATAAACCTCTCACTTCCTTGCCAAGCCTCAGTTCTGACATAACTGGTGAGCTCATCACCTCCTCCCAGACCGCTGGAGACAATGGGGTCGGCATTAGCCACTGCTCTGCTTGCAGCTGGACTTAAGGTGGCGCTGTTGTGGCTCAGTTCAGCCTGGGTGCTCAGGGTAATGTGGAAGAGACAGAATAGCCAGTGGCTGAATATGTGGCTCAGTTCAAGGAGAGTTTGCAAGAGATGATGAAGTTGGTTAAGCAGAATCTGAAAGAAAACCAAGATACTCAGAAAGCCTGGTATAACAAAGATGCTAAGGAAAGAGCTTTTGAAATAGGGGACATGGCGTTGGTGCTAGATCCTGTCCAGAGGAACAAAATGAAGGATGTTTGGACTGGACCCATGGAGGTAGTGGAAAGAGTTAATGAGGTTACCTATGATGTGAGGAAACCCCATGGCCGGGGAAGTGTGCAGACAGTGCATGTGAACAGAATGAAGGCCTACCATGCAAGGGAGGTAAATGTGAACATGATCTGTTGTGCTGAGGAAGAGGCAGTGTCCGTCCCTTTGATTGACATGGTTGCTGAAAGCCAGGAGGAGATGCCTCTCCACAGCATTGAGATGGGGGAGGGTTTATCCCCCCCTTCAAAGGAAGGAGCTGCTAATGTTGTTAAAACACCACAAGCGAACATTCTCCAACAGGCTAGGGCTCACTGATAGGATGACACACTCCATTCAGATGGTGGGTCCCTGCCCAGCTCCCAGCAGAGCTTACAGGGTCCAGGGAGAGATGCAAAGGCAGATCCAAGAAGAGGCAGAAAGCATGTTAACAATGGGAGTAATTACCCAATCCATGAGCCTCTGGGCCTCTCCCATTGTGATGGTGCCAAAAAAGGATAAAACTATGAGATTTTGTGTGGATTACAGGAAGCTAAATGCTATCACTCAGCCTGACCCTTACCCCACACCCAGAATAGAGGATCTGTTAGATAGCTGGGAGGGGTCAAGTTTATAAGCACCCTGGACCTGACTAGGGGTATTGGCAAATTCCACTAGATGCTGATGCACAAGAAAAATCTGCTTTCATAGTGGAATCGGGCCTGTATGAGTTCAAAGTGTTGCCCTTTGGGATGCGTAATTCAGGGGCTACTTTCATGAGATTTATAAATGAGGTCCTCCGGGGATTAGAATCTTTTGCCAGGGCCTATATAGACGACCTGTCTATCTTCAGCAGTTCGTGGCAAGATCACCTTAACTATATAGGGATTGTGCCGCACCAGCTCAAGGAGGCCAATCTAACTGTTAAGGTTTCTAAATGCAGAATGGGAGCTGCTGAGGTGACCTACCTAGGGCACAGGGTGGGCAATGGGCAACTGTGCCCTGAGCCTTTAAAGGTGGAGGCCATCAAGAACTGACCTATCCCTAGAACTAAGAAGCAGGTCCAATCGTTCATTGGTCAGTCCAACTATTACAGGAGGTTTGTTCAAGGATTCAGTGACATTGTTGCTCCCATCACGGACCTGACGAAAAAGAAAAAACCAGACCGAGTGCAATGGACGGAGGCCTGTAAGCAGGGATTTCAAAGCATAAAAAGTGCTTTGGCCAAAGAGCCTGTTTTGGTCAGCCCAGATTTCAAAAAGCCTTTTTTCCTATGTACAGATGCTTCCAATATTGGGTTGGGGGCAGTGCTAATGCAAGAGGGGGTGGGGGGTAAGAGACATCCCGTGGCATACTTAAGCAAAAAATTGTCCCCCACTGAGCAAAATTATGCTACCATTGAAAAGGAATGTTATGCCATTGTCTGGGCTGTCAAGCAGCTTAAGCCCTATTTGTACAACCAAAAATTCACTGTGTTGAGTAATCATGTCCCTCTGGTCTGGCTGCACAAGGCCAAAGGTACCAACTCCAGATTGCTGTGCTGGAGTTTAGCCCTTTAAGAGTATGAAATGGATATAATCCACATAAGGGGGAAGGAAAATATTGTAGCTGATGCATTGTCCCGGATGGGGAATCATTAGGATGCACTCAGTGATGTTTGTGTCATCCCTTCCTGCATCAATTTTGCATTGGGGGTGTGACGTTATGAGTATAAGATAATATCTCAGTGAAAGGTGACAGGGCCAGAAAGAGTTAATTAACTCACCTCACCGACTGACCTGACCCATGGGTGAACTTTAAGAACTGGTTAGCAAGATATGTAAATGAACAGAGCTTTGAAATGCAAGTCTGCATTGTTAGAGGTAGAAGGGTAGATGTTTGCTCAGGTCTTGGGATGTCAGCAAACAAGTCCTGTCTATTGCTATAGCTTTAATTCAAAGATCAAAAAAGGGAATATTAGCATTTAAGATGATACGTGAGTGAAATAGTATTATTGTCTATGTGTCTCTTTGAAGGTTATGGTAACCTGTATCTGAACTGTTTAATGGATAAATTACTCTGTGCTGATTGCCAGGATGTTTGAGAAAAGGATTTAAGCCTATTGTTTTCTCAGGCCAAAAGGCTGCTGGAAATGTATAAGAACCCTGGGACCCGATCCTTCTGCATCTCAGATCTGCTTTGGGTTTCAAGAGGGGGAAACCTTAAGCCACAAGGATTGAGATCCCCAGTCATTGACTGGAGCCACCCTGAATATGGAAATTGGACTATAGCCTATGGACTATTTCTAAAAGGACTTTTGGCAACTACAAGCTCATCTCTGCTATGTATCTGAACCTCAAGAATTGAATTCAAGTCTGTATGTATATTGATCTTTTAACCAACTCTCTCTTTTTTCTTTTTAAATAAATTTTAGCTTAGTTAATAAGAATTGGCTGTAGCATGTATTTTGGGTAAGATCTAAGTTATAATTGAACCCGGGTATGTGGCTGATCCTTTGGGATTGGAAGAACCTTTTCTTTTATATGATGAGATAAGATTTTCAGGAATCATCATCATATCTGAC
This sequence comes from Gopherus flavomarginatus, assembly GCF_025201925.1. NCBI lineage: Eukaryota > Metazoa > Chordata > Testudines > Testudinidae > Gopherus > Gopherus flavomarginatus. Next base: position 147,666,188 of record NC_066619.1, read on the forward strand.
AGGTGTATCTGGATGGAGGCCTGAGGCTGGGCACTTTAAGAGAACTGCGTTGTTTGGATTTCTAAGTAACCAGTGAGGTACTATAGAAGCTGTTTTGTGCTGGTTGGTATATCTAAGTATTGAAATAACCACAGCATTTGGGGTTTGTCTGCCCCGTTTTGTTTGCAGTTCACCCTGATTGAGTGACCTCAGCTGACTCCCATGGGCAGCACCGTCACATGTCAAGATATTATTGAACTTTAGCGTCCAAACAGTGGGGACCTGCATGTACCCTTCTAAGTTTAATTCCTAGCTTAGATCTGATAACGCTGCCACCAACCAAAAATATAGTGTTTTGGTACACTTCCTGTCCCCCAAAAACCTTCCCTGGGGGACCCAAGACCCAAATCCCTTGGGTCTTAAAACAGAGAGAAATAAACCATTGCCCCTCCTTCCCCCTCCCTGGGTTACCCTGAGAGGTACACTGATCCAAACTCCTTGGATCCTAAAACAGAGAGGAATTAACCTTTCCTCCCCCTCCTTTCCCCCCACCAGTCCCTGGTGAGTTCAGACCCAATCCCCTTGGGTCATACACAAGAAAAAAAAATTAATCAGGTTCTTAAAAAGGAAAGCTTTTAATTAAAGAAAGAAAAAATAAAAATTATCTCTATAAAACCAAGATGGAAAATGTTTACAGGGTCTAAGCTTATACCTAGACTAGAAGGACTCCCTCCCCCATAGCCTAAGATACAAGTTACAGCAAACAGAGGTAAACTACCCTTCCAGCAAAATACACATTTGCAAATTAAGAAAACAAACATAAAACTAATTCGCCTTTTCTAGCCAATACTTACTATTCTGAACATGAGAGACTGTTAGAAAGAATGGAGACAGATCTGGTTGCACATCTGGTCCCTCTTAGCCCCAAGAGCGAACAAAGAACAAAAAAAAAAACAGCACAAAGAAAGACTTCCCTCCACCAAGATTTGAAAGTATCTTGTCCCTCGATTGGTCCTTTGGTCAGGTGTCAGCCAGGTTCCCTAAGCTTGTTAACCCTTAACAGGTAAAAGAGACATTAACCCTTAACTAGCTGTTTATGGCAATTGCTAATAAACAATATGCACAAACATCCTCTTATAGAGATGAGCATATAGGGCTGAAATTTTTCATTAGCCTGGTGTGACTCCAGAGATCTATGGAGCACCCCAGGCTTTACACCAGTTTAATTAGAGCAGAATTTAGCTTACAGCCTGCGTTCAGTATCTTAAGCCATTTTCTAAGGTGAATAAAGCATGTTCCATAGTCAGTTTGATCAATGCTTACTAAGGGAAACAAAAAAACACAACAACCTATAGCCATTGCAATTTCCTCTGCTGTTTGCCTTCAGATTCAGGTCTTTCCTTCAGATCTGAAAAGCAGATGCCATTTCACTACCTGAAGAATTCTCAATAAAGGGGCTATACTTAGAGGTGAACTGAATTGCTTTTAAAAATAAATATATATAAGACTAAATCTCGAACAGGATATTTGTGTAGATTTAAAAATGAGAGAACTGTTTCACCACACAATCATTGTAAATTTTTTTCCCTTCTTTACTTACATCTCTTGCTAAAGTTTGGTGGTTTCCCCGGAAGTTGGTGGTATTATAGACAGCCCTAGTTGGGTATTTGTGACGTTATCACAGCTGAAGACATACCCTAAGTGCCTGAACTCATATCTTACCAGGTACAGGAGAGTTATGAACACTCAGAGTTATGAACACCAGAGTTATGAACTGACCGGTCAACCACACGCCTCATTTGGAACCGGAAGTACACAACCCGGCAGCAGCAGAGGCAAAAAGAGCAAATACAGTGCAGAACGGTGTTAAACATAAACTACTAAAAATAAAGGGAAAGCAGCATTTTATTTCTGCACAGTAAATTTTCAGAGCTGTATGAAGTCAGTGTTCAGTTGTACACTTTTGAAAGGACAAACAACAACATTTTGTTCAGAGTTACGAACATGTCAGAGTTATGAACAATCTCTGTTCCCAAGGTATTTGTAACTCTGTAGTTCTACTGTAATTCTTATCAACTGACCTTTCAGTATTATAGGCCTGGCTTGCCATTTCCTTACTTAGGTTTCTAGGTTTCTAAACCTATAAAGTGATAGCAGTACAAAAACAGTTATAAAAGAGCTTTATTAAGTACATTTAGGGGAAGGAGCTATGTCAATATTAGCACCTTTATCCCAATGTTACTGCATCCATACTGGGGGTTGTACTGCTTTAATTGTATCAGTTTGGAAAAGGATCTAACAGTACAAAAATTGTGTGTAGACATGCCTTTTTCTAAAGTGAAAACTGAGGTTTACACAAAACTCACGTGAATCCAGGAATTTGGGCTTTAAGAAAAATAGCAAATATTCCGCAACTTGCACTAAAACCACAAGGGCTTTAGTAATTTAGGATCTCAGCTCCTGAACCTGAGTCTCTCCTCACCAGTTTAAATCAAAAGTAAGTTGATTGAGCTACATCAGTACAAAGCTGTTGTGGGTGAGAGTTCAGTCCAGGGACAGTTTTTTTCCAGAGCCCCTAGCACCTGATCCATAGCACAGGCCCTAGTACAACTACAATACACTAACAACTTCTTTTATTTAAAACAAAAAAAACCCCACATAACCTGTAACATTTCTTCCAACAGCTCGAATTAAAGACTACCAGAAGCTAGAGAAAAGAGGCCTATACTGGATGGTCTGTAGATACGGATGTCCTTATGACTGTTGTTGACACGTAACTCTGTACTGTTGGGAGTAGGGAATTAAACCTAGGACCTCTGACTCTAAAAGTATGAATGTCTACTGTTTTAGCCCAAAGGCCCTGCTTTGTTATCCATGGCTACAGCAGACTTATCACCTTCTGTATGTGACCCACATACCACCAGAGTAGGACATCACTACACCAAGGGATGTGAATTATACATAGAAATGCAGGGCTGGAAGGGACATTGAGAGGTCATCTAGTGCACACCTTGAACTGAGGCAGGACCAAGTAAACTAGATGTCTAACCAGGTGTTTGTCTGACGTGGTCTGAAAAACCTCCCATGATGCCTTTGTCTAATCTCAAGGTGACAAATGCAATGTACTCTCATTGGGGCTACAGTTTCAAACCAACTGGAAGAGAAGCTGATGCAGAATGTGGTGTCCCTCTTGGCAAGCAGAATCTCTCTCTGTAAGCCTGTAATTCCTGCTCTCCAATCTGCACTGGCTGCCTGTGGGTTTCCCAGCTGCCTCAGGCTAAGGGGTTCAGACCAAGGGGCAGTTTAATTGCGGTGTCGATGTTCCAGCTTGGGCTGAAAGCCGAGTTCTAGGACCCTCCCACCACACAGCATCCTAGAGCCCGGGCTGCAGCCCAAGCCTGGAAGTCTACACTGCAATTAAACGGCCCTGCTGCCAAAGCCCTGCAAGCCTGAGGCAGCTGGCCTGGGGTAGCAATGGGTTTTTAATTGCAGTGTAGACATACTCTGTGTGATCAAACACCACAGTTCATTGTAGGCTGAAACCAGGAAGCTATCCAGCTTGTTGTGAAGCTCATCTTTTCCCTAAGGCCTCTGAAAACAGCAGGAAGGGAATGGTAAAGCTGGGGAATAGCTGAAGAGTGTTTATGTTGAGAGGCTGGTTTGGCTGGTGGTGGGTTATGTTGCATTTACGACAACTGGGAGAGTTTCAAAGGCACACATAGTAGCTAAGCATCAAGGCCAGATCCTCACAGGGATTTAGGCATCTGAATCCCTGTGAGGATCTGGCCCCTAGTTCCCACTGGAAGCTAGTAGGAGTTGGGCACTGAACAGCCATTTGTGCCTTTGAAAGTCTCCCCCAACATTCTTGTGAAGTATAATATTTAAAAGCACAAAAAAAGTATCAGATCCACTTTGCATGTACAGGCAGGTGTCACTTTTTTAGCAATTTGTATAAATGCAAATAAATACATCAATAAATATTAGGTAATTAATCCATGTCCATTGCAGAGTAGAGCTGGTTCCTATAGTGCAGGGGCCCAAAGCCCAAGCCCCAACACCCCAGGTGGGGTGGTCAAAGCCAAAACCCAAGAGCTTCATCCTTGGGCAGGGGACATGTAACCTGAACCCTGCTGCCCAGGGCTGAAGCCCATGAGATTCGGCTTCATCCCCAGGCAGTGGGATTTGGGCTTCAGCCCCAGGTGGTGGGGCTCGGGCTTCAGCTTCAGCCCCCAGCAAGTCTAACGTCAGCCCCGGTGACCCCCTGACACCACTTTGGGGTCCCGACTCACAGTTTGGGAACCCCTGCCATAGTGTAATATTCCAGCCTGGTGTTATACATCTCCAGTAATTGGATCTTTTATTTTACATTGTTTTTACTTATGTGTTTATGGAATATTTTGGCACGAACATTTTGCTGGAATAAGTGGTGTCAATAAACAATAAATAGACCCCTTTCCTTTCTAACGTCTTAGTCTATTAATGTGGGCGGGGGAAGGATTTTCAGAAGTGTATAAGGGATTTAGGAACACTAGTGTTGGACTAGTTCTCTTACCTCCCAACTCAGAAAATCTCTCCCACAGTCACTCAAGGGAAGCAAGTTAAAAGTGCCCCAAAGTGCTTTTAAAAAATAAAAATGCATAAGCATCCTTCGATGAAATGCCTCTGTCATCACTTGCTTCTTTGGGATCCTTTGCAGATCTGCCTGTTAAATAAATTCAAGTCTCCACTGTGAAATGGTTGTTTTCATTCTGTTTTGCTCCAATCTATTGTATTCAGTTACAGCACTACCATGGTGTAGTATGCCCAGACTGCACATTAAAATCAGGAATGTAGAGTCAAGTCCTCCTCACATCTAGTGGTTTTCATGTATGCAATTTGGATAATAGGTCCAGATGGCGTAGAGAGCTCCGCAAGTCGGAAATGGACTTATTGATGGAAATATTCACTAAGCTCTATCTATTGTTCTACATACTTGAGTGTTTAAAGGGAAAGCTGCCGAAAAGATTTTGCTTTCCCTCGTTGCTCCTGGGTAGCAGAAACTGAAATAGTGGAGCTCAAACATGAGACCAGAGCTGGATGTACTTTAAATAGAAATACAATAAACGAATAAAAATCAGCGTGTGGGAGGTATTTGTCTGGGAAAAGCAGAGGACCACAGCAGGCCAAGTTGGAGGAGATAATCTGGGTACATATATTGAAGATATTGGATACAATCGTCAAGAATAATTAGCCAAGTCAGAAAAAAATATTTCTGAATGTTGCTGAGTTTATAGGCTACTTTGGAGACCATATTTATGTATGGATGTTTGTGAAAATCTGGTCCTTGATGTCCCATTTATTTGGAGTCCAGAGTGAAATGAAAGAGCCAATATTGTACATAAAATAGCTGGGAGCTGGTGGGGGTGTGTCTGGAGGGGACCAAACCAGATTCCTTCTCCTGTGAGAGCAACAGCAACTAGGTCACCGGATTTTGTATAAAATTGCAGTATAATGTGGGTTACTGCTTATATTCCAACTCTCAAGGGTTCCACCTTCGCAGCAGGGCACCGCTCCTGACCTGTGACCTTTATGAAGAGCCCAATACATTATTGATGAAGTCAAACAAATAACTCTCTGGGCAAACCAGAGTAATGTTTTGAACTGCTGCCACCTTCTGACACTTTGGCGATGTAGCACCAAGCCCAAGTAGTTTGTTCTTAAGATTATTATTGCTACTGCTAATAATAATGTATTTTCTTTATCATATAAAAATGCATTGTTCTATGCTAGTACCAAGCCTGCTCTGAGCTGCACTATGCTAGGTCCTATAAATACACACAGTGAGAGATAGTCCCTGCCCTGAGGAGCTTATATTCTGAGCCAACAAGAGAGACAACAGGCAGCAGGAGAAAGACAGCAAAAAGACTCCAATTCAGGAAAACACTTCTCACCTTTAAACTCTTACTTAAGACCCACTGACTTCCAAAAGGGATCGCAGTGTATGCTTAATGCTAAGCATGTATTAAAATGTTTTCCTGAATTGGGGCCAGACAGATGAAATGCTGTGCTGTGTAACATGGACTTCCACCCAGAACGCCACTGCACAGTTAAATAGAGCCAAGGAAGTAGCAGAGGGGACAAGGGAAGCTATAAACACTGGAATATTGAGAATATATTCTCCAGCATTCATAAGACTGCATCAGCCTGCTGCTTCTGTTGTGTAGCAGAGAAGGGTTAACTTCCTTTCCAATAAGAATTTTTGCTTTAGAAGTCACTTGCCCCATTAACACCTTTCTAAGTGTTTTAATTGGGCAGATGGCATTTTATGTGCCCATCATGGTACTATTACTATATTACTTAATTTGGCAGAATTACTTGGAAAACATTTTCACCAGGCTGGCTTCTTCTTAAAAAGTTCAGCCAATATTAGAGTCCCAACTGTCCTTTCTGCTGTTTATAAGTCGGGAACCTAAATTGCTCACAGTAGCACTGAGATCATGTGATAGAAGATTCCCATTAGGTGAAATCAGTAGAGTATAAAGTGTAAAAGATTAATTAAAAATCTAAGTTAATGTGACATTACAGTTACATTTTAATCATGCATAATTTAGGCAACAGAAAAGTTAAGGTTCCCAGAATAACCTTAACTCATCCGGACTTCACATTGGATTTTAACATCTACATAATGGGAGGTTAGGCTAATATTCCTGCAGGACGTTTCCAGAAAGAAGTGCCAATGTACAATAAATACATATCTTTGCCCCAGGCAAAGGGGGCATGCTGGGGAATGAGGCTGAGAAGAGACACCTCCAATGGAATCCTCAAAGTAGCACATTAGGGGGCAGGTGTTTATCTGGAATGAAAATATTTTGTTTCAGAAAATGTACCTGTACGTGCCTAGGGTCTCAAGCCTCATCTGCAATAAGGGAAATTATTGGATGATTTTAACTTTACATTATCACATTCATGAAGACAATGTGTCCTATTGCTCTTTGGTAGTGTGGTAGCTTGCAACATGCTTAGGACCTCTGCAAGTGTCCCGTTATGCAAGGTCCTCCATTCTCTGCATTGTACACATCAAGGTAGGTCACAGATACCATGGCCTGGATGGCCATGTCATATACTTACAGATATCAGGACTTCAGCTGCATTGGTCCATTGTGACCTGCATAGGAGCCGCTACTTACCTGAATCATACAACATCCAAGCAACAAACGTGTGATTCCTTGTCCCCGTTTGGTGCTAAACTATGGATAGTGGTTTATCAATCTTCTACTGCTTTTGTCCTCATGGATCTGTTATTTTAGCCCTGGCATTAGAGGCTCGTGCTTCTATATCCAGAGATCTGGGGTTTTCACTCTGTAGGTAACCCATCCAGGGTCACATTTATATTCAGATATCATGGTATTGGCACACTATAAACACCCAGAGGGAAAGATGAGTGGAAAGATTCAGGACATTACACTTACCTGGGGAAAGCCTTTGTATAATGCCATTACACTTATATGGGATGCAGGAGCTTTTACGGCATGCAATGTGTTGCCTGGTTCCCATTCGGTAGAGAATAGTAAACTTTATCCATGCACAAGGATTATGAACCAAAACAGATGAGGTGCAGAGAGCCATAGTGAAAGCAGAGCCCTCTGGATGATCCAGCATAAGTATTTGTAAGCCGTACTTACTTGTGATTTTATTATTGGTCAACATGTCAGAGTTACAGCTATGTGAGACTGGTCACTGGGGCTGTCAGCCATTTCATGATATATGTGATTAGGAAAAAAAACCCACAACAACCCCTTCTCCCCACCCCCTCCAAAAAAAACAAACAACCAGCATTTGTATCCTACAGTTTCTCTTTGAACTCAGCTATTGAGTACTGGAAAAAATTTATTGAAATCTTGTTCTAGTTTGGCCTCTAACCTGATTCTAGGGGTCCATCCCCTTCCTTCCACTAGTGCAAAACATGTTTCTTGGGTAAAACAGATGTGTCCAGAAGCGCCACAAAGCTGGGGACCATCTTACAATATGCCATTGCTACTCTCCTCTGGGGACTTTATATCCTCCTGCATCACTAGGTCTCCTGTTGTGGGTGCACTTTCCAATTGGATCAGATAGAATGAGTTGTGCTGGGTGCATTTCCCATTGCAGATGGGCCTGTAGAGATCATACATCAGGAATACTCAGGCTGTCTGTCTCCAAGGAGATGTTGTCAGATGCCAGAAAGCCACTCCAAGGTTTATATAAAAACTTACAAATCCTTAAAAAGGAAGGCCTGATCTTTAGAAATATGGAGCAGCCTTAACTCATGATTGGTCCATAGGCCTTCATGCTGCAAAGCATTAAACTCATGCTTAATTCTGAGCATGTGAGTATTCCCATTGACATCAGTGCTTTCTCAAATGTGTTCTTGCTGTTTTCATAGAATCTCAGGGTTGGAAGGGACCTCAGGAGGTCACCTAGTCCAACCCCCTCCTCAAAGCAGGATTAATCCCCAGTCAGATTTTCACTCCAGCTCCCTAAACAGCCCCTTCCAGGATTGAACTCACAAGCCTAAGATTTAGCAAGCCAATGCTCAAACCACTGAGCTTATCCCTCCCACCCCAAACACCTCTCTTGTTTGGCCTCATCTGCAGTTGATTGGAAGTAACTGGTAAAGATTTTACCTGAAATGAGGCAGTCAGGAGTCTCTCATTTGAACCTTAAGCCATATGCTCTTGCTGTATATCAAACTGACTATGTGTAAGAGTCAGATTTTCACTGCTGCCCAGAATGTTCCTTTCTGCTGTTATATTCTCCCTATCCCAATACACAAGTAGCATCATTGTCTTCAGCAAAGTTGTCAAACCAAGTAAGTCTTTTAAGAAGACCAAGAAGGGGGAATTTTGACCCCTTGAAAGGAAATTGGCAATGAGTATTAATATATGCTTTTAATAAGCTTTTTCACAAGGGGGAAAATACAATTGAGCCAGATGTTTGATTTCTGCAGTGCTAGCTATTTAGTGAAAGAACGGAGTGTGTGTCTTCATGGGGGGGAGATAAATGCTCACATTATATCCCCTGTGTTTTCACATTGGGAGGGGAAAAAAGAAAAGAAAAGGAAGGAAGTGTCCCTCTTTCAACTTCGCACACAAACACAATCATAATTTTTTTTTAATTAAGAGATGTAGATGTACAGTGCTCGTACTACAGATGACATTAGAATCACTCCTCAGCTGTTAAAAATGAGTCATGTTAGAGGTGAATTATTGAAACCAATTTGCTACAGTCTTCATTTGTAATGTCTCCCTGGGATCTTGCAGGCTGGATTTATGGAGAGGAATGTGCTTCCCACACCCTTCCTTTTAAAGAATAGCGCATATCTCGGGGCAAAGCAAGTTTGGACTGAGTAACGGCAGAGTTTAAACTGCTAGATGCAACCAGGAAGTTAGAATATCATGCAGGGGTCCCCAGGGAACATTGCTAACCAGGACAGTTCAATCTACTGCAGCATTTCCTACTGTGAATATAAGGAACATCATAAGTGTTGTCATAAAGGTAAATACCACTGGTTGGTAGGCACTAGACCAAATCCTCTGCTACAGGAAACATGCACCTCCGCTGAAGAGACCCAATTACATCTCCCTGGTTCTCTATGTACCTCCACCCTGCCCTACATGGCTCCAGCCTTGACCATTTGGCAATAGGTCCATTCATCAGCTGGGGAGAGGTGCAGTCAACTCCCCTACCCCAGGAACTGCTGGAAGGGATGACACTGGAGCCAGCCATCTGCTGGGGAGATGAGCGCAGTTTGTGCTGCTGGGTGTGGAGCAGGGCTGAAAGTCTAAATCACCATTTTAAACTGTAGGAGGCCACAATGTACCCAGGTATTAGTGACTGGATGCAATCCAGTGGGGATACATGAATGAGTCACATCGCGGTCACTGTTTCCGGGATCGAGGGGTCTGCAGTGGGTTTAGTCCCTTCATCACTTTAAGTTTCCTGGACCCAGCCCCACCTGCTCAGGTCTTTCAATATCAAGCTTTACTTGAAACTGAAACCTTTGTCCCTAAAATCCTTCCTCGCAGGCTCCCTTCTGGGTAGATTGAGCTCTCACTCCTCTCCCACTGCCAGGGAAGAGAACCTGGGTCCCCCTTTCCCAACCAGGGAGGAGGCAGGTTTATAGCCAAGCTGTCTCTTCTTACCCACCATAGAAAGCCTTATATGCTGCTCTACCCCCGGGGTTTTGTTCTGATTGGTCAGGGGATTGACTGAGTGCCTGGGGAGCATTACCCCACCTTTCATGACAAGGTTCTTGGCCACGGGCACTTAAAGAGACAGTCATCTCTTCTCACCAAGACTGCATTTTACCCAGAGGCCACTTGCTCACTCTCCATGTCTGCCCTTGATGTCTGTAGGGTTTTTGTACAGTGAGGGGCTACTTGGTACAGGGTAGACTGAACCTCTCCATTCCTCTTTCCTTAAAGGGTCCCTATACCCCATGACTGGAACACACTGTTCTGGGTACTTTCAGGATTCCATTAGGATCATTAATGTCCCCTGTACCCTCCTTGCTTCCAACTGCCGCTGAGACCTCTAGAAAACACTCCCCCAGCTCATTCTCAAGGGCTGTCTTTGCCCACTCACTCTGCAAGGTGACACTCTGAAGCATCTGGATATTCACAGATGACTAGGAGCCTGCCCAGCCAGTTCATTTTCAGTAGCTTGCCTTTCTAGAGCTGAGCTTGACTAAGTTCAAAAGCCCTTTGCACACTGGTTTTACACTCTTGCATTGTTCAGAACCTTACATCACCACCATCTTCTCAACAACCTTTTCTGGTTTTCATTTCTGAAAAACCAAGGAGTAGGGTGGGGGAAATCAATGAGTGTTGGCGGAAGTTATGTGCTTTGAGGTAAGCATGAACATAAGCGCTTGGCTGGATCAGGACTGGAGTGCTCAGCACCTTGCAGGATTGAGATCTGAGGCCTAGATATTTAGTCATCCAAAGACATCGAGAGGTGCCATGCTGGATTTTCAAAAGTGTCCGTGCCCAGACCCAAAGGTATTTTGATGCCTAGTTCCCATTTTTTACCCTTCATTTCAGTGGGAGTTAAGAATCAAAATAGCTGTAAGGATTTGGGCCCTAACACCTTCTGAAACCTCAGTAAGTGCCTATATGCAGCTTTAGGAACCTAAATACCTTTACAAATCTGTCCCTGTGTAACCGGGAGGTAGTGTAAAGGAACAAGCTCTCCATATTTAACTGTGTGACTAGAGGAAGAACTTGTATTAACCAGTAATGACAAATGACGGATGGCATTTCCTTGTAGTTAATGACTAGCTGCTAGGGAGAGAGGCCCTGAGGCAGAGCCTAGGGCCGTTAACTTAGCCAGTGAAGTGCTAGCATACTTGATCAGGAGTTTATTTCTATTAGGAATAGAAAAAATATGGAGAATCAGAGCAACATTTTCAGAAAGGGGCATCAACTTGTGTTGTTGCAAGTGCAACTGCTGTTGAATTGTAGGAGCACAACTGAGCCCTGGCCGCTGACTGTCGAGGCAAATGCTGTAGTTAGAAATGCAGGTCCTTGCATTGGCCTGTGCAATTCATTACAAGGGTACGGAACTGTGGGGACAAACTGCATCTGCAAATGGGGAGGTCAGACATCTGCCCCCAGAGCGAAATAAAGGGCTTCTCTTTTTAGATCATTACTTAAATTGGGTGAAATATTAGAGTCATAGCAAAGATTCTTATAGCAGGTAGGTCCAATAACCTGCAGGCACACCCCATTCCCAGAAGCAAGAGGGCATTCACAGAAGACACCCACTCTGGAACAAGTGGCTGTCAAAGCATAATACTCAGATGGAGCAGGCACATGGCAGGGTGATCATTAGAATCCTCATTCCTCCTCCACCATATGCAAGGGGTTGGAAGGCTGCAGAGACAGAAGGGTGGGAAAGAAAGATGGTAGGACTGAGAAGCTAGGGAGGAGATATGGTGAGCTAAGGGTTGATGGAAAAAGAGTATGGAAAGTGGGACCATAGAAATTGGGGGTGATGGGTCAAGGAAAAGGGGTTGAGATAGATTTGGCCAGAAATCAGAGTAAGAGTTCAGTGAGAATGGAGTAGCCAGGGGACAAGGAGAGGAAAAGACATAAGGAGAGAGAGAAAACTGAAAGAGGTGTGTGGGTGGGGGGAAGAAAGTGATGTGGACATAAGACTGAAACATGGAAATGAGAGACAGGCAAGAGGAAAGAAATAGAGAAGAGGAAAAGGCAGCAATAAGCGATGGTCATTGCTTCAAGGCATGACATTTTACTTTATTAATGTTGTGTTTCCCTTGCAGGGATGAGGGGGTAAGTAAAGAAGATCACTTTTTGATGGGGGGTGAGGGTGAGGCACTGTCAATGTTAAAAGAAAAAAGTCTTTCCTCACATGGAAATATGTTTGATTTATTTATTTAACAAAAAAATGAAAACCAAAACTCACACGTTTACCAAAACCCGTTTTCAAAATTGAACGATTTTCCAAAGGCCCCTCCTCCCACAACTTGTCATGTATTTTTAAATTGAAATGTTAAGTTGTCTGGCAAAAGAAAAAACAATTGGCCTTTTTTTTTCTTACCAGCTCTATGGGCAATGAGGAGAAGAGGGAGGTGACTAGGGTGCCTTAGAAGTGAAAAGAAGGGACGGCATTCTCATAACTCCTCATCAGCACTTCCCATTTAGATATTGAAGTAGAGACCAGATTTTCACCAGAGCACATTGTAATTCTGCCTGCTGTGACTCGAGAGCGTGAGTACCAACCACCGGGCAGACTCTTAGGAACCAGAGCACAAACCCCAAATTGACTGTGAGTTCTATACGTAGATTTCACTAACTAAACATCAAGTGTAAACTCCTCAGGCACCATAACAGCCTAAACATGGAGTCACACTGGACACCTGACCTGCCAGCATCAGACCCATCACAAGTGCATGAACACTCGAAAATAGAGCTGAGTATTCAAGCAGGATACAAGCTGGGCTAGATGGACCATTGATCTAACCCAGCATGGCTATTCTCATGTTCTTGTGTAACACCCAGAACAGGGTGGAGGATTGAACGCAGGAAAACAATGTCACCCATATACTGTATTTCAAACACTCTTTATGTGTTGAGCTCTTCATTGGCATGGCCATGGGGTTCTGGCTTTTTAAGGATCTGCAAGGTAACCAATAACTAAAAAGAGGAACTTACTTCTCAGTGGCTCTGTTTTGTTCTACTTGCATGGTATCAGCAGATTGAAGGTCAACCCCCTTCCCCCCAAAAAACCCCAGATTATTTTGCATAAATAGGCTTCTGGGGTTGGTAACCAAGTACAGCTCAGGAGAGTGTTGATGTAAATGCATGAAGAAGTGACCAAGGTTGAGAACAGGCCTGGGCTTTGACAATCTTTACTAGGATAATGATATTAGGTCTCAAATAATCATATCAGTGAAACTACAGTAGCAAGTGAGTGGTGCTACTGCATCAGAAGACAGTGAGTGAATGGACAGGGACCACCTGCTGATATGGGGACCTTTGAGACACCAGTATCTGTAGGGAATATACAATCCCATGTAGGAAAGAACACGAAATGGTCGTGTGAATAGAGACGAGCAGAATGAGAACAATTTGCTGGTGGAACTAGAGTCAGTTGAGCGTATTTCTAGAAAGGCTACTCAATTCCCAGATCAGTGTAGTTTTTGACAGAGCCTCACTTAAAATATGCAAGAAGATTCCTCAGCTCACCCAGGCTCCATTCAGTGAAGGACACTGCTGCATATTACACCTGGCTGCAATGTCCCTCCTCAGCAGCTGGGGAATGCCAACATGCAGCATTCTCCTTTCTCATGCCACAGCCTGGCATGCCTCATACTCTGGGAGCTGTGAGAGGTTATATTTTACTAGCTCTGTGTCATTCTCAGCTTCCCGTGAGCCGTGGAAGTCCTCAGCTGGCGGTTCCAGCCAGTATTACCACCTCTCTGCACAACCATAGTGGGCCAAATGGCCCAACCACTGCACACTAACAAATATACTGTAGCAAGAAGCAGCCCACTGCAGTAATACAAAGACTTTGCATTCTGAACCAAATACCTTTAAACTTCAGTTTGAAATACAGCCGAGCCAAGATTTTTTCTGCAGTATATATAGTTTTACTGTAAGCCGCTACAATTCTCCAGTGCAAACTCCCTGGATTTATCTTGTGTCATAAAAGAAATCTGTAGTACACGGTGATCAGAAATGGAGAAGCAGTCACTTTGCTCGTGTCTTAGTTTTCACTTTGAAAAAAAAAAGTAGATAAAGTTTCAGTGAATATAGAGTTAAAACACTATACAATGGAAGTGGAACCTGAGTCAGAGCAGGGACCAGTAGCTGGGTTTTCACTGAGATCTGTTAAACAGAATCTCAGATACTCGCACACTGATCCCTAATTCTAGGGGAACTGATCAAGTCTATAAAGCTAAAGTGTGCTGAGGATACTGCACACATGTTGCCCTGAAGTAAAGGCAAAGGTGAAAGCAGTGGGCCAGATTTTTAGTTGATGTAAACTAGCTGAGATCCATGCAAGTTTCAATTTTCTTTTGAAAAAAAAAATTGTGCAGAATTTCAGAACAGCTCTCGTCTGCATCCAGCCAAAGGCTGAAGTAACTTATTCCATGTGGAAAAATTTAGCGGAAGGAAGGGCCTGTGCCTCAGAGGGATGTCTGAGGCAAAGTGCCTCTCCCAGGATACTCATTGTGCAATGAAGCTTCCACCCTATCCCTTGCAGAATTTCCTGGTTCCCAGATAGGGAAGGCGGCTCAGAATTTGGCACATTTGCTGAAGATCAACATGAGATAGCAAGTTTTCTATGCACAAGAATAAAATTTGGAGGAACCTTCGCTGCCACATTGGGGTTATTGGTACGAACAGATTAAGTCAGCTTGAGAGACTCAGGACAACAGATCTGAGGGCAACAGGCTCTCTTGCTCTTCCGGATATCTTGATCTGAGTTAGGTGTTAAAAAAACAGGAAAAATGAGCAGCAGTCAGAACATCTCTCGGTAAAGAAAACACGGGAGACGGTTCATCTACTCTACCAGAGAGTTATCTGGCTTCCTGGGAAGACTCCCATTGACTCCACTGGACATAGGATCAAGCCCCACTAGATCTTTCTAGAGGAGAATTCTGCTAGAAAACTTCCAACCAGGATAGCTATAGGGCCTTCTGGTAACTCCTGGAAGTCCACACGCAGCCTGAGAAGGCTGCACTCTCAGCACCATTACTGCGGAACCAGAAAGTAGTGCTTTTACCCAGGCTTAACAGTGGAAGCTGCTTTAGCCCTATGGCTGTGGGATGGGATCCCCGGGGTGCAGCCTAGGACCATGGGACAGCTGTGTCCCCTTAACTCTCTCCAGCCTGGGCTGTCTCTCACAATACCTTACTAATGACCAGCAGCAGCCCCTCCTGGGGCTGTTATCACTCAGCACAACAGCATGTGGAGACCCACGCCCAGCTAGATTGCATGAATGCTCTCAGAGCCACTCGTGAATCACACAGGGAAAGGTACCAGCCAAATCCACCCTCAGCTCCCAACATTATACCTCAGGAATACACAGTCTTGCACTGCTCAATATGGGCAGTGCAAATGTATTAATTGGTTCATCACTTCATCAATGGAAAGTGGATGTACACCAGTGTGGTAGAGCAGCTGCCCCACACAAGTAGATGGAGGGTTAAAGCAGCCCGCAGGGAGGCTACGCAAAACCCAACCAATGGGAGGAGGGCTTGTAGAGAGCCAATCAGGAGAAGGCTTGTTGGAACAGCCAATCAGGGCCAGGGAGGGCCATATAAGAAGGGCTGCTCAACAGAGCAGGGGCAGTCTGTCCTTGCAGTGCAAGAGAGAAGGGCTGGCTGCCTTGGAGGAGTCCCTTAGATACAGCAGTGCTTGGCAAGGTCAGGGGAGCAATAGGGAGCTCCAGCCTGAGGATGGCCAGACTGAGGCTCCTGATACAAATGGCTGGGAAAGAGCTAGGGCTACAAGGAAGTGTCCCAGGGAAATAGACGGTGGGAGGTGGAGGTGCTGCAGCACGTGGCTGCCGGCTATGGCCCCCCTTCTTTTCCCCCACTTGCCACAGAGGAGGTGGCCAGTCTTCGGACTGCAGTTTACCCCTTCAGGTGTGGGTCTAGAACAAAGGCCGCAGTAGGCCACAGCAGCAAGTAGATGGACTAGAGACAGATGGTTCCCCTGTAAGTGGGGAGAAGGCAGAGGGCCATGCCCAGAAGGGTATGCCACAGTCTGGGGAGTGGCACGGGTCTTAGAGGAGGCAAGAGTGATGACAGGCAAAACACTACTAGATGAGGGCACTCCGGCGAAATGAGAACTAATTCTCAGGATGGCCAGTAGGAGATGCCGTGGTGGTGAGTCCCACCCCGTTACAACCAGCCTTTGCAAACCTGAGCAGTTTTGCCGCACACTTCATACAAACTCACTGGTAAAGATAAAAAATTAAACAAATTTATTAACTACAAGAGAGATATTCTAAGTGTTAGGCAACAAGTCAGAGTTAGTTACCAAAATCAAATATAAGCATGCAATCTAAACTCTCTATCCTATTAGACTGGGCAACATCTAGATTAATCAGTTTTTCTCACCCCACTGGGTATTGCAGTCCTTAATATACAAATTTCACTCTTGAAACCTGGGCCAGCCTCCTCAGTTGGAGTCTTCAGTCTTCTTCTGAGTGTCCTGATTGCTTGCAGCATAGGTGAGGGTAGGAGAAAGGCCAAACATGGGGCCTCTGTGTTCTGTTTTATATCCTGTCCCATGTGCTTGGGGAACACAAGTCCAGGCATGTCTGGGGGGCATTGCTGAGTCTCCAAGCAAGGTTGAGAAGCTCCCTTGGTATGGCCTCATGCAGGTGTGTCATTGAATTGTAACTCCCTTGGACAATGGCGGTTGCTGGATTGTTTGACACCCCACTTGGGCGTTGGTTACTTTCCTTGTTGTTGCCTCTAGGGAGCTAATATCTGGCTGATTCCCTAACTTACAGCATGTTTTAGTTACAACCATACTACACAGTTCTCACATGCATTAATGCTATACATATATGGATAGAGAAATGACTTTCAGCAGATCCTAACCTTTCCCTGGATACTTTATAAAGCATGCTTCATATGTAAGATCACTATTATATAAAAATGAGAAATATGGGGGTTACAGGAGATTCTCCCCAAGGTATAGAATGTCAAACTGGTGTGGTCATGCATGTCCCCAGTGCATACTCTTCATGGGGAGGAAGGACAAGCAATCACACCATGGTGCATCATGAACTTTGCCCGTTGCTTTCTCATTGCTGGGCAGTAAGCCTGACTCCTCTAGAGCAGGACCATGCACACCTGAATACAGTCTTCTCTCCCCTGGAGAAGCAGAACCTTGTTGTTTCTGCTGCCAGGGAATGTCTCTGTCTGCAAGTCTGTGGGCTGTATTTGCTCCAGAGGACCATGTTCTGATCCATGTACTCCTGCCAGGGAGCACCTCACTCCACATGTAGTCCCTTTGGCATCCACAGTCTTCAGAGAGTGGTGGTATACAGAATCCAGCCTCACTGCGGGCTTGTCTGCAGGCAAGCTGGGGTTTCGAACTATCCCACACTGGTGTGCCACGCACTAAGTGTTTATCTGGATTCTGGTGCCACACACTAATAGTTCCTCAGTGAACTTTGAAGAAGAGGATGGAAAAGTGTAGAGGAAACTTAGGGACTTAATAAAATACTGTGGATTTTATTTGTGGTAAACTCTATACAATTATTACGTTTTCACAGTTAAGCACTCAAAACTTAGGAAGTGTCTCAATGAAGGTTGCCCATACGATGTTATTTTGCCCCTTTGTGTGTATGTAGTTTATGATACAGTCTTTAATTACATCATCATCATGCTTCCCACACCCACGACCTCTACCTCATTTGGCTCCTTGTGCCATCTGTGTCTCCCCTCTCCGTCTCCCTCCCTTGACGCTCCTCATCCAGTCTCATACTCTTCTCCCACCATCAACCCCCAACTTCTGGATCCATGTCCCAATCTATTTACCCAGCTGGCTCCAGTTGTCTCCCTAAACCCCAGCACCTTATCAGCTCTGTCTCCCCTCACCTGCAGCCCAGTGGATCTTAGTCCGAGTTTCCTTGTCCAGCCAGTCTTAGTGTCTTGTTTTCCCCAGATCCTCATCTATCTCAACTGTTTCCCCGTCCAATTGGCTCCCAGTCCCTCACACTATTTCCCTCACTAGCTCCCACTCCCAGTCTCCCCTTCCCTGGTTTGCCCAAATGTGGTGCCATTTTGACAAGGATAATAAGCACATGCCTGAAAGAGACCACCCTCCTACCACATTTCATGACCTTGTCATAAAGCATGGTGTATTTGAGTTGTACAAAGAAAAGTCTGCCATCTTTTTTAACATGGGCAAAACAACGTATTTCCCCTTAGGGTACTTCCAGACTACTCACCTTATTGGCAGGTAGCGATCGATTTATCGGGGATCAATATATCGTGTCTCATCTAGATGCGATATATCGATCCTTGAATGTGCTCCCCGTTGACTCCAGAACTCCACCGGAGCGAGCGGCGGTAGCGGAGTCGATGGGGGAGCCGCGGCCGTCGATCCCGCGCCGTGAGGACAGGAGGTAAGTCAGAATAAGATACTTTGACTTCAGCTACGGTATTCCCGTAGCTGAAGTTGTGTATCTTACATCGACACCTCCCCCTAGTGTAGACCAGGCTTTAGACTTACTCTCGGAAATGGCTATACTGTACCATTCTGGCTGAAGTTTTCCAAAATAATTCAGGTTCAGATATGCAGACAGACGGCTTGTAAAATTAATCCCAAATGGGCAAAGTTATAACAATCAAATGAAAACAGGGTCCTAAAGTGTCTGGGAACCTTTCCCCAACCCCCGGCCCCATTTAGGATGTATCAAGAGGTTCACAAATCCAAGCCATATAAATGTCAGAAACAAAACAATCATGACTGAGTTTTTGTTTAAAGAGACATTATACAGGAATATGCTCATCAGATCTCTGTTTAATAGACTGTTACAGAATAAGCACCATTACACCTAGGACAAGCTGTTTTTAGTGATTTTGCTAAACTGAGTGAAATCTCTGGTTACACATTTAACAGACCAGGCATGTAAATCAAGTGTTAGAATTCAAAAACCTTGGACAGGAGAATGCACTTTTTCTGAATATTGAATAAAAACAAGTATCTTAGTATCTAACTGCTCTGTCTATTTTACTGGGTTCAAAATTGGAATGCCATTTTTTCTATAAGACCCTCCCATTTTTTAAACCATTCCTCTAATGCTGGATTGTTTTTCATTTTCCAGTGGGAGGCTGTCAGTCACTAAGCAGCTACTAGCAAATGAAAGATTAATTCTTCATTTCCTTTTGGGTGACCATTTTGCTGGAAAGCTCCAGGATTACCAAAGGATCATTTGGTAATAATTATTCAACCATTTGCAATATTTGGTTATAAAGTTCATCCCAATACTTTAGCAATAGGACATGTTCACTGTATATGCATAAAATCTCTTATTTCAGCACAATTTCGCCAATAGGTATCCTCATTTAAGCTCTCTCTATTTTTTTACTCTGAGTGGTGTAAGTTACTGGTGAAGTAAATTTTTTTTGTGCTATAGGCAGAGATTGCTAGTCCTCTTTTCCATACCCAAACCCATTCTTCTGTGGTAACTTGTCTATTCTTTTCCCAGTGTGTCACATATGAACTTCTTTCCAGACGACTGTACCCCTTTCAGGTGTCTGATTTGTCTTGTGTACCCCTAAGTTTCACCTCACTTAAAAATTAAGTGCTTACAAAAATCAGACATAAAAATACAGAAGTGTCACAGCACCCTATTACTGACAAATTGCTTACTCTATTTTACCATGCAATTATAAAATGGACACAAATGTAGATATTGTACTTACATTTCAGTGTATAGTATATACAGCAGTATAAACAAGTCATTGTCTATATGTGTGATATTCCCCTCTGGTGTTATCTGGACTGGTGATCTGCTAGGTCACTCCAATCCTTGACTCTGGGAGCCAGCCTTACCTTGCTCTGCTGTGAGAACCCCACTCCTGGGTTGTTCACACATAGCTCTGGCATGTAAGCTGCTCCTTGGATTGTGCAACTGAATGACACTAGCCAATATCTCCAGTCCCAGACACAACCCTAGGTACCTCCGTCTTCCAGTGTCCACTTATGCCCACTGGACGCTGCAAGCTTATATGAGTTAGTCAATTTAACAAAACAATTGATATGTTCCAGGCTTGTTATCCGAAGGGGAGTCTCTGACACGCTTAAAAACAAACACACTGCTTCAGGTAGAATAAACAAACATATTTATTAACTACAAAGATAGATTTTAAGTAATTACAAATTAAATCATAAGTCAGATTTGGTCAAATAAAATAAAAGCAAAACGCATTCTAAGCTGATCTAAACACTTTGAGTGTCCTTACAAACTTAGATGCTTCTCGCCATAGGCTGTCTGGCTACCTTTCAGCCAGGCTCTCCCCTTTGATCAGCATTGCAGTCGCTTGGTGGTGATCTCTGTAGATGGAGGTGGAAGAGAGAGGAAGAGCATGGCAAACATCTCTTTCTTTTACCATGTTCTTTCTTCCCTCTTGTCTTTGCCCCCCCCCTCGACTTCAGAGTCAGGTGAGCATTACCTCATCGCAGTCCCAAACTGACCAAGGGAAGGGGAGTGACTCACTTGAGAGCCCAACAGATCCTTTGTTGCTGCCTAGGCCAGTGTCCTTTGTTCCTGTGAGGCTGGGCTTGTTCGATACATGCCCTGATGAGGTGTGAACTGCCCCTCTGCTCTTGGAGTTTTGCCTGGGCTTGCTTTAAACCATGAGGACACATTTTCAGCCTCATAACTATATACATGAAATTACAACCTGTAACATCACTATAACAACAATGTTTAGTACATCATGATCCTTCTGAAGACGCCCGCCATGACAAACTTTGCCTTGGATACCACACAATCATTTTACAAGGATGAACATGGGGGTGCTGGGTGTTCCCCCGAGGTACAGAGCGTCACCGTATGAAATTTTAGTTTGTACTGACTTCACTAGAGTGTTTTATGTAGCCTGTTGTAAAACTAGGCAAATATCTGGATGACTTGATGTGTCCCCTGGAATACCTCTGCATACCCCCAGGGGTACATGTACCCCTGGTTGAGAACCACCAAGCTAATAGAAGTCTGCCCTTATAACAGGAAACTCATTGTACAACTGCATCCTGGGAAAGATGTTCTATTGTCTTAAACCCTAACCATGCCAGGAAGCTAATGTAGCTGTTCTACAAATCCCCTCCCACATTGAAATGGAAGATGAGCTTAAGAGGCATCCATACTCTTTGTTTGTAAAGTGCTTAGGCTATGAAAAAAACAAGGGCAATTATAATTCTGCAGCCCATGAAAGGGCACACCTGGAAAATGATTATAAACCCAAATGAATAATACAAAGAAACTCAGCACAATAATATTTTGTTCTCTTCTGTTGGCTTCTCTTGCCTCCCCTTTTTACACTCATGTCTTTTATTTGTATAATCACAGGATATTTTAGAGATACTTAAACCATAATCATTTTCAGCATAACCCAAGGTACTTAGAAATTGATATATGGCTTGTTTTTTTATGGAACGGAGCAACGTGAATATAAAATCCAAAGGAATGAGCTAAAGCAACAAAAGAAACGTTAGCTACTGAAAGGAATACAGTCAGCAAAATGTACCTGGAGATCAGGGGCTCCCAGTTAGGCACCTACATGAAAGTTTTCTTCAAAAGGGATCAGAAGCCAACATCTCCCATTGAGAACAATGGAGTGTTCCCTGCTCACTGAATGATGGGAGCTTTGCATGCTGAGCTGTTTGGGAACTCTGTTCCCTTATATCTATATAGTTACATGTGACTTTATGTATTGGGAATTTGCCCCAATTCCACAACAACTGATGCCCAGCCACTGATGTATTGCACCTGGACAAACACAAGTGTAGGCCAGGAATGCAGCAGAAAACCTTGCCCCATAAATTCCCATAAATCCCTGTTTGTGCCTCGTAAACCTGTGCTACAGAGAGGAAAGGCAGGGTCGGGGGAGGGTGCAAATGTTCACATGGAACAGTGTTCTGGGGGGAGGGACAAGCCAAAGGTATTAATGGGGAATGTAATGGTGCAGCTTTGGCACAGGTAACTGTGAAGTGTCGTGTTCAGGCTCGGATGTGGCTGGTTGTCTTTTTCTTACTGCCTGGTGATGCTTTGCCCTTCCACTGCCTCAGCCCCCCAGCCAGGTCACATATGCAAGTCTGTCCCTTTCAGGATGTGTATAAAGAATCCAACAACAGGGGGTCCCTCAGGATTCATTAGGTGTCCTCAGGACTCCCACCCATGGACTGTGATCTCACATCCCAGTCCCTTGTATCTTCTAGCCTGTCTCCTCTCAGCTAGGTTCCCCGCATCAGTGATGGACAATTTCAGAAGCCTGTCTTTAGAGTTTGGTAGAGGATCCCAGACTCACCCCAGGCACTGGGCTGCAGTCCACAGCCCAATGGTTGGCAGGTAGGCCCTGCACACCAGGGTGCTATGCAGCTGCCTCCCTGGATAACTTCCTGTCTGTGCCCTCTCTTCCTATCACACAAAGTGCAAAACTCGAACACCAAGATAAAGCCTCTACCTTTCAGTGAGTCACCAGTACTTTCTTTGCTCACCTGATGAGGTCTCTACAGCCAGTCATCAGGACGCAAGAGGTCCCATGGCACAACTTCTCAGCATGTAGATCTGCTCCCTTCCACGGCCTGCCTGCTACAGAGCTGCTTTGCTCTCCTTGTTAAGTTCCTCCTTCAGCCTGTGCAGGCTTTGCAGGTGCCGCGGTGTGGGGCCACCATTAACCCTTTCCTTTCCAGTGTGGGGTTTGTACACCTCACCACTCTAACACAAGGAGGAAACTATCCTGAAAACTGAGGCAGGCCTATTCCTGGCCCTGATTCAGGAAAGCTCTAGAGCGTGGGCTTAAATCTCATTAGGAGACACAGGCTGATGTGCTTTCCTGAATAAGGATGGGCTTAAACATGTGCTTAAGTGCCTTCCGGAACTGGGATTTGAAATACTGTATTACGCTAATATTTTAACAGATTCTGTTCAACTCCACACATCCAAAGCAGTACATGTATTAGCCGTATTTTGGGCTGTGAGTTAATTACCAGCAATGACACCTTTGTTCATCTGAACATAACTCTATAGTATATGGTATATGGCAAGGGCAGGCTTGGTCCTGCCTTCTTACTGCCCCTGGGGTGACAGCAGCTGCATAAGAAGTGGCTAATCTGGATTTAACACTTTTGCAAGAAAAATATATTTTTATCTTTTTTATATAAAATTGAAACAAAATTCAAAATGAAAAAGTGTTTCAAACTGAGAAAAGGAAACCTTTTGTTTCCAAAATGTCAAGCATTCTGATTTTTCAGAGGAGAATTTGTTCAGCTTTGTTTTCTACTGGAACCATTGGGAAAAGTTGCAACCCAAATTTGCAAAGTGTTTCAGTCAACCTGAATCTGCGTCTTTTTTGTCAGGCAAAAAAATTTTGTCTGAAAAATGTCACTGAGCTTTAATTGTATGCAGGCAAGGAGCCCCATACACCTTTTGTGTGCTTTAATATAGGCACGTACATAAGAATCTTGCTTAATTTAGACCCGTGTTTCTGTTGCGTCAATGGAGTCTGTTAGTAGGATCGAGCTTCTGGCTTTTTAAAGTTCCCAGACATTTCCAGAAAAAGTTTGATGCAAAATTCTGCAGAAAGTCCATCTTCCCTAAACTGCAGAGACCTGAAGCTGATTTTCCACCTCTCCCTCTCCCCCAGTAATGAATCCCGTGATCCAGTTGCTTGAAATCTTGGCAGCCTTCTCCTGTGTGTGAAGTCTAATAATCAGATATAAAAAATGAGGATTGCTCTGGAGCTACTGTGGACCATAACATTTTCTGACAGTGTCTTCGCTCCGATTATATGATTAGTGTGTCCCCAGAAAGCTGATGTTTCAAGGGTGATATATTTTCCATCAATGGTTGTAGCAGAGCAATGAGTTCATTTCCAGGTAGGCACGTTATATCAAGCTTTACCTTATTATGTATTGTGGTGGAAAATAAACTATACACAGATATGTTTTACAAAATGATATATTTGAATCCGTAGGTGGTAACTTTGACTGAATATACTGCATATTTGATCCAGTGGCTAATATAACTGGTTCAAGGCGTGATGTATTTAGTTTAATAGCTGATATATCTCATTTAGTAGGCAATGTATCTGAATTAGTAGGTGATATATCTGACTCAATGAGTGACATTTCTGACTCAGCAGTTGACTAATGTTATTCATTCTGGGATATATCGGCTTCAGTAAGTGATATTTATTTTTTTAGTGGGTGAGTGATTCATTTTGGTGCGTACTCTAGCAGATGTAGTATGCATGAAGCTTTTTTTCCCCTCCCCAGCAGCATGTGATCCTCCTTCTACTTTTCAGTCACTGGGGCCTGATTCAAAGCTCATGGAAGTTAAAAGAGAAATGTGCCCATTTTTCTAGATGTGATTTGGATCTGTAAACTGGGCTCCTCCTTCACTCCCACAGACAAACATGCATTGAACTCTGAGTTGCTGTGTTCTAACACAAAACTGACAACCACTCCTGCAATACTGGATAACCTCATTGCTGCCAAATGGGATAGGAAAGTGGAAAAGCCCCTAAGGGTCATATTCTAGTACTCTTTCACCTACATGCGATTGCCACTAACTCTAGTATCAGAGGGGTAGCCGTGTTAGTCTGGATCTGTAAAAGCAGCAAAGAGTCCTGTGGCACCTTATAGACTAACAGACGTTTTGGAGCATGAGCTTTCGTGGGTGCCACAGGATTCTTTGCTGCTTTCACTGACTCTAATGCAACTGCTTAGGGAACATGGGGAGGAGGAGTATCAGAATCTGACCCAAAGTGGTAGCACAGTTGTGCCATAAGTTGAGTGTGCAGTGCAAATGGAAAGATGATCAAGAGAACGCTAATCTATGGAAGAGGCAGAATGCATTATGGGAATGACAATGTATCCCTTGATTAGCATCAGTGCATTGTCCATCAGCAGCATGTGAGCAGCATGTGACCAGAGGCTCCTTGTTCCGGTCCATTTGCCCAGCCAATTCCAGACTCTCTGTTGATTTGAGCTAAAGGGCCTGCAACATCCACCCATGCCTATGAGTGTTTCATACACCTCTTTGGTCGTCTATCCACAAGCATAGCACCAAGTTGTGTTGTGTTCGCATGCTCGGCACAAGCTCTCCAAGTTCTGCCTTCCTTACTGCTTCAGCAGACTCAATTTTTGATAACAGAGAGCACTTATTTGAAACGATGTGTGAACTAAAACAAACTAGAGTATGGATGCCACCACTGACTCTGTGGTGGTCTGCGGCTCATACTCACAAAAACCCTTGCTGTAGCTTATGGGAAAAGCAGCAACATATTTCTGGGTTCCCTATAACCTTGGAGAACTTCCAGAGGGAACTACCTAGGTCTTTTCTTTTAGCTGTTGATATAATTAGGGAGATCTTCTTCAAAACTTCCCCCTATAGCTTCTGGTGAATTCCTGGATCAAGTGTTGTCTGCACAGTTAGCAATAGGTAACGGCATTGTTAGTCATCATCAGTTCTGGGCCTTTTCTCCGGTGACAGCTACTGAGTGTATGCAACAAGCAAGTGTGATTTCTCCTCTGCCACGGCAGAGTATGTATCAAGAAGCATTATTACACAAGCTGCCTTTCTACCTATCTTTGAGTTACCTACTATGGAAAGCATACAAATAGGGATTAGCATTGTACTCCCATTTGAAACAACCATCTGTTTTTCCCTTTCAGGCATCCATTGTTGTGTATCAAAGCAATGATGATCTCAGAGAGACAGCCAACTCCCCCTAGCCCCCCAACTGATCTACCACAAGCAGCTGTAGGCTTGTCTACATGAGGACATAAGGAAAGTAAATCCAAAATAACTAAAGGAGTAAATTTGAAATGGATTAGTTAAACCACATTAAATCCTTGTCTAGATGGTGTTATTCAGAATTAAAGTGGACTTTAATTCCAAATGAGGATGCTCACACAGCAGTTTAATACAATTAAATTGATCCACTTCAAATTCACACGTTAAATTAATTCAGATTAATTTTCCTGGATGTCCCTGTGCAGATAAACCATGTGACACCAAATGCTCCTGTCATAAACAGATAGTTAAGGGTTAATGTCTCTTTTACCTGTAAAGGGTTACAAACAGTGAACCCGGACCACCTGACCAGAGGACCAATCAGAAAACAAGATACTTTCAAATCTCGGTGGAGGGAAGTCTTTGTTTTGTGTTGTTTGTTTGTCTGTTGTTCTCTCTGGGTTCTGAAAGTAACCAGACGTACCTACAGGCTCTCTAATTTTCTATTCAAATAGTAAGTACCAGTAGAAGGCAGTTTAGTCTTTTTGATTGTTTTCTTTATTTGCAAATGTGTATTTTGCTGGAAGGATTTTAATTTGTATTTGTGCTGGGTGGAAGGCTTCTCTCTAGTGTCTATAAGCTGAAAGACCCTGTAACCCTTACCATCTTTATTACAGAGACAACTTTTACTTTTTCCTTTCTTTTATTAAAAACTTTTCTTTTTTTTAAGACCTGATTGATTTTTTCCCCTTGTTGAGGCTCAAGGGAATTGAGTCTGTACTCACCAGGGAATTGGTGGGAGACAGAGAGAGAAAGAGGAGGGGGGAAGGTGCATTTCCCTTTGTTGTAAGATTCAAGGAGTTTGAATCACAGTGATCTTCCAGGGTAACCCAGGGAGGTAAAGCCTGGGAGGGGCAACGGTGGGGGAAAGGGTTTACTTTCCTTGTGTTAAGATCCAGGGGGTCTGGGTCTTAGGGTCCCCAGGGAAGGTTTTGGTGGGACTAGAGTGTACCAGGCACTGGAATTCCTGGTTAGTGGCAGCACTACAGGATCTAAGCTTGTAATTAAGCTTAGA
Source organism: Gopherus flavomarginatus (assembly GCF_025201925.1). Classification (NCBI taxonomy): domain Eukaryota; kingdom Metazoa; phylum Chordata; order Testudines; family Testudinidae; genus Gopherus; species Gopherus flavomarginatus. The sequence continues at coordinate 147,693,216 of NC_066619.1, forward strand.
GGAATTCATGCTGGTACCCCATCTTTTGGACTCTAAGGTTCAGAGTGGGGATTTATACCATGACATGGTGGCAGCGTGTGGGAAAGATGGAATCCAAAAGCCAGTAAGATTATTATTTTTCTTTTTTCTCTGCTAGCTGCTTATAAGCAGAGAGAAGGGGGGTTTTAAAAGCAAGTCTGCAGGGTTTTTTTTCCCTCTCTTCCTTCTGAGTACTCTGAAGGCAGACATTAAGTTTAACGAGGGTGTTTTATTAAACAAAGCAGGCTTAAGCTGTGAACAGCAGAGACTAGCAAAACATATTTGCAAATCAAAGAGTTTCTTTTTTTTTTAACTCTATCGGGAAAGGCTAGTTAAAAAGTGTTAAAAAAGACAGTGTTGCTAAGCAACCCTAAGAAGGCAACAAAGAAGCAGCATTTCAGGCAGTAAACACCAGAGGGCGCCCCAACACAAGAAAGCAGGAACCATGACTACCAAGGACCCACTGAAACAGGAACGGGCAAGACTGGATGCAGAGGGACAAATCAAAGACGCAGACCACAAGCGAGACATGGAAAAGAAACTGCAAGAACTAGAAATAAAACAAAAAGAGATGGAACTGAGAGAAAAAGAAATGGAGCTGAGAGAAAGAGAAAGAGAGGCTGCCCACAGGAGAGATCTGGAGATAAAAGAAAGAGAGAGGGAAGAGAGAGAAAAAGACAAAGAAGCAGCCCACAGAAGACAGAGAGAACTCCAGAGGGAGGCCCACCAGCAGGCCCTGGATTTAGAACAGTCTAAGCAGAAGAACACAGCCTATCCTAGCAACCCTTCGCCAGTTATTGTTCCACATCCCAAGAAATTTCCCACCTACAAGGCAGGTGATGACTCTGAGGCCTTCCTGGAAAATTTTGAAAGGACCTGCCATGGGTACAGCATCCCTGAAGACCAGTACATGATAGAACTGAGGCCACAGCTCAGTGGACACTTAGCAGAGGTGGCAGCTGAAATACCTAAGGAAAACATGAACGATTATAAACTTTTTCAAACCAAGGCCAGACTCAGAATGGGGTAACACCTGAGCATGCCCGTCGGTGGATCAGAGCCCTAAGATGGAAACCAGATGTGTCATTCCCCCGACACGCCTACCACATTGGAAAGAATTATGAGGCCTGGATATCAGGAACAAAAGTTAACAATATGGATGAGCTGCACCTCCTAATACAAATGGAGCAGTTCTTAGAGGGTGTCCCTGAGGAAATAGAAAGGTACATCCTAGATGGAAAACCCAAAACTTTATCCGAGGCGGGGGACATTGGAGCCACATGGGTGGAAGTGACAGAAAAGAAAAAAGCTACTGTCAAGGGGAGCGAATACCACAGGGGTCACACCAACAATAAACCCTACAACCAAGGACAACCCAAGACCCCACCTACAACCCAAGGAAAGCCGCAGACTCCCTATTCTCCCACCTCACCAGTCTCCAGTAACCCACCTCGGCCCAGTGACCAGTCAGCTGGGCGATGCTTTAAGTGTAAGGATCTGGGACATATAAAGGCCAACTGCCCCAAGAACCCCAACCGAGTGCAGTTCATTACACCACCATCACACCAACGATCCCCAAGCCCAGATGCCTCTCAAATACCCTTGGAGCAAAGGGAAATTTTGAGAGTGGGCGGAAAGAAGGTTACTGCATGGAGAGACATGGGGGCACAAGTGTCAGCTATCCACCAATCCTTTATGGACCCCAAATTCATCAACCCAAAGGCCCAAGTGACAATTTACCCCTTCATGTCACAAGCTGTAGACTTGCCTACAGCTGAACTGCCTGTCCAGTACAAAGGCTGGTCAGGAATGTGGACTTTTGCAGTCTGTGACAATTATTCCATCCCCATGCTACTGGGGGAAGATTTGGCCAACCAGGTAAAGCAGGCCAAGAGGGTGGGAATGGTTACCTGCAGCCAAACCAGGCAAGCTTCCAGACTCATCCCTGTTCCTGAGCCCTCCACAGGGGCCCCGTCTGTGTTACCAGAGACCCAGACAGAGGTAGTGGACCCGGATCCCCTACCAACAACTGAAACAGCCACAGTGCCTCCAGTCTCAGACCAGGAACTGGAAAAGCAACCAGCACCAGGACCGTTGCCAGCACTGACGCCAGCGCTTGCAAACTCATCTTCAACCCCAACTCCAGAGGGCGCCAGCCAGCCTGAACTGGCAGAAGCAGCAAACAACCAGACCCAAGAGGCTCAGCTAGAGCCTGAAATACCACCTGGTGCACCAGTGGAGATCGGTTCACCAGCAGCGAAAACAACCCCATCACCTACATCGCTTCCAGAGGGACCAAACCCAAGTCCACAGTCTGAGGAAGAACTGGTGTCTCCAGTCTCAAGGGAACAGTTCCAGACTGAGCAGGAAGCAGATGACAGCCTTCAGAAAGCTTAGGCGGCAGCATGGAACACCCCACCGCCTCTCAGCTCTTCTAACCGATCCCGGTTTGTTATAGAACAAGGACTTTTATACAAGGAGACTCTTTCTGGTGGACACCGGGAAGAATGGCATCCGCAAAAACAGTTGGTGGTTCCAACTAAGTACCGGGGAAAGCTCTTAAGCTTAGCCCATGATCATCCCAGTGGCCATGCTGGGGTGAACAGAAGCAAAGACAGGTTGGGGAAGTCCTTCCACTGGGAGGGGATGGGCAAGGACGTTGCCAAGTATGTCCGGTCTTGTGAGGTGTGCCAAAGAGTGGGAAAGCCCCAAGACCAGGTCAAGGCCCCTCTCCAGCCACTTCCCATAATTGAGGTCCCATTTCAGCAAGTAGCTGTGGATATTCTGGGTCCTTTCCCAAAAAAGACACCCAGAGGAAAGCAGTACATACTGACTTTCGTGGACTTTGCTACCCGATGGCTGGAAGCAGTAGCTGTAGGCAACACGAGGGCTAAAGCTGTGTGCCAGGCCCTAACAGACATTTTTGCCAGGGTAGGTTGGCCCTCCGACATCCTTACAGATTCAGGATCTAATTTCCTGGCAGGGACCATGAAAGAACTGTGGGAAACTCATGGGGTGAATCACTTGGTTGCCACTCCTTACCACCATCAAGCCAATGGCCTGGTGGAGAGGTTTAATGGCACTTTGGGGGCCATGATACGTAAATTCGTGAATGAACACTCCAATGACTGGGACCTACTGTTGCAGCAGTTGCTTTTTAACTACAGGGCTGTACCAGATCCCAGTTTAGGGTTTTCACCGTTTGAACTTGTGTATGGCCACGAGGTTAAGGGGCCATTACAGTTGGTAAAGCAGCAATGGGAGGGGTTTACACCTTCTCCAGGAACTAACATTCTAGACTTTGTAAGCAACCTACAAAACACCCTCTGACACTCTTTAGCCCTTGCTGAAGAAAACCTAAAGGATGCTCAGGAAAAGCAAAAGGCCTGGTATGATAGACATACCAGGGAGCGTTCCTTCAAGGTAGGAGACCAGGTTATGGTCTTGAAGGCGCAACAGGCCCATAAGATGGAAGCATCATGGGAAGGGCCATTCACGGTCCAGGAGCGCCTGGGAGCTGTTAACTACCTCATAACATTTCCCAATTCCTCCCTAAAGCCCAGAGTGTACCATGTTAATTCTCTCAAGCCCTTTTATTCCAGAGACTTACAGGTTTGTCAGTTTACAGCCCAGGGAGGAGATGACGCTGAGTGGCCGGAAGATGTCTACTACAAAGGAAGAAGTGAGGGTGGCATGGAAGAGGTGAACCTCTCCACAGCCCTGGAACATCTGCAGCGACAACAGATCAAGGAGCTGTGCACTAGTTTCGCCCCATTGTTCTCCGCCACCCCAGGACGGTCTGAATGGGCATACCACTCCATTGACACAGGTAATGCTCACCCAATTAGAACCCCACCCTACTGGATGTCTCCTCATGCCCAAGCTGCTATAGAACAGGAGATCCAAAACATGCTACAGATGGGTATAATCCGCTCATTTACCAGTGCATGGGCATCTCCAGTGGTTCTGGTACCCAAACCAGATGGTGAAATACGCTTTTGCGTGGACTACCGTAAGCTAAATGCGGTAACTCGTCCAGACAACTATCCAATGCCACGCACCGATGACCTATTGGAGAAGTTGGGACGTGCCCAATTCATTTCTACAGTAGACTTAACCAAGGGGTACTGGCAAGTACAGCTAGACGAACCTGCCAAAGAGAGGTCAGCATTCATCACCCATGTGGGGGTGTATGAATTTAATGTACTTCCTTTCAGGCTGCGAAATGCACCCGCCACCTTCCAAAGGCTGGTAGATGGTCTACTAGCAGGATTGGGAGAATATGCAGTTGCCCACCTCGATGATGTGGCCATTTTTTCAGATTCATGGCCCGAACACCTAGAACACCTGGAAAAAGTTTTGAGCACATCAGGCAGGCAGAACTAACTGTAAAGGCCAAAAAGTGTCAAATAGGCTAAAACAGAGTGACTTACCTGGGGCACCAGGTGGGTTGAGGAACCATAAACCCCCTACAGGCCAAGGTGGATGCTATCTGAAAGTGGCCGGTCCCAAAGTCAAAGAAACAGGTCCAATCCTTCTTAGGCTTGGCCTGGTATTACAGGCGATATGTACCACACTACAGCCAAATCGCTGCCCCACTGACCGACCTGATCAAAAAGACCCAGCCGAATGCAGTTAAGTGTACTGATGAGTGTCAGAAGGCCTTTACCCAGCTTAAGGCGACGCTTATGTCTGACCCTGTGCTAAGGGCCCCAGACTTTGACCAACCATTCCTAGTAACCATAGATGCATCTGAGCGTGGTGTAGGAACAGTTCTAATGCAGGAAGGACCAGATCACAACTTCCATCCTGTCAGCAAGAAACTGTTTGAGAGGGAAAGCCACTGGTCCATCAGTGAAAAGGAATGCTACGCCATTGTGTACGCTCTGGAAAAGCTACGCCCATATGTTTGGGGATGGCGGTTCCAGCTACAAACCTACCATGCTGTGCTAAAGTGGTCTTCATACTGCCAAGGGGAACAACAAAAAACTTCTTCGATGGAGTTTAGCTCTCCAAGATTTTGATTTTGAAATTCAACACATTTCAGGAGCTTCTAACAAAGTAGCTGATGCACTCTCTCGTGAAAGTTTCCCAGAATCCACTGGTTAAAAATTGTCCTTAAAATATAATAAGTCATGTAGTTTACATTCTTAGTAGTATATGTAAAGGTGCATGTATTGTATTAATCTGGTTATTCTAAAGTTCTAGGAAGAAATCACCGCCAATGAGGTTCCCCACTGTCTGCGATTTGAGGGGCGTGTCATAAACAGATAGTTAAGGGTTAATGTCTCTTTTACCTGTAAAGGGTTACAAGCAGTGAACCCGGACCACCTGACCAGAGGACCAATCAGAAAACAAGATACTTTCAAATCTCGGTGGAGGGAAGTCTTTGTTTTGTGTTGTTCATTTGTCTGTTGTTCTCTCTGGGTTCTGAGAGTAACCAGACGTACCTACAGGCTCTCTAATTTTCTATTCAAATAGTAAGTACCAGTAGAAGGCGGGTGAGTCTTTTTGATTGTTTTCTTTATTTGCAAATGTGTGTTTTGCTGGAAGGATTTTAATTTGTATTTGTGCTGCGTGGGAGGCTTCTCTCTAGTGTCTATAAGCTGAAAGACCCTGTAACCCTTACCATCTTTATTACAGAGACAACTTTTACTTTTTCCTTTCTTTTATTAAAAACTTTTCTTTTTTTTAAGACCTGATTGATTTTTTCCCCTTGTTGAGGCTCAAGGGAATTGAGTCTGTACTCATCAGGGAATTAGTGGGAGACAGGGAGAGAAAGAGGAGGGGGGAAGGTGCATTTCCCTTTGTTGTAAGATTCAAGGAGTTTGAATCACAGTGATCTTCCAGGGTAACCCAGGGAGGGAAAGCCTGGGAGAGGCAATGGTGGGGGAAAGGGTTTACTTTCCTTGTGTTAAGATCCAGGGGGTCTGGGTCTTAGGGTCCCCAGGGAAGGTTTTGGGGGGACCGGAGTGTACCAGGCACTCCAAATCCTGGTTGGTGGCAGCACTACAGGATCTAAGCTGGTAATTAAGCTTAGAGCAATTCATGCTGGTACCCCATCTTTTGGACTCTAAGGTTCAGAGTGGGGATTTATACCATGACAGCCCCCGAATCTCTTCAAACTGGGCAGCAGCGGAAGGAACTGTGAAGGTGAGCAGCCTACTCAGCACTCCGACCCTCTGGAACTCCCCCTTACCCTCGCAGTAATAGCACAGGGAACAGTTTTCTGACACCATTTGAGTCATTCAATATTGAGATTTTTCAAAAGCACTCTGCATTAGCCTGACTAGTAAATCCATATGGTCAGATTGTCCATTGTTCTCAAAGGGAGCTGCTGGGTGCTGATCACTTTTGAAAATCTGGAGTCTTTGTGGGTTCATTTTGAATCTTGGTATCTCCGGGAAATAATCCAAAATCTAGGTGGCTCTTAGGGACCTCTGACAGACGAGTCAAAAGAGAAACTACCAGCATGAGCAGTGCTAAGCTTGTCTCTGCTTCAAGTTGCTGTTTGGAGATTTTATAACCTCTGCAACCAAGGAAGGGCTTAGCTAAACAAAATGGAGGTGGGATCTGCAGAAGCCATGACATTGTTTCAAGGATGTTTTAGAACCAGCTGGAAATTAAGTCTACTCAAGACAGGTCATGTCCCTCAACGTTCTTTCTGTATTGCCAATACACCTGGATACAACTTAAGCAACTAAAGAAACAATGAATATTAGCTTTTGTTTTCAAAAGTCATTAGTAATGTTGGGTACCCAGTTTGAAACATCTCAAATTGGGCTGATTTTCAGAAAGTGCTGGGCACCTGCCCCATGAAAACCAGGACCTTTGAAAGTGTCTCAAATTGGACAGCCAAATACCTAATGTCACTAGTCACTTTTGAAAATGTCGGCCAACTGTGACTATTGGAGGGCCGGGGTATAATTGTAAGAAGAAATGTCTGATATATGCCTTAGAAACAGACATTAAACAAACTACTTGGGCACTCAGGTCCAGGGAGTGAAATGTCATTATGGTGCGTCACATGTCACCCAGGCTGAAATCCTGACTTGTACAACACTAATTTCCCATTAGTCTGGCCTGAGTTTTTAACTGGAAATTTAAAAAGCTAATCTGTCAGAGTATTCCAGTGCAACCACAACCGTTGTCTACTAGGATGAGATGTAGTGCCATTGTCACTCGGCAACGTCACCTATCATTTGAGGGCTGATTGTGGCAAGGGTTTGATGCTGAAAACATTAATACCAACTCTATCTTTTACTTGGGTTGTGATTCAGGTTTGTCTGTAGTTAATTTACATACGGAGACCTGCCATGAGATGGAAACATGGCTTTGAGACAACACGATCATGCGATGAGGTATATTTATCCAGAAGCCTGGTTCCTTGCTAGTACATGTTGAGCATATGTTCCTTTTGTAGCGTTCACAGTGTAGCTGCTATAGCGAAGAGCTGAATATATCATTGTGCTGCTACCTATATAACTGGTGATGATCAAACTGTTCTTCAGCCTGGCATATCAAACTGCCAGGTTCTCGTTAGAGCTGGGTGACATTTTTTTTGGACAAATAGTTTATTTGCTAAGAAATGTAATTTCAGTCACCCCCAAACTATTCACGACTTTGCCAAATACTTTCAGTGTGCTACCCAAGAGGTCAGAATAGATGATCACAAGAACCGCTTCTGGGCTTGTGAGCTAGGAATCTAAATCCGTTTGTGGATCTAGACTCTAATCGTGTATCCAAAAGTCCCTAGGTGCCTAACTCCCATCCATGCTGTGAATGTAACAATACTTCTCATCCTCATAGGGAGGCTTAGTTGAATACTGTTTGCAAAACGCTTCGGTTTCCTTGGCTTAAAGGCACAGTACTACTGAAGTGCTAAGTATTATCTAAAGACCTGTTCCCACAGAAACCACTGGGCAAACTCCCATTGTGGATGCCTAGTTGTCACTGAAGTTATTTTACATTTCCTATAGGTGACAGAACTGGCAACTTTCCTTAGGTACAGTGTTAGTGCTCAAGCATTCCACTTCCTGGAAAGTCTGGGCACATTTTATTTGTTCATTTTGTTACATAAAGTTGTCTGAAGAGGAAGCAATGCTCAGTACTTTGAGAGAAAATCTACGCTCCACCTGGCTCTACCCAGGAAACCTTTGGGAGAGGTGCTGGGATTATTTTCTCCAATTATGTCTGAGTTCCTCAGCAGGGAACCAGCTAACTGTGCCCAGAGCAACCCACCAAGAAATAAGTAGAAAGCCAAAAGCTAAGCAACTACAGAGATGTCATGATACAGTAGTACTGGAAATCAGAGTGGGGATGTTGAACTGACCACAATTAAATTCAGGTCATGCAGAGGTGCATGCACCCACTGACCCCAGTGAGCAGTGGTGTAAGAGAAGAAACTGTGCTTCTTTAATATTTTAGCATAACCTACTGCATCAGAATTGTAGCAGAAATGTAAAGGCTGACGAGGGCACAGCTCCTCAGCTGATGCAAATCAGGGCAGCTGCAATGAAGTTAAGGGAGCTACGCTGACTTATCTCAGTTGAGGATCTATTTCTAGGATGAGGAGTTTATTTTCTGCCAAGTCTCTATGTACATCTGAACAAAACATGTCTACTTTGTGAATAAAAACAGTGCTCTTGAATTTAACTCCTATCAGAAACAAATTCTGCAGCAGCATGTTATTAATCAGACAATACAAGGAGCTTCTTCGCTGAGTGTTGAATTACCTGCTACCAATTTATTTTACCAGTTTACTAATGTAAAATTCAATTGCTCCCTGTTCAGATTTTTGATGAACATTAAAAAGCTACATAACCAAACAAGAAACATTTTTAATACCATGATTCCAAAAGGGAGCTCCCTAGATACAAATACAAGGGCAGACAAAACAAGAGATTAAAATATACAAAATACGGCAATTTAAAAGAAAAATCAGTGAGCTATTGAAACTCCATAGAAGAGCTGTCACCAATCAGCATGATTAAAAAATACATGCAATCTTTTTCTCCTTTGATGTCTAGAGGTGTATTGTAAACTTCAAATGACGAGCACAGTTCAACTAGATTGATCTGGAAAGTTTAAAGATATTGTAATATAGCAGAGCATTTATTCTGCATCTCATGAGGTAAAAAATACACTGCTTGTGCACACGGTGTAGTCCATTAAATTCATCATTGTCAGACTGTAAACACTGTGCAGAATGGAAGAGAAAGTGAACTTCTTGAAACGAAGTTCTCCAACTCATCACTGAGCTGCTCCTGGGTCTGATATAATCAATGCAACTAGTTTCTTGCTCGCACTCGGTCTCCTTAGTGGGATTTTTGTGTGTGTCATATTTACATAAAATTTACATGAACATTTACATAAAACAAACACAAGGAAGTACTTCATACAACATACAGTCAACCTGTGGAACTCTTTGCCAGGGCATGTTGTGAAGGCCAAAACTATAACAGGGTTAAAAAATAAACTAGATAAGTTCACAGAGGATAGGTCCATCAATGGCTGTTAGACAAGATGGGCAGGGATGGTGTCCCTAGCCAGGGCCGGCTCTACTGTTTTCGCCACCCAAGCAGCGCACCGAATTGCCTCTGCGGACGGCGAGGGCAGTCCGTGTGCCCTTAGGGCGGCAGGCGCATTTCCCCGGCAGCGGCAATTCGGCGGCAGCTTCTATGCTTAGCTGAAGCTGCCGCAGACAGCTAAACATAGGAGCTGCCGCCCAATTGCGGCGGAAAGGCGCGTGCTGCCCTAAGGGCACAGGGACTGCCCCCGCTGTCCGCAGGGGCAATTCAATGAGCTGCTTGGGGGCAAAATAACAGGGACGGGCGCCCCTTACAGATTGCTGCCTCAAGCACCATCTTGGAATGCTGGTGCCTGGAGCCGGCCCTGTCCCTAGCCTCTGTTTTCCAGAAGCTGGGAACACAAGGCAAGGGCTGGATCACTCAGTGATGCCTGTTCTGTTCATTCCCTCTGGGGCACTTGGCATTGGCCACTGTCAGTAGACAGGATCAGGGCCGGCTTTAGCCAGTGCAGGCTGATTCTTGGGGCATGTACTCTCCGGGCAGCACTCCGCGCTCCAGCAGTGGTAGCGGGGCCGCGGGGCTCCCGCCGTGGGAGATGGGCAGCCGCACTTGCCACTCTTGGGCCGGGGACCGGGGCCGGGGTTGCGGGGCTCCAGCAGAAGGAGAGGGGATGCGGGGTTGTGGGGCTCCAGCTGGCGGAGAGGCACTGCGGGGTTCTGGCCGGAGTAGCCGGGCCACAGGACTTGCTGTACTCAGCCGGGAGAGCTGGGCTGCAGGGTTGCGGGGCTCTGGCCGGCGTAGGGGGGCCACGGGGCTCCGGCCGGGGGAGCGGGGCCGCAGGACTTGCCGGGCTCTGGCCGGGAGATCGGGGCTATGGGGTTTCGGGGTTCTGGCCAAGAGAGCGGGTCTGCCGGGTTGCAGGGCTCTGGCAGGAGTAGCGGGGCCGCGGGACTTGCTGCCCTCTGGCTGGGGAGTGGGACTGCGGGGTTGCAGGGCTCCAGCAGAGGGAGCTGGGCCAAAAGGCAAAGCTGATATTAGCATTGTTTCAGTCTCTGTGTTACTTGACAGCGTGTCACCATAGAAGGGAAGGGCTTTGCATAGACGGAAATTTGCCTGGGCATCAGTAGAAAATGTTCAGTAAAATTTGCTTTAAAGATTAAACCCAGCGCTTTATCATCTTGTGTCATCATTTTTATTTCTTAGCTTTCAGCTATTTAAGTGAACTCTAAAAGTTTCAAGCTGACTGTTTACTATCTGACGCTGTGTCTCTCTTATCTCCTTCATAACCTTCATTGACTTTTTTCCATTTTAAATACTATCCATAGTATCAGAGACAGTAAGAAAAATAGCAAATAAAGGTACATGACTATCTTTATATCTCTATAGAACAAAAAAACATAAGAACGGCCGTACTGAGTCAGATCAAATGTCCATCTAGCCCAGTATCTATCTACCAACAGTGGCCAATGCCAGGTGTCCCAGAGGAAGTGAACCTAACAGGCAATGATCACGTGATCTCTCTCCAGCCATCCATCTCCATCCTCTGACAAACAGAGGCTAGGGACACCATTCCTTACCCATCCTGGCTAATAGCCATTTATGGACTTCACCACCATGAATTTATCCAATTCCCTTTTAAACCCTGTTATAGTCCTAGCCTTCGCAACCTCCTAGGTAAGGAGTTCCACAAGCTAACTGTGCACTGCGTGAAGAAGAACTTCCTTTTATTTGTTTTAAACCTGCTGCCTATTAATTTCATTTGGTGACCCCTAGTTCTTATATTATGGGAATAAGTAAATAACTTTTCCTTATATACTTTCTTCACATCACTCATGATTTTGTATACCTCTATCATATCCCCCCTTAGTCTCCTCTTTTCTAAGATGAAGAGTCCTAGCCTCTTTAATCTTTCCTCGAATGGGACCCTCTCCAACCCCCTAATCATTTTAGTTGCCCTTTTCTGAACCTTTTCTAGTGCTAGAATATCTTTTTTGAGTTGAGGAGACCACATCTGTACACAGTATTCGAGATGTGGGCGTACCATGGATTTATATAAGGGCAATAATATATTATCAGTCTTATTCTCTATCCCCTTTTTAATGATTCCTAATGTCCTGTTTGCTTTTTTGACTGCCTCTGCACACTGCGTGGACATCTTCAGAGAACTATCCATGATGACTCCAAAATCTTTTTCCTGACTTGTTGTAGCTGAATTAGCCCCCATCATATTGTATGTATAGTTGGGGTTATTTTTTCCAATGTGCATTACTTTATATTTATCCACATTAAATGTCATTTGCCATTTTGTTGCCCAATCACTTAGTTTTGTGAGATCTTTTTGAAGTTCTTCACAATCTGCTTTGGTCTTAACTGTCTTGAGCAGTTTAGTATCATCTGCAAACTTTGCCACCTCGCTGTTTACCTCTTTCTCCAGATCATTTATGAATAAATTGAATAGGATTGGTCCTAGGACTGACCCTTGGGGAACACCACTAATTACCCCTCTCCATTCTGAGAATTCACCATTTATTTCTACCCTTTGTTCCCTGTCTTCTAACCAGTTCTCAGTCCATGAAAAGACCTTCCCTTTTATCCCATGACAACTTAATTTATGTAAGAGCCTTTGGTGAGGGACCTTGTCAAAGGCTTTCTGGAAATCTAAGTACACTATGTCCACTGGATCTCCCTTGTCCACATGTTTGTTGACCCCTTCAAAGAACTCTAATAGATTAGTAAGACACTATTTCCCTTTACAGAAACCATGTTGACTGTTGCTCAACAGTTCATGTTTTTCTATGTGTCTGACAATTTTTTTCTTAACTATTGTTTCGACTAATTTGCCTGGTACTGACGTTAGACTTACCGGTCTGTAATTGCCGGGATCACCTCTAGAGCCCTTTTTAAATATTGGCGTTAAGTTAGCTAACTTCCAGTCATTGGGTACCGAAGCCGATTTAAAGGATAGGTTACAAACCTTAGTTAATAGTTCCACAACTTCACATTTGATTTCTTTCAGAACTCTTGGGTGAATGCCATCTAGTCCCGGTGACTTGTTAATGTTAAGTTTATCAATTAATTCCAAAACCTCCTCTAGTGACACTTCAATCTGTGACAGTTCCTCAGATTTGTCACTTACAAAAGCCAGCTCAGGTTTGGGAATCTCCCTAACATCCTCAGCTGTAAAGACTGAAGCAAAGAATCCATTTAGTTTCTCTGCAATGACTTTATCGTCTTTAAGCGCTCCTTTTGTATTTCGATCGTCAAGGGGCCCTACTGGTTCTTTAGCAGGCTTCCTGCTTCTGATGTACTTAAAAAATATTTTATTACCTTTGGAGTTTTTGGCTTGCCGTTCTTCAAACTCCTCTTTGGCTTTTCTTATTACACTCTTGCACTTAATTTGGCAGTGTTTATGCTCCTTTCTATTTGCCTCACTAGGATTTGACTTCTACTTTTTAAAGGAAGTCTTTTTATCTCTCACTGCTTCTTTTACATGGTTGTTAAGCCATGGTGGCTCTTTTTTAGTTCTTTTACTGTGTTTCTTAATTTGGGGAATACATTGAAGTTGGGCCTCTATTATGGTGTCTTTAAAAAGCGCCCATGCAGCTTGCAGGGATTTCACTTTAGTCACTGTATCTTTTAACGTCTGTTTAACTAATCCCCTCATTTTTGCATAGTTCCCCCTTTTGAAATTAAATGCCACAGTGTTGAGCTGTTGAGATGTTCTTCCCACCACAGGGATGTTGAATGCTATTGTATTATGGTCACTATTTCCAAGCGGTCCTGCTATAGTTACCTCTTGGTCCAGCTCCTGCGCTCCACTCAGAATTAAATCTAGAGTTGCCTCTCCTCTTTTGGGTTCCCGTATCAGCTGCTCCATGAAGTAGTCATTTAAAGTATTGAGAAATTTTATCTCTGCATTTCTTCCTGAAGTGAAATGTTCCCAGTCAATATGGAGATAACTGAAATCCCCCAGAAAATTATAGATATACATGCATCTGTCTCACATTGAGAGATGTGATGTATTCCCTGCAGCCACTACTGGCTTTAGGAAGTGCAGGGCCCAGTTTGAACAGGTTCAACAGGCCACCAGCAGGGATGACTGAAAAAACAAAACAAAACAAAAAAAAAACCACACGTAAAAAGACATAGGCCTGTACTCACTGGACAGTGCTCCGAGTCTTCAGCGGCACTTCAGCGACAGGTCCTTCACTTGCTCCAGGTCCTTAGCGGCACTGAAGGACCCGCTGCCGAAGACCCAGAGCAAGGGAAGGACCCACCACCGAAATGCCACTGAAGACCCAGAGCGAGCAAAGAACCCGTCACCAAAGTGCCACCGAAGACCCAGAGCGCCTCCAGGTGAGTAAAAATTAAAATGGCGCCTCTAGCCAGGGAAGAGATTCTCACTGGGTGCGGGGTCCTCATAGGGGTGGGGCTCAATTCGGGGGAATTGGGGGAATAGGCCTAAAGCTGGCCCTGGCAGGATACAGCGCTAGATAGACCATTTGTTTGACTCAGTTTGGCTTTTCTTATGTAAAGTATTTGTGGATTGCCCAGTAATTGCAACATCTACTGGCAGAGCCAGGCTTGGAGGCTGTCTTTAGATCTCCAGTCTCTGAGCTCGGTGCATTGCTGAGGTGACAAGCTGGCTGGTGAGAAAGAAAACAGGGATCTACTAGAAGTCTCTTTGGGCACGGCAACTTCAAACCACCTGGACTGTGCAAATGGATTGGGCAGAACTGTCTCAGCTCTGCAATGATTTCACTACTCAGCATTGAACAGAGCAGCTCCTGCAACTCCAGGGCTGTCTTGAGTGTTTGGGATGCTGTCAGCGTTGCAGAGGGAAACACAGAAGCTGAGCTCATCTTTCAGCAGGAGCAATTACTAGCTGTATTGGGGTAACATAGTAGCACCATAGGCACAAATGAAATCAGCACTCCATTGTGCTAGCTGCTGCAGAAAGAGAAAGAGAGTTTCTTCCCTAAACAGCTCATAATCTGAGTAGTAGAGAGAGAGGAAGATAGTGCTATTTATTCCCACTTTACAGAAGGAGAATCTGGTCACAAGAGGCCCAGATCTTTAAAGATGCTTAGGCATTCCTACGCTCAGCACTGTAACACTTAAACACCCGTCACCCAGTTAAATTTTGAGCCCTGAAATAAGTGCCCAGGGTCCCCATACAATGCCTAGGGGCTGAGAGAGTTAGGTACCTAAGGAAGGTCTCTTCAGAAGCCAGCAAGCAGAGAGGGGGAACTGAGTCAGGAGTGAAATGCAGAGTGGAGGTTCTGACTGGTACACTTGTCTGACGGACCAGCGAGAGGCACCACCCTCCACTTAGGATCCTCAGCCTTGAGCGTTCTCCTGGAATTTGGCATCTAAATGAGGTCAGCCACATAGATTCCCCAAGCCGTAGCAGTCAAAACAATCAGACTCCTGCTCATGCTTGATACCTCACTCACCCTACATTGACTTGTGCCCCATGTATCTTTTGTGCAGGCATCTTTCTGCCCCCATCTAGCGGTAACCTGCCCCTGCCCCTCCTGATGCAAGGTCTGGCATGTAGCAGGATTGGGGAGCAAGGTGTTCCCATGTCTAGTTTGAGCATTCTCTTTGGGGGGTCTTTGGGGCTGCTGCTTGAACTATGGCTTTGAGCTGTTTGTTACCTGTGGGGTGGCATCTGCACATAGGCAGCTTTGCAAATGCCAACTGGTGGGATTTTAGGTGCCATAGGGACTTAGCAGCTCTGAAAATGTCAGTTGTGCCTAAATGCTAGATATAGGCAGCTCTCTGCCGCTTATGTGCCTATGTACATTTGAGGATCTGGACCAGATTCAAAGCCCGTTGATTTTCGATCAGGCCTTAAGCAGTTTGTGCAAGACTACACAGGGGTCTGTGACTAAGCGAAGGACTGAATTTATATTACCCTGAGTTCAAATTCAGTGCCATAACCACAAGACCAGCTTTCCTTCCTGTAAAGGCCAAATTTATTTAAAATATGTTTAACAGATACTTTAAAATCCTGCAGATATTGTGCTAATTATTTGTGATCTTAAACAGATATTTAGATTTTTCTCCCCAAGAGTTTTACACCTCAAACTTTAAGAGTTAATGGGTTGGTCTGATTTCATTTCATCTCTTCTTTTCTACAAGAATTGACAGCAGAACAAATTGAAATAAATCTGTTTTGTGTTCTTTTTATCTGTAGAACACAAACATTAAAATTCTAGGGCCTGATACTTAGTGGGTGTAAATCGGCATGGAGCCACTGATTTTAATGGAGCTACATTGATTTACAAAAGCTAAGGATCTGGTCCCTGATCTTCAATTTCTGTGGGAAAGCTGTGTGCTGTACTGAAAGCATTTTTCAATGGTCCTTATCTCCTTCAATTGCCTGAACAATTCAGCAGCTTCCCATACAGGTTACGGAGACTGTAAACAAAGGGAAATTGGAATGGTAAACCGATCAATTACAGAATATTGAAAAGATCAAGGAAGTTGCAGCAACGCGGTTACGGCTATCCAGGATGCTTTGCTTATTTCATACCTCATTCTTGTGACAAAGATTACAACACGTTTGGAAATGGCACAGCATGACTGCATTCTGGTGACAATGATTGCAATGAGAATTGGGACCAATTCATACTTAACCCATTCTCACTATCTTCCCTGGATGCTGTATCCCACGGAACCCAGGCAGAAGGTGTTACATTTATTATGTCTGTCATTTTTTCTCTCTTCTAGTGAAAACATACATTAAATTCACTCTTCTTCTCTCCCCTCTTAAACTGGTGAGAACATGGAGCAAAGCCACCCTCAACTCACTCTCCTAATTAGGAGAACAGCATACATTACTCTCTCTTCTACCTGAAAAGTTCAACACGTTAGTCTCTGAGTAGCAGCTGTGTTCGTCTGTATCCGCAAAAAGAACAGGAGTACTTGTGGCACCTTAGAGACTAATAAATTTATTTCAACATGAGCTTTCGTGGGCTACAGCTCACTTCTTCAGATGCGCAGAATGGAACACACAGACAGGAGATATTTATACATACAGAGAACATGAAAAGGTGGAAGAATGCATACCAACAGTTCCAGTCTATGCATCCAAAGAAGTGAGCTGTAGCTCACAAAAGCTCATGCTGAAATAAATGTGTTAGTCTCTCAGGCGCCACAAGTACGCCTGTTCTTTGCATGTTAGTCTTTGTTGCCCTGTCCAAACTGTCAAAAACTGGTTGCTGCTAACACAGCTTCAGCTTGAACATGGGCAGAGCCCAGGATGTACATCTCCAGAGCTGCACAGGGTCTGACTCCCAGCTAATGGGATTTTTGAGGGGGGAAATAAAGAAGAACAAAAAGTTTTGAAAACTTAAGTGACAGTTGTTTTAAGTGTCAGTGTTAGCTGGTTGTAGGTGTGCATATCCTCAAGGTCCCACATGCTTGGCAGGAGTTAAATTTCTATGCCAGGGTCTCTAGGATCTGCAGCACTCTGAAATTCTGTACAGACTTGGTTTAAAAGATTTAAAGAAGTCCTGACTGATTTATATCAGGAAATTTGTAACAAAAAAAAATCAGTAAAACAACTCCTGTATTGTTTATTGATATTAAAATATATTTTATCTAGGCCAGTGGTTCTCAAACTTTCTTACTGGTGACCCCTTTCACATAGCAAGCCTCTGAGTGCGACACCCCCCCTTATAAACTAAAACCACTTTTTAATATAATTGGTATCATTATAAATGCTGGATGTAAAGTAGGGTTTGGGGTGGAGGCTGACAGCTCACGACCCCCCATGTAATAATCTCGCGACCCCCTGAGGGGTCCTGACCCCCAGTTTGAGAACCCCTGAGCTAGGCACTGTTTTCAATAGACTACACACTGCCGTTATTAGGTTCTGGTGTTAACACTCCAATTAGATAAGTTCACTCCTCTTAGAACTTTTGCTTCAGGCTGATGTCATGGCATTGCTTTCCCCTCAATTCATGGTTTCAAGTGTTACTCTGCAATCATGAAGGTTAGAAACATGGTTTTGAGAAGTGCAAGTTTAAATTAGCATAAAAGCATGGTATTGCGATAAGGAGTGACTTCTGATGGCAAATTCTGCCACAGAGGCATTGTGGAATACAAAAGTCTCCTGGTTATACTATGTTTTCATTCTGTACACAGGCAAGCAGTTGGAGGAAGAAATACACTTTATTTTCTGAGGGAGTAGCCTTAGGAATTCATGGCAAACACTGCAATGAGTATGTGTTAACCAATCATTGTCTTAGATATAGTAACTGTAAGTAAACTTGATATATTCATTTTAGTTTAATTATGTCCCCATCGAAGTCAAAGTCAATTTCTTCTAGCCTAAAACCGAAGTGAAATCAATATATTCTTCTGCAGACTGTGACGGGATGGACAAGAATGTCAGAAAGGTGTTGCTCAGAGCACTCCATACGGTATGGTGGTGTCACCGTGCCTCAGTGAGTCACCGCTGAGGATCTCAGATTCAGTACAAATTGCTGAGAAATGGTGGCTATTCTTCTATAAAATATATCAAGCCAGTAACAAAAGTAAACTTCTGTCTCACCACACTGGTTAACAAAAAGTCAGAAATGCAACCTCCTTAGGTATCCCAGAACCTTGTTTCACCACCCATCAACACTACATGATGAATGTTTTTTTTTAAAACCAATTTAATCAAACTGAGGGTTCCTCTAATCCCAAGAGATCAGACACACAGCCAGGTCAATCTATGACTCTGATTTTACCCAATAATCATGCTGTTGCCAATCCTTCAGCAGCTAATATCTGAAGCTTTATTTATAAGAGAAAAGAATATGGAGCAAGTTAAAATGGTCAAAGAAACCATGTACATACAATCATTGCAGAGTTCTTGGATCAGGTTTGAAGCGGAGATGGAATAAACTGCTGACTTGTAAAGCCCCTGGTAACTTCCAAATGGTTGGAAGGTTCTCAGTCTGTTGATTGATTGAAATGTTCCCTTTAGTGTAAGTCCATAGTTCAGAGATCAAAACAGGAAAGAGGCAAAATGGAGATGCATCTAGGGTCGCATATACCTTCTCCATGTGTGGAAGGGATGCTTTCAGTCTTAGTTTGTGAAAAATTACAGACACAAGATGGAGTCCAGGGTCACATGAGCAAGTCACATGCCCTTGCATGCTTTGATGACTCATGAGAGTGGCCACCACCCATATTTTGGCTAAAGCATCCATAGGAAGGCTCTCAGAGGCAAGGACAAGCTTCTTCTATGGTCCATTGTGAGAGGTAAGTATTGTTTGATGGGCCATTAACTTAAATAGTTCATTCACAAAGTGCTGGCCAGATTAGATGTAAATTACCTTGGTGGGTGTTATCCCAGAAGCAAGCACATTTGAAATATTGGTACCTAGTCAATATTCATAACTTTAGATATAAAGATGATACATGCATACAAACAGGACAGTCATATTCAGCAAATCATAACTTTTCCATCGACATCTCTCATGACACTTTGTATAAGATTTACAGCAGTTGTCTAACAGTGGTACTATTAATGATACAAATGCTCATGTTTCAGTCATACAGAGTGACAGGTGGGCTTTGAGCAAGATTAATTAACATTAGATTAGTAGATTTCTTTCATATTTGGAAATATCAGTGAAATTTGGAGAGGGAAATAGAAACATTTGGATGCAACTTTTTTTTCCTGGGAAACTTCCCCTTGTGATTTGATCAGCTGTAGAGCTGGCTAAAGTGTTTGGGGTTTTTTAATTAAAAAAAAAAGAAATATAATTTTTTTTTCAAAATAAATAATGTTTTTAAAATTATGACATATCACCTGTCTCTATTTAAAAAAAAACAGTTTTAATCAACACAGTATTAAAAATGCTTGCTGGAGCCATCATACTATCTACATTAAGGTCCCCGATGTTGCTAACACTACCCTGGTGTTAACTATATATGACTAAAACAAACAGTGTGGCATCAGGCTGCTGCCTGAGGCTGTAAGTGCTTAGTGAGGCTTTTCTAAGAGAGGGCTCCCGGCAACAGGAGAGACATCAAAGCCTCTGGCAAACCAAGGGTAAAGTCTTAGAGACTGCCATGTGGATCTTTTCACTCTCTATCTCTGTACAAAGGAACCATGGATGGTGCTTGTGACAGGTTGGATCACAGAAACCCCCTTGGGAGCTGCCAACTGATGTGCCAAGACTACTTCTATTCCTGTTTTCCCTGCCATCTCAGGACTTCAGCGCCCTGTCTTGCTGAGCCAGACACTCCTGTCTGCTCCAACAAAGACCCAGAGTCTGAATTACTTGCCCCAAAGCTGCAGGTTTACCTGAAAACAGCTCACAGAAGTGTGCTTGTCTTTAGCACCCAGATGCTCAACTCCCAATGGGGTCTAAACCCAAATACATCTGTTTTACCCCGTATAAAGCTTATGCAAGGTAAACTCATAAATTGTTCACCCTCTATAACACTGATAGAGAGATATGCATAGCTGTTTGCTCCTCCAGGTATTAATACATACTCTGAGTTAAATAATAAGTAAAAAGTGATTTTATTAAATACAGAAAGTAGGATCTAAGTGGTTCCAAGAAGTAACAGACAGAACGAAGTAAGTTACCAAGCAAAATAAAATAAAATGTGCAAATCTCTGTCTAATAAAACTGAATACAGATAAGATCCTCACCAGTTCCAGAATGCTCCCTTTTACAGACTAATCTCCCTTTTAGCCTGGGTCCAGCAATCACTCACACCCCCTGTAGTTATTGTCCTTTGTTCCAGTTTCCTTTAAGTATCCTGGGGGAGTGGAGAGGCTCCTTCTTTAGCCAGCTGAAGACAAAATGGAGGGGTCTCTCATGGGTTTAAATAGACTTTCTCTTAGAATATCAGGGTTGGAAGGGACCTCAGGAGGTCATCTAGTTTAACCCCCTGTTCAAAGCAGGACCAATCCCCAAATGGCCCCCTCAAGGATTGAATTTACAACCCTGGGTTGCAGGCCAATGCTCAAACCACTGAGCTATCCCTCCCCCATCTTGTGGGTGGAGACCCCCTTCCTCACTCCTATGCAAAGTTCAGCTCCAAGATGGAGTTCTGGAGTCACCTGGGCAAGTCACATGTCCATGCATGACTCAGTCTTTACAGGCAGAAGCCAATTTCCACATGATATCTTGTACGGCTCCAGGAAGACTTCTTATGTGGATTGGAGCCTTCCAAGCTCTTTTGTCTGTTAAGTGCTTCCAGATTGAGCAATTAACTTGCACATTCCTTTCCCAAGAAGTGACCAAATGTTCTAACTAAGGCTACTTAGAAATCAAGCAATTATACAGCCAATGTTCATAACTCTGAACACACAAATGGTGCCTGCATGCAACTAGGATGAACGTAACCAGAAGATCATAACCTTTACACAGATATGTTACATGGCATATGTAGCAAAACCCTGTCCCAGTTATATCATACATATATTTATGAGCACCCTCACTCCATAAAGCCTTAGGGGGTACACTGTCACAGTGCTCCAAACATAGGACTGTAATAGCCTTTCAGAGAGCCGCTAGGGAGAAATTGGTAAACCATGGTGGTGAGAAAGGAAGTCCCGTTCCAGTCAGCCTCCCTGTCCCTGGGCCTGCTTTTTGTTGGGCAGAAGAGTTTTCCCTTGGAGCTCACTCTGGTGATTGGTCCTCAGAAGCAATGATTCCAATGCAACAGCTGGGTTTTCAACATCCGCTGAGAAAGCCTCTGCTTGGCCTTGCAGTCCTCTGGCAGCTCTGCCAAGACAACAGCTCGTTAGGATTTAAATGAGCTCATAAGTATTTTTGCATGTAAAAAAAAAAATCAGTCTGTCTGGTCATTGTAATAGTATTGTGTGATGACTAATGGAAGGTTTTGCTTTTAAGCCGAAATGGAGCACAGAGCTTTTCTCTGGCCCTCACATTTCAGGAAGGAGAATAATAAAGGTGAGGAGGGAAAACAAGTCTTTGCAAGAGCTAAGATGATTTGGGGCAGCAGTGAGGATGCTAAGGGGAGTGTGCAAGATCAGACAACAAGAAAGGCTGGTGGGGGTATTAAATATGGAATCAGAATGTATTGTATTCCGTTCCCAATTCCTCCTCTGAATAGAAGGGTACACAGACAGTGTATGTTTCAAATCCAGCTTGGAGTGTGTGTTGCCACAGTGAGGGAGGGGTAAAGGTTGGTCATCCTTTCTTGTTATGGGGACGGCAAAGTCATTAGGAATCTAGGCTCTGGCCTCAGTGCTGTTGGCTCCTCTGACACATAAAACAGCCTCTGGCTGCTGCTGACTTTTCGCATGCTCAACTGTTACAATTCTTAGCATGCAGTCCCTTGTGTCACCAGACTTTCCATTAGCTTGTGCTGGGCCTTTCCTCTTCTTTCAGGGGCTCTAGAGTCTGGTGATTGCTTAGTTGGTACATTAGAGCAGCACGTGCATGCAGAGAAATTTCTAACACCGAGTAGAGTGCTGCATTAGGGCAAATGCAAATGATAAGGGTCAGGCTTTCGCCACTGCTGTGTTAAAGGTACAATGCTCTGTCGGCCAGCTGGGAATCCACATGACATGAATGTGTCTGCTAATGCACGAAAACCAATACACCATGCTGGTCATTATGTCTTATTTTCCATAACTGGCTTAGATGAATGAATGAGTTGCAAGGATATTATGATAAAAATGTAAACACATTACCAAAAGATAATACAATGATTAGATCTTGTCACCATTAATTGAAGTGCACCTTTTCCCCCAAGCAACCTCATAGGTTTCCAGTGGGATTAACTCAGAATAGGGTTATACTCTGGGGTGGAGGGATGCATACAGGCCAGTGAGCTGAATAAACCAATCCAAGGCTTCTCCCCTGGGTACCTCAAAATTAAACTGCCATTTTTATTCTGCAAGGCTTCAGTTGCTCTCCAGCCATATCTCCTAATAGTTTTCTTAGAGAAGCTTTTTTTTCTGTGCAAGCAGTTTAAACCTTCCTTGCCCTCAAGCCATTTTAATTAAAAGAAAAATAGGAAATTCCCCATGCGAAAGAGGAGGCTTATGCTGGTGATTGACCAGAGTGGAGAATTTTGTCAGAATTTTGAATTTGGGGCTATCAGATACTAAATCAGCTCACTGAGTATAACCCTGAGCTGAGCCTTGGATTTCTAAAATGAGTTTCTTAATAAGAAAGGGAGAAAATAAACTCTGCTTTGGATCAGCATAATGCAATTTTCCTTCATCCAAATTACTCCTTTATTATGCCTCAGATATTCACCTCTATCAGTCTCAATACATTAGTAATGTGCAGCTTAGTTTTGCTGGGCTCAGCTCACTCCTGGTGGAGAGCTGCTGTGAACCCATTACCAGAGAGAGGATAATTCCGAAACATGCTGAGCCCCCCCACTAGCATGGACGTAATCCAGCCACCACCAGTAGCAAACCACTGTCTTGCTTCCCTTGCAAGCATCCTGTAAGGGCGAGAGGCCTTCCATAGCTTCCTGCTTTCACAGTTGAGTGTCGTTGCTTACTCATATTTCTAGATAGAATCTACGCTTTTCTTAGGGTGTTCTGGGGCACAGCGTTAGGATACCTCTACACTGCAAGAACCACAGTAGCACAGATAGTGTCTACATCAACAGAAGGGGTATTTTGGGGATGTAGTTAATCCACCTCTGAGAGGCGGTGGCCAGGTCAATGGACAAATTTCTTCACCAACCTAGCCACAAGTACATGAGGGGCCAGGTGGACCTAACTATGTCACATAGGATGTGACATTTTTCACAGCTATGAACAATGTAACTAGGTTGATCTAATTTTTAGGTGTGGATCAGGCCTACATCACACACTGGTCCAAGTGAAGCTGGAACAGGCAGTGTTAACTTGTGCAGCAAGAGGAAAACATTCGTTATGCTTGAAGAAATGCAGCTAGAGAGTATGCAAGGAGAGGAACAGTGACTACACAGTATGCTCTGCCCTCTTGCTTCCTGCCATTGCTAGTCTCTCTACCACAACAGCACATGTATGAAAATATGAGGGCTGTGAGGAAGGCACTTTTGCTATGAAAGAAGAGTGCTGGGGAGCAGCACATTGCTGCTTAGCTCAATGCTGCCAGTTGCACCAGTACTTCTTCCTTTGTGACTTCTGCTCCTTCTGAAGGACAGACAAGCACAGGGCTTTGCCAAGACAGCCAGGAGGCCCCGAGAAAGCCTGGCAGATGGTCTTTGCAAGTCCCTTGTCTCATGCAAGGCTTACAGCAGTGACACCCACAGATTCTTGGGCTGCATGTGATGGGCAGAACATGCCCCCACTCTTCCCAGAGTGCCCCTCACACGTCCTATATTGGAGTGAGAATGTAACCTGGTTTCCACCTCGAGAATGGCTCAGATTTGTTAGATGTCCTGCCCCACACCACTTATACCCCCAGGTTTTTAAATATGAGGGGAAATTTAACCAGGTATTGGTTAAAGTGACACTCACAAGTTAAAAATCACACTTTGCTTTTAATACCCTTCCTATATTCCTTCCTTGGGATTTTTTGCCAATGCATGTAAAGATAGCACTGTGTTACTAGCATAGGGCCAGCGACACCACTGAGAGGATGTGACATGAGCATGGAAAAGAGTATGCCAATGCCTGCATGTCAACAGTTCCCCCTCACCCTCAAGGACCCCCTTGAAGCCAGGTGTCCTGATGTCACGGTTACCATCTCACTTCCCCTTTCGGGCCACTAAGGACTCCACAATAAGCTCCCTTGCCTCAGTGATAACTCTTCCTTGGGGCCAGTTTATTACAAAAGTTAGTTCAAATAATCCATAACCAAAATCCCCAAACATAGTCCTTGTATCACCTCTAGTGCACATGGTCCTTAAAATCCCCCATCGATGTAGCAAATACCACTCTCCGACATCCTCCACTATACCTGGGCTCTTCCTTAGGCCTCTCCAGTCCTTCTGCAAGGACAGCTACCCACAGATCTTCCAGTTTGAGCCCCACCTCGCTCTTCAGTTAACCTTTTCCAGCTCTCCAGCCTGCAGACATCAGGGATGACCTCCCCTTGTTTCCCTGCCTTCAGCCCCAAGTACGGCCTGGAACCCTACACACTCTGTAGTCACACCCTACACACAGTTATAACAAACTTTGTAGGTAATACACCTTGTGAGGTATCATTTGAAAACTAATAACCCACTGGTCCATAACATCATGGTGAAATGTATGTAGAACATTATGTGTAAAGTTATGAGTCCCCTCCATAGGATGTTACTAGCACGTGTTCGAGCTTTGCTGTGGTAAAGTTGTTAAACAAGCCTATCCTAAACACAAGGAAGGTGAGTTTCCTCAATTTACATACAAGCACTATATGAGGAAATCACCAGCATGGAACTTCCTCCATCTGAGTCCCTGTCACCTTTTTCACAGCTTGACTAAATGTTACTTGGGGGATTAACCTTCAGAAGGGTCCATTTCAAAGATTCCCTGGAGTATCAAACTAAGGGGCCCAATGCCCTCACATTTTCTCTTTCACCTAAGACACTGGATCCAGCACTGTTGGGCTTCTGGAAAAGATCCTGACAGGGGTCAGCAAAGCTCTTACTAGGAGACTGTGGGTGAGAAAAGCCATCTTGAACCATACATTTTGCTTGATTAAGTTTTAGATTTTTAGATGTGTTTTCACTTTTATTTGCTTGTAATCATTTGACTTTATCCCTCATACTTGAAATCTATCATCTCTTGTTAATAAGCTTGTTTCACTATTAATGTAGACCTGCAGTGCAGTGTTTGAATTAAAGTGAATATTAATGCTAGTTAATGTGTCAAGTTGTTGGGTTTTGTCTCTTTAAAGGCACAAACGGACCATCTGATTCCTCTGAATGTTTCCGGAGAGGGCTGGATGCGGTAGAGAACATATGTTTAGGAAGTTTTGGGGTCACCCAATAATATTAATCTAGACTAGTAACACAAAAGTGTGCCTGTGGTAATTGCTGCCAGACTGTTGGAGTCAAAGTGGTTGTATCACAGTTGTGCAGCATGCAGAACACAAAGTGCATATTCACTGTGGGTTTGTCCCAGGCCAGGAACCACAAGTAGAAGCAGCATTTTGTGGAACTCAGGGTTATAAAACAAGCAATGACAACCTCTCACTACTCTGAATTGCAGGCCGAAGTGCAATACTGCTCCAACCTCTTAATTGGCCAAGCTGTGAGCACTCTCCTGGCCCAGGGGAGCTTCATTTAAAGAGGCCAGCCACCCCGACACACCATGTTAAACATCTGAGTTGCCCAGGCTGACCTACTTATTTCCAGTCACACAACTGCAGAGTCTGAGCTGGTGGCAATGCAGTCAACAACAGCACTGTCTTCTCTCCAGCAACCTGACCTTCGAGTGTTTAATTCAATGGCTCATCTCCCATCATGTATGAAGCTGATCCAATGAGCTGGAAAGAAAACGGGTCTTAATCACCCATTGCTTTACTCATCCATTTCCCCTCAAGTCTTCCATTTGCACTGAAAAAGAAAATCAATTAGAGACAATTGCACCTCCTGTGATGCTAGAGAAGTTTCTAAAGAAGGAAACTTTTGCAAAGTCTGTGAAATATATACATATATTTTTTGCAGTTAAGCATGAGTCTCAGCAGGGAGCCAGCTAACTATATATAAAGATAATCCAGTCAGCAATGAAGATAAAGCCATGAGCTAACAAAAAATGCCTAGTTGAGATATTTTCACAGGTTCAACTCGAGGATGGAAGAACCATTACAAAAAGAGATCTACCCCAGTTTGCATCAGCTGAAAAGCTGATGCTCTGGCTGTAGGGTTAGGTTAATCCTCACCTTTATTGAGCTGAGCAGATCCATGTAGTGGGTGTGGGGAATAAGGTTCCCCATTAGTCCCTTGCTTGGTCAAGTGATTGCTGCTCAGGTTGTAGTTCAGTGTCCTAGGAGAGAAGTCATAGAGCTTAATGCCTGAAGGGACCACAGCTCATCTAGTCTGACCTCCTGCACGTCACAGGCCACCTACACTGCACTCTGAACCCAACAATCAAGATGAAACTTAAGTGTCACAACCCACAGGGGATTAGACTATAATGTGTCACTGGCAGATAATAGAAGGGAACAAGGTGCATCAGTGCCTAAGGCCCCTGCAATAGCTGGAGAATGATTAAGTGAGATACACCCACTTGCTGCAGAGGAAGGTAAAAATCACCCAAGGTCTGTGCCAGTCTGACATGGGGGAAAATTCCTTCCTGCCCCACAGATGGCGATCAGTTAGACCTTGAGCATGTGAGCAAGAAGCAGCCAGCCAAGCACCTGAGCAAGAGGATGCTCGGTGATACCTCAGAGCTCTGTTGCTCCCTGCCAATGCCCCATCTTCTGCCATGGCCATCCCTGATGCTTCAGAGGAATGAGATAAAACATACCTCCTAAAATAGTTAGGGGGGAGCCACTTCCTGACCCCTGACAGAGGCTGTCTGGAATCCTGAAGCATGAGCTTTGGGAACATGAGACATAAAACAGAAGTGAGCCCCCTTGCTGCTGAGCCACCCTGCCCCCTACCAACACATATGTTTGCCAGGTACTCCAACCCTGTCAGCAATGGAAGAGGAATCTGTGGAGAGGGATGGAGACTAGAAGTCTCCTCCTGCCATACACCTGGCTGGGCACAAAGAGTGGGGGATAAATTGCTTCCCAAAATGAAGAGAAGTAACTTATCCACACCGCCAGAGCAAGTGGGGAGCAGGGGGAGAACTGTGACTGAGTTCTTCCTGGGTCAGCACAGCTTTGTGCCACCCTGCGAGGTGAGTCTAATGGCTCAGACTAGCCTTAAATGAGACAAGTGTCAATCTAATTTTTAGTGGGCAAAAATTCACAAGACAAAACTAGTCCTAGCTGGCACTGAATGGCCACTTTTGCTTAAACTGATAGCAGGAAGGCCCAATATTGAATGGATCGAGAGCATGAGCCATTCTCTGGCCACAAAAGTAGAGCATTGAGGCAGACTGGCATTGCGGCATGAGACACTTCCACTGCCCCTACCACTCTTCTATAGATGAATTCAGTTCCCAGAGCTGTCGAACCAGCACATTCCATGAGCACCAGTTTCACACCAGGATGTTCAGTGAGAAACAAAAGCACATGCTGGTGTCTGCAAAGAGCCTGAAACAATAGTTCCGGGAAATGCAAACAACCCAAGTTCCAGCAAAGGGGAGACAAGTCTGAGGAGCCCAGCAGAGTCCAAGGGTATATTCAAACTCCACTGAGTGGATCCCCACACAGGATGCATGATCGTATTCTGCACAGTCCTCTCTATGTGGCACCTGGAGAGGGTGGTGTTATACCTTAGTCCCAGATTTGGACCTTAGCGTCCAAAATATGGGGGTTAGCATGAAAACCTCCAAGCTTAGTTACCAGCTTGGACCTGGTACTTGCTGCCATCACCCAAAAAATTAGAGTGTTTTGGGGCACTCTGGTCCACCTGAAAAACCTTCCCTGGGGACCCCAAGACCCAAATCCCTTGAGTCTCACAACAAAGGGAAATAATCCTTTTTCCCTTCCCCCCTCCAGGTTCTCCTAGAGAGATACACAGACACAAGCTCTGTGAATCTACACAGAGTGACTCCCCCTCTCCGTTCCCAGTCCTGGAAACAAAAGCACTTTCCTCTTCACCCAGAGGGAATGCAAAATCAGGCCAGCAAATCCAACACACACAGATCTCCCCCTGATTTCTTCCTCCCACCAATTCCCTGGTGAGTACAGACTCAATTTCCCTGAAATTTCCCAGTAAAGAAAAACTTCAACAGGTTTTAAAAAGAAAGCTTTATATAAAAAAAGAAAGAAAAATACATACAAATGGTCTCTCTGTATTAAGGTGACAAATACAGGGTTAATTGCTTAAAAGAAATATGAATAAACAGCCTTATTCAAAAAGAATACAAATCAAAGCACTCCAGCACTTATATTCATGCAAATACCAAAGAAAAGAAACCATAGAACTTACTATCTGATCTCTTTGTCCTTACACTTAGAAACAGAAGATTAGAAAGCAGAAACTACTTCTCCAAAGCTCAGAGAAAGCAGGCAGACAGACAAAGACCTCAGACACAAAATTCCCTCCACCCAAAGTTGAAAAAATCCGGTTTCCTGATTGGTCCTCTGGTCAGGTGCTTCAGGTGAAAGAGACATTCACCCTCAGCTATCTGTTTATGACAGGTGGAGTTTCTGTTGTGGTCAGAGCTTCAAGAACACCATTTCGACTGCAAGCCGTAGAATCGAGATCCCCTTGCAGCTTTGGGTTGTCTGATAGGCAGTGATGTTAGCAAGATTTAGGAAAGCATGCCAGGAAACAGAGCATGCAAACAAGGAAAACTGTCCATCTTGCAACCTGTGTAAAGCAAACAACAAATCAGTGAGAACAAATCCTGCTTTCCCTTCTGCCACTCTAAAACAATGGTGATGGAGGCCACCAGCAAAGAACAGCTAGGAAAACAAACTCTGATAAACAACCTGTCATTTTTGTCCAAGGGGCTGAGATACACAACCATCTGAATCAGCATTAGTTATTAATTATGCCTATGACATGGACCAGGAAAGCCACTGCATCCTTTAGCATGACCCAGACTAGTGTGATTCACTGCCACAGATCATGGGAGCTTAGCGAACAAACATGGCAATTACAATACGGACTGAATGAATCTCAGCATGTAGCTACTCAGTGTGCTGCACACATTTAGTTACCTCAAGCAGAAAGTAGTGTGCATGGAAAAAACAATCCTGGTCATTCTTGATTATCAGAGTGGTCTCTGACTTAATAGGTGAGGCTGGGAGTGTTGCCTGACATGTTCCATTATAAGACCCAGTTTTCAGTCGCATATAACTTTGTCAAACTTAACTGTTCACACTGATGTCTGCCTCAGGCTGTTTTGTTTTGTTTTTTTTTAAACTTTCAGACAAAAATGATTCAGTCATTTCTGAGAATGTGACTTCTTTTTGAGAATGTGATTCATTTTGTTGTGGCAAGAAAAAAAAAGATGGAACATTTTTCTGTCAGAAAATGCAATTTAACTGAAATTGAAACATTTCATTGGAATATTGATTTTACGGAAGTTTGAAAGGAAAGTCAAAAGGAATAATTTTGAATTTCTCATTTTGTTTTGGTAATGTCAAAATATTTCATTTTGAGAATGTCAGCATTTTGATATGGTAAACTTTTATTTTGACTTTAAAAATAATTTAATCTCTTAATATTCATTTTAATACATTAAAACATTTAATATTCTATCATTTTGAAAAAGCTGAAACACTTTTACCTTATATAAACAAAACCTAACATTAAACACCACATTTCAATTGCTCTGTATTAATTTTTCATTCTGTGAGAAATTTCAAAATTTTGGTTGATTCTGATTTGGAACGTTTTTTTTTTTAAGATGGGCATTTATCATGGAATGGAAATTTTGGTTTCTGACAGGTCTATTGGTGATTCCCCACTCCACTCCCCACCCCCCAGCTCTTATGTATGATTGGGTCACATAGAAAAAGAAGTATATGATCATGCAATTTCAGATTTTATCACAATACCTATGCACATGTGGGTGAAATTAAGATTTCACAAGCAGACTTAATACTAGCATTTCCTAACTTTTGCGTGCGTGAGTTTTCAGCTGTAGTGTTCTTTTAATGTCAGTTCCCTGTAATTTACATATTTATTTTGGTTTACAGAAGTGCTAACAAGGGCACCTGTTCATACGCTGTATGTCTGGGATATAACTTAAATATGTATATTAAATGCAGGAGTTTCAGAAAACCCAACATAATTCCCCACCCCTACATTTACAATTGTATCCCTCCCTCTACCATTTAAAAATGCTTGAAGAAAAAAAAGACAACCCTTGCAAAAAGCCCTGAACAAGTGTCTGGTTATACTAGAGTATCCCAGCTGGTAATAGCTCCGTGTTGGCCGTTACACTGGATCAGTGTTATCCCAGCACAAGGCATTCTGGCCACACTTCTGGAAAGCCTCCTGTGCCAGGAGTTATAAATGCCAGAACTAGGTGGAGGAGAACTGGTTACACTGGCCTTGAAGCATCTAGGGATTCCCCTTTTCCAGGGAAGTCCTCAGGTGACTTTTCATTCTATCCTTGTGCTTCCCGAGCAATGCCAAAGGAGACACAGCTGGGTCAAGGATCTAGCATGGTTGCAAGAGTAAAGCTGGTCCAAAAATGGGGACATTTTCCATGGAAAATGTTGACAGAAGTTTACAAGGTTTTCATCTACATCTTCTAGTTTTTGGAAAAAAAATCTGAATATCAAAATAGTTAATCCAATAACCAAAACATTTTGATTCAGAAGTACTCCATCAGTGCCTCATGGGAGTCGTAGTCTGGGTGCCTCACACCCCCATTCTCCTCTATATGCTGGGCATACTAACTGGACATTATTTCCCATGGTCTCTTCTCTTTGCGAGGAGAGGCAGTGCACCGGGGAGTCCCTGGCCTTGGTGCATTATGGGAGATTATGGGCCAGGTATCCAGCTGGACTACAAGGAATGGGAATATAAAGAAACTAAAGTACAAATGATGAGTCACTGCACCAGCCTCTCTGCATTTGTATACTTCTGTTTTCAGCAGTTTGGTTTCCTAATGAAGAATGGAGCCGTTTCATGGAAAACAGAAACTTGGTTAAACATTTTTTTTAAATGAAAAGCCTAATTTTTCCATCTGAAAACACTGATAGAAAACTCTCAACCAGCTGCAATGGTGAGAGATCAGCACACTTCACAATATTCCATTTTCTCAATAGAAGCACAATGTAGACTCGGGGCAGACTCCTCAGCTGGATAAGTCAGCAGCTCCACTGACTACAGCGGGTCAGAACACTGAGTGAAGTGGGATGAAAGACTTTGTTGCCTGATTCAGAGCAAAGGGTTGAATGCAGGTCTTCCCCATTCCAGGTGAGCACCCTCATCACCAGGATGGATGGACACGCTCCCAAATGGCAACACTCAAGTTTGATCCAAAAATGGGCTTTTCAGCACAATTCTGTTTTCAGCAAAAAACATTCAAAAGGTTTTGGTTTTGTTCCAATGAGAAACAGAAAAGCAAATTTTCAACCTCAGTGTGTGCTGTTCTGATCAGCTCTACTATTGCCTTCAATGGGTCTGTGTTGCTTCATACCAGCTGAGGATCTGGTGCAGACATTTCAAGGTGTTTTATTATTTTAAATGGAGTGAAACCATGTAGAATCATCATAGAATCATAGAAAATTAGAGTTGGACGAGACTTCAGGAGGCCACCTAGTCCAACCCCTGCTCAAAGCAGGACCAATCCCCAACTAAATCATCCCAGCCAGGGCTTTGTCAAGCCAGACCTTAAAAACCTCTAAGGATGGAGATTCCAACCCCTCCCTAAGTAACCCATTCCAGTGCTTCACCACCCTCTTAATGAAATAGTGTTTCCTAATATCCAACCTAGACCTCCCCCACTGCAACTTGAGACCATTGCTCCTTGTTCTGTCATCTGCCACCACTGAGAACAGTCAAGATCCATTCTCTTTGGAACCCCCCTTCAAGCAGTTGAAGGTTGCTCTCAAGTCCCATCTCACTATTCTCTTCTGCAGACTAAACAAGCCCAGTTTCCTCAGCCTCTCCTCATAAGTCATGTGCCCCAACTCCCTAATAATTTTTGTTGCCCTCCCCTGGACTCTCTTCAATTTGTCCACATCCTTTCTGTAGTGCGGGGACAGAAACTGGATGCAATACTCTAGATGTGGCTTCACCAGTTCCAAACAGAGGGGAATAATCACATCCCTCAATCTGCTGGCAATGCTCCTACTAATACAGCCCAATATGTCATTGGACTTCTTGGCAACAAGGGCACACTGCTGACTTATATCCAGCTTCTCATCCACAGTAATCTCCAGGTCCTTTTCTGCAGAACTGCTGTTTAGCCACTCAGTCCCCAGCCTGTAGCAGTGCATGGGATTCTTCCACCCTAAGTGCAGGACTCTGTACTTGCCCTTGTTGAACTTAGATAAATGTCTATTAAGGATGGTCTAGACCATATTTGGTCCTGCCATGAGGGCAGGGGACTGGACTCGATGACCTCTCTAGGTCCCTTCCAGTCCTTGAGTCTATGAGTCTATGAGTTATCAGATTTTTTTTGGCCCAATCCTCCAATTTGTCTAGGTCACTCTGGACCTTATCCCTACCCTCCAGCATATCTACCTCTCCCCTCAGTTTAGTGTCATCCACAAACTTGCTGAGGGTGCAATCCATCCCCTCATCCAGATCATTAATAAAGATGTTGAACAAAACCGGCCTCAGGATCAATCCCTGGGGCATGCCGCTTGATACCGGCTGCCAATTAAACATCGAACCATTGATCACTACCCGTTGAGACTGACGATCTAGCCAGCTTTCTATCCACCTTACAGTCCATTCATCCAATCCATACTTTTTAAACTCGCTGGCAAGAATATTGTGGGAGACCATATCAAAAGCTTTGCTAAAGTCAAGATATATCACATCCACCGCTTTCCCCATATCCACAGACCCAGTTATCTCATCATAGAAGGCAATCAGGTTGATCAGGCATGACTTGCCCTTGGTGAATCCATCTTGACTGTTCCTGATCACTTTCCTCTCCTCCAAGTGCTTCAAAATGGATTCCTTGAGGACCTACCCCATGATTTTTCCAGGGACTGAGGTGAGGCTGACTGGTCTGTAGTTCTCAGGATTCTCCTTCTTCCCTTTTTTAAAGATAAGCACTATATTTGCCTTTTTCCAATCGTCTGGGACCTCCCATAATTGCCACAAGTTTTCAAAGATAATGGCCAATGGCTCTGCAATCACATCAGCCAATTGCCTCAGCACCCTCAGATGCATTAGATCTGAATCCATGCAATTGTGTTCGTTCAGCTTTTCTGAATAGTTCTTAACCTATTCTTTAACCACTGAGGGCTGCTCACCTCCTCCCCATACCATGTTACCCAGGACAGCCGTGTGAGAGCTGACCTTGTCTGTGAAGATCGAGACAAAAATACATTTTTCCACATCATCTGTCACTAGGTTGCCTCCCCCATTCATTAAGGGTCCCATACTTTCCCTGACCTTTTTCTTGTTGCTAACATACCTGTAGAAACCGTTCTTGTTACCCTTCACATCCCTTGCTAACTACAACTCCAGTTGTGTTTTGGCCTTCCTGATTACACCCCTGCATGCTTGAGCAAATATTTTTATACTCTTCCCTTGTCATGTGTCCAAGTTTCCACTTTTTGTAAGCTTCCTTTTTGTGTTCAAGCCCACTGAAGATTTCACTGTTAAGCTAAAGTGATCGCTTGCCATATTTGCTATTCTTTCTGCACATCGGGATGGTTTGTTCCTGCGCCCTCAATAAGGCTTCTTCAAAATACAGCCAGCTTTCCTGGACTCCTTTCCCCCTCATATTAGCCTCCCAGGGGACCTTGCCCATCAGTTCCCTAAGGGAGTCAAAGTCTACTTTTCTGAAGTTCAGGGTCCGTATTTTGCTACTCTCCTTTCTTCCTTTTGCGGAGATCCTGAACTCAACCATCTCATGGTCACTGCTGCCCAGGTTGCCACCCACTTCTACTTCCCCTACCAATTCTTCCCTGTTTGTAAGCAGCAGGTCAAGAGGAGAACGGCTCCTGGTTGGTTCCTCCAGTTGTTGCACCAGGAAGTTGTCCCCAACACTCTCCAAAAACTTCCTGGATTGTCTGTGCACTGCTGTATTGCTCTCCCAGCAGATGTCAGGGTGAGTGAAGTCCCTGATTAGAACCAGGGCCTGTGCTCTGGAAACTTCAGTTAATTGTCCAAAGAAAGCCTCATCTTCCTCATCCTCCTGGTCCAAACCTGGGGTAGCAAACGCCCACCATGACATCACCCTTGTTACTCTAACATCTAAACTTAACCCCAAAACTCTCAACAGGCTTTTCTCCATTTTCATTCTGGAGCTCTGAGCAATCATACTGCTCTCTTACATACAGTGCAACTCCACGTTTCCTCCCCTGCCTGTCCTTTCTGAAAAGTTTATATCCATCCATGACAGTGCTCCAGTCATGAGAGTTACCCCATCAGTTCTCTGTTATTCCAATCACATCATGGTTCCTCGACTGTGCCAGGACTTCCAAATCTTCATGCTTGTTTCCCAGGCTTCTTGCATTCATGTACATGCACCTAAGATAACTAGCTAATTGCCCTGCTTTCTCAGTATGAATCAGGCAGCCTGCCCTGTTGCTCCCTCCTCCATGTGTTTTCTCCTGTTATCCCACTTCCCCACTTACCTCAGGGCTTAGGTCACCATCCCCCTGTTGACCCTATTTTAAAGCCCTTCTCACTAGGTTAACAAGCCAGCCTGCGAAGATGCTCTTCCTTCTCTTTGCTAGGGGGATCCCATCTCTTCCTAGAAATCCTTCTTCCTGGAACAACATCCCAGGGTTGAGGAATAAAAAGCCCCCTCTGACACCACCTGCATAACCGTGCATTCACGTCCACAAATCAACGGTCCCTACCTGGGCCTTTTCCTTCAACCGAGAGGATGGACCAAAACATGACTTGCACCTCAAACTCCTTTTTTCCTTCTTCCCAGAGGCACATAGTCTGCAGTGACCTGCTCAAGGTCATTCTTGGCAGTATCATTGGTGTCCACGTGGAGAAGTAGAAAGGGGTAGTGGTCTGAGGGCTTGATCAGTCTCTGCAGACACTCCATCACATCCTGCATGCTAGCTCTAGGCAAGCAGCACACTTCTCGAGTCTCTTGGTCTGAACGGCAGATGGATGACTCCATCCCCTTGGGAAGGAGTCTCCAACCACCACCACTCATCTCCTCCTCTTGGGAGTGGCGGCTGTGGAACTCCCATCCCTAGGACAGTGCATCTTATGCCTTCTGGTCAATGGGGTCTCCTTCTGATCCCTTCCCTCAGATGGCTCTTCCAAATCCTTCTCCACAGATTGAACAGTTTTAAAGTAACTTATAAAATCCATTTTTTAGTGCTTAGAGGCCTCACCTGAGATCCCATTGTGCTAGGAACCTTACTAACACTTCAGGGACCATCTCTACTCCAGGAGCTTAGAATCTGAATAGAGAAGGGTTGGGAAGGGAAACAGACAGCTGAAGTGACTCACTAAGGTCACAAGTAGGTCAGTAGCACAGCCAAGAACAGAAGACAGGTTTCATGAGTCCCACCACAACGTCCTCCCCATTAGACCATCCTATTGCTATTAGCTAATTGAAAACTCCATAAACATACCCTAATAACCCTTCATATGGATAAAAACTGCCACAGTGCTCAAACATCTCAAAGATGAAAAGACTTCTTAAAAAGATTTTCTTTGAAGCTACTTGTAATTAGATTTTAAATTTTTTAAATCTGTCAGTTTCCCTTGGATTCAGAATGTTTTACAGAAACAAATTGTGTGATATAGACTATTCTCCTGTAAAATATTTAATTTAATTAGATGTAGACATCTAGCTCTCTCCCATATCCCAGGTAACACTTTTATATTTGTGTTGGGAATTGTGTATGCTAGGTATATTGTGGCATGTGTGGTGGGAACATGTATGTGTGTAGAACTGGGGAGCATTGGAGAAGTATTACAAAGTGGAAAGCATGGTTTGCTTCCCCACCTATGAGCTATTCAAAAGAAATATATATAGAAGATGAAGTCCCACTCACATTCAGAGGCTGTTCAAACAACTGATGCCCAGCGAGACACAGGTGACTTTAAACAAGGCTTTGCCACCTTTAATCACTGTGAAGTTAGCACTGATATTCTCTTATTTTTAAAGTCCTCCGTGCTAAATCTGCATAAGGATAAATGACTCTTCACTGATCAGTAGCAATATTAGAGAGCATGTTCATCTCCAACCCAGTGGTGTCCAAAGACACCCCACTTCCCGAACTAGGAAGCCTCTCTCAGAAAATGGCTTTAACACTTTTCCTTTCCTGTATTATTTGGATTGCCTCAAGCATGGAAATTATAGTCCAAAGATTCAGGTTCCAAGTCACTCTAGGCCAAATCCAGCCCTATTGCAAGCAGGTATAGCTGCACTGACAACAATGGCATTGCACATCAGAGACCAAATTCAGGCCTATTGCAACGTGTGGCATGATCCAGTCTAACGTTTCCTGCATAGATCCCCAGGCTGATTTCCAGAGGTGTAAGGTTCCGAGCTCATTTATTGTTGCAGGCTGTGATGTACTGTACGTGGTGGATGAATTCCTGTCTCTGTTGGATATAATTCTGCTACCTGCTGAAGCTTTCACTCACACAGCTTCTCCTGAACCACTGGAAGAGTGCTTTCTCTACTCCCAATGTCAGAAACTGTCTCTCAACCCAGCTCTGTGCCTATGAGAAAACATCCTGAGCAACGAAGGATCAAGGAAAGGATTTACTCTGATTAGATCAAAGCCTTACCTAGTGTATTCAGCCATGCACCATAGGAATCAAGTGCAAACTGCTGCAACAAACACAGCTAATTACTCTGTCTCCTACAGCAGCCCCTGGAATAATCACCTCAACTTTTTTTAATACTCTAGGACTTTGTCAAGTTCTCTGGAAGACATGGAGTGGGAGATCCCAGGAGGATGAAGCTTCAAGTGACTGGGAAGCATTAAACTCTCCCATCTACACTCAACAAGGGGCTGGGAGAACGGCAGCTCAGATTTTCTCCTCCTGTGATCTCAATGTTTAAGTCCTCCAAAGAGCCTGTGAAAGATCTTCAGCAAGAGGAAGGGCATCATTTCTGGTGGGGGAGGAGGAGTGGGGATGAAGAGAGATAAAAGAGCAAGAAAGAACCCGAACACATTGTTTTGCAGTTCACCAAAGCTGTTGGTTCATTATTTACAAAAAAAATATCTTCAGCACCCATCATCACCTTGTCATTTGGTTGCTGTGCAACATTAGGAATAAGTCAGGTACCAAATGCATAATCCACAAGTGTGGCCAGACAGCCACTATGGTATGTTAGCCACCTCCTGCAACTGTGCATCAGTCAACTTCCCACCATCACTGCTAGTGTTGATGGTCAGCAAAATATTTGCCTTAGAGTGCATTCACTAAGACCTGGTCTACAACCAAAACTTAGGGTATGTTTACACTTGCCAGAGTTTTTGCACTGTAAATTTCACCGATGATAGGGAACTGATGAAAGTAAAGTGCTGGTTTGTGCACTCCCTTAATTCCTCAGGCATCAGAGAGCGTTTACATTAGCAGCACTTCCATCGTCAATGAGGGCAGCGCTCTAGGGCAGCTCTCCCACAGTACAGCTCTCTCCAGGTTGATGATGAGTCTTGTGGGAAGGGTGGGGGAGGGGTTGATCCCAGGGTGACCTGGGTCCCTGGGTCCCTCCTCTCTCCAAACACTGGCAAGCTCCAGTAGCTCCGGATTGCTCCAAGCAGGGAATCATTTGCTCAGTGGAGCTGAGATTGTCACCTGGCCAGATGAGTGAGTACTTGCCAAGAAAATGGGAAGGGTGTTTCAAAGTTCCCGGGGCTTTACAGGGGGAGGGGCAGACGTCTGTTTACCTGGGGTCAAAGCAGCAGAGCTCCTGGCCAGAGTGGTCACCTAAGCACTGTGGGATATCCTCCGGAGGCTAAAAGCTGTATAAACAGGAAGAACGTGTCTTCACTTGCACATCAGCAGTAAGAGCTGTACGCCTTTCATGAAGGTGGTTTTCCTTTTGCAGTGAAACTTCTGAGTTTCGCCACAAAAAGTCATTGACAAGTGTAGACGCTCCCACGGTTTTTGCACAAAAAAGGGGCTTTTTCCGCTTTAAATGGCAAGTGGAGACATGCCCTTAGGTCAACCTAACTTCATTGCTCAGTGGTGTGACAAATGCAAACCCTGAGAGGCCTTATATAGCTGACTTAAGCTCCAGTATAGACCCCACTAGGCTGACGAAGAATTCTTCTGTCGACTTGGGTATCATCTCTCAATGGGGCAGATTAGCTACAATAATGGAAAACCCTTTTGTTTCCATCGGAAGTGTCTGCACTGTGGCGCTACAGCAGCGCAGTTGAAGCTCAGTAGCTGCCCTGCTGTACTATCCGTCACGTAGATGAGCCCTAAATTGCAGACATTAGTTGAACAGATATTGAAAACGGGACCTCTGGCTAAAGCTGTTTAAAGCCCCATATGCCTGTTTCTGAGCTTCCTTCTAAGGTATGATCAGCACATTCAGAACAGCAAAGTAATATCTATCCCTTCCTCACACATAAGCACTTTCAAATTTGACATTGAATACAGCCAAGCTGGAGTAACACAATGCAGTGGATCATGCCTGCTCTTCAGATAATATTTTCCATTTATTATCCCTCCAGTTAGGTTTCAAAATAGAGCTAGAACTGGCTGAGGGTGTCAGTGAAATCAGTCGAGATGCACCAGCATAAAAATGGAGTAATACAGATCCTGTGAGCTAAAAGCAGCTCTTGGACCACACACCGATACCAAAAAGGCAAATAGGGAGATGAAACAACTCTTATTGCTTCTAATCATAGCAATCAGAAGAACTCCAGCCAGATGACCAAGCTTCTAAGCAAGGCTGGCACTGTGGTTCAGATCTTATGACAGTACTCAGGAGTTTAGCTTCAACGTCTCATTGTGTCACAGACTTCATCCATGATGTCATGGACATCACTTAGTGCCTGTTTCCCATCCTAAAACAGGGATGTTACTGCAGAATTTGTCTTTTCTGGTTGGGTTGTAAGCCCTTTGGGACAGAGACTGTCTTCCATTAAGTCTATAGAGTGTCAAGCACAATGAGGCCCGGACATCAGTTTGGCCAGTGGCTCTCAACCTTTCCAGACTACTGTACCTCTTTCAGGAGTCTGATTTGTCCTGCCTACCCCCAAGTTTCCCCTCACTTCAAAAGAATTTGCTTACAAAATCAGACATAAAAATACAAAAGTGTCACAGCACACTAGTACTGACACCTTGCCGACTTTCTCACTTTTACCATATACTTCTAAAATAAATTAACTGAAATATAAATATTGTACAGTATTTACATTTCAGTGCATAGTATATAGAGCGGTACAAACAAGTCATTGTATGAAATGGTAGTGTGTACTGACTTTGCTAGTGGTGCTTTTTATGTAGCCTGTTGTAAAACTAGGCAAATATCTAGATAAGTTGATGGACCACCTGGATGACCTCTGTGTACCTCTGGTTGAGAACCACTGAGTTAGGCCCTACGGTAATGCAAACTAATAATACATTTGACGTTTCAACGTGTACCCATGATACCAATTGGTCAGATTCTTTTAAATGAATTGTGGATATAAGTCTGCACATACAAATAGTATGAGGTCAGATTTATATAAAAATGTCTTTTCAACTGATAAAATTATAGAACTGCTATTTTTGTGCCCTTAAATAGAGTCATTAAATAAAGAAATAAAAAGACTTTCAAAGGAAGAAGTGGAATTTATTGGTGCAATATCCCTTACTGGTGCCAAATAAAAATAGATATTCCCAGGTCTGGATCAGATTGGCATTTACTCCACAAATGGAATGAGAAGAATATGAAATGTTCCTTTAAAGTTAGAACAAGTTTTGATAACCTGCCAGCTGCAAGACTATTCATTTAACTCAGCTTCTGGAAAATCCTGAAGGCCCGTTCCATCACTGACTCCCAAAGGTTAGACCAAGCCTGAACTGTGAGCAATGAACTTTTGCAGTGAAGCTATACTGAACTATAATTTGTCATTTCTCAGACAAATGTGCCTATTACAAGAGATGGATTGGCCCTTAATTGTCTCACTTCAGCTGAGACAGAGCAGCCATTCTGTCATTCCGAATCATCGTTCAGCAAAGGCATGTTTTACAACCTCCTCAAATGTACTTTTACTTGACTTGATAAAGTTAGTGGCTTCAGTTCTCCCTGTGGAAAATAAAAAATGAAAAGACTTCATTACTCTAGGCAAATTCACGTGTCATTTTCTTTACTGCTGGACACAACACATACTTTTAAGAATTATAACTGTTGAATCTTCATTTAAATGGAAGTGTATTATACAGAATATCTCTGGAGGCTTCCGTCATTATTTCCTACCATAAAAGTGTGTGAGTTGATGGTTATCACGTTGCCTAATATACATTGCACTATACTAAAATTACACTCACATGGTATTTGAAAGCTAGGGGATCAGGAATGTGCAGGCACTTGTAGAATTATCAGTATACAAGTTGCATGAGAAACTGATTTCAGATCTATTCTAGCTGGCAAAAGATGACTGTATTATGGTTAGAATTGGCTGACTTTTTCCAGAGAAGATATTTGACAAAACAAAACAAAAAACAAAACAAAGAAAACCCAGGTTTTGTGGCACTGAAATGTTCTGTGTCAGTTTTATCAAATAGCTTGTATATAGAAAAACTAACAAAATCCAAAAGAGTCAGAAAGTTTGATTTCAAAAACTGTGGGGTTCTTTTGTTCAAAATGGCTTTTTGGTTAGAAATATCCTTTAATTTTGTTAAAAACAGTGTTAAAATTGATCAAAATCTAAATGAAACATTTCATTTTGGGTTAAACAAAATGTTTCATTCAACTTGAAATATGGGGCTTTTGATTTTTCAATTTGAAGAAAATTCTTCCCCATTGTCCTTAAACATTTATTCCTCAGAATTGCCAGCAAATCAACTAATCCATTATTCACAGAGTTCAAATGATGGCCACACCCTTTTCCTGCAGCAAATACTGAAATAGTGCCTTTTAAAATATTTCAGCATTTTCCCTTTTCCTAGCCATCTCTCACTCAGCTTTACGCTTTCTTGGTTGATTTTTTTTTTTTTTCAAATTCAAAATGGGAGAGTCAGGAAAGTTCAGGTGATATTGTTGTGGATTCTGCCCTTCCATTGTTTTTCAGCCGGCTATGGAGCTGATTGAACTCAAAGCTTCAAAAGTCTGTTTTTTCCCCCCAGATAATTTCACATTTTTGAATTTTGAAAAACAGGGAAAAATAGGGTGAAATTTCCTCCTATTTTTTCTTACAAGATCTACTTTCCGCCTTTCAAAATACTATTCAAACCCATCTGTTCAAGTTTCCAAGGATGATCTAGAATGTCAGACAGTCAGGATCACCTGCCTGTAGTGTCAATGAGTGTTTCATTTATCTTTCTGAAGGAGGTTGTAAATACCTCAGGGTGGGACTATGTTTCTCATGTGTTTATAATCAGAAGGGAACACAAGTGGAAATCTTAAACACTGAATAGTCATAATAATGGACCCAATCCTGCTCTTGAAGTCAATGTGAGTACAGCATCAGGCCTGGGTACTTGTCCCTTGTAAATTTTCACTTTATGCCTATTCCAAAAAAGTGTGGCTAGTACTTTAAAGAGTATTCACCTTAAGCTCTGGGGAGAGGCAAAGTGTGGAAACTTCCATGTAAAAAATAAATGGACTTTGGGAAAGTTTTGAGCAGCAAAAAAAATAAAATAAATAAGGGATTAAGGCCCCCGAAGCAGTTAAGCACATACTTAACTTTAAGCATATGCTTAAATACATCCTTAGTCTCCTCAAGTGCTGTGCGGAATAAATCCCAGCAGCTTTAACAAAGCTCACATTTACTGATTTGGGGGCATAAGTACTGTGAGGTCACTGGGGAAAGTGCTCATTTTAGTGACATTTCCTGCTTACTTAGAAGTAAGGGGAAGGAAATTCCACCACGCAGTAAAGACTTGACTGTGTTGATTAGAAAGTATGCAGTGTTGTTGTAGCTGTGTTGATCCCAGGATATTAAAGGGACAAGATGGGTGAAGTGATTTTTAGTGGACTGACTTTTCTGTTGGAGAGAGAGACAAGTTTTCAAACTTACAGAGAGCTCTCCTGCAGGTCTTGAAGAGCTGTGTGTAAACTCAAAAGCTTTTGTCTCTCTCTCCCTAACAGAAGTTGGCCCAATAAAAGATTACCTCACCCACCTTGTCTTTTAATTTAAAAAGATACATTAACCTCGAATATCTTTTAGAGTTTAACTGATAAAGAAATTCCTCCAGCACTCAAAACACACATGTAAGCAGTTGCAATCATTACTTTAGCACCCCCTAGCCTCTGAGCTTCTTATTGCAACGTTTCTCACCTTAGCAGCCCTGAAGGCCATCAGCTTTTGCGCTCAGTTCAGCCTTCTGACCAAGAAGAGTCTGGTCCCATTCCCTTTCAGGTTACAAGAGTTCAAACTAACATCCAAAGTGAGTCCAGAAGTCAGCTCCTCCTCTTGGATCTGGCCTCCTTCCCATTTCTGAGCTACTCCAGAATCTTCTTCCCAGCTTCTTTATGGGGCACTGACCCCTCAGATGGAGTCTTCCTGAGCCTGCATTCTCAGGCTACAATAGGCTTTACTTAGAGAAGAAAACTCCAGAAGCAACAACAGTCCCATCTCCACAGGAGCACAGTGTGCACTGCCTCTGCAATGGGCTGCAACAGCTCTGAAAGCAAAGGTACTGAGGACATCTTACCTAGTTAGAGGGAAATATTCAAGATGGCCCAAGGGATTTATGAGCAAAAGTTCGACAGACATCAATGGAATCTGGGCTCCTAAAAGTCTCCATTTGACAGGTATAGCACACAAAAAAGAGACCAGTTTCATAGCTACAAACACCACAGCCACCTACATAACAGGGCAAATTACTGGGTATGGACCACAGAATAGCGAAGATGATGGATCAATAGGAAATCCTTTGGCCAAGGTTCTTCTTGATGGAAGGGGCTTTGCTGGATAAAACCGTCAGTTTCTCCTATTGCTTGGCATGGATTTGCTTGTTGTATGTAGCATGACTCTCAATACTTGTTTTAACCTTCGCCCTTCCACTCCCTCCTCCCTCTATCATCTACCTTCATGGTCTATATTTAATTGAAGAGCCAGTTGTGTTCCCCTGGAAAACACTGGGAGTTTTGCCAGGAGCTTCGATAAAAGCATGAGTCAGAGGTTCAGATGCCAAGGGCAGAAGAGAAAATTGTAATCATCTAGTCTGACGTCCTGTGTGACACAGGCCAGAGAGCGTCGCTGAAAACTTCGGACCGCCTAGCTTCTTTCCCTAAGCTCAGCCTCCTAAACCAGGCTGCCATCACAGCACTTCATATTATAAAAATCTCTGAGTCAGACACTTTGTATTTATTTCACTCTCTGTAAAGTGCCAGGCCAAGATGTGGGGTTACAGAAATGTATATTATTGTCAGTAATGCAGAATTCGGGGGACATTTCCATTATCCTGGGGTTTAAAGCAGGTTTATTTGGTGGAAGGAAGGAGCAGGATTGTACTGTGTATATACACACATGCACACACACACACTTTTGGGGTAGGTTCAGTTTTTACCTGAAAAATGTTCTTGGGATTTTATTTTTTAATTTTTTTTTAAATTTTTTAAAATATATATACTTATATATATATTTTTAAATTCCACTCCAAGCATAATTACGGTGCTTCATCTAACTCTATGTGGGGGTTAGGTTGTTGGCTCTTATTGACAGTCCTACTCAATAGCCAGTAGTGATATCTGCAGCCAAGGAGAGGGAGGATGGGCTAGTGGTTAGGGGACTCGGCTAGGAGCTGGGTTGGAATCCCTGTTCTCCCATAGGCTTCTAGGGGATCTTGGGCAAGCCACTTCATCTCTCTGTGCCTCAGTTTCCCATCTGTAACAGGGGGATGATAGCACTTTCCTGTCTCACAGGGGTTTTATGAGACTAAATCCATTGAAAGAGAGTGAGGTGTGCCAATGCTATGGTAGTAGAGGCTATCTAAGTACCCAGGTAAAGAGCTTCTGTTGAGGTTACTGGCAGTGCGAAGCAGCCCTAGCCATAGACAGAGTGCAGTGTGCTAAGTGTTGTGAAAACAGAATAAAAAGGCTATCCTTGCCTATCTAAGTATGGCAGGATAATTCTGGGGCTTGAAAATTAAGACCAGCAAGTGTCACTC
The DNA here is from genome assembly GCF_025201925.1 of Gopherus flavomarginatus. NCBI lineage: Eukaryota > Metazoa > Chordata > Testudines > Testudinidae > Gopherus > Gopherus flavomarginatus. The sequence continues at coordinate 147,737,663 of NC_066619.1, forward strand.
CCCAAAGGTGCAGCAAAGAAGTCAATTTTAAGTACAGAAGAATAAGTTGGGTTAATTCTTTTCTGCGTGGGAATGAAGCGAGATGCTTTGGTAGCAAATCTGACCGGGGCTTCCTTGTCATCCTAACTGACAAGTGGCTCTAGTTTATGCAAGTGACTGACTATTGCACTGCAGCACCAGGCACACAAGAGGGTCTGCTCATGCTTTTGCCCACCCTGAGCAGAAGGTGAGGAATTGCAAAGCGGTAGGACTGCAGTGACAGTCTGAATGGAGATTGGCTTTTAGTTCCATAAGGGGAAGAAGTTGTGGTGGGAGTTAATCCAGATGCGGCCAGAGCATCCCTGTACTCCGCTCAAGAAGAAAGAAAGAAAGAAAGAAAAAAGATTAATTCTAAGCTACCTGAGTGCCAGGACATTAAACTGGGGTATAACTAATGCTATTGTTAGAGTATTTTTAGCATGTACGAAGAAAAAAGTGTTTTATAAAATGTCAGTCTCCCTACCCCACTTCCCCCACAACTATGTATACCACTGTGGAAGAGCATACTTCCAAATGGCATAGACGTCTGTGACAGAAAATAAATCGACTGAGATACTGCCAAAAGAGACCACATCTCATTAGTGCTTGGGGGACGTGGTCACAATTAAAGCATTTCAAGACTGTTTGATTATTCTCCAATACGTCCATTAAAAAAAGCAAGCACACAAGTACCTGGAAAGAAATCTCGTCTGGAAAGCCACAATCTTGTCAATTTCTTTGAGGAATCAAAAGGACATGTCCTGGATTCTTTGTACTCAGAAAGACTGTGCACGCTGTCCTTGTCAAGTGAGCTGATATTTTTAACAATAAACCCCACAATGATATTAGATCACCCCGTGAAGCGTGCTATGATGTTAACTGGTGGAATGCAATTTTCATAGCTCAGTGCAAAAGCGAATTAGGTTCTGCTATGCAGTTTTCCCTGCCAAAAAACCACTTCCTCACAGCTGATTTTCCAGGGGATAACCCAGCTTTGACTGTGCACTGCTGCTGAAGTAGGTCAGTGTAAGAAGATAACTAAATATTTCTTAATGTGGGACGCATAACGCGAGAAGGAAGCCACATAGAGCACAATGGAGCAGCAGAAGACAACGTGTGCTGTAGCAGATAAGACAGCAGAAGACACTTTGTGGTTGTCTATGACTCACAGATGGGCTATCATAATATAACACAGCTGGACCATTACTGAGAAATCACTGAATACAGAAGACACAGGGCCTGATTTTCAAGAGCACTCAGACCCCAGTTGGGTACTTAAATGAACTGATCAAATCAAAAGTGTCCATCACACAACAGTTCCTTCCGAGAAAAGATATTCTGATATCTTGCATAATTTTCCTCCACCGAGTGAAACTAAATGCATCAGTAAGTTTATGAATTAAAATATGAGTTAATGCCTCAGAACTATACTTAGGGCTGCTGGGATTTTTATTTTTTTTTTGTAGCAGGGGAGGGGAAGTTATTGATTTAATTGTACAGGGAGTTTTTTTAGCAATTTGAATTTTATGTAGATGTCTAAAAATTGGGGTTTTCATGGCTCTTTGTATATACTATAATGTACATTATATACACACATTACTCACTACAGTATATACTGCTGTGAAGCAATCTTTGTAACATTCCTTAGAGACTTTAACGTAGTACTGTTTGGAATAATACTATGTTAAAGCGCCTGAGGGAACCTTTTGTGTGACCCAGAAGGGTCTACATGGACCAATTAATGACAACACATTAACATGCTTTAGAAGTCACACCTTTAATTTGCATTGCTGCTCTGTGTAGACAAGCCCTTAGATACAAGAAACCATTTCTGGTATTTATTGGATGAACACTGATTGCATTTGGGACTTTGCACTCTGTATGTTTTATGGAAATATGCTTATGAGTGTGAATATGATGTAACTGGAATATGCTTTATGCAAAAGGTCTCTTGTAAGGTATCATTACAAAGGTTATAACCTACTGAATATAGTCATCCTCTTTGTATGAATGTATCATTCTTGTATCTGAAACTAGGAATATGAAATCTAACTCTGAGGTCCGATTGTAATTATGCAAAGTGTGGACCACTAATGGTGGGTAGTGTCTTCAGGGCCGGTGCAACCATTTAGGCAAACTAGGCGGCCGTCTAGGGTGCCTAGTGGTTGGGGGCACCTAAAAGTCCCCTCAGGCGAGGAGGTGGAGTGGAGATGAGATGGGTGGGGGGGCACGCAGGGAGGGCTACCCACAATAACGGGGTGGGGAGCACAGGGGAACAGCTCCCCGCCCCAGCTCACCTCCACTCTGCTTCCTCTGCTGGGCACACAGCCCAGCTCTAAGTCTCCTCCAATCAGAGCCGCAAGCCTTGGCGTGGAGAAGAATTAGAGCAGTGCTGGCATGCTCAGTGGAGGAGGCGGAGCCGAGGTGAGCTGGGGCGGGCTACCCAGGCAGGGTTAGCTTCTGCGGGGGGAGGTCTTCCCAGGCAGAGTTAGCTGCTGTGGCGGAGGGGGAAGAGGGAGGAAGTCTCCCCAGGCAGGGTTAGCTGCCGTGATGGGGGCAGGGAGAAGGGAGAAGTCTCCCCAGGCAGGGTTAGCTGCCGTGGGGGGACAGGGGGAGTCTCCCTCGGTGGGGTTAGTTGCCATGGAGGGATGGGAGTTAGAGGGTTTAGCTGTCGCGTAGGGGGGTTATTTGCTGTGGGGGGGCTTCCCGGGTGGACTGAGTTAGCTGCCATGGGGGGGGGGCGAAATTAGCTGGGGGGCAGAGTGCAAGGTGAAAGTTTCGCCTAGGGCGTGAAACTTCCTTGCACTAGCCCTGAGTGTCTTGATGGCTCCCATTGACTACGTTTGTTTACCTGCAAGCCTTCTCGTGTGCCTGTGGGCCAGCCCATGGGTAATAAAGAATGAGGTCTTACAGTGACATGATACTGGAATCCACCTTAAATCTGGTACTTTTCCATGTAGAAGGAGGGGTGGGGACCCAGAAAGACAAAAGATTCCCACCTTGTACCAAAGCTATAAAAGGGGATGCAGCAGGACAAAGAGGGTCCCAGCTAAGATATCTGCTGGAGCTAACAAGGACTGTACCAGGGGAAAGGATTGGCTCCAGACTAGGAAGGAGTCTAGTCTGTGAAAGAAGCTTATTGGAACATCTCTGAGCGGGAGATATTACCTGTAATCAGTTTCGTAATGTATTAGGCTTACATTTGTATGTTTTGTTTTATTTTGCTTGGTGACTTACTTTGTTCTGTCTGTTATACTTAAAGCCACTTAAATATGTAATAAAATCATTTTTGTTTATTAATAAACCCAGAGTAAGTGAATAATACCTGAGGGAGTAAACAGCTGTGTGCATCTCTCTATCAGTGTTATAGAGGGTGAACAATTTATACGGAGTAAAACATATTTATTTGGGGTTTGGATCCCATTGGGGGCTGGGTGTCTGGGGGTTGGAGGCAGGTAACCTGCTAAGCTGTTTTCACTTAAAGTCTGCAGCTTTGGGGCACGTGGTCCAGACCCTGAGTCTGTGTTGCAGCAGGTTAGCGTGTCTGGCTCAAGGAGGCAGGGTTCTGGTGTCCCAGGCTGGCAGGGAAAACGGGCTCAGAGGTCATTTCAGTACACCAGGTGATAGTCCCTAGGTGATCTCTGTGACCAAACCTATCACAACGTTTTGGTTTTTTTTGCATTGGGATATTTTATTGGCCTTTATCAGTTAAAACTGAAAATCTATCATCTACTATTGTTGATCTTTGTGCCATCCTCATATTAATGGCAGCAGGAGACTTGCTGATGACGTAGCGACCTAATTTTATCTCTCTCGTCCACAGAGCATAATTAAAATGTAGATTGTCCCTCTCTCCTGAATGACTCTGACACCTTTCACAGATAATAGGAATTGAGCACGGGGACAGGAAGGGATGCAATCCTTGCTCCTTCAGTTCATCTTGCTTTAATGAGATGTCAGACTATTCTTGAGGCTCAAAATATCCTTCTCCATTCAGCAATGTTAAATCTATCGAGTTTAAGGAGACTTGAAAATACTAGGTTTATTTCTAGATTACCTGTCCATTCCAGTCGTTCTCAGGAGCGTGGATCCACATTGTAGAGGTGTGAGAAATCTTTTTTTTTTAAATGCAGGATATAAATTTTAATGTGCCATATGTTCAGTGAAAAATAATAAAGCGTACAACTTTGACCTTTTCAGTTGCCTGCACTTTAATTCACTGGCTGTTTTTATTCCTCTCCATTTATGGCCAATCACTATAACCGGCCAGAAAGCAGTAGAATGGACAGCTAGTCAAGATGCAGAATATTTTGAAGTGTAGGTTTATCAGTGTTAAAGGTTTGTGGTCTTCTGTGGACTACAGTGGACATTAAAAGACAGATAGCACATCGTTACTTTGAGCAAAGATTATAACTAAACACAAACTGGTATGAGATCAGTCCATTTTAAGCGAATAATGGCCAGAACCTGGTCTTTGCTATTCTGATGTAAATCTGGACTAATTCCTTCAGAGGAAGTGGATGTGCATAGTAAAAATACCAGGTTGGATGAAGTTTCCTGAAGCAGCAGATGTGAGACCTTTGAAAGGGTGCAGCATGCACTTCCCAGCTCAGCGCTACTGAGCAATGTGGAAAGGGGTATGTCACAGCAGCATCTTCTCCTAATCCCTACATACATCCTCTGAGATCATTAGCACCAACCCTGGAGGTGCCCTTGCACTCAAGGAAGAGAAGGCCCTTGACTGTGCCTGACTCATCTCATGGCTGAAGGCTTCTTCTGGCCTCTCCCATCCTTGCACACCTGTAGAATGCCAGTCACTATCTACTTCTTATCTAGAGAGAGGGAAACTAGTCTGGTGAACAAATACACCTTTCCAATAAATAAGAAGCTTGACAACTTTACCAAGATCTTGAGCATAACCCGGCCTGGGTCAGATGCAAGGACAACATATTAACTGTGAGAATTAAATTAGGATAACAAGGGAGTCAATGAAAATGCTAGATCTTGTATACATGTGTGAGAATTCAGCAATAAGAATGAGTGATGGTCAGAGCTAGAATAATAGCACAAGCTTCACCCAGGAGTAATATAGGCATAAAAAAAATCTACTCGAATCTGAAGACTCTTTACTGAGTAACAAACAAACAACTCACTTGTCACCAATGGTACCCAGATAGGCAGCAGTTTCTGGATACTGAGCAGTGTCCAACAATGCAATAAGTAAATTATTTATTATTATTTGTATTATTGTAGCACATAAGATCCCCAGTCATGCACCAGAATCCCATTGTGTGCAAGCTAATAATTCAGCTGGGGAGATTTTTGACTCCCATTTTCTCTAAATTCATTACAGATGCAGGAGACTTTAGAGAGTTCTTTATTGACTTTCCCATATTCCTTGCTCATTTAATTGATTTTGTTGCCTGAAAATACAGATCTCCTGTGTTTAATATTGCCAGATTTCACATTTTTTTCTGACTAAGTCAGTAACAAAACCCTTAGCCCATGTCCATTGTTTTTCATAAGCAGTGTTTTAATCCTCTCTCGGATGCTCTTCTTGATTCTTCGATTTGTTTTTTTTGCAAACTATTTCATATTCTGCTGCTCATTTCATAGATTAAGGCCAGAAGGGACATTATGTTCGTCTAATCTGACCTCCTGCACAACACAGGCCTTATATTTCACCCAGAGAATCCAGCATCAACCCAACAGCTTGCAATTGAATAAGAGTTTGTTTTTCTGTTCTATTTTTTAAAGAAAGATCCAGTCTTGATTTTAAGACTCCAAGCAATGACGAATTTACCACATCCCTAGGTAATCTCTTTCAGTGATTAAATACCCTCAGTGTTAAAAATTTGCATTTTATTTCCAATTTGTGCTTCACCAAGCTCAATTTACAGCCCTTTGAGATTGGTATTGCCTTTGTCTGATAGATGAAGAGCCTGACAAGTATCAGGTATTTTCTCCCTGCATGGGTAAATTATACCAAAAGTAAGTTACTACTTCCCAGGAGCAAGGAGGAAACTGTCTGTCAGGGTATGTTGTCTATGTGAGGGTAAAAAAAAAACAACCAAAAAAAAACAGAGCTAGCCCAAGTCAGCTGACTCAGGCTCACAGGGTTTGTGCTAAGGTCTGTTTAATTGTAATTCAAATGTTTGGGCTTGGAGTGGAGCTGGGACCCTGTGAGGGTGGAGGGTCCCATAGCTCAGGTTACAGCCTGAGCCTGAATGTCTACACCAGTGTTTCTCTCAGGCCAGTTTGTTTACCTACCCAGTCCACAGGTCCAGCTGATTGTGGCTCCTTAGGGGACACCCTTAGAGTGGGACACCCTAGGAGTGGTGGCTGGGTAGAAAGTCCCAGCTGGAAGCTCTGTTTTCTTTGTGTGAATGTGTTGCTTGTCAGGATGACAAATAGAGTCTGGCAGTAAGGGCTAAAAATGGATTTGCATATGGCTGTTAATTCCCTAGGATGGTGAGGGAGGCTCCCAGTTTGCAATCAACATCACTACTGGTTTATCATTTGCTATGTGGCAAGGGGGGCAGTTGTACCCATGCCCTGACTGTCTATAGGTATACCCTCTAGTATTTCATCCACTTTTTCCCTTTCCCCAAGACTTGGAAGGATAGAATATAATCACATATAATGTTCTCTATACTAATATAACTTTGCCCCTCCTCCCATTTTTCTGAAACAATGCCCCCACATCACTGAAAGCCCTAGTATAGTCGGTCAAAAAGTATCCAAACTGATTCACAAATATTGTCATGAAAAAAAGTGCTGAGTGGGATCTGTTCTGATTTTTGGGCTGCTGTTATTTGTTTATGAACATTCAAACAGCCATAAATGTTCTCAAACCCTGAAAAGCGTACTGGATTTTAGTATCAAAGATAACTTGTCTGCAAATTTCTCCTAGAAGTGAGTTACTTGCTGTCTACTTTTTGTTATTTTCCTTTTTTACAAAATTTCTGCCATCCAATCAAGGAGCAGAGATGGTGCATGGGGCCAATGAAAGTGTTTGAGACCATAACAAGTTGACTTAGGTCAGTGTTTCTCAAACTGGGGTCGCCGCTTGTGTAGGGAAAGCCCCTGGTGGGCCGGGCTGGTTTGTTTACCTGCCACATATGCAGGTTCTGCCAATTGCGGCTTCCACTGGCCGCAGTTTGCTGCTCCGGACCAATGGGAGCTGCGGGAATCAGCACGGGCCGAGGGACATACTGGTTGATGCTTCCAGCTGCTCCCATTGGCCTGGAGCTGTGAACCGCAGCCAGTAGGAGCCGCGATCAGCCGGACCTGTGGATGGGGCAGGTAAACAAACTGGCCCAGCCCGCCAGGGGCTTTTCCTAAAAAAGCGGTGACTCCAGTTTGAGAAACACTGACTTAGGTGACCAAACAAAGTGCACGGCTATCAAAAATGGGTATCTCACAAAATGATGCAGAATCAGAACAATTTTTTTGTCTGAACTCTTAAGTGAACAATAATGAACAACAAATGCACCTAAGGAAAATTAGGCTGTTTACAAAAGGGCTAAATTCTAGGCTGGTTGTAAATTATTTTAAAATGGAAAACTTAGGGCTTTTTATGTTTGAAATTTTATATGAAAAATTTCACCTTTTTGTTAAAAAATTATACTTTGGCTTTTGCCAAACACAAACCAGAAAATTTTCAGCTAAAAAAAATGAAAAATGATTAATTTTCACATTTTCCTGTGGAAAAACTGAAATATCAAATTCAGATGACAAATGTTCACCTGAAATAGTCTGCAGTCTTGAAAGCTTTGTGAACATTAGCATCAAAATAAAAACTGGCATTCATTTAATCAAAAACCCAATTTCCTGTTAGAAAGTTTTGTTCGAATATTTTGCTCAGCCTGAATTTACATATAATCCACATTCTGATGCTTTTACTCTGATGCTTTTACTCTTAGTATTTTACTCTGTGAGTAGGCCCACTGATTTCTCCAGCTAGATCAGTGTTTCTCAAACTGGTGTCGCTGCTTGTGTAGGGAAAGCCCCTGGCGGGCCAGGCTGGTTTGTTTACCTGTCCCATCCACAGGTCCGGCCGATCGCAGCTCCCACTGGCTGCGGTTCGCTGCTGCAGGCCAATGGGAGCTGCTGGAAGCGGTGGCCGCTATGTCCCTCGGCCCGTGCCATTTCCAGCAGCCCCCATTGGCCTGGAAATGGGAAGTTATAGTCTCCCATAATCACATAGTTTATATCTGGGAAGTTAAAGTCTCCCACAATCACACAATTCCCATTAGTATTTACTTCACTAAAAACATTAAAGAGGTCTCTATCCATATCCAAATCAGATCCCAGCGGTCTGTAGCACACCCCAAGCACTATTCCGGGGAGGCTCTAGAAGCTTTCTTCCCCTATGTGACTTCTGCCCAGACAGACTCCATCTTATCCATTCCATCACTTCTTATTTCTTTACTTATTTCTCATCACTGATATACAATGCTCCTCCACCACCTTTGCCTTTATTTCTGTCTCTCCTAAACAGCACATACCCTTCAATACCTGTACTCCAGTCATGACTACTATTCCACCATGTTTCTGTTATCCCTATAATATCCAGTTTCTCTTCCTGCACCAGTAGTTCTAGTTCCTCCATTTTGTTACCTGGGCTTCTCGCACTGGTGTACAAACATCTTAATTCTTGCTGTTTGGCTTTGCTCACATTCTTTACCTGATTAAGCCTAGACATTCTACCGCCAGTATCACCTGTTAGACTGGTATCTACACTACCCTTCCTGTATCCCCTCTTACTTTGTTTTCTTCCTTCTCAAGGTTAAATTCCGGCGTGGAGATCACCTGGACATCTCCCAACCATCTCCCCCAAATTCCTAGTTTAAAGCTCTCTTAATCAGTTGTGTCAGCCTCCATCCTAGAAGTCTTTTCCCGCCCTTACTCAGGTGAAGTCCATCCTGAGAGAACAGTCTTCTGTCCATGAATGCCTCCCAGTGGCCATACATCCCAAAGCCCTCCTTATAGCACCACTGCCAGAGCCATCTCTTGAGCACCGTAATCTTGTTACCCCTCTGTTGCCCTTCTCTAGGAACAGGCAGAATCCCACTGGAGATCACCTGAGCCTCGATTTCCTTAAGCGTCTTTTCCAGCCTGGCATAGTCTCCTTTGATAAGTTCCAGCGAGAATCTAGCCGTATTGTTTGTTCCCACATGAAGGACAATCAGCAGATTCTTTCCCGCTCCCATTAGGATCCTCTTCAGCCTCAGGTCCACATCCTGTATCTTAGCACCCAGCATACAGCTCACCCTTCTGTTCTCCCGATCAGCTCTAGTTACAAGCCTGTCTATTATTCTCAGTAAGGAATCCCCAATCATGTAGACCTGCCTTTTCCTGGTGATGGTGCAATTCTCTGGTCTATCCCCTGTTCCCTCTGGCTGCAAGTCCTCTCGATTCTTATTGTCCCTTGCAATCCTTTACAACCCACCTGTATCCTCCCGGGGCTCATATTTGGTGTGGTTATCTCCATTGACCCTTCCCCTCTTCCTGTAGGACCAGCTACTCTTCTCTTCTTCCTTGCCCTCACACCTTCAGTGACCACCTGCTGTGCCCCTTCTTCATTTTCCAACTCCATAAACCTGTTCCTGAACTCTATTTCTCCTTCACTAGCCCGTCTTTTCCTCGGCCTGGTTCTCTTAGTCACATGCTTCCACTGTCCACTTTCCTCACCCAGCAGTCTCCCCTCAGAATTCTTTGGTCCTGCTTCCATCTGCAAGTCTGAGCTTTTCCCTTCAGGCTCCTCATTGTCCCAGCAAAACAGACCAATGGTCCATCCAGTCCAGTATCCTGTCACCGAAAACAGCTGGTACCAACTGCTTCAGAAGAAAGGGCAAGAAACTGACTACTGGACAGTAATGGAATAACCCACCCATAAAGGAACCTTGTCCCTAAACCTGTGTTTGGCTTATGCCCTACAGCATGAAGGTTTATTACTGGCAGGAGTGGTAGCACCATCGTTCCTCTAATCCCCTGACTCATTCTCTACACACCTCTAATTCCAACAAGAAGCGGGGCAGAGATCATGCAGACTTTCTTTACTGGACAACCATGAACCATCCTCAGAGCAAGCCCGTCCTGTGCACTGAATAAGGCAGGGATCCTATGGAAAACATAGTGTGTGAGAGTGTAATTAAAGACATTATTATTTATTATTAGTCTAAACACACCCAGGGATTGAATTAATGTTGGGCAGGCAACCTTAGTTTGGGCACTTCCTAACTTTGGAGTGCTTGAGGCTGAAACTCAGTTTAGTTGAGTTGTAGTACGTAGTTAACAGGGAGGGGTTGGAGCTGACCAGTGTCTCTCCTTCACAGCGGCCAGAAGATGTCACCAGTCACAGAGAGGTGTGCAAGTTGTCCCATGCTAAGGCTAGTACAACAGCTGTGGTCCTTTGCACTCTGGGCTGCTTGGAGGGCATTTCACCTCCCCTTAGGAAACACGACTCTGCTCTGACCCATCACTGAATTGGGTCCTAATGATCCCATCTGGCCCTTACAATGTGTTAATATGGAGGCAGATTACATAAGTTTACATGCCCACAGTGGCCATGAGAGCAGGTACAGTTTACTATAGAAGGGGATAAGAACCATCTTCTTACTGTTATAAACATCCCCCAGCTGGGGTAAATCTGCACAGCACCATTAAAGTCAATGGGTCAGAGCCACCAACTGGTATAAGTAAATCAGCATTACTCCATTGAAATCAATGGGCCAGCTCTATTGATGTTAATGGAGCTGTGCTGACTTAGACATGCATGAATCTGGCCCATTCTACTTAATTGTAATGAACTGGACTAATTCATAGTTACTGAACACTTTTCAGGTAATTAAATGACCAATTCGTTGTGAAGAGGAATACAGCGGATGTGTTTTTTGGCATTGGGCTTGCAGAGGTACTGACTATCAAGTGATCAGTATCATTCCAGGCAGAGGGTATGACAAGGGAAGTAAGAGTAGTAGAGTTTTTGTCATGAAAGCTGCCACCCGGGTAAGACAGAAAGTCCAAAATATACCCGAATATAGGAATCCCGAATATTGTGCTAGCAGGTTGTTTTTTTTAATTATTCTAGCCAGGTGTGTTCTCCCATTTTTTTATTTTTTTCATTTTTGAGTGAATTTTTAGTATCAAACTGAGAGCCCTGGAGACCATAATCACCTGGTGTCAAGAGGACAGGTGCTCCAGGAGGCTATTTCCCCACAACCCTGGCCTGCCAATGTTCCTCAACTCTGTCCTAGATGGACTACGACTTGTCCATGCCCACTGAATTCTTGACCTCTTCCCTAAGACTGCCAGCCCCTCCGGTGTTTTTTCATGATGTAGACGTATGTTCTCCAAGCACTGGTCTGATAAACCAGCAACAGATTATATTTTCTCCTACCTCCTCCGGATCAAGGAGGGAAGGAATAGTGACTCTTGGAATCAAAGACCCTTCCCTGGGTTCTTCTTAGGGTAGCACAGTCTTGGGCTAGAGCTACCTTGGGCTTAGCCTTTAGAGTTTGCAAGGAAGAGAGCCCCGCACAAGTAGCCCTGGGAGATGTGGAGACTCAGGCATGATTCCTCAGGTGCTTCCCTCTTGTTTGTGGAGTGCGTGCTGTAATTTGCTGACAGCTGATATAAACAAGAAATTACGACGCCCTTCATGCCAGCTCAGCTGTGCTGACCAGCAAGACAAATCTCTATCCATTTCCTGTTTTTTTGTCCACAGGCTCAGAGAGAGGGGGAGGCACTCCAAGACCCACAGAAGAGTTTTAAGCACAGGAGTACTATCCCCATTGATGTCAAAAGCAGTATTCACATGCTTCAAGTTGTGCACATGCTTCAGGACCTTCCTGAATTGGGGACCTGGGCTTAAAGTCTCTAAATTCTGCAAAATCCATCTAAGACATTAATAGTGGTATATTTTGCTACTCTGGTTATCTCTCTGTGTCATCTGTTCTTGTGACAGTTGCATCATTACTCATCTACCCTTTCACAAGGAGAGTGGCTATTGCCAGACTCAAGCACTCCAAAATGATGAATTGCAGTTTTTGCCCAAAATCTTGAGATTTTTTTTTTAAATCTCTTGGTTTTTAAGCCAGAGGTTTTTTTTCCCACTGACTTCTGGTTTCTGGAACTTTAAGGTGCACTCAGGCCACATTTTCAAGCTTTTCTTCACAACCACCCAGTCTAGATCTATAGTTATTTATAAAGAAAGCTGAGAGTCTCCAATAATCACATGACTCCAGGAGCTGCAGCTTTAAGAGGACCACCACCGAGGAAGAGACTAGTGATGAAATCACAAAAGTTGGCAGGGGCACGTAATTCTCAGTGCTGCATAATTTACGGTGTTTTTCAGCAACCGCTGCTGCCTCTGGCTGGAATTGCGCAAGTGCCAGTCGTGGGGATGCTGGGATGCCGTGGGGCTCACTTCCCCATTTCATGCATTTTGTGTGTGTGCGAAAAGAAAGCATCCTTCCGACAGAGTTTCAAGAGTGAAAGAACTCTCTCCTCCTCCTCCTCCCAGTCCACAGTAGTAGAAGCATTTCCCTCACCTAGAATGGTATATGATATTCCAATTTTATTATGGCTGTAAACAACAACTCTGCTTGCTTTATTGCTTTTCTAGGTTCTAACTGTAAAGCACAACATCTCGGGCTGGCTGGAATTATACCTTATAACAGTTTTATTGGTGAGGGTGAAGCTCTGATCAAGATAAAATAGAGTTTTGCTTTTTTGTGTGACCTTGTCATTTGAAAAAGCATTGCGCTCTAACGAGGTATAATTTAAAAGACCTCTGGGAGCAAATTGAGTTTACTGAGATATTTTTGAAGAGTAATTACTTACCGGGGGTTGTCAGCGCTCCGTTACAATACCATTCCCAGAGAGTGCAGAAAGCTGGGACTAGATGGAATGGTTTAGAGCGCCTACTATTAATATTTGATGGGAGACAGTAGTGAAAAAGATGGATGCTAATATCACTGACATTCTCAGCATTCATGGTCATATACTAAAATGCCAGGCACATAATTTTAAATACAATGGCAGGCCTAACTCAATAATATTTAATGATGTAGTAGACCACAGCTAGGAGAACACCTAGTGGAAGTCATTTCACTGCATTTATTGAATTATTTAGATGAGTTGAATAATAATTATTTTTTGCAGGAGTTTTGTTTCAGATGTTTATTTCGGAGATCGACTGTTCTGAAGTGAAATGTTTTCTCTCCTCCCAGCTCCAAATGAAATCTGGGGAAGAAATGGAACCAGGGGACTGTCTCTTTGTTCTGTGTTTCTACAGCACCTGGTCCATGACCGGGGCTGCTAGGCCCTACTGCAATAGAAATAAATAAATAATAATCATTTAAAAAATAATTTACGGTTATTTGTGCATTAAGTTTGTCTCAGAATTGTGTTACAATAACAGATTTGATCGATCAGGATGCAGTTTGTAAAATTGGTCAAAAATGCTGAAAAATTATGCATGCATGTGTGTATACAGGTGGAGCTGTTAACATTGCCTGTAGTTAAGGTTGCCTAATATTTATCGTAATAAGACCCTTTTTTTCAGATGGGTATCAATTTACCAAACTTCTGTTTGGACTGAAATTTTCCATGCATCATGTTTGCATTAGGCCAGTTTTGTTGTTGTTGTTGAAAGTTGTCACAAAAATTAGAACATTTCTGAGAAAGAGGTAAAGGAAAAATCTGTCGTTAAAATTCAGTGTTAAACGAGTCTTGCTCCTGGTTCACAAAAGAGCTCTAGCACCTCAATATTCAAAGCAGGGACTTACAATTTGCCAGAGGGGTTGCCCTGCGGTTGGAGAGGTGCATTGTGCTGTCCCTGTGAATGTTCACCTGAATGTGGCCAAATTTAAAATCTATAAAAAATTTAAATAACAGCAAAATTTGCTTTAGTCAAAAATGTCTTACGATTTTTATTTTTTGGGGGGGAGGTGTTGCTAGTCAAGCAAAATTTTTCAGTATTTTTATGATCCCCCCCAAATGTTGTTGAAAATGGAGATTTCCTATGGTGTTGGAGGAGCAGGGGGACCCTTTTCAACATTTTTTTTATAACCAACTGTTTTAAAGATACAGAGAAAAGAATGGCAAATAGAGGTCTAGAGACTTAACCAAGATCACAAAGCAGGCCAGAGACAGATCAGAAGAGAACACGCTTCCTGGCTCTTAGGTCAGTGCCTCTCCCATTGGACCATATTGCCTGTTAGGATATAGATATTCAGGCCTGTCTGCAAAGGCCTATACTTTAAGAATTTAGGTGTATTCTTATCACTTAGCTAGTCATAGAGGTATAAAAGAAAGAATCAAAATCACTGTCTGTCTCTGTAATGGCCTTCTCTTACTGTGACAGGCTAAGGCCTTCAGCTAAGATGTAGTTAGGCAGCCATAAGCTGGGAAGAGTATGGTCACATCCTCACATTCCAAACTAGTCATATTGAAATAAGGTGCTATTGGGCTATTAGGAATACAATCCTGTCCTGATATTCCTATCACCTCCAGAGAGAGGGAAGAGCCTAGAAGATGTAAAAGGAAACTTAGTTTAATAGCAACCTGTTTGGCAAGGACGCACTTATCAATAGACACAGCTGGAATACCCTTATGTCTGTATAGATGTAGTTGTAAAATCCTCACTTCTGTATTGTTTTGTATGTTTATTTGCATGGTCTCTCTCTGGTTCTGTAATTGTTTCTGTCTACTGCATAATTAATTTTGTTGGGTGTAAACCAATTAAGGTGCTGGGGTATAGTTGGTTAAATAACCATGTTACAATATGTTAGGATTGGTTAGTTAAATTTCAGTAAAATGATTGGTTAAGGAATAGCTAAGCAGAACTCAACTTTTACTATATAGTCTGCAGTCAATCAGGAAGTGGGGAGGGAATGGGAACAGGGACTGGGGATGGGGGAATTGGGATCATGTTTTGCTAAAGGGGGAATGGGAACAGGAGATGGGAACAGGAACAGAGACACAGGCAAGGCTCTGTGGTGTCAGAGCTGGGAAGGGGGACACTGAGGATGGAAACTGGAATCATGCTTGCTGGAAGTTCACCCCAATAAACATTGAATTGTTTGCGCCTTTGGACTTCGGGTATTGCTGCTCTCTGTTCATGTGAGAAGGCCCAGGGAAGTGAGAGGCTGAAGGAATAAGCCCCCTAACATTGCCTTTAGAAGTTCTTCTGGGTAAAGAAAGGAGCAGCTACAGTTTATCATTTTTCAGTGTATTGATTACCAGTTCGTTCTCTCTCTCACACACACACACACACACACACACACACACACACACACACACACACACACACACACACACACACACACACACACACACACACACACATTAATGCAGTGCAACAACCTAACTCTCAAATAACACTCCTGAAGGTAATGTGCTATGAATCTGTTACTAGCATGAATTCAAAGTGCATCGCAATTCCATTGTGAGAGATTTGCAGCTAATAAGCTACGCTAGTGCAATGTTTATGCACTAGAGTTACCTATCCTTGTACAGTAAGTTCAACACTATTGGAATTGCAATATAAATATTAGTCACCATCTTTACATTAATACATTGACAGCCGGTGATTTAAGGTGCTTCATAGAGTAAAATGTAAATAAAACAAAAAAAATGTCAGTGTTGAAAGTGAGATAAATGTTAGAGACCCGCCAGTTACAATCTAATTAGTATCACTTCATGCAAGTGTTGCCTAGACACAGAGTTCCAAAATCATCCTGGAGAATATTCATTAATTACTCACAAGATCTTCCATATGAGTAGCTAATAGGTTGATAGAAGGGAGCCTAACATCATGCTGTGGAAGTGCATGTGCTAGCAAGCTACTGAATCAGCTCTCAGACCCTGAGCAGTAATTGTGGGATGATAATAGACTTACCTGAATGGACCAAATTCAGGATACGGACTTTGCTCTCTACTGATTATGCCTTTTTTCAAAGATGGTTCCAAACGTGGGTAGCAAACTACATGAATTTATGGGCCAGAGCTGCAGGCCCTGGTTGCACTGACACAAAGGTGATTTAAAGCTGCTTTAAAGGATTCCTGGGACAGAGTGAACTGTCACATAGAGGGAAACAACCAATCGGATGACTAATTAACCAGTTTTCTCAAGGTACGTCTACAAGGCAGTAAAAGATCCACAGCAGGGCTGTGGCTGGACCAGGTCTGCTGACCCAGGCTGGGAGGGCTCGGGCTGCAAGGCTAAAAATTGCAATGTAGACATCTGGGCGTGGGCTGCAGCTCGCAAGGAGGATGGGTCTCAGAGCCTGGGCTCCAACCTGCAACCTGCAATTTTTAGCCCCACCGCGCCAGCCCTCTGAGCCCAAGTCAATTGACCCAAAGTCTGAGATTTGATGCTGTGGGTTTTTAGTTGCAGAGTAGGCAAACCCTGAGAGGCTGCTGGAGTGGGAGGCGTCTGGGACCTATGGGTATGTCTACACAGCAGCTAGACACCTGCAGCTGGCCCAGCTGGCCCAGAGCTCAGGTTGTGGGACTGTTTCACTGCTGTGTAGACATCTGGGCTCAGGTTGGGACCCAGACTTTAGGACCCTGCAAGGTGGGAGGGTCCCAGAGCTCAGGCTCCAGCCCAAGCCTGGAAGAATACACAGCAATGAAACAGCCCTGTATGTCTGAGTCATCTGACACAGCCATGGGTTTTTCTTTGCTGTGTAGACACACCCTTTGTTAGCCAGAGACAGCTAAGTGTGAGGAGAGGAGATGTGACACCAGGAAGACAGGGGAGGCTGAAGGAGTGTCATGGGGAAAACAACTCTAGAAAGGGGCAAGAGGAGGGACAGTCGCCATGGGGAAAAGGGACTGAGTTTGGCGACTGTTGGGGCTGCTTGCCTAGGAAGTTATCTTGGGAGTTGCCGGAGAGGTAAGAGTACTTACTAGGAAATGGGACTAAAGATTTAGGATATAGATGCTGCTGCTGAATTAAATATTGATACATCCTTTGTATATGTACCCCTACTTTCTCTCTGGCGCCCTCTCCCTCCCACTTTTCTGTGGCGATCAGGCCACTCGAGCCCTCCTGGCAATGGCTTGGTGCCTGTTCCCCAGCGCTAGGCCAATACTCAGCATGGCTTCCCTAGCTAATGTTGGGAGTGTGTCAAGGCTGGAGACGAAGTGTGATGCTAGTGAGCTGCTGCATGCCAGGCAGTGGCACTGGGTTATGCCAGGGTTCTGTTGAACAGCAGCAGCCCAAGAATCTGGTGCACCCAGAGATCAAGCACTAAGTTTTACTCCTGACTGTGGCCTCCTATCTCCCATCTCTGCCTAGCTACTCTGTAAATAATGTAATAGATACAACCAGGCAAATGTGAGAAAAAAAAAACAGAACCAGAGGGAAATATTCTGCTCCTGGGATAGGCCAGATCACTTTGCCGCTGACTAGAAGAAGGCAGAAAGCAGGGAGGGAGCTGAGATTCAGAGTCACTGCCCCTGAGGCGGGCAGCTACGGGTTACCCCCTTTACTTGTCACAAAACATAGTGCTTTTCCTCAGCAGAGCTGGAAGCACTTCACAAAGGAGGTTGATATCCATACGCCCACTTTACATATGAGGAAGCTGAAGCACAGATCAGTGCAATGGCCAAGGTCACACAGTAGGCATGGGGCAGAACTTGGAAGATAACCCGTTTCTCCTGAATACCTGTCCAGTGCTCCATCCATTAGGCCACGCTGCTCTAGGTAATCATTGTTCCTTCAGTGCTCTTTCCAGATGAATCAGGGACTTTGCTTCTAGTCCACCTACAGGGTTGCCAAAATGATTGTCCTTTTCCTTTCAGGAAAACTTACACACATGTGTATTTTAAAGTATTCTAAGAAAATGCTGCCAAGATTAGCTAAGAACATTCTAGCCAACACAAATGGAAGCTTCCGATGAAATACAATGCTGCTGTAGAAACCAAATAAAGGAAAAATAGTCTAATAGTGTGTACAATTAGATATAAATGAAAAATCAAACTACCTGCCAGAGAACTGTCATCTTTAACATCTAGACTGAATCCACGCACCAAGACAAATCCCTCACTGGCTGAAAATTTGTAGGACTGCCAGGGCTTTGGTGCTGGGAGACACCTCACATCAGAGGGGCTTACCTTACCAGGCTCATTACATCACTGCTGATGTCATTAGATAGGCAGCCAGCTGCTGCAGTACCTCTCCACCCTGGGACTTAAAAGAGAACTGGATAAATTCATGGTGGTGAAGTCCATTAATGGCTATTAGCCAGGATGGGTAAGGAATGGTGTCCCTAGCCTCCATTTGTCAGAGGATGGAGATGGATGGCAGGAGAGAGATCACTTGATCATTGCCTGTTAGGTCCACTCCCTCTGGGGCAGCTGGCATTGGCCACTGTTGGTAGACAGGATACTGGGCTAGATGGACCTTTGGTCTGACCTGGTACGGCCGTTCTTATGTGTTTTTTTAGGCCAGAAGGGGTCATTTTGATCATCTAGTCTGGCCTCCTGCATAACACAGACAAAAGATTGTCACCCAGGGATTCCATACAGAGACCCACTCATCCAGATCAATTTCTTTCTCCAAATCCCTCTCTCATCTTTTCATCTGCATCATTTTCTTATCAACATCCTGTTCAATCAAAACTGCACATGTCTTAGGGCTTGTCTACACTGGCAATTAACAGTGCTGCAATTTTCTCACTCAGGGGTGTAAAAAACCACCCTCCTGAGTGCAGCAAGTTGCAATGCTGTAAAGCGCCAGTGTCGACAGTGCCCCAGCGCTGGGAGCTGTGTCCCTCGTTGAGGCGGGTTTTTTAGAGCCCTGCACATGGCTCTTAGAAATTACATCCTTTGTCCCAGCTTGCTCCTGGTCAACTTCTGAAATGCTGTTAATGGTTTAGAAAGATCTGCCTTGGTTCCAGATTTCACAATAAAATGCTTGACTTGTAAATCTCGGAAATGTGGGATCATTATATTTACATTATTATGTATATTTTGGTAGGAGTTCAAATCAGGACTCATGAGCGGCATTTTAAATATACTAATCTCAGCTCTCACCCTAACAAATAGTCATTTTAATATTTCCTAGGGGCAAATTCCTGATTATTAATGAAAGTAGCTAAGGGAGAGAGCCTTGCTGACAAAAATTTGTCCAAAGTTGCTAAAATGGTCTGGATGAATGGGTGATTTTTTTTATGTTTATTTTTTGGTGACCTACATTTCTTTTTATCCAACAATTGCTATGAACAGTTATATTTGGGCTCCCGTCTTTGCCTTCTTGGCTGCTTAATTTATGCAGTAGACGTCTATGGGTGGTTTTGGGGGAGCTGAAACTCCTGTGTTCTCTACACTGTATGCCACATGCCTATGGTTTAGCAGTGACTTTTTAGATGTGCCGTCTCTGGATTGATTATACACATGGGTTGAAGTGCATGCAGAATAGTTGTTTCAGCCTGTGGAATTAGTCTTCTAGGGCTGAGATTATTTTCAAAGTAATTCTTCAGCAGGCATTTGAAAGGCACTGTGCTATATAGAGAAGGAGGGAACACTGGCTAGGGCTCTAGGCAGAGACCTGGGTTCGAGTTCTGACTCCACCTCAGAGCACCTCTGTGATCATCAATAAGTCACCTAGATCCTTTCTGTGCCTCCATTCCCCATGTCTGAAATGGGGATAAAAGCACTGCCTTACCTCATCAAGATGTTGTGGATAAATACCCTAAAGGTTGAGAGGCAGCCATACTACAGTGATGCGGCATGTAAGTGCCACCAATTTGGGAAATATTTATTTGCGGTGGCCATGCTCCAGTTGCACCAAACCACTGGGCATTGATTATCCAAGCTGACTTTTTTTCTCGCTATATGCCAGATACCTAATATTCTTTGTCTTTATACAATAAACTCAAACAACCTGAAGTGTCTTTGAATGCAATGTTACTAAAATGACATGTTGTATTTCATGTTCCTAGGTAGATCTTTTACTTCATACAAATGAATGTGATGTAAAATAAGTTGGGGAATAGCCACACAACCCACCAGCATGATAACATCCTATAAGTGGGCTTTCTCTTAGCAAAATTGTTGTGGAAGATGATTGCTTTATAGCAGTGCACTCTAAAGATACTCTCCTGTAGCAGAAATAAAAATGCTAACACTGATGGACGCTCAAAAGAGGAATATTGATACAAAACAAGGAGCCTCCTGAAAAGCAGAGAGTGCCGAATTTCCGTACAGATCCTATAGAACGTTAAGAGGCATGTCAGCAGCAGTACTTAGATGCACATAGTTTTGCATCATCCATTTAGGGACTATAGGAACCATGCAAGTTTCTGTTTGGAGCTGGATGCAAGCCCTAGAGCAGGGATCAGCAACCTTTGGCACACGGCCTGTCAGGGAAATGTGCTGGCAGGCCGGGACGGTTTGTTTACCTGCAGTGTCTGCACGTTCGGCTGATGGCAGCTCCTACTGGCTGCAGTTCACCGTTCCAGGCCAATGGGAGCTGCGGGAAGTGGCGGGGGACGAGGGGTGTGCTGGCTGCCGCTTCCTGCAGCCCCTACTGGCCTGGAACTGCAAACCGTGGCCAACGGGATCTGCTATTGGCCAAACCTGTGGATGCTGCAGGTAAACAAACTGTCCTGGCCCGCCAGCAGATTTCCCCGATGGGCCACATGCCACAGGTTGCCAATCCCTGCCCTAGAGTTTTTCTGGTCAATGTGAGTTCCTGACATTGTGGAGGTAATTGTAGAGTGAAATCTCTTTAAAGTAAATGGCAGAACTTACAGTGATTTCAACAAGGCCAGGATTTCACTCAAACTGTTTAGCTGAATAAATATGAATTGTTCTGGAAATCTAAGCTAAACCTCTACATGGTGAGACTGCCTGGGAGATTAAAGAGTTGGAAATTTTCCCCAACGTCTCAACAGACACTCACAGGACTTCTCCAGGGTCATTTAGTTTTCTGATCCAAATTCTATTGGCATCAATGGAAAACCTCCTGTTGATGTCAGTCGGTTTTAGATTGGGCCCAAAATGATCTACGGTGGCAGGAAACTGGGAAGAGGAAACCTTCCGTGCTATTCTAGCTAGCTGTCTACGTGTAAGTGTTTGATACCAATGTATTTGTTTTGAAACACATAGCAAGATACTTCACTCCAGTTAGATCTCTCCTCACCTCAGCCTCTAGCTATAATCTACTATAAGAGGGTGATCTTCAAAGTAGAAAGACAAGCTGATGCGGAGTAATATCACAAAAGTCTTATCTCTGTTATACTTATGTACAAAGATCAGAGGGGTAGCCGTGTTAGTCTGGATCTGTAAAAGCAGCAAAGAATCCTGTGGCACCTTATAGACTAACAGACGTTTTGGAGCATGAGCTTTCGTGGGTGAATACCCACTTCATCAGATGCATGTAGTGGAAATTTCCAGGGGCAGGTATATATATGCAGGCAAGCTATAGATAATGAGATAGTTCAATCAGGGAGGATGAGGCCCTGTTCTAGCAGTTGAGGTGTGAAAACCAAAGGAGGAGAAACTGGTTTTGTAATTGGCAAGCCATTTACAGTCTTTGTTTAATCCTGAGCTGATGGTGTCAAATTTGCAGATGAACTGAAGCTCAGCAGTTTCTCTCTGAAGTCTGGTCCTGAAGTTTTTTTGCTGCAGGATGGCCACCTTAAGGTCTGCTATAGTGTGGCCAGGGAGGTTGAAGTGTTCTCCTACAGGTTTTTGTATATTGCCCTTTGAGCTGGGGGTGGGACTTGATGACCTCCTGAGGTCCCTTCTAACCCTGATATTCTGTGATTCCCCTGACAGGCCCCCTCAGTGAAGGGCAATGGTGCAAAAGCCTCCTGCCATTCCATGCCCTGTTTGGATGGCTGGTGAATCCCACCAAGCCAGGTTGGGCCCCAAAGAGAAGGAAGAGCAGTAAACAACCCCAATATGGGAAAGAAAATTCAGAGTAACAGTTCACATTGTTTGTAAAGGGTGTTTAATGCACTCTGCTTGAATGAGGACACCTTGTACATATGACTGGACTGAGAGAGATAATTATGCAGTTTTGTGCTTGTCAGATATTGCCCAGATAGCAAGGTCAAGTGGCAGTTTAACCATGCTTTTTTATTTAGCTCAGCAAACTACTTTGACTGACATTTGCCTGAGTGTTAGCTCACTTGAGAAGAGAAAATCTCAATGTGATTTTCAAACTCTATAGAGTTGGGTTAGTGTTTTGGCAGGTGGATGGTGTCGTGGAAAATGACCACCACCCAGTTGAGTTGATCAGACAGCCTGAGGCTCTTTTATTGATTAATCAGAGAATACATGCATATGCATGGAGAGACGACAGGTCCTCTAGCAAGAGGTAAGTCGCTCTGCCTTACAGCAGTGATACCTGTGCTTATAAAGCTGAAAACCGCAAATTATCATATGAGCTTATACATCCGATGATACCTTATTTGGTTAATACAATGACATCTTCTAACCATCTGCTAAAAACAACTACTATTAATATACCGGTTATGAGCTAATTTGCAAGCCTGCTCTTTGTTACTTCCCCTTTTTATGGGTTTTTGTAATTGTCAGGACTTTGACACCTGGTTTCCACCTATTTGCGGTTTCAGCAGCTGTGTTCTGAAGCAAATTTTGAGGAACTTGGGTCCAAAAATACCTATTGGTGTACCTTTGGTCAAATGATCATGAGTTATATTTTACGCCCACACAAGCAACTTAATAAACCATAATAAACTAAAAGCTGTTATAACTTAACAGATTTTCTGGTTCCCCTTTATCCAATTCTAGTTCCTCTTTTTGGGGCCCTGACCACATCTTTTTGCCTCAGCGTGCCCTTTGTACAGAAAAACAAGTTTAGCAGGAGTTAAAACTCTTGCTTCTAGCTAAGGGCCTACTCTTACTTTATTCTCAGAAAAAAGCCTGGGGCCTTGGGTAAGGTGGGGTCGGGAGGTTTCCCTATCAATGGGAATCTATATCTTGTAGAAAGGCAGATTCAGGGAGAGACCAAGCACAAATACCTAGGTCCAGAGGTGAAAGTAAGTCGGGACTCCTCGGTATGGGGTACTGGCAAAAGCAGCAGCTGAAGCTCCAGGCCCTTTAAATTGCTGCCACAGCCCTGCTGCTGGAGCCCTCGGATAGCGGCAGTGGGGCTCCAGGGGTTAATTAAAGGGCTGGGGCTCCCGCTGCCTCTACTTCCCTGGGCCCTTTAAATAGCCACCAGAGCCCTGGAGTAGCAGCGGCAGCTGGGGGCTCCGTCAGCAGTTTAAATGGCCCGGGGCCCTAGTGGTGGTCAAGCCCTGGGCCTTTTAAACTGCTGCTGGAGCCCCTGGCTGCCGCTGCTACCCTGGTTGGGGAGGGGGTGGAGGAAGGGAACTTACCGGTACAGGACGGGATGGGGCTGGCTCTGAGCCCTCCATCCCCCACCTTCCACCTGAGGCCCCACCCTACCAGGGGCCAGAGCCATCCCCAACCCAGCCCCGTATCGGTAAGTCCCTATTTCTACTTTTACCCCTGCCTAGGAACCAGCTTTTTCATGGGGTCCTGTATCACAATGCAAGTGCTGCAACTCGTGGCCTGGCCCAACTTCTCTGCAGCAGTCAACATCAACATTTACTCACTAAGGGCTAGACGGTTTCTTTCTCCCATGCAGCCAGATAGGAATAAGGGGGCAAAATCCTCTGTGGGCTAACTAGAGTTGAGTGAATAATCAATTTTAGATTTAGTGGCTGAATCAAAAATTGTGTTGGATTGACCAAAAAAATGCCTATATTTGGTTTTTATTGCCAAAACAACCATAAAACTTTGTTTTGGACCAAAAGGAAGCCTCATGTTATATTTTTATTTTGTAAAAAATTTTTCTGTTACTTCTAGCTAAATTGCAAAACAAAACATTATTTGAAATGAAAGGTCAAAATGTTACTTTGAAAATGTCAAAACAAAATGTTTTGACTCTTTTGAGGAATTATTTCCCCCCTTTAATAGAAGCTCAAATTAAATCTATACACCAAATAGAATTTCATTAAGAGGATGTGGGGGCAGAGAGGTCACTGTGGCTAAACTTTAAAGTAGGATAGGTGGATAGAGTCAAAAAAGACATGTGCTAAAAATTGGAAGTCAAATCCTCACCAGAAGAATAGAAAGTACCATAAACTCTGGCAAGTCATGTGTAAAAGTACATGAAGGCAGGCAAAAAAGAATTTGAAGACTAACTAGTTAAGGACCCAAAAATACTAACAGCAAAAAATTGTTTGAGTACATCAGAAGCAGGAAATCTGCTAAACAATCAGTGAGACCACTGGACAATCTAGGTGCCAAAGGACTCAAGGAAGACAAAGGCACTGTGGAGAAACAAAATAACCTCTTTGCATCTGTCTTTACTGCCGAGGATACAGGGGAGATCTCCCACACCTGAGCCATACTTTTTATGTGAAAAATCTGAGGAATTGTCCCAGATTGAGATACCAATAGAGGGGATATGGGAATCAATAGCTAAATGAAGCAGTAATAAGGCACCAGGACCAGATGGTATTCACCCAAGCGTTCTGAAGGAACTCAAATGTGAAATTACAGAACTGCTAACTGTGGTATGTAGCCTATTGCTTAAATCAGCTTCTGTACCAGGTGACTGATGATGTGACAACAATTTTTAAGAAAAGGCTCCAGAGGCAATCCTGGCAATTATGGGCCAGGAAGCCTAACTTCAGTACCAGGCAGACTGGTTGGAACTATAGTAGAGAACAGAATGATCAGACAGATATCTGAACATGATATATTGGGGAAGAGTAAACCAGGCTTTTGTGAAGAGAAATCATGCCTTACCTGATCTATTAGAATCCTTTGAGGGGCGTCAACAAACATATGGATTAGGGTGACCCAGATGATAGAGTGTGCTTGGACTTTCAGAAAGCCTTTGACAAAGTCTTGGACAAAAGGCTTTTAAGCAAAGTCAGCAGGCATGGGGTAAGAGGCATCTGTAACTGGTTAAAAGATGGAAAACAAAGGGTAGAAATAAATTGTCAGTTTTTGAAATGGAAAGTGGTAAATAGTGAGGTCCCCCAAGGATCTGTAATGGGACCAATGCTCTTCAACTTATTCCTAAATGAACTGGAAAAGTGAGTAAACAGAGAGGTGGTAAATACAAGATAGTTAAGTCCAGATTGTGGAAGTTACAAATGGATCTCTCAGAACTGGGTGACTGGGCAACAAAATGGTACATGAAACTCAAGCTGGTAAGTGCAAAGTATTGAACATTGGAAAACATAATCCCCGCTATAAATACCAAGTGATGGGGTCTTAATTAGCTGTTACCACACAAGAAAGAGATCTTGGCATCATCTTGGATAGTTCTTTGAAAACATCTGCCTAACGTCAGTAACAGTGGCTACCAGAACATTAGTAACCATTAAGAAAGGTATAGGTAATAAAATAGAAAATACAGTGCCATTATACAAATCCATGGTATACCCGCACTTTGAATTCTACATGCAGTTCTTTTCACCCCATCTCTGAATTATAAATATATATACATATATTAGCATTGGAAAAGGTTCAGAGAAGGACAACAAAAGTGATTAGGGGTATGGAACAGCTTCCATACAAAGAGAGACTAAAAAGACCGAGACTGTTCATCTTAGAAAAGAGACGACTAAGGGAAAATATAATAGGTGTCTATAAAATGATGAATGGTGAGGAGAAAGTGAATAAGGAAGTGCTATTTACCCTTTCAAATAACACAAGAACCGGGGCTCAACCAATTCAATTAATAGGCAGCAGGTATAAAACAAACATAAGAAAGAACATCTTCACACAAGGAACTGTCTACTCATGGAACTCATTGCCAGAGGATGTTGTGCAGGCCACAAGTATAAATCAGTTCAAAATAGAATTTGGTAAGTTCATGAAGTATAGTTTCATCAATGCCAAGATGGTCACGGACACAACCTCATGCTCTGGATGTCCCTAAATCTCTGACAGCCGGAAGCTTGGGGTGAATGACAGGGGATAGATCAATCAAAACGTTTCTGTTCTGTTCATTCCTTCTGAAACCAAGTCTATCACCTGAGGGATGCACTCAAAAGGGACTGAAAAGGTGTATAAAATGCTGCCTGTCCTATAATGATGACACCATATAGAGTTTTGTTAGGCGCCAAAAGAAATCAGTATCTCCTTTTAAACTGCAGCTTCTAAACAGACTACCTGTCAGTGCATTTGGTGCATGACTGAGGTAGAGGAAGCCTGGTACCATGGTTCTAAGTTGGCTTAAATTTTCCTTTGGACATTTTTCCTGTTTTCTGAGCATGATGCTACATGCCCAGGTCCACATCATGCAGGTGGACCTGGGCATGATGAATATGAATTAACAGTGCATTGCTTAGGCCTTTTGTTTTTTTTTCCCCCTGCAACTGATCAAAGCTGTGCAGTAGGCCCTGTGGTTAATCAGAGAACATGATAGGCAATACAGATCTGTATGCTGAATTTCTCATGAACAAAAAGCGGGATTGCTGTTGCTTTTGGTGAAAAAGAACACTGGGAATGGTTGGGTCATTACACTAATTGAATCTATTTCCCCATGTTAAGTTCTCCTCACACCTTCTATGGGTTATCTCGATTATCAGTTCAAAGGTTTTTTATTCTCCTGCTGATCACAGCTCATCTCAGTTGATTGGCCTCTTACAGTCGGTATGGCTACTTCCACCTTTTCATGTTCTCTGTATGTATAAATATCTTCTTTCTGTGTGTTCCATTCTATGCATCCGAAGAAGTGAGCTGTAGCCCACAAAAGCTCATGCTGAAATAAATTTGTTAGTCTCTAAGGTGTCACAAGTACTCCTGTTCTTTTTGTGTCCATTTCGGTTTGGCTGAATATACTTTTACAAGATCTTGCTATGAGGCCAGAGAGTTACAGGTTGAGAAAGCTGACATTAGTCTAACTGCATTATTGGATAATCTGGTCCATTCTTCAAGGGAGACTTTATTTGGTTCAAAGATATCACTGTAAATCTGTCCCTAAAGCTGGGCATCTAGCAAAACAATAGTTGCGGAACAGCCAGGCAAGGCAGGAATTCTGTTATGTGTTCTGAATAACAAATATCATCATAAAAAAAAAGGCACCAGAGTCTGTGGAAAGTTTAGTGACTATGAATTAGGACTATCTGAGAAATTTCCATATTTTTTCAATGAAAATTAGGCTATAACTAATCAAAACTTTTTTTCAGAAAGCGTCTTCTTTCTGGGGAAACTGACTTTTCATTGAAAAATTACTGGAAAAACAAAAATAAATAAATAAAAATTAACTGAAACCTGATGCAGAATCGCTGTCATGATACCTCATGGGAGTTGTAGTTTGGGTGCTTATGTACCTGTTCTTAATGGTGGGATGCCCATAAGCCACTGTGCACTGGTGCACTGTGATGGCTCAACAATCAGGGAAGCCAGAGTGCATCGTAGAAAATACAGACCAGCCAGAGGGCCCAGCCTGAAAAGAGCCCCACAAATCTCAATTTTTGTTTTTGATTCAAATAAAATCATAATGAAGATTCTTAATTTCAAAGAGTGGAACCAAAAAAGAACCAAAAAAACCCAGCCACTGTGGCTAAACAACAAAGTAAGAGAAGCACTGAGAGGCAAAGAGCCATCTTTTAAAAAGTGGAAGTTAAATCCTTGTGAGGAAACTAGAAAGGAGCATAAACTCTGACAAATGAAGTGTAAAAATGTCATTAGGAAGGCCAAAAAAGAATTTGAAGAACCTCTAGCCAAAAACTCAAAAAGTAATAGCAAAAAATATGTAAGAAAAATAAGTAAATCAGAAGCAGGAAGCCTGCTAAACAACCAGTGGGGCCACTGGATGATTGAGATGCTAAAGAAGCACTCAAGGACGATAAGGCCATTGTAGAGAAACTAAATGAATTTTTTGCATTGGTCTTCATGGTTGAAGATGTGAGGGAGATTCCCATTCCTGAGCCATTCTTTTTAGGTGACAAATCTGATGAATGTCCCAGACTGAGGTGTCTTTGGAGGAGGTTTTGGAGCAGACCCCGGCAATTACAGGTTGGTAAGCCTGACTTCAGTACCAGGCAAACTGGTTGAAACTACAGTAAAGAACAAAATGGTCAGACACATATATGAACATATATTTGTTGGCGAAGAGTTAACATGGTATTTGTAAAGGGAAAGCATGCCTCACTGATCTACCAGAATTCTTTGATGAGGTCAACAAGCATGTGATCAAGGGAGACCCAGTGGATATAGTGTATTTAGATTTTTAGAAGTATTTCTTCACACAATGCACAGTCAACCTGTGGAACTCCTTGCCAGAGGATGTTGTGAAGGCCAAGACTATAATAAGGTTCAAAAAAGAACTAGATAAATTCATGGAGGATATGTCCATCAATGGCTATTAGCCAGGATGGGCAGGGATGGTGTCTGTAGCCTCTGTTTGCCAGAAGCTGGAGATGGGCAATGGGATGGATCACTTGATGGTCATCTGTTCTGTTCATTCCCTCTAGGGCACCTGGCATTGGCCGCTACTGGAAGACAGGATACTGGGCTCAATGGACCTTTGGTCTGACCCAGTATGGCCATTCTTATGTTCTAAATAGATTCAAAACACACACTTTAAAAACCCCGATTTAACTGGAAATCAGAAAATTTCAAGTAATATAAACATTGATTGTAAAAAAAAACTTATGGTTTGAGAAGGCATTTTTAACCAGTCTTAATCTGCATTCCTTCAGAAGCTGTACCCTACTAAAAGCAAGTGCTAAGTAGCATAATTTTGAACAGAACTGTGATTCAGCTCACCAATATATTTCCACTCCTTGCACAAACTGCAGTATCAAAACCACTATCTTCTGAGTATATATATGTATATATACACACACACACATACACACACACACACTTTTTCCTTTGCAAGAATGAAACAATTAGGTATTATGAAAATGCCATAGCAACCCCAAGTTATTGCACAAAAGCACTGGACGACTAAACAAAGCAATAGCATTTTATTACATGTGTGCTTACTTACTGAAGCTGCAAAGAGTAGGACCTTGTATTGAGCTCTTAGAGAAATAATATAAATGGGTTTGACAGGTGGCCCTAATAAGAACTCCTTGTAGCCTTTGTTAGGAAAAAAAAGGATTTTAGTTATCCCAGATGCCTTGATATATTTTCTTCAAAACACAATGGAGATTCAAATACTGCACATACTTTTTATTTGATTCAAGTGAACTCCTCACTGGTTTCTAAATTCTTCCTAAATTGTATATGCCAGATTTTTGTTACTGTTGAAGCTTTTTGTTTCTGTTGAAGTTTTTTCTTTTGCAAACAATTTAATAATGGCCCCAGAAACTCTGGCAGCTATCTCTATTTGACATTCAAGAAAATTTCATTTATCTCTCCTCTGGAAGAATTTATTTTTAAAGGAAATATTATGAAACTATGCGAAGAATAAATCCGTTTGCATCAGTGTGACTATGCCAGTGTAATAATAAAATCCTTGTTTTACATGTTCTGAACTATCTGGTGTAAAAATGCCTTTTGCTGGTGCAGGTCAACCAGTTTGAAACCAGGGTGAAATGCTTTGGCATGAGTCACTCTTCACACTGGTGCAACTACATCAGTGTAACCAGGCTGCTGAAACACTTATGCACCTTCTCATTATAAACAAGGTGTAGAGTTCGGGGAAATTTTACACACTAAACCCTGTTTTCCCCTGCAAATAAAATACAGATTTATCAACACTGAAATGTGTTGTGATTTTGTGACAATTTTGCCAGACAGTTTTTGTATTTTTTTTGTCCAAAAAAGCTCAAAACATTTTGAGAGTTTGGAAATGAATAATAGAATCATAGAACAGTAAGGGACCTCTAGAGGTCATCTAGTCCAGTGCCCTTCACTCCAGACAGGACTGAGTATTATCTAGAACATCCTTGACAAGTGTTTGTTCAACCTGCTCTTTAAAATCCCCAATGATGGAGATTCCACAACCACCCTAGGCAATTTATTCCAGTGCTTAACTACCCTGACAGTTAGGAAATTTTTCCTAATGTCCAACCTAAACCGCCCTTGCTGCAATTTAAGCCCATTGCTTCTTGTCCTATCCTCAGAGGTTAAGAAGAACAATTTTTCTCCCTGCTCCTTGTAACAAACTTTTATGTACTTGAAAACAATCTGTCCTCCCTCAGTCATCTCTTTTCCAGACTAAATAAACCCAAGTTTTTCAATCATCCCGCACAGGTCATGTTTTCTAGACCTTTAATCATTTTTGTTGCTCTTCTCTGGACTTTCTCCAATTTGTCCTCATCTTTCCTGAAATGTGGCACCCAGAACTGGACACAATACTCCAGTTGAGGCCTAATCAGCGTGGAGTAGAGCGGAAGAATTACTGTATATATTTATTCATCAGCTGAATTTTTTTAATAAAAAAGGGAAGCACCAGAGTAGGGGGTCGGCTTATGAACGGGTATAGAGAGGGAGAGGGGGGACACAGCCCCTCCCCACAATAGAGGGAGCAAGGAGAGGGCATGCTCAGTTTGGGTGAGCATGCTCTGTTCTCCCAAAGTAGAGAATTGGGAGAGGGAGCTTTTTGTGTCGTCACACCGGCCCTCCGGAGCACGGTGTGGCTGTGCCACCCGGACCAGCCCACTGGAACATGCTGCGGCTGCACCAGCCGGTCTGGCCCACCAGAGCAGGCTGTGACCATGCTGCCCAGCCTACCAGAGCAGCTCCAGCCAGGCCAGAGACATCCTCCTCTGGCCCTCTCCAGATAAGGTGGGAAGGGATGGGATGGGGAGAGTGTGGGAGTCCCAGGCTAGGGGTGGGGTCATGTGGGGGTGGTCACAGAGGTTACTCCCCTGACCCCCAGCTTCTCCCCTCCGCAAACATGTCCCCACCAGTTGCTGTCCTGGCCTGTCAGGGAAGCAGTTGGTGCACCGGGACACATTGTTTACTTAGGTTTACCTCCCTGCCCGCGGACACTCGAGATAAATGAAACTTCTCCGCCCACCATTGGCTTATCCTAATAGCCTGGGAGCCAAAGTTTGTTGACCGCTGAATTATAGGGTCGGCTTATGACTGAGTCATAAAAATTTTCCATTGTTACTTATCCATCTTATGGGGGTCGGCTTATAAACAAACCAGCTTATGATGGAGTATATATGGTACTTCCCTTGTCTTGTTTACCATAGTCCTGCTAATACATCCCAGAATTATGTTTGCTTTTTTTGCAACAGTGTTACACTGTTAACTCATATTTAGCTTGTGGTGCACTATGACCCCCAGATCCATTTCTGCAGTACTCCTTCCTAGGCAGTCATTTCCCATTTTGTATGTGTGCAACTGATTGTTCCGTCCTAAGTGGAGTACTTTGCATTTGTCCTTATTGAATTTCATCCCATTTACTTCAGATCATTTGTCCAGTTTGTCCAGATAATTTTGAATTTTAATCCTATCCTCCAAGACACTTGGAACCCCTCCCAGCTTGGTATCATCTGCAAACTTTATAAGTGGACTCTCTGTGCCATTATCTAAATCATTGGTGAAGATATTGAACAGAACTGGACCCAGAACCGATCCCTGCAGGACCTCACTAATTATGCCCTTCCAGCATGATTGTGAACCACTGATTACTCTCTGGGAATGATTTTCCATCCAGTTATGCACCCACCTTATAGCAGCTCCATCTAAGTTGTATTTCCCTAGTTTGTTTATGAGAAGGCCATGTGCGACAGTATCAAAAACCTTACTAAAGTCAAGATATACCACATCTACCACCTCCCCACACCCACAAGGCTTGTTACTCTGTCAAAGAAAGCTATCAGGCTGGTTTGACATGATTTTTTCTTAACAAATCCATGCTGACTGTTACTTGTTACCTCATTATCTTCTAGGTGTTTGCAAATTGATTTCTTAATTATTTACTCCATTATCTTTCCAGGTATAGAAGTTAAGATGACTAGTCTGTAATTCCCTGGGTTCTTTTTATTTCCTTTTTTATAGATGGGCACTATATATGACCTTTCCATGACTTTTCAAAGATAATCGCTAATGGCTCAGCTATCTCCCAGTTAGCTCCTTGAGTACTCTAGGATGCATTTCATCAGGCCCTGGTGATTTGAAGACATCTAACTTACCTAGATAATTTTGAGTTGTTCTTTCCCTATTTTAGACTCTGATCCTACCTCATTTTCACTGGAATTCACTATGTCAGACATCCAATCACCACCAACCTTCTTGGTGAAAACCGAAACAAAGAAGTCATTAAGCATCTCTGCCATTTCCACATTTTCTGTTATTGTCTTTCCCCCTTCACTGAGTAACGGACTTATCCTGCCTTTGGTTTTCCTCTTCCTTCTAATGTATTTGTAGAATGTTTTCTTGTTATCCTTTATGTGTCTAGCTAATTTGATCTCGTTTTGCGCCTTGGTCTTTCTAACTTTGTCCCTACATACTTGTGTTATTTATTTATATTCATCCTTTGCCATTAGACCTAATTTCCAATTTTTGTAGGACTCTTTTTTGAGTTTTAGATCTTTGAAGGTCTCTTGCCATCCCTGTAATAACCTTAGTCCCAGATTTGGACCTTAGCGTCCAAAATATGGGGGTTAGCATGAAAACCTCCAAGCTTAGTTACCAGCTTGGACCTGGTACCTGCTGCCACCACCCAAAAAATTAGAGTGTTTTGGGGCACTCTGGTCCCCCTGAAAAACCTTCCCTGGGGACCCCAAGACCCAAATCCCTTGAGTCTCACAACAAAGGGAAATAATCCTTTTTCCCTTCCCCCCTCCAGGTGCTCCTGGAGAGATACACAGACACAAGTTCTGTGAATCCAAACAGAGTGAATCTCCCTCTCTGTTCCCAATCCTGGAAACAAAAAGTACTTTCCTATTCCCCCAGAGGGAATGCAAAGTCAGGCTAGCAATCCAACACACAAATCTCCCCGATTCCTTCCTCCCACCAATTCCCTGGTGAGTACAGACTCAATTTCCCTGAAGTAAAGAAAAACTCCAACAGGTCTTAAAAGAAAGCTTTATATAAAAAGAAAGAAAAATAAGTACAAATGTTCTCTCTGTATTAGATGATACAACACAGGGTCAATTGCTTAAAAGAATATTGAATAAACAGCCTTATTCAAAAAGAATACAAATCAAAGCACTCCAGCACTTATATTCATGCAAATACCAAAGAAAAGAAACCATAGAACTTACTATCTGATCTCTTTGTCCTTACACTTAGAAACAGAAGACTAGAAAGTAGAGTTACTTCTCCAAAGCTCAGAGAAAGCAGGCAGGCAGACAAAGACCTTAGACACTCAATTCCCTCCACCCAAAGTTGAAAAAATCCGGTTTCCTGATTGGTCCTCTGGTCAGGTGCTTCAGGTGAAAGAGACATTAACCCTTAGCTATCTGTTTATGACACGCCCCCCAAATTGCAGACAGTGGGGAAGCTCACTGGCGGCGATTTCCTTCTAGAACTTGAAAATAAACAGATTAATACAACACATACACCTTTACATATACTCCTAAGTATATAACTAACAGACTTCTACATTTTAAGAACACTTTTTAACTACTGAATTCTGGGAAACTCTCACGGGAGAGTGCATTAGCAACTTTATTAGAAGCTCCTGTGATGTGTTGAATTTCAAAATCAAAATCTTGGAGATCTAAACTCCAACGAAGAAGTTTCTTGTTGTTCCCCTTGGCAGTATGAAGCCACTTTAGTGCAGCATGGTCAGTTTGTAGTTGGAACCGCCGTCCCCAAACATATGGGCGTAGCTTTTCCAGGGCGTACACAATGGCATAGCATTCCTTTTCACTGACTGACCAGTGACTTTCCCTCTCAGACAGTTTCTTGCTGAGAAACACGACAGGATGGAAGTTGTGATCTGTTGCTTCCTGCATGAGCACTGCTCCTATACCACGCTCAGATGCATCTGTGGTTACTAGGAATGGCTTGTCAAAGTCCGGGGCCCTGAGCACAGGGTCAGACATGAGCGTTGCCTTAAGTTGGGTAAAGGCCTTTTGACACTCATCAGTCCACTGAACTGCATTTGGCTGGGTCTTTTTGGTCAGGTCGGTCAGTGGGGCAGCGATTTGGCTGTAGTGGGGTACAAATCGCCTGTAGTATCCGGCCAAGCCTAAGAAGGATTGGACCTGCTTCTTTGACTTTGGGACAGGCCACTTTTGGATAGCATCCACCTTGGCCTGTAGAGGGTTTATGGTTCCTCGACCCACCTGGTGCCCCAGGTAAGTCACTCTGTTTTGGCCTATTTGACACTTTTTGGCCTTAACAGTTAGTCCTGCCTGCCTGATGCGCTCAAAGACCTTTTCCAGGTGTAGTAGGTGTTCGGGCCAGGAGTCTGAAAAAATGGCCACATCATCGAGGTAGGCAACTGCAAATTCTCCCAGTCCAGCTAGTAGACCATCTACCAGCCTTTGGAAGGTGGCGGGTGCATTACGAAGGCCGAAAGGAAGGACATTGAATTCATACACCCCCGCATGGGTGACGAATGCTGACCTCTCCTTGGCAGGTTCATCTAGCGGTACTTGCCAGTACCCCTTGGTTAAGTCTATTGTAGAGATGAACTGGGCACGTCCCAACTTTTCCAATAGCTCATCGGTACGTGGCATTGGATAGTTGTCCGGACGAGTTACAGCATTTAGCTTACGGTAGTCCACGCAAAAGCGTATTTCCCCATCTGGTTTGGGTACCAGAACCACTGGAGATGCCCATGCACTGGTAGATGAGCGGATTATACCCATCTGTAGCATGTTCTGGATCTCCCGTTCTATAGCAGCTTGGGCATGAGGAGACACTCGGTAGGGTGGGGTTCTGATTGGGTGAGCATTACCTGTATCAATGGAGTGGTATGCCCGTTCAGTCCGTCCTGGGGTGGCTGAGAACAATGGGGCGAAGCTAGTGCACAGCTCCTTGATTTGCTGCCGCTGCAGACGTTCCAGGGTGGTTGAGAGGTTGACCTCTTCCACGCCACCGTCTTTTTTCCCGTCGTAGTAGACACCGTCAGGCCACTCAGCATCATCTCCCTGGACTGTAAACTGACAAACCTGTAAGTCTCTGGAATAGAAAGGCTTGAGAGAATTAACATGGTACACTTTAGGCTTTAGTGAGGAATTGGGAAATGCTATGAGGTAGTTTACAGCTCCCAGGCGCTCTTGGACCGTGAATGGCCCTTCCCATGATGCTTCCATCTTATGGGCCTGTTGCGCCTTCAAGACCATAACCTGGTCTCCTACCTTGAAGGACCGATCTCTGGCATGTCTGTCATACCAGGCCTTTTGCTCTTCTTGAGCATCCTTTAGGTTCTCTCTAGCAAGGGCTAAAGAGTGTCGGAGGGTGCTTTGTAGGTTGCTTACAAAGTCCAGAATGTTAGTTCCTGGAGAAGGCGTAAACCCCTCCCATTGCTGCTTCACCAACTGTAATGGCCCCTTAACCTCGTGACCATACACAAGTTCAAATGGTGAAAACCCTAAACTGGGATGTGGTACAGCCCTGTAGGCAAACAGCAACTGCTGCAACACTAGGTCCCAATTATTGGAGAATTCGTTGATGAATTTTCGTATCATGGCCCCCAAAGTTCCATTGAACCTTTCAACCAGGCCATTGGTTTGATGGTGGTACGGGGTGGCAACCAAGTGATTCACCCCATGAGTTTCCCACAGTTTTTCCATGGTCCCTGCCAGGAAATTAGACCCTGAATCTGTAAGGATGTCAGAGGGCCAACCTACCCTGGCAAAGATGTCTGTTAGGGCCAGGCACACAGTGTTAGCCCTGGTGTTGCCTAGAGCGACTGCTTCTGGCCATCGGGTAGCAAAGTCCACTAAAGTCAGTACGTACTGCTTTCCTCTGGGCGTCTTTTTTGGGAAAGGGCCCAGAATATCCACAGCTACTCGCTGAAATGGGACCTCAATTATGGGGAGTGGCTGGAGAGGGGCCTTGACCTGGTCTTGAGGCTTTCCCACTCTTTGGCATACCTCACAAGACCGGACATACTTGGCAACATCCTTGCCCATCCCCTCCCAGTGGAAGGACTTCCCCAACCGGTCCTTGGTTCTGTTCACCCCAGCATGGCCACTGGGATGATCATGGGCTAAGCTTAAGAGCTCCCCCGGTACTTAGTTGGAACCACCAACTGTTTTTGCGGCTGCCATTCTTCCCGGTGTCCACCAGAAAGAATTTCCTTGTATAAAAGTCCTTGGTCTATAACAAACCGGGATCGATTAGAAGAGCTGAGAGGCGGTGGGGTGCTCCGTGCCGCCGCCCAAGCTTTCTGAAGGCTGTCATCCGCTTCCTGCTCAGTCTGGAACTGTTCCCTTGAGGCTGGGGTCACCAGTTCTTCCTCAGACTGTGGACTGGGGCTTGGTCCCTCTGGAAGCGATGTAGGTGATGGGGTTGTTTCCGTTGCTGGTGAACCGCTCTCCGCTGGTGCACCTGAGGGTATTTTAGGCTCTGGCTGAGCCTTTTGGGTATGGTTGTCTTTTGCTTCTGCCAGTTCTCGCTCGCTGGCGCCCTCTGGCGTTGAGTTTGAAGATGGGGTTGCACTTGCTGGTGCTGGTTGCTGTTCCAGTTCCGGGCCTGGGACTGGAGATGCTGTGGCTGTTTCAGTGGTAGGCATGGAATCCGGGTCCACTACCTCTGTCTGGGTCTCTGGTAACACAGACGGGGCCTCTGTGGACGGTTCAGGAACAGGAATGGGTCTGGAAGCTTGCCTGGTTTGGCTACGTGTAACCATTCCCACTCTCTTGGCCCGCCTCACCTGGTTGGCCAAGTCTTCCCCCAGTAGCATGGGGATAGGATAATTGTCATAGACTGCAAAAGTCCACATTCCTGACCAGCCTTTGTACTGGACAGGCAGTTGAGCTGTAGGCAAGTCTACAGCTTGTGACATGAAGGGGTAAATTGTAACTTTGGCCTTTGGGTTGATGAATTTGGGGTCAACGAAGGATTGGTGGATAGCTGACACTTGTGCCCCCGTGTCTCTCCACGCAGTAACCTTCTTTCCGCCCACTCTCAAATTTTCCCTTCGCTCCAAGGGTATTTGAGAGGCA
This sequence comes from Gopherus flavomarginatus, assembly GCF_025201925.1. Lineage (NCBI taxonomy): Eukaryota > Metazoa > Chordata > Testudines > Testudinidae > Gopherus > Gopherus flavomarginatus. Next base: position 147,774,742 of record NC_066619.1, read on the forward strand.
TCCGGGCCTGGGGATCTTTGGTGTGATGGTGGTGTAATGAATTGCACTCGCATGGTGTTCTTGGGACACTTGGCCTTGATATGTCCCAGTTCATTACACTTAAAGCATCTTCCATCTGATGGGTCACTGGGCCGAGGTGAGTTACTGGAGACTGGTGAGGTTGAAGGGTAGGGTATCTGTGGCTTTACTTGGGTGGTATGTGGGGTCTTTGGCTGTCCTCGGTTGTAGGGTTTATGGTCTGTGTGCCCCCTGGGGTAATCGTTCCCCTTGACAGTAGCTTTCTTGCTTTCTGCCAGTTCCATCCATTTGGCTCCAATCTCCCCCGCCTCAGCGATATTCTTGGGGTTTCCATCTTGTATGTACCGCGTGATGTCTTCAGGAACACCATCCAAGAACTGCTCCATTTGTATGAGGAGGTTCAGTTCTTCCAAGGTTTGAATGTTGTTTCCTGTTAGCCAGGCCTCATAGTTTTTTGCAATGTAGTAGGCGTGTTTGGGAAATGACACCTCTGGTTTCCACTTTTGGGTTCTGAAGCGCCGACGGGCATGATCTGGGGTTATCCCCATCCTGTATCTGGCCTTGGTTAGAAAAAGTTTATAGTCATTCATTTGGTGCTTAGGCATTTCAGCTGCCACCTCTGCTAAAGGTCCACTGAGCTGTGACCTCAATTCTACCATGTACTGGTCTTCGGGAATGCTGTACCCAAGACAGGCTCTTTCAAAATTTTCCAAGAAGGCCTCGGTGTCATCACCTGCCTTGTAGGTGGGAAATTTCCTGTGCTGTGGAGCAATATTTGGCGCCGGGTTGTTAGGGTTGGCTGGCACATGCAGCCCAGCTTTTGCCAACTCCAGTTCATGTTTTCTCTGTTTTTCCTTCTCTTCATTCTCTTTTTGTTGTTTTTCCATTTCTTTTTGGTGCTTTTCCATTTCTCGGCGGTGGGCCGCCTCTCTTTCTCTTTCTCTTATTTCCATCTCTGTTTGTTTTATTTCCAGTTGTCGCCTGTGTTCAGCTTCTCTGACTTGCTCTTGGGCCTCAATTTTTGCCTTAGAAGTCATGATTCCTGTTTTCTTGTGTTGGGGTGCCCTCCGGTGTTTATCTTCTGAACTGCAGGTTCTCTGTTGCCTCCTGAAGTCTGCCTAGCAACAGTGTTTTTTGTCCTTTTCTCTCTCTAGCTAATGTTCAATGAAGGGAAACCAGAAAAACCACTTTATTTGCATGCATATAAGTGCCGGTACTTGCCTGCTAATGGGAGGGCTATTGCATGACAAAAGACCCTTAACATGCAAGCCACAAACTGCGAGAGAGAGCAGAAAAAAAATTCTCTCTGGTTCCCTTTTAAAACCAACTGTTTCTCTCTGCTAAAAAGCCCTTAGCAGAGAAAAGAAAAATATAATATTCCTACTGGCTTCTGGATTCTAGTCCCACCAGCTGCACACCATGTAATAACCTTAGTCCCAGATTTGGACCTTAGCGTCCAAAATATGGGGGTTAGCATGAAAACCTCCAAGCTTAGTTACCAGCTTGGACCTGGTACCTGCTGCCACCACCCAAAAAATTAGAGTGTTTTGGGGCACTCTGGTCCCCCTGAAAAACCTTCCCTGGGGACCCCAAGACCCAAATCCCTTGAGTCTCACAACAAAGGGAAATAATCCTTTTTCCCTTCCCCCCTCCAGGTGCTCCTGGAGAGATACACAGACACAAGTTCTGTGAATCCAAACAGAGTGAATCTCCCTCTCTGTTCCCAATCCTGGAAACAAAAAGTACTTTCCTATTCCCCCAGAGGGAATGCAAAGTCAGGCTAGCAATCCAACACACAAATCTCCCCGATTCCTTCCTCCCACCAATTCCCTGGTGAGTACAGACTCAATTTCCCTGAAGTAAAGAAAAACTCCAACAGGTCTTAAAAGAAAGCTTTATATAAAAAGAAAGAAAAATAAGTACAAATGTTCTCTCTGTATTAGATGATACAACACAGGGTCAATTGCTTAAAAGAATATTGAATAAACAGCCTTATTCAAAAAGAATACAAATCAAAGCACTCCAGCACTTATATTCATGCAAATACCAAAGAAAAGAAACCATAGAACTTACTATCTGATCTCTTTGTCCTTACACTTAGAAACAGAAGACTAGAAAGTAGAGTTACTTCTCCAAAGCTCAGAGAAAGCAGGCAGGCAGACAAAGACCTTAGACACTCAATTCCCTCCACCCAAAGTTGAAAAAAATCCGGTTTCCTGATTGGTCCTCTGGTCAGGTGCTTCAGGTGAAAGAGACATTAACCCTTAGCTATCTGTTTATGACAATCCCTCTTATCTTTTCTACACAGTTGGATAGTTTGCTTTTGTGCCCTTAATAATGTCTCTTTGAAAAACTGCCGTCTTCAATTGTTTTTCCTCTTAGACTTGCTTCCCATGGGATCTTACCTACCAACTCCCTGAGTTTGCTAAAGTCTGCCTTTTTGAAATCCATTTTCTTTATTTTGCTGTTCTCCCTCCTACCATTCCTTAGAATCATGAACTCTACTGTTTCATGATCACTTTCACCCAAGTTGCCTTCCACTTTTAAATTCTCAACCAGTTCCTCCCTATTTGTCAAAATCAAATCTAGAACAGCCACTCCCCTAGTAGCTTTACCACCTTCTGAAATAAAAAAAAAAGTCTGCAATACATTCCAATAACTTGTTGGATAATCTATGCCCTGCTGTGTTCTTTTCCCAATAAATGTCTGAGTAGTTGAAGTCCCCCATTACCACCAACTCCTGTGCTTTGGATGATTTTGTTAGCTGTTTAAAAAAAGCCTCATCCACCTCTTCTTCCTGGTTTGATGATCTGTAGTACATCCCTACCAAGACATCACCCTTGTTTTTTACCCCTTTTATCCTTACCCAGAGACTTTCAACAAGTTTGTCTCTTACTTCTATCTCAACTTCAGTCCAAGTGTATACATTTTTAATATGTAAGGCAATAGCGCCTCCCTTTTTTCCCCGTCTGTCCTTCCTGAACAAGCTGTACTGTTTTATACCAATATTGTCATCATGCATATTATTCCATCAAGTCTCTGTGATGCAAACTATGTCATAGTTGTGTTTATTTACTAGAATTTTGAATTCTTCCTCCTTATTCCCCATACTTCTCACATTACACGCAAGTCTTATCTTACGTGGGGGTTCCATTCTGCGGTGAACGTGTAAAGCGAAAACCGCATATACTCAAAATTACATCCCCAAGCCCTTTAAATTCCAGCCCTCAGCTCCGGCAGCCATGATTTCAAGGGCTCCACTGGGCTTCCTGTAGCGGAGAGCCCAGTGGAGCCCTTTAAATGCCAGTCCCGGCCTGGGTGCCAAAGCTGCGAGTGGGATTTAAATCTCATCAAACCTCATTTAAGTAGATATTTTGATTTTTTTTTAATTGAAACTACTATTTCTAAATTTCCTTTCCTTTCATTTTAAAAAAATGAGTATTTTTACTTTCTGGTTTGCTGTAAACATCAAAATTTCTTATCGGTTTGATCCTTAACAAAATTTTATTTCATTTTTTGGGGGAATTTCAATAAACTGGAAAATCTATTTGCACAGCTAACTAGGTCTTAGATTGAAACTTTCAAACCTGAGTGTCAAAAGTTAGTTACCTACATTCCGACTTAGATACTTTGGATGGCACAACACTCACTGATACAGGTCAACTTTAGTTATCACAGTTTAAGAAGGTTGACCATATCCACTGTGTTGATCACTTTGCCCATTTGTAACAAGAGGAGAATGATGTGTATCTACTTCACAGGCAAGTCTTGAAGCTTAATTTGTTAGTTTTATTAAAGCATTTTGGAATCATTAAATGAAAATATGATACATTTATAGAATAGCTATTTTATTTATGTTGCTTATATATCCACTTCCGCCCATACCCTACTGTATTAGTATCTGAGCACCTCATGTTCTTTAGCATATTTATTCCCACAACACCATGTGACCTAGGGAACTCTGATTGAATGCATTAACAGAGGGGGGAACTAAGGCAAGAAAGCCCAGATTCACATCCCTGTAGGTTGCAATGCTGAGTATCACAGTGCTAAACTTTTAGGCAACCGAGAAGCAACATTGTAATGCCGGGGGTTCCTAAACCTCCAACTGCCAGACAATGGGACTGGATGACAGGGAAGGGATCATTCAATATTGGCCTGCTTTGTTGACGCCCTCTGAAACATCTGGCACTGGTTGCTGGAAAGAGGATAATGCACTAGAGAGACCATTGGTCTGAGCCAGTATGACCGTTCTTATGTTCACAAAGCCTTCGTTAGGTGTCTAGGCTTCCTATAAAATGAATGGGGGGAGATAGATGACTAAGAATGTGATCCGCAAAAGCCAGCAGCTGAGTGCGGAGCTACCTAAGCTAGCCGATGGGAGATGCCAACAAGAGGGGTAGGTGCTAGGCCTCACATCCTCACTGAGAGCGGTGCCTACGTCAGGGCTGCAGGAAGTTGCCTGGCTCCGCTTCCGAGCCACAAACTGGGGGAAGATAGGCATTTGGCTGCCTCAGTCACAGGTGGGGCCTGAAGCAAGACGGGAGGAAGGAGGAAGAAGGTCTCAACCTCCCTTCTACTCCTTAGCCTAGTGTTTAGGGTACTAATCTGAGGCCTGGGAGATGCCTGGGTCACGTTCACCCTCCACCTGAGGGAGAGAGGGATTTGAACTGGGCTTGGCTGTTTCTCATATGTGTCCTAATCACTAGGCCCTACAGTCATTCTAATGCTTTCGCTTACCCAATTAATATTTAATTATTCAATATAATTCCAGTGGAACAGCTTCAGTAGGAGAAAAGTAGAGGAAAAGGAATAGGAGAAAAGTAGCCTTCCTCCATGCCTTCTGACAGAATAGCCCCTAGCCCAGTGGTTAGGCACTCACCTGAGAGACCGCTGATCCTCATTCAAATCCCTTCTCCCCCTCAGGCAGAGTGGGGTACTTGACCCATGGGAACCCAAACCATTGGGTTAAAGATTATGAGGGAGGTCATCTTCACCCCTCCCAGCTGTTCTGTGAACTCGCCTGAGAGGGTTGATCCTGTAGTTGGTGTCTGAGCACATCAACTCAGTCAGAACTCCTGCATGCGACTTAGGCACCCTAACGTCTATCTCTCCCAGCCTGTGAATTGCTCTGAGACTTAGGCTACGTCTAAACTGGAAACCTCACAGCGGCAAGGCTGTACTGATGCAGTTATACCATCATAAGGTCTCTCGTGTAGCCGCTCTATGCCAAGCTGTCCCATCGACAAAATTAACCCCACCTCCAAAGAGCAGCAGTAACCGTGTCAATGGGAGAAGTTCTCCTGCCGACATAGCACTGTGCACAACCACTTATGCTGGTGAAACTTATGTTGCTCAGTAGGGTGTTTTTTCATACCCCTTAGTGCAGGGCCGTCTGGGGGGGCGGGAAGAGGGGCAATTTGCCCCAGGCCCCACAAGGGCCCCCACGAGAGTTTTCATGGGCCCCCATGAGAGTTTCTGGCAGGTCCTCTGCGGCAGGTCCTTCAGTGCCACCAAACACACCTGGATAGAGTGAAGGACCCGCTGCTGAAGACCCAGAGCTTCTTCCACTCTGGGTCTTTGGCAGCAATACGACGGCAGGGGCTCCTTCCGCCCTGGGTATTTGGCTGCAGTTCGGCAGCGCGTCCTTCACTCTCTCCAGGACCCGCCGCCAAAGTGCCTCGAAGACCCAATGTGGAAGGAACCCCTCCGCCTAAGGCCCCAGACCCACTGAATCCTCTGGGTGTCCCTGCCTGAGTGACATACATTTTGCCAGCAGACATGGTAGTGTAGACATGGTCTTGGGCAGGAGACAAACAGCTAGAGTAAGGCACACACCCAGAGGTGAAAATGCAGGTGCCTGCCGGATTAGGCAGCAGTCAAGCAGGAGATATGTGGAGCACAATGGTACCTACAAATGGGATTCATACCTTCATGGATCATCGTCTAAGACACAGACCCGCATAGGTATGTAGATACTTAACTCCCACCGATTTCTGGGCTTCAGTAGCTTGCCCAAGGTCACGTAGGAAGTTTGTGCTAGAACAGGGACTTCAACAGAGTGTCATAAGGGCTAAACCAATGCCCCAACCATCCTTTCAATGAGTCAATCGCTTCCTGCCCTCACTGCAAAGTCAGCTGCAGCACTGTATTCTAACACCCTATTGAGCAACATAAGTTTCGCTGGCATAAGTGGTTGTGCACAGTGCTATGTCGGCAGGAGAATTTCTCCCATTGACATGGTTACTGCCGCTCATTGGGGGCGGGGTTAATTTTGTCAATGGGACAGCTTGGCATAGAGTGGCTACACTAGAGACCTTACGACGGCATAACTGCATCAGTACAGCCGTTGCTTTAGGGAGGCACCAAAGGAGGGAGTAGCTTTGACGGAGTACAGTCTGGTCAGAATACACAGTTGGTGCTTGTGTGTGAAATCCACATGGAATGCCACTTGCAAACATTACTCTGAACAACACACGGCTTTCAAACATATTCCAGTTTAAACCCCTGCCACCAGACCAACTACCAGCAGAACAAATTTATATTGAGAAGTGGTGAGAATAGATTTTACGAAGTAAAGCATGCCAAAAAATAGAACTCTCTTCCTCATTAGTGGAAGAAGCTGTAAGACCCATCACAGCTTACAAAGGCTCGTAAGACAGCTAAAGCTCCTCCATTCTATATTACAGACAAGCTGAGGGTGTGTGTGTGGGGGGGGAAATAAGGTGCATTACCTTTATGCTTTTTTTTTTTTATCTGAGGTTACATCTCAAAACCCACTGACAACTGCCTCCAAAAATTAACACTTTTAAAAGTGACACCAAACTGCTTTGTTTCAGGAAGATTCAGCGGCTTCACTTTCATATACAATTTTTAACCATGTAGACTAAAAAAGGTCTAGTTCCCTTTCCTTGTAAAAGGATTAAACATTATATCCATTCAGGCTGAGTTAATAGGTGTTTGTACTTTTCATGTTGTTCCAGCAAGCAATTGATCCAATTATGTGAACATATAAGACTAGTATTAATTGCAAGAAAGGACCAATACATTCAAATATAGTGGGTTGAATTCAAGTAAGTGATCTGACGTATCTTCAATAAGCAACATCAAAATCCATTGAAACCAAAAAATACAAAGGGAAATCAGGTTAATTCAGTGACTAGTGGAATAACACCTAAAAGGCACTGAAGTTGCATTTGATATTACTAACTGCAAAAAAGACAAGAGGAACAGTAACAGGAAAAAACCCTACATTTTGTCTGATACTTGACTTTTATCAGGAGAAACTTTTATCAGGAGAAACATCAATGTTATCAGCCTGTGTATATAAAAAGCAGCAAAGAATCCTGTGGCACCTTATAGACTAACAGACGTTTTGGAGCATGAGCTTTCGTGGGTGAATACCATGAAAGCTCATGCTCCAAAACGTCTGTTAGTCTATAAGGTGCCACAGGACTCTTTGCTGCTTTTACAGATCCAGACTAACACTGCTACCCCTCTGATACTGTATACAAAAATATATTTTATACTGAATCAATTTTCCACGGACTTCCTTTGGACACAAATTGCTATATCCACAAAGAGATTTAGGTGAATAATTGCCACTTTAGGTAGAGAAATCCAAAAATTAGATCCTCAAACCACCATTTATCTGATGCCTAATTCAGGAGACACCTAAAGTCCCAGGGCAAGTGTTCCACCGATGAAGTCTTTGGGGTCTCCTACATCCCAGGCAAACGCCATGACCACTAAGTTATAGAGTCACGCTTTTTTGTGGCCCATTTATTCTATATAATATGATTTCACAATTGTCACTGTGTGTCATTTGGAAGCCTGGAATGTCTGTACAGTCCATGTGAAGTGATGGAAGCAGCTACAAAAATGACTGAGGGTTCTTTTTGTTCAGAGTATCACCAGGTTGATTCACCAATGAGATTTGTGGTGTGTTTCCATCCAGTGAATCCCCCAGTGTAATCACCACAGAGACAAATCAACAGCCCCTACACACAACCACACAACTAGCATACACAATAACCCACACAGAGTCCCACACAACAGAATGTACCCCTCATTCACCATCCACACAAATCAACACAACTCTCCCACTAGCAAAACACAACCCACATACAAATCAACACAACCACCCACACGACCAGAGTAGACACAATAACCCAAAACATCATTACTCTGAGGCCTAGAATGTCTGAGTCAGTGGGACAGGATGGAAACAGCTACAAGTATGGTGGAGAGCTCTTTTTGTTCAGTCATCACTGGCATTTGCGCTCTGTTACCACCCATTTTTAAAGTTCTCCTCTATTTTTGGCTTTTTCTCCCCAAACACATGACTTCATGAATTACACCCGTGTGACAGCAGGGGCTTTCAGTTACTAGTATTTATACAAAGTGGAATGGCTTCAACCAGGAGAAAAGGTCCCACTTTACAATATCTCATAGCTCAGTGATTAGGGAACGCTCCTGAGAGATGTGGTTTCGAATACCTGGTCCACATCAGGCAGAGAGGGGATCTGACCGTGGCTCTCTCACATCCAGGGTGAGTGCTCTAACCACTAGACTAAAGACTACAAGGGTTTGTGCTTATGTGTGTGTGTGTAGTTGCCTTCTTCGGACCGCACCTTAGGAGCCTAAATCCTTTTGAGGGGTGGGACTTAGGCTCACCTTGGCTATCCTAGGCAGCTCCATGCTCTGTATGCTGGCTTTTGGAGATCTGCTTTTAAAGCATCCATGATGTGCATGTGACAGGGAGCCCAGGCAGCTAATTCAGGGCAGTGGATTGCACTGGGTGCCAGGGCACCTAACATCAGGTGTTGCAATACTAATTGTGAATCCCCTTTGTCGATTGAGTCCTGTGAAAGTAGAATGAATTATATTGTGAAAATAGAAAGGATTAAAGAAATGCTGTCTGTACCTTTAAGTAAAATTGTTGGAATGCTGCAATCCAGGTGTCAGGAATACAGACATTAACATAGAACAATTGCACCCTTTAAGGGCAATTGAAGTATTAGCCTTAGGGTATGTCTACACTTACAGTTTTGCAGCGCTGGTAGTTACAGCTGTGTTAGTACAGCTGTATAGGGCCAGCGCTGCAGAGTGGCCACACTTACAGCAACCAGCGCTGCAGTATGGCCACATTTACAGCACTTGCAGCGCTCTTGGGAGTGGTGCATTGTGGGCAGCTATCCCACAGAGCACCTCGTCCCATTTCGGCGCTGTGGCTTGTGGGAAGGGGAAGGAAGTGTGAGTGTCTTTCCGCTTCCTGTTCCAACGCCCCGTGGTGCTTTGCTACACATTCCGAGCAGTTTGGCCGCATTGTGATTCTACAGCGCGATTTCTGAGATTTTTGTTACAAATGGATCCTGAGCAGCTGACGACCTTATTGATGAATGTTGCCAGCACATCGCGCATGGCAGTGGAGCTATTCCTTCAGCTGCAAAGTGACAGTGAGGAGTCAGACGATGATATTGAATCGCCTCACTGTGAAGACAGTAAATTGCTTGTGGCAGTAACAGACGTGCTCAGCTCCGTGGACCGGCGCGTTTGGGCTCGGGAAACCAGCACTCAGTGGTGGGATCAAATCGTCCTGCAATCCTGGGATGACGAGCAGTGGCTGCAGAACTTTCGGATGAGAAAAGCCACTTTCATGGGACTGTGTGCTGAGCTCGCCCCTACCCTGCGGCGCAGGGACACGAGATTGAGAGCTGCCCTGCCAGTGGAGAAGCGGGTGGCTATTGCAATCTGGAAGCTGGCAACTCCAGACTGCTTCAGATCGGTGGCGAACCAGTTTGGAGTGGGAAAGTCCACCGTTGGAATGGTGCTGATGCAAGTTTGCACAGCCATTAATCGCACCCTGCTAAGAAGAACTGACTCTGGGGAACGTGCAGGACATCGTGGATGGCTTTGCACAAATGGGTTTCCCTAACTGTGGAGGGGCAATAGATGGGACGCATATTCCTATTCTGTCACCACCCCACCTGGCATCAGAGTACGTTAATAGCAAGGGGTATTTCTCCGTGGTTCTGCAAGCGCTTGTGGATCACCGTGGGCATTTCACTGACATTTACTCAGAATGGCCTGGAAAGGTGCACGATGCACGCATCTTTAGGAACAGTTCCCGGTTCAGGAGGCTGAGGGCCGGGACTTTTTTCCCAGACCGCAAGATCACAGTAGGGGATGTCGAAATGCCCACTGTGATCCTTGGAGACCTCGCTTACCCCTTAATGCCCTGGCTCATGAAACCATATACAGGGAAGCTTGACAGGAGCAAGGACCGGTTCAACTACAGGCTGAGCCGGTGCAGAATGACTGTGGAGTGTGCTTTTGGCCGTTTGAAAGCACGCTGGTGCTGTCTTTATGGGAAGCTAGATTTGGTGGAAAGCAGCATCACCGCTGTTATATCCGCGTGCTGTACCCTCCATAATATTTGTGAAGGGAAGGGTGAAAGATTCAGTGAGGAATGGACCTCCGAGGTTCGACGCCTAGAGGATGAGTTTGCTCAGCCAGAGAGCAGGGCTAATAGGGAGGCCCAGGAAAGGGGTTCAAGGATTAGGGATGCTTTAAGGGAGCAATTTGATGCTGAGAGCCAACAGTAATGTTTGATGCATTTGATGTGCTTTGCTTTACCTTGGTGTATAATATTTACCACTTCCAGCAATAATATAACGTAGTGAAAAAGAAAAAAAAACCTTTATTCAACATACAGTACATAACAAGCAAGGGGGTTGGGGTGGTGGACTGTACATTCACAGGTTTGAATATGCCCTATTTTGATCACTATTCAATGTCTGCTGCACTTCAGGATTACTATGCTGCAGAATAATGGGGGTGGAGTGAACAGGGTAAGAATTATAGTTATCAGGGCTGGTAGGTGATCGTACAGGTGTTGGGGGCAGCTGGGGATAATAAGGAACTGGCTGCTGGAGAAAGTTGTTTTGTGGAAATCCTGGGGAACAAGGAAGAGGGCTTTGGGAGGGCTGTGGGTTACCATGGTACATATTTGTCTGCCTGGCTACAAGAGACTCGAAAGACTCAGTTTGGCGAGCCAGGAGGCTTATCATCTGCTTTGTGGTTTTTTTGGCAGAAAATTCCTTTCTCCTGCTTTCTGTTTGCCTCCATTCATGTACACTCTTTCTCCATTCATGTACACTCTCTCTCCATTCATACGTCTTCTCTCTCCATTCCTGTGTCTTCCTACTTTTTCTGTTGTAGTGGCTCATAACAGATTTGATCAATTCCTCTTTTGATTTTCTAGGATTCCGTCTCAAGTTCTGCAACCTACGTGAGGCTGGTGATCCGGCTGCAGTAGTCAAGGTCACTAGAAAAAAGAGAGATAGAACCATGTAATACACAGAGGCTACATTGTTTATTATCACACATTGAAGGACTTTTTAGACTTTTGGTAGCATCCTTCTCACATACCTCACATAACACAGAGAGGGCAGGCAAGCTAAATCATGGCGAGCAATGGGGTGAGTGGTTTTGCCCCTATTTCCCCTTGGGAGTGGGAATTGACCAATGGGTCACTAGGGTTCATCAGCAATGGGTACAGGAGGTAGCTGGTGTCCTGAAGAGGGGACAGTAGTGAACAGGAAGGTGTTGAGCTGCTTGGGGGAGGAGTGTTCTTTGGTCCGCGTTCACACCGTCCTGCTGGTGAGGGGGGAGGGAAGCACCATGGTGCTGGATGCCTGCTTGGAGTGGGGGTGGGGAACACAGGAGCACACCGCGTGGCTGGCTATGTGCTGGGAATGGGGGGGGGTTAACAACAGAGCCCCATGGGCTGGGGAAACGCGAACCTGGCGCCCTGCACTCAAGTATCCCTAAACTCTCAACAGGGTTTCCTACTGCCAGACATATCACTGCTGCGTGTTACCTGGGAAGAGAGGGAGAGTCTTCTACAGGAATGTGGATACCGCCCTGGCCCCTATGCAGCTTACCTGTGTGCAGCCATGGTCCCCCCACCCCTCACTGCACAGTGGATCGGACAAGTTAGCCTGACCGGGACAGGGACCATGGTGGCTCTCCCGATCAACTTGAGAAAGCAAATTGCAAACGCTCTTGCTGAAACTTTTCAAGAGATTACCGAGGCAGATTACAGAGACGTGATAGAGCAAATCAATGGGCTATTCCACGTTTAGGCATGCATGCAGGCAGCCATAACCCAAACCGTCCTCTCCCAAAACATAAAAATCTGCTTACTCCGAGCACGATCCTCAGCTTCTTCCTCACCATCAACTTCCAGCTGCTGTGACTGGCTAGCCTCCTCCTGGCTTGAGAAGAGCTCCTGGCTGCATGTGTACTGGGACTCCGGGGTGTTTCCCTCCATGCCAGTACCCTCACTGTCGCTGTCCTCTACAACCTCCCCCACTTCTCCCTGCTCTGAACTCTCCATCGTGCTCCTAGGATTGGCAGTGGGGTCACACCCAAGTATGGCATCCAGCTCCTGGTAAAAACGGCAGGTCGTGGGGGCAGCTCCTGAGCAGCGATTTCCCTCACGAGCTTTGCAGTAAGCACTCCTCAGCTCTTTTATTTTGATCCTGCACTGCAACGCGTCCCGTTCATGGCCCCTTCTCATCAAGGACTGCGATATCTGCCCATAGGTATCATAATTTCTCCTTCTGGAGCACAGCTGTGCTTGCACAGCCTCCTCTCCCCAAACACTTATGAGGTCCTGCAGCTCTGCATTGGTCCATGCTGGGGCTCGTTTGGTGAGTGGAGGCATGGTTGCTGAGTGATTGATTGATTAATTGCACTCCACACCTGGTTGAGCAAACAGGAAGGGGATTTTTAAAATTCCCGGGGCATTTAAAGGAGGGGTCAGGTGAGCCCAGGGCAGTGGAGTTTGCATGATTACCAGAGAGGCTTCTAAGGTATGCTGGGATACCTGCTTATGCCACGGAGGTCAATAAAAACGCTGGTGGGTGTCTACACTTGCTGACCAGCGCTGGATCACCAGCGCTGGATCCTCTACACCCGAGGCTCAACCGGGTGTACAGCCAGCGCTGCAAACGGGGAGTTGCAGAGCTGGCCGTGCTGTGCAAGTGTGTACACATCCTAAGTTGCAGCGCTGTAACCCCCTCACCAGCGCTGCAACTCTGTAGTGTAGACAAGGCCTTAGATGGATAAGAGTTAGTAAGGAAGTAGGATATGCATGCTGTGCCCCAGGTGAATTTTACAGTTTTGCTTTCTTTGTCCCTTTGTCTAATTCCCGCCCTTTTATCTGTATAAATAAGACTGTTTGGGTCTTGCATGGCCACTCACATTATCTGGGTGCTATTGTCGGAGCGCTGCGCTAATAAAACAGAGTGGTCTGACAAACTATGAGTCCTGAGTCTAACTTTGACAATTTGGAGGTCCCACCGAGATGGCAACCATCTTCACTGGGGCTGTGTGATTCCTGACTGTTTTTGTAGGATGACTGTGGCAGCCGGCACCTGGAAATTTGGCCCGAGCGGTCCTCCATTAGAACAGAAAGGAGCACAGCCACAGTGAGGTCTACGCCATCGAACCTGTTGGTTCCCACTCTGTTCTGGTAGGGATCCCAGGATCTGACATCAGGAATCTAGTCAGGTAATTATTTCTGTGTTTTGTCCGGACTGAGGACTGTCCTGTCTCTGTGTCTATCCGTCCTCTTGTGGAGTTTTTGAGTCTGGGTGCCGTCTCCGTCCAGGGATCGGCCGACCAAGGGGTTCCTGTCCCCGCGGTCTGAGTGAGTGGAATCTGCACAATCGCAGCCGCACTGCACTTTGGGTATAACCCCTGATGTGAAAGCAAGGGCGATTGAGGCAGTAGCCTGTGGGCTCCTTTTGTGTGTTGCACAGGGCATAGCTCTGACGAACTCGAATTTCCTTCTTGTGTGATTGGTGTGTGAAGTCCTCCTGTATGGGTAACCAGACATCTAAGTAGGGACTGTTCCCTAAATGAACGTCGGCTCATTTTATGTATTTAGGATGGGTCTGGACTCCTGTAAAAAGGGTCCCAGACTCCCGTAAATTTCTGGAAAAATGGTCTAGGCTAACTCAGGGGGATCCCAAAACTCAGTGGCCACTGTTAAAATCTTGGAACAAAGACTGAGTGGATGTCTTAAAGGACAAACTCAGCCAACCTAAAACTAAATTGGCTAAAGGAGAGGTTAATTGTTTCATGCAGTGGTGGCAAGAGGGAAATCGTAGGTGGACAAAATCAAAACTCGCTTCTCTCAATTATTCAAATAATAAGTTTAAAGCTTTATTAAAAGCTTCCTCTCCCATCACCAGACCGAGCGCTCCCCTTTACCCCGTTCTCCAAACCCCGGATCTATCCAACCCCCTTCATACTCCCATTTCATTGTTAAAAGGACAACAAGCCCCTTGTTCTGTTCCCCTTTGTTGCCTGCCTCAGAAACTAATTCGTTAGTGTTCCACTACCAATTCAGCAAGGGGGGAGGAGTCTCCTCAACTAGCCCCCACCCTTCCTGGTCCCTTTCCTTGAACATTTCTTTCAAAATTGTGAAGCAACCACAATAGCACTCACAAACGGTTCATTGGAAAAAGCAGGATCGGGCCCAGACAAGCAGGCAAGCAACAGATAAAGAAACAGGTTGAAAGCCCTAAGGGCATAGTGTCAGGAGTAAGAAAAGCAGTAAGTGCAGGCATGAACCCCTGGAACAATACTTAAAATGGTGAAATCTGAGGTAATAAAGGTGTCATTTTGGGACATAAACAAGTGATTTAAGGAAAGAGAGTGAAAAGTTAACTCTACAGAGGCTGGAGAGAATTAAGCAGTTAAACTTTGTGAAAAAGTTAAAAAGGACCAGAATTCTTGGTTTCTTTGCAGCCATTCTGAAGGGAAAATGGGCCCTTTTCCAGAAGAATGCTTGTAAATAATCCAAATATATATACAGCTATGTAAAAACAAAGCAGTGTAAAGGAATGTTAAGGAAAAGAAAAAGTGTATGTATCTGTTTGTCTGTAAAAATATGTAAAGTTCTAAGAATCTAAACCAACACATCTGGTTTGTAAAACTCCTGTTTTCTAGGTATGAGATAAATTGGTTTTGTTTTTGTTTTTAATGCCACTAAAAATTCATTTGACTCTTAATTCAGAGTTGCAAAACTGACAGATTTTTGCAAGACCCAGGTAATTAGTGCTGTTTGGCTTTGGGATTTAGCATTTAACCCTTAAGAGGTAACTTGATTCTTTACAAAAATTAAAATGTTTTTAAATAAAGACCAAGTCATGGCTGCAGTAGGGCAGTGACAATCAGGAGAATAGGTAGAGATTCTGGAGTCTTTTTGTTTGGGTTTTTTTTTTTTGGTAACAATAGCAGGTAAGAGCTATAATGAAAGAATAAGAAATTAACGGTGACCCTCTGAAGCAACAGCAAAGGTGAGGTGCACAAAACAAAAAGAAGCAATGTTAAAAACACTGAGCCTTAAAATAGCTCTGTGTAACCAGACTGTCACTTTGATAAGGGTACATGAAAACCCTTTAAGAACAAAAGAAACAGTTACACCTTATGTAAAAATTGATATGGCTAATGTTTTTGAAAAAGTTATAGTATAAAGAGAATGTGCATTTTCCCTAGGACATGTGCAGTGTATATTGTAGAAAGGGGTAAAAGAAATGCAAATGAAACATGCTGCTGAATTAAAATCCTATTAGGGCTCTAAAAAGAGTCGCAATAGGCTGTGTTTTCTTTTTCAGATTCCTGTGCGTTAAGACAGAGTCTCTGAGCTCTGCTGATGGCTTTGAATCCAAAAGTCAAGTCTGTGTTGATGCAAATTACCTAACTGATAAAGAAAGGTGAGAACTGCCAGCACAGAAGAAGCTGCAAAAAAATAACATATCTGGTCAGCAAACAAATTGCCTACATAAAAGGCATAGTATAACAAGATATCTTTAATAGATTTGATGCTAATGTTATTGTTAATATTAAACATTGAAATAAATTTAATGTTAGTAAGTACCCCTATAACAAGTTAGAGTGTATGATTTTTGGAAAAATCCTTTAAAGCAATATGGTAATGATGCTTCTCAGCTGTTACCTGTGAATAAACTTAAAGCTTAACACAGCAGGAAAAACATTACAAACTTGGTCTGCTATATACGAGGAAAAACTTGAGGTATACCACCTCATGAATTTAATAACTAAACAGTGGAATAATTTTTGCATAACCCTTAAAATGCAGAAGCCATTAAAACCTGGTCTGCCTATAAAACAAACAAGGGTCTTTGTAAAAGAACGGAATCTTTAACCAATGATCAATGCCACCCCAAAAGAGGTAGAAAAATGTTATATTTGTCTTTCAGATAATCCAAAGTACTGTATAATGGGCTATGTGTATGTGTTAATTCTTGGGGAAAAATGTTTAAAAAGTGTTAACAACCTACCAGAAGACAAATGTAAATGTAATGTAAGTACTGTGTTTACGAATAATCGCATTTACTATTTGCCACAACAACAACAAAAAGTCTCCGCTTACTGTAAGCACTGATTTAGCTGAGTTGTCTCTCAATCTTGGCACTGAATGGCAAACAGTTACCAATCATCTGTTAAAAGGTAAAAAGGTAACATAGTTCCTAAAAAAAAAAAAATGTGGAAAACTAGACCATTCATATTATACACACAAATGGGGACATGTTAAAAATTGCCATTGCAGAAAAACATAACAGCTTACCATTGGTATAACATATTTTCTGGATGGTCTGCCACAACTACTGGCATACTAATGTTACTACCTCTAATTGTTTTTGGTTTTAAATTGTATGTGTTTAATTAAAATGTTTAAAATGTGCTGGTGGATAAAACAAATGTATGCAAAACTAAAGCCACAGGCTCAAATCACCTCCCAGTATTTTCTATTACGTGGACTAAATAAGAAGTGACACTGGCGATTAATAATCTTAGTGTCAAAAGGGGGATATGTAGAAGCTGGATTTTATAATGTACTATGAGAATTAATGTACGATTTGATTTCATCCTGCTAGCCACTTTTTTTTAAATAGCAGAAAGAAATGACCCCCTGGGACTATAAGATTCTGTTTTCCCATATGCATTACAAATTGGGCCCTCTCTCACTCTTTGTTTTAAGATTTAAGTAGTAAGAGACAGGATTCTCTATTGTGTCTATGTTAAGTAAATTAGAGAAACATTGAAGGCCTGGGTCTCAATGTAAATTGTCTTTGGTTATTAACTGTAAAACTTGCAAGGTTTAATTTACAATGCTTTTTTGCTCGATATAAAATACTACTGTTTGTATTCTCAATCTGTGTGAATGAGGAATGTATGCATCAGGAAAAGATAAAGTGTGAAGGCCATTGTTATAGCCAGAGTCAAGGAAGAAGTAGTAAAGAGACTTAGGGCTCGTCCAGACTAGGGGGGGGAAATCGATCTTAGATACGCAACTTCAGCTACGTGAATAACATAGCTGAAGTCGAATATCTAAGATCGAATTACTCACCCATCCAGACGGCGTGGGATCGATGTCCGTGGCTCTCCGTGTCGATTCCGGAACTCCGTTGGGGTTGATGGAGTTCCGGAATCGATATAAGCGCGCTCGGGGATCGATATATCGCGTCTAGATTAGACGCGATATATCGATCCCCGAGCAATCGATTTTAACCCGCCGATACGGCGGGGTAGTCTGGACGTACCCTTAAAGAACATCAAAGAATCACCAGGCACTGCTTACTAGCCAGACGGCTGTTAAACTATCTGGCATCACAGAGTGGATACATGCTTCACAGTGTAAGAATGCACCACCCCCAGTGAACCAATCATCACTTCAGGACCACGCAGAGTCAATTGTGACTCCAGAAGAAGATGTAGAGGAACAGCCTGCAATACCTTACAATCTATGCTCTCGTAAGGGTTGCCGGAAGCAGATGACTACATAAAGCAAGGCCCAAGAAGAAGCAGTAGTGAGCCTAGCGCCTGCTGCCTGGTGGACATAAAACTGTGACTGCAGTTCCCTCAGTTGAGGTTGTCAGAACCAGAAGGGCCCTGCCTCCAACATGCGCCTCTGGTGGTGCCTGTTCCTCGGCTGTTGGTGTCTTAAGGTCTGGGGAGTCCACAATGACAATTCTTTTATCCAGCAGCAAGTGTGGATAGTTCAGACCCTTAATATTTCTAAATGCTAGGTCTGCAGCCCACATCCCAGCCCACTCTCAAACTGGTGTTCCTGTCCTGGCTACCCATTCAATTCCCCAGACCTCACTGGAGGACCTTGTCCATTTAATACAATATGGAACAGCAGTGACACCTGGGAAGAGGCTATTGGCAGTTCCTTTATCCCACTTGGGGGAGTAATACACCAGGCAAAAAGGCTCCTGAGGTTATAAGCATAGTTAAAATAATGGCAAATAAAACCTGAGAAAGTTTAAGAGCCTTGGCCAAAGAAACAGAGGCAATCTGACAGGTGGCCCTCCAGAACCGTCAGGCATTGGACATAGTGCTGGCGGCCAAAGGAGGGATCTGTGCTCTCATTGGAAAACAATGTTGTCTGTTTATACCTGACGATACCAATGAGGTAATAGATCGCTCTAGCCACTTGGATCTTCATGGGGAAGATATGCGATTTGTTCTGAGTTCTTTATGGAAGTGGCTAAGTAACCTGTTCAATTTCTCTGGCATAGGAAACTGGTTGTTTCAGAGAGCCCTAGTTATCCTGTTTGGAATCTTAGTGATTTTTGTAAGCTTTCAGTTAATCTCCTGTTGTATCCAGAATTGTGTCACTCAGGTGACTGCCCCAAAGCAGAGTGCTAATATGATGATTTTGAATATCGCTGATGAACAAAGAGATAAGGAACGGTTAATTTGTGGAACTGAGTAATTGTTGGTCATGGCGTGCGCTTGACCAAAAGGAGGGATTGTGAAAGTAGAATGAATTATATTGTGAAAATAGAAAGGATTAAAGAAATGCTGTCTGTACCTTTAAGCAAAATTGTTGGAATGCTGCAATCCAGGTGTCAGGAATACAGACATTAACATAGAACAATTGCACCGATTAAGGGCAATTGGTGAAGTATTAGCTTTAGATGGATAAGAGTTAGTAAGGAAGTAGGATATGCATGCTGTGCCCCAGGTGAATTTTACAGTTTTGCTTTCTTTGTCCCTTTGTCTAATTCCCACCCTTTTATCTGTATAAATAAGACCGTTTGGGTCTTGCATGGCCACTCACATTATCTGGGTGCTGTTGTCGGAGTGCTGCGCTAATAAAACAGAGTGGTCTTACAAACTGTGAGTCCTGAGTCTAACTTTGAAAGCCCAAAGGACTTGATGCAACATTCCTTTAGGTCAATAAGAGTCTTTCTAGTGAAATGAATGGGAACTTTCCCATTGTAGTCAATGGAAGTTGGATCAGGCCCACCATTCATATATTGGAGGGGGTATACAAAGACCAAATGCAATGTCAGAAGGTAATGGACAACATTCAAGTGTTCTGTAATTCCAGTTTGTACCAGAGCTAGATTAGTCCCTAAAAAAGATTTTATTTGTCACTGTTATATTGTACATTAAAAATTAGGCTTTTACATGTGTTAATAGATTTGCTGCTGTTTAAATAGAAAATTTTAGTGGGTGCATTTGTAAATATCAGCATACAAACCTACAGCTGCAGTGCCACCTTGCTGAGAGAACGTCTTTGGGAAATAAATACAGGCCAAATGGTTTTACCAAGTTCTCACAGGCCGTTGGGAACCTTTTCCAAATCATTGTCTCATGTATACCCATTTGAATTTCTGTCTGACTTTCACATATGAGATTATATCCATATTTGGGAGAACAGGGAGATTGGATATTTGGGTCCCATTGAAGTCTATGTGAGTTCTTGCCATTGACCGTTGTGGGGCTAGGATTTCACCCCAATGTCCCTAAAATCGGGGCTGTAACTCTCTGTACAGCCAAAATTAAAATCTAGCCTCAAGGGATGTACTAATCAAAAAGCACCTGGAATTTTCAGTTCCGTAACAAACCGCAAGAAGTCAGAAAATGTTACTGATTCCAATCATCATTGCCTCTGTCGTAATAACATGAGGTGACATCCAGACCATCAGAAAGCTGAAGGGTGTTGAAGACATACATATTTATTGTTTTACAAATGGAACAAAACTCCAGTTTAATCATGTTTACACATTGATAAGTGCCATGTCACTGATTCCAAAATACATTCAAGTGTAAATATGATGCATTTAGGTTAAAGATGTTAAGATTAGTCTGAGTTATTGAAATATAGCTTGTTAGAACACATGGTTAAGCAAAACATTTAACAGTTAAAAAAAATCCATTATTCCTTATAAATGGTCCGCCACTGGCCTTTGTAAATGCACAGAACCACCTGATAGGGAATTTCTATTAAAACCATCCAGAGCTAGATTCAGCTATAACATATAATAGAGAACTCTATAACAATATACCACTCTCTTGAACCATTCCTTTCCCAGAGCCATTAATTTCCCGTTAATTGTGTAAATATTTAACCCTTTCACTTATTGATACAGGATAATGAAGGGAAAAATGGAGTCTCTTTCTCTTGTGTATGTTTGAGTTGGGAAAAAAAAGAATTGACTTGATCTGTAAACACACTAATTTTGAAAGTCGGGAGAGACAGATTTAGCAATAGATGTAAGTTGTACAAGGAGTCAAAGTTTCTTTTTGCTGAAGCTTTAAAAGTATTCTTTTTCATAGAGTATTTGGTAATTTTCCAGCGCACTATTCCGAAGGGCTTTGTAACATTTGAAGCACTAGAACAATAGGGACAGGAAATGAGACAGTAATGAAAGCACAGATGGGCAAAGCTGTGATGATTTTTACTTTACTTTGCAGACTAAGGGACATATATTTGAGAATTAAATCACTTACAATTAGAGCTAGTCGGAAATGTTTTGCAGAACCATTTAATTTGGCCAGAAATGCTGATGCGTCAAACCTGAAACTTCATAGAACGAGATCCTTTATGATAAATCTCCTGACTCATCATTAATGGGAAAATATTTTGAAATTAAAAATATGTCCATTTTGACATTTTCTAAAAGAAAAGTTTCTTTTAGTCAAAATAACTTTTCTGTGAGAAATTTCAGTAAATTTAGACTAAAAAAAGTGTTAAAGAAAAAAGTCAAAATAGACATGAAAGTTTAAAAATCATCTAAGCAACTTTTTGACTAACATGAAATGATTTTCTTTTGGGGTTTTTGGTTTGCAAAAAAAATTCATTCTGAATTCAGGACATGACCATTTTTCCATATCTCAGATTTTTGCGGGATGGGAAAACTATTTCTCGGCCAGCTCTGTTTATAATTGAACCGACTGGACTGAGGTGGTTTAATCTCAGCCATTTCTCTCTGTTCATACTAGCCAAACTTAATCTGTTTGAGTTTTGCCCCACATCCACACTGTCATTTCCATAAAATGTTTCAGCTGAAATGCTGACTATCCCACAATTCCTGGCTCAGCTTCCAGAAGCAAGGCATTCTGGGAGAGTTCTCAAAGTCACTGGTTCAGTGTGAGACAGTAGTGGAACCACTGGGAGCTTAAATTCGTAACTTGGCTAGACACTAAAAACCAGTCTTAATAAATACACTGGATTTATGGCTTATTAGAACAATCTGTAATCCAGTAACCCCTCCTTTATGTCCCATGACTATAGAGATGTGAACAGGCCATTTCACCTTGAATGCTGTCTTACAATATGTCTTAGCTACTTATGTTAAACATTCTGTTCCAACTTGTATTTAGCTGTGACACTCTGAGTATAATTCCTAGACCGGAAGAAGAGCTCTGCATAGCTCAAAAACTTGTCTCTCTCACTACAAGCCATTGGTCCAATAGTTGAAACTAGTCTGCTTCCATACAAACACTAAGTCATTTCACACAGAACCAGTTAAGCTTACACAGTTATTAAATATCGCTGGTGGGAAATCATTTTCCTGTCTCGTGAGAGTTTAAGATTGACTTTCATTTTGACATGTCTTCCTGTCCCAAATCAGAAGGAAAAGTCAAAACCTCGAAAATGTTTGTGAACTGATCTTCAAAAATGTTCTGGATTGGGTGAAGAAACATTTAGTTTTGATAATTTCAAAACTTTTCATTTGAACTACAACTTTTTGATTAACTTTTTTGGTATAAATTAACTAAATTAGAAAAAAAAATCAAACTGAAAAACTAAACTAATTTTGGAAAGGTTGAAATGCAATGTTTAAAACATTTCAAAAAAAGTTTTGATTCAGGAGATTCCTTGAAACCAACTCTTTCCTGTGAACAATTTTGGTTTTGATAAATCAGCATATTTTGACAAAAAAAAAAATTCCTGGCGAATTCCCAACCAGCTAGGATGACCAGATGTTCCAATTTTATAGGGACAATCCTGATTTTTGGGTGTTTTTCTTATATAGGTTCCTATTTCTCCCCACCCCCATCCCAATTTTTTACACTTGCTGTCTGGTCACCCTACAACCAGCTCTGTTATGAAACCTGCTGAAATATAGTCTGTTCTAGCCACTTATTAGGCCATTTTCCAACCATTTGTAGGCTGTTTGGGGAATCTTACCTTCAGTACAAAATGTTTCATAAGTGTTCTAGAAGCCTCTAACACTTTGATTTCTCCAAGTTAAATCAGGCTACAGAGAGTGAAGACACAACATGTGGCGACTGATTCATGAGGATGAACTCCAAGGAAGAGGAAATCATCCTAGGACATGAGGAGACCACAGGGAAGTGAAAGCTTGAGCTTGAGAACTGAGAATTACCACAGTGAATTTTTTTGTTTGTTTTTTGTAAATTGCTGAGAGATCTGGCACCATATAAATGCAAAGTTTTAATTTATTAGCTTTAAAATATCTTTACTAAAACTGACTTTACCTGCACCTGTTTCCTTTATAGTGTGTAAAATGCATTTGAAATATTAGGAAGTACAGTGTCTGACTTACTTCTCTGCGGGACCTTTGCAAACTATTTGGCAGCTATAGTGATATCACGTGAGCTTGTCATTTGAACTGCATCAGCTCCTTCCAGCCAATAGAGGGATAGAATATAAGAAGCAGCATTCCCCCTCCCCACACCTTCAGCTGGAGGGAGAGCTACAGTTCAGATTAAGGTCTCAGGTAACATCACCATTCAGATGGCCAAATATCTTGCCCAAGTGCTCCAATAAAAGAGAGGAGCCAGGACCTGATATTCCACATATGCAAGTAACAATTCCAGAAATTCTAGCTGGGCAAGAGAAAAGACAGGCAGTCATCAGTTCCCAGCTGCTTTCCACAAGACCTGGATGAGAAATGGAATGAATTTTTACCACAAATTTGGCCAGTCTTTCACTAAAAAATTCCAAAATACACCTCTACCCTGATATAACGCTGTCCTCGGGGACCAAAAAATCTTACCGTGTTATAGGTGAAACCGTGTTATATCGAACTTGCTTTGATCTGCTGGAGTGCACAGCACCCCCCCCCAGAGTGCTGCTTTACCGCATTATATCTGAATCCATGTTATATCAGGTTGCGTTATATCAGAGTACATGTATTCCAATCAGCTTTGCTTACTACTGTGTTCACTCTGGACACTGTCTGTCTTGTGCTTTTTGGCTGTTTGTTCCAGCTCCTTCCCACCCCTTCCCTCACAGTCTCTTAGCCCCAATCCACCTGTTTTACATGCTCCTCACCTTCTGTGCCTTTTCTTTCTCTCCCACTTACCCCACTTTTCCATCTCACCTCTCACCGCCCAGATGATTCTGTCTGGCCTCTGAATGATCTGTCTCTGCAGCTGACCTGCCCAATAACATGGTCTCCTCCACACCACATGACCTTGCATGCAGCGTAAAGGCAAGGTCATGCTGCATGGAAGCCATTTGGTTTCTCTGGGTGGCCCATGGAAGTGCCACACAATTATGTGTGTGGCCCACATCACTGTGAAGATTGGACCACTGAGTTGCTCTGTGTCTGCTCCTGCTCAGCCCTCTGTCTTCTGTGGTGCAGGCACTTGGACTCATTACCAAATCTCAAACCACATGCCTGAGAGAAGCCTGCTTGCCACCAACTAGGTCCACCCCCCTGCTTCCCTTCCACAGCCTTAAAGGAAGCAGAAATGAACTCCAGAAATAAGTGCTGTGCTCAGCCATAAACCAACACTTTTATCTAAGCAAGGACAAAAGTTTAATTAATACAAGGAGCCATTCATGAGACCCTATGGGGAGTCACACATACCTTTTCCCCTCCAATAGCTCAATGCCGAGACCTCAGTGCCTAGCTGTACAGGTCAATACTCTCCAGCCCATTTAGGAGTCCAAACAACACCCCCGCCCTAGTTTCCTAGTGCACAAAATGGGGTTGCTCCTTCCCTGTGCAGAGTGAGCTCATGGTGTAAGTCCCAGTCTCGGCTGGATGGCCTGGTGTCTGTCTCAGCCCTATTCAAGGAGGTGGTGGTAGGCTGCCCTTTATTTTGGCCAAAAGCATGTGGAGTAGGAGGTTCATATGTCTATTCAGATTGTAAGCTTTTTGGAACTTCATGTATTTCTACAATGCCTGGCACAATGCGACTCCAATCTCAGTTGGGGCTCCGGAGGGTGACGGGGGCATCATACCAATAGGAAATCATAACTACAGTGTGATTGACTTACTGGCAGGACGCTCCTTGAGAACTTTTAATTGGTTCATGCTACCAGGGAGAAAGAAATTCACAGCTGAAGTGCTCAGGATTTAGCACTAGATGGAAGTGCTATTTTGTGGTACTCAGGTTGAACGGGAACTCTCGCAGAAGAGAAGGGCTCATTTGCAAAGCAATTTCTTTTTTCTTTGCCAGTTTCTAAAATATTTATTAACTGAACAACTGTTTCATTAGAGCACTGATTAGCTGAGAAAATTCTCTCCTGCAGAAGATGTGTGAAGGACGAGGACTTAACACCAAAAAAGCAATCAAGGGGAAGTGACTGGTTGCACCGTGGACAGCTGCTTGCCACATGTTCTTACGCTGTGGTCATGTTTTTACCCACATAAAGGTATCCTGGCTCTGATCTTGCACAGGATTTGAGGTAGCACAGATTGTATGAATGAGCGAGCAAAAAAGTGTGAAATGCATACAAAAACACACCGCATTCCCCTTCTTCTCCTGCATGTGAGCTCCCTAGAACTTAAAAGGGGCATGATCTTAGCAAAAGTGAAAGTGGCCAGTGACAAATGACAACTATGTCATAGGTGCCCTTCGGGGGCTTATAAAGACACAAGCACGGGCAAATGATGAGTCTCATGTTTAAAATAGTGGACTAAAATTCAGAGGAAACTTGAGCTTGTGGCACTGGACTGGGACATAGAACATCTGAGCTAAGGTCACTGCTCTTTCATAGATCTCCTTTTTAACTCTGTTGTCATTGAAGTGTGGTTGTAGGTGTGTTCTTCCCAAGATATCAGAGGGACCAGGTGAGTGAGAGAATATCTTTCATTGCACCAAAATCTGTGGGTGAAAGAGACATGTTTTTGAGATAGAGTGAAGAAAAGCTCTATGGAGCATGAAAACTTCTCTCTTTCCCTAACAGAAGTGGGTCCAGTAAAAGATATTACATCACCCACCTTGTCTCTTTAATTTTGGGCACATGACTTAACCTCTGATTCACCATGTTCAAAAGTGCCTGAGTTATTTAGAAACCGAAGTACCATTGACTTTTGATGAGATGTAGATGCCTAAATTACTGTGGATGTGTTACTGAAAATTCTACTCTCTGGTTTCCCATCTATTAAAATGAAGATAGTGCTTTTTTTCTCCCATTATGCCTTAGTTTGAGTGGCATACTCTCACTGTGAATATGTACAGCACCTAGGACAATAGGGCACCAATCTTGAGTTGAGCCTGTAGGAGCTATTGTAATCTGAATGCTGTTACTAAGAACTTCTTGACTATTCACAGAACATTTTTTGCTTCTTTTTCAAATTGTTCCTCCCTTGGTTGACACAAGATTTAAAAACAAAACTCATCCTATTAATCATTATTTACTCTCTATATACACAGTGTGATGGTTTTGTAATCTGGAAATCTTTCATGAATACACTTATGGGAGAGAAAATATAGGCTCTTTCCCCCTCAGTAAAGCTCGCTCTTTTGCCACTAAAGTCTTTTATGCACTCAACCACAAAAGTGAACAGGGAATTGTTTGCTTAACTGTCATTTTTATGCAGAAGGTGGGCCATATTTCTCAATCTAAAATGGCAGCATTATGCACCATGGAAAATGATTTTGTATTGGCTGAGTTCAAGGTAAGTTTGCACGTTGAGAACATTTGTGCTGGAAACATGAGAAGTTGGGGAAACGCATCAAGTTTGCAGCCTCCTCTTCACTTTCCTTGCTTCTTTGTTTGTTTGTTTTTTAAAAGGCTGCACACACAAAAAGAGTCCCCAACCACTTTATTGTCATTTATGTAAGAAAGAGAAAATAATTACAGCAACATCCAAGAACAAAAAAATTCCCAACCAATGTCAAATGCCATAATATAAACAAAGCAGTTTCTTAAAAATAAATCAATAAATCAATAAATCAATAAAAAAAGACTTGAACAATGGCATTGTCTACATGCCGTTGGATCACTTTTTATTTGATTGTTCTCATATTCTGTTCATTCACCCCATTATCATCTACTATACCCTACTTTATCCATCTCACTGATATTATGTTCAGTATTGTGGGTCACATCCTCAGCTGTTGTAAATGGGTGTAGCCCTATTGATGTCAATACTGCTGTGTGGATTTACATCACTTGAGGATCTGGCCTGTATTCTGCCTTAGCTGGTGTGTTAAATCAGTTGGCTTTACCTGTAGGATAAGGGAGAGAGCACTGGTCTGGGGCTAAAGAGTTCTGAACTTGACTAAATATGTGAGGAAGGACTTCCAGCTGAGAAACAATCACCTTGGTTTGGTGAGAGATATGCTCCCTTTGGAGTCACCTGGAGGAGACACCATCCAAAATTTTCAAAAGTGACTAGAGATTTTGGGATCCTCCACTATGAGTTGCCCTCCATGAGACATTTTAAAGGGGTCAAATATTCAAAAAGGGCTAAGCCCCACTACCCTCTGAAAATCAGGCTCCTTTGAGATGTTGTGACAGAGCCACCGTCTCCTCCCTTTGTACCACTATAAACAGGCTGGATACTATCCAGATGTGTAAGCACCAATGTGTTATTTATGAGGTACTCTCTGCCAGCTCATCAGTACAGCCTTATGGATTTTGGTGGAGTTACTCCTGATTGACACCAGGGTAAATGAGATCAGAGTCAAGCCTAAGGATTTTCAGGGGACCCCACTGACTACTGCTAGAGATATTTACTGGAATCCACCATCATCGATAATGAAATGAAATACAAACTGAAGAGATTCTGAAATTGAAGATGAGTTTATAAGATACTAAGAGAATGTGAGTTAGCAGTTAGATACAGGAAAGAAAAATGTATGTGATGTTTGTTTATTTTTCATTTACTTGCTGAGTTTGTTTCTTTCTATTTCAGAACTATTTAAAAAAAGTTTTGATGGCTTTTTCGCCATGTGATCTATTTGGGAGTTAAAAACTCTGCTCATAGACGTTGGCAAGCCACTGGCCTGTGACATGGGAATGCGTGTCTCTCAAGCAGCACTTCACTTTTGAACTGAGAATACATACAGGTGTAGCATCTGCTGCAGATAAATTTTGTTTAAAGTGGATTTCATTATCCTTAGAGTGAAGCTTTCACTGCTTATAGTGAAGTCCTATTGCACTGCAAGCAGATGACACTGCACAAATCCCGTTGGAGTGTAATAATAACCTTTCAGGGCCCTGCTAACATATACAACTGTCAATACTGCCTATAAGTACACTAGCTGAAGTGCAGATCACTGATCAGGGTGCTAAACATGGGAGAGTGGGGTTCAATTCCTCCCTTTGCTAGACCGCCTTTGTGACTTTGCACAAGTCACTTTGTTTGTGCCTCAGTTCCCCCTCTGTAAAATGGTGATATTAGTACTTCCCCACCTCCCAGGAGTGCAGTGAGGCTAACTACATTAAAATAGTGTGAGGCTTTCAGAAACTGCTGTATTAGGGGCTGCCGTGGAAAATGAGGAACTATTTGAATAGGTAGGCCATTTCCTGAAGTAGAGAAACTCTGTTGAGAGTGAAGGTTCATGTGAAGAGAAGAACAACACTTTGGAATAAGGGCATGTCTACATGAGCACTTGCTATTGGCAAAGTGAGGCATAAATCTACAGCGCTCCAGTGCCCTGTGGAAGTGAACCCAACTGCTGTGGACAAAATGTTCCCTTGTGTGCATGGATAAATTGTGGTTTGAAATGTAAGTGTGCCTTAAGGGAGTTCCCCAAGAGGTGCTTCCACTGGTTGTAGTCACTATCTTCTAGTTGTGGATGGAAAGAAATTGTACATGCTCTGCAAACCCTGAATTCTGTCTAGGTGTGTACAGCAAATATCTATTGGGGAGAACATAGAATCATAGAATCTCAGGGTTGGAAAGGACCTCAGGAGTTCATCTAGTCCAACCCCCTGCTCAAAATAGGACCAGTTCCCAACTAAATCATCCCAGCCAGGGCTTTGTCAAGCCTGGCCTTAAAAACCTCTAAGGATGGAGATTCCACCACCTCCCTAGGTAACCCATTCCAGTGCTTCACCACCCTCCTAGCGAAAAAAGATTTTCCTAATATTCAACCTAAACCCCACTGCAACTTGAGATCATTACTCCTTGTTCTGGCATCTGGCACCTCTGAGAACAGTCTAGATCCATCCTCTTTGAAACCCTTTTTCAGGTAGTTGAAAGCAGCTATCAAAGCCCCCCTCATTCTTCTCTTCTGCAGGCTAAACAATCCCAGTTCCCTCAGCCTCTCCTCATAAGTCATGTGCTCCAGCCCTCTATCATTTTTGTTGCCCTCTGCTGGACTCTTTCCAATTTTTCCAAATCCTTCTTGTAGTGTGGGGCCCAAAATTGGACATGGCACTCCAGATGAGGCCTCACCAATGCCAAATAGAGGGGAATGATCACATACCTTGATCTGCTGGCAACGATGGCCATCTGCATTGACTGTGTTTTCAAGATACAAACTCATCAATCATTCTGTTTTCTTTACTATCAATCACGTATGCACCAACACTGCTGACTTCTTTCAGTGCTCATGACCTTAGTTTTCTTTTGGTTGATTCTTAATCCTACCTCAGCAGCCTCACATTTGACAATGGTAGTAGACTTTTTCATGAAATCATCATTATCTGTCTCCAACAGAACAACGTCATCTGCAAAGTCAACACTTTGATGTTTTCCTCTGTTCCAATTAACTCCTGATGCTTCCTTTGATGTTGCTTTTAGCATCCCATAATCTATCACAATACAGAAAAAGAGGGAGTAATAAAATGCAATTCTACCACATGCCTATGATAATCAAGCTAAATTGGTTTCTCCACTTTCTATCTCTACACATTATTTTGAACCTTCATACAGCAAGTGACACTAGCTTTATACAAAGTCCACACTGTTGCAAGATCTTCCATAGCAATTCTTTATGAGTGCAGTCAAAAGCTTTGGTGAAATCTATGGCATTCAGGATTAATCTTCTCTGGTAAGCAAGCCATTCCTCAATCAATTGTCTCAGGGTAAAGATGTGATCTATGGAAGATCTTTTTGGTGTAAGGCCTGCTTGCTCAGTACACTGTTTTCCCCATCTATGACCAGTTTGATTCTGGTCAACAGTACACTACAGAATAATGTGAGTATGGCATTATCCCTCACCAATTATCGTACTCCAGTTGGCTACCTTTACTTGGCAATTTACAGATTATGCCTTTCTTCCCATCATCTGTGCAGAATTCTCTTCTGTAAACTCAATTAGAAAGTTTATATAGTTCATGGACTACCACATCCTCACCAGCTTTAAGCATTTCAGCAGGGAACTTGACTAGGCACTTTGCCATTTTTAAGCTACTTAATTATTAGAAATTTCTGCTTCTGAAATTTAAGGCAGTGAAATATTTAATTCTGCATCCGTTAGAATTGTTGCCTGTGGTTGGTTGAGTACTTCATTAAGGTGCTTTTACCATTGTTCCTTTTGATCTGTTTCCCTTGACAATCGTGTATCTTCATTTTTATGATAGCTTTGAGTCTGGAGCCATGATGACAATTGTTTACAAGAAATCGTTTCAGGTGTGGCGTCGCCTCTCACTGATACTTCTTTGGCTTCACTTGCTCTTTTGTCAAGCCACCCTTTTATTTTTCCGACATAACTCCTTTACTTCCTCTTTACATACTTCTGGTGCAGCATATGTTGTTCATCTTGTCGTGTCACCTGTGTTTGGCACTTAAGGCTTTTCTTTCCTCAATCAGTTTCAATATGTGCAGCAGTATCTATTCTTCTTTCCTTGATCCTCTTCGTTCAAGTGAAGTTGTGGCAGCTTCCTTTCAAACATCTCGAAAGCGAACCCATTGTTCCTCTATATCATCATTCATTACTTGCCACTCTTAAAATCCATTTGAGAACTGGATTTTAATCTCCTCCAGACTCCTGGGTCAATCAGTTTTTTTCATATCAAATACCATCTCTCTTTTCTTACTAGCGTGTCTGTTTAGCTTCATTCTAACCGTTCCGATGATAAGACAGTGGTCACTGATATCAGAAGTGTGAGAAAAGCGTGTGTGTCCAGCAGTGATTACCTCCATGGTCTTTCTGATGGCAATGTGAGGCAATTGTTTCTTGGTAAGTCCATCATTAGACTTCCATGTTAGTTTGTGTTTCCTGCCTTGAGGGAAACGTATTCCCCCAATGCAGAGGTTATACATACTGTACAGTTTGATGACTCTTTCATCATTGTCCGTTCACCCCTCTGATCCATGTTTACCCACATAATGCTCACACTCAAGGTTGTTACCAATTTACGCATTCATATCACCCATATCCAGAATGATATTATACGCATGAACTTGGTTTAGTACATCTTGCAACTCATTGTAAAAATGTCTTTTGTTTGTTAATCATGATCACTGATAGGTACGTGACACTGGATGAACATTACTTTAGCATGATTTATAGCAAAATGTTCTCTTATCATTCATGATTGACTGTGTCCGATTCCTGTAAAACTTGCGTTGCCTTTTTGTGGAGCAATGTGCCGAGTCCCTCTATGTGAGTATTATCTTGCCTTCTTGAATAGCCTTCTTCAGTAACACCTGAATGGAGTCTTCTCGTTTTGCTCACTCCAAGGATACTAATATTGAGTTTCTCCATTCATGAGAGTAGCAAACTCATAGTGACAAAGAATTTGTAGCAAAACAGAATCAGCTGGTAAGGTGTGGCAGATTTTTTGTTAACAAAAACCTGCTGATTTTGCACAGATTTATTTATCGATCATCTCTTAACTGGTCTTAAAGAGAGAAAAGCTGAAAACGTTGACATAGAAAATCCAGCCATGTAACCTGGAAAATACATTGCAAGTTGGAGCTGCACAGGACTGTAAAACACTGAATCTTATAGCTTTTGTTTAACTATTGATGTAGTTTTCATGTATCTTTCACCTTTTCCTGAAATTAAATGACTTCCGCCCCTCTGGTCTCCAGAGAGACCTTTTTTTGACTACAATGAGGCTGAACTTTTAGACCTCATCCTTCCTTGTTCAGGGCTGATTTTTACTCACATCTCCTTATCATTTGAAAATCCTTCTCTGTGCCACACAGGACAGGAGTCAGTCTGTTAGTGTCGATGTGGTCTAGAAATCAGGGTTTCTTTGTGCAGGTGGTGGGAGGAGGAAAGGAGACATGTTTGAGTATGCTTTCTTCCTGTCAGGGATGGAGAGAACAGAACCCAACTAATATAACTGACCTTCTTGTTCATTAGAGCATTTGGTCAAGTTTTTCAAAAGTGCCTGGTGATTTTAGGGGCCTTCATTTTAGCGTGCCCAATCTGAGACAGACTGATATTCAGAGGGCTGGTGCTTAGCACATTCTGAAATCAAGCCCTTTCAAGACGCCTCAAGCCAGATACACACAAATGGAAGCACTCAAACTCATGAGTCACTATGGAAAATCTTGGCCATTTATTATTCTATTAACAGAAACACTCTCTAAACATCACTTTAAAGGGCAATATGGCTTAATCTTAACAGCATTATGTTCTGTTTTTTACTTAGGAATAACTATGATGCCTTTGGCTGTACTTTTTTATAAGTGACTCCAGGCTTAGTGCATGCTACTATTCCAATGCTTATACCTTTCAGTAAACCACTTTGCATTTGAAAGACACACAGATAATTTCAAAAATGTAGGGTTTACTGGCATGGCACATAGATTAAATATAATATAGAGTTTTTTTTATAGTAGCTGAGTTTTTTATCTCTGTAAACCTAAAACGTTAAACAACTCTGCCTGCTATCAAAGTTTTATTCTATCCGGAAGAAGCCATCTGCTTTCCACCAAAAATCACTATTTCCTTGATCTCTTCAAATTAATCCTGCTGTGATTAACTTCAATCCAATTAAAAAGAACATGTAGGCAGCTGTACCAATCTGATTACCTGTGGACACTCTAGCATGCTGCCTCGTGGGGGGAACCAGGTTCAAAGCTAAAATATCAAGCATGGAGAAACTGAAAGCATCACCTCAGACTCTCATATCATGCTAAGATGTGTATTAGAGAGCAGTACTGGACTTGCTGTTTATGAAAAACCTTTCAGGCATGGATCTCAAGGAACATCTTTATACACCCTCTTGTGAGGAAGGTATGTGTTAGAGATGGGCCTCAGCTGCAAAGCACATGCTAGTATCTTGAGGCAGGACTGTCTAGTGGTTAGGGCTCTGACCTAAGACAGAGGGAAATGGGGTAAAACCCAAGCTCTGGCACTGACTTGGTATATGACTTTGGGCAAATCACTTCCCCTCCTATTTTTTGAAAAGTCTGTTGTTTTTTTTTTAAATGGAAAGCATCCCATTTCAACATTTTGAAATGACTTTTTATAGACATTTCAGATACTTGTAGCGAGAATAAAAAAGACAAATTAAACCCATATTTCAAAATCTCAACATTTTGATTGACCTGAGCTGATATTTTATTTTTGCCAGTTCATGACATTTTTAGATTGATTTTTCATTCCAATTCGAGATTGGAAATTTTTTTGAATTCTCTCAATTTTTCCCAGGATGGGAAATCTATTTCCTGCCCAGCTCTAGTCCACGTTAGGGATCGTGCATTGGATAGAACAAAACACAAACGCACCTGCCTGACATATAGCTATACTGTTTAGAAAAGGACATGGATCATGACTGCCCTTTGAAAATCAAGCCAACAAAACAGAACACTCCTTTTTGCTTGCCCAAACTTCAATTCCTGTTGTCTTAGCTTTATTTGCATAGACTCTCATCACACATCCGTTTTGTGTTGCCGCTGTAATGTTTCTATTACCAGTGAGGCTATGATTTCATTTAATCTTCCCATTGAGGGGAACGACTCAATCAGAGGGGAGCATAATGAGAGGAGAGATGAGGGAAGCCTGGAAGACAAAAAGGACCCAGGGTGGGGAGAGAGAGAGAATGATGGAGTGTAATAGAGATGGGGAAAATTGGGCAGAGACAAGAGAGTGTGAAAGAGAGGAAGTGCTATGGGTAAATTGGTACAGCTGGTTGAGAAATCTATTTTATTAGCTAGGAAACATTTTGAAACCCCCCCACAAATGTATCTTTAAAAAAAATCAGTATTTTTTGTGTTCCAGTCAAATGTCAACAAAAAAACAAATGTTCTTCCCTCAAATTCCTGATTCATTGTAAAGCAGTTTAGCTAGAAAATGTTTAGAGCAGCTCTAAAGCAAAAAGGAAAGGAAAGCGGGGAGGAATGTCTTAGAGGCACAAGGAATGAAGAAGGGTCTTGTGGGAATGCAGTGAATTGGGCTGGACTAGATTGGGACTCAGGATACTAGGGTTCAATCCTTGCTTCCTCTCAGGATTTTGGGTGCCCTTGGGCAAGTCATTAAGGCTAAGACTGTTAAACAATAGAGCCTCGAACAGGTCAAAAAACCCATCCATTATCAACAGAAAAATATCATCCAAAATTTTTAGTTAGCTTCCAAAAATAGAATTGCCAGTAAAAACATTAAAAAGAGAAATCAATGTTTTTGATTGGCAGTACAAAGCCCCTGTCATAGTTCAGGGCAACCGCATATGTATTCCCCCTCTATGGCCAGGGCCGGCTCCAGGCATCAGCAAAGGAAGCAGGTGCTTGGGGCAGCCCATACAAAGGGACAGCAATCTGTCCGCTATTGAGTCGGCCTGTCTGGGTCTTCAGCAGGAATTCGGTGGCATCTCCCTCAGTCCCTCTCTTCCTTTTTGAGCTTCCTCCGAAGTGCCACCAAAGAGGAAGAGAGGGAGTGAAGGACCTGCTGCCGAACTGCAGCCGAAGAATGGAGCTGTGTGATTGAGCTACCGCTGAAGTGCCACCAATCGGCTTCCCCCCCCGCACTGCTTGGGGTGGCAGAAAACCAGGAGCCGGCTCTGTCTATGGCCCACCAATGTTACCTACTTTCAGACTTCCAGCTCCTCAGCTCACATCTCTCTCCCTCCTGACGAAGGTATTTCCAGGCTGACCAGTTCCCTATCTATAGTGTGTGTTCCCAAGCAAGTCAGACTGACTAAGCAGGACTGTGTTCCTTTCTTTTCAGAGGTTACAAAAACAGGTCCACAATTATAAAGGTACCACATCGCTTTTGCTAAGCAAGCACATTTATTCTTAAGGTTAAAGCATTACAGATAGAACGTTAAACCCATAAAAACCTACATGTGTGCTAATAAGTTAACCAGAGATCACCCCTACTCCCAAAAGGGACCTGACAGAAGTCAGACCTTGAAACCCTAACCAGGGTTTTTCCTATGGTTACTGCCTAATCACCTTGGCTCAGAACAAGTTCACCCCTGGATGTTAGAGTCACTTTCTTATATAGCTTGGGACTCTGATCTTTTCTTCATGTAACATGTAATTAGCAGACCAAGGTCCTCTTCTCAGAGTGAAGCTTCGAAGGCTGAATTCTTGCATAACTGGAGGAAGTACATTTGCAGACACTCCAGATTTTCTGGGAAGCTGACTTTACTTTAAATGTTCATTTTTGTCTGGAACATTATCTCAGATAGTCCTTTGAAGCTCATAACTCTTCTCAGGGTTTACATTAGCCAGGTCTATATGCAATCCCACAATCATATGTACACATATGCTTTTTAATACAATGAACTCCTAAGACATTTCAACTTAATTCAGTAAACTTTGTCCAGGATATTGCAGGAAATTGCCATTTCTGTCACAGGCCGAAGGTCTAAAATCCATCTTCAGCCAACAAAATAAGCAATCTGATTTTCAAAGGTGCTAAGCACCCACAAGCTATCATTGAATCCAGCAGATGCCTGAATAGGAATGTAGACACGTAATTCAAGTCCAATAATTGAAAATATTGGTCCTTATTGTTATAGGGTAACCATTAGTTAATGCTGACATTTTAATAACCTTCACTGTAGGGATTTTCTTTTTTTACGCAGCTGATACTATTGCACCATAGTTAAGGTTGAGGTGAGCTTCCTGTATAAGACCTGATTTTTCTAAGGTTAGTAAAGTCTTCAGTGACAATCAGCTGATCCAATGTTGTTCCCAGTAAGAGGTTTGCAGCAGCTAAGGGCCAGATTTACAAAATATCTCAGCACCTGAACTGTGCTAATAACTGGTTGTTTGGGTCAAACTGAAAAAAGTTTCAGAACAATTTTTTTTTCAGGTTTCTTGGTGAAAACAACAACAACAAAAGTGAAAAAAATGGATTTCAAATGGAACAAAGTGTTATATTCAGCTGAAATGAAATATTTTAAAAAAATAAATAAATAAGGAAAATTCCAAACCCGAAAGTCAAATTTTAATTTCAGGAATGCTTCTTTGAACTGTTTTGACATTTCTTTTTCTTTCCAGACACTATTCACTTAAATAACCCAAATTCACAGGTCGTAGTGGTCAACCCTCATCTTCATTTTTCAATGAAAAAACTATTTGCACAGAAAATTTCACCTAGCAGATCCCATTTAGCCACTTCTGAAGGTGGTTGGATTTTGAGTGTAGCCTGTGAGAGCTGCTGAGGGCTGAGACAAAAATCTGTCTCTTACATGGAAGCAGGATCAGGCTCAATACAGATGTCAAAAACTTCTATAGAGGATGACAAAAAAATCCCTCTGAGTCTGAGCTGACATCTGTTGGAAGAACTGACCACTGAGCGTACAAGGCCATAAGCTACCCAAGACATACAATTATAAGAGAGGAGGAACGGAGAACACTTGGGAGTAATGACTTCAGCATTCCAAATTAAGGCTGATAGCTTTTATGACTGAATGGTGGCACTACAGCTCTGAGAATTTGCTTACTTTCTGCTAGCTCTGGGCTCCCATACAAAGGCTATTAAAAATAAGACCTGTTGCAGTTAATGGTCGTTTAACTGATTTTTAGCTGGACTAATGTTTCCAGTGAATGTTACTTTGGACTCTAGGATATGGCTGGATCTGTGCTTTTTTCCTCTTAAAAAAGGGAGGGTGCGGAGCAGTGAATAATATTACTGTACTGATTTACATAAATGCAGTTTATTGCAGACTCATTTTCCAGCGCTTGTATAAAGATGATTCAGTGCCAAGCTGTTCTTATGTTCAATAGCTTCTGGGATGCAGGGAGCACACTTCCCAATGGAGCCACATTAGAAGAACTGGAAATATTGCAATTTTTGTGCTAGTTCTAACCTAAATACTAGGACAATGACTCCCCAACAGCAGAAAAGTCTTATTAAATTGAAGCCCTGAGTCAAAGAAATCTGCTTGGCCAGATTAGCAGTCAGGTAAAGATCGTCACTGTTGATCCCTGTGTTTAAGTGTAGTCATCTCAAATTCTGGGAACAGATGGCATACATGATGTTAGTATTAGCCTAATATGCACTGTAGAAAATGCAACAATAAAAAGTAAAGTCATTGTTACTGGATTAAATCTGCTGATTTCACAGAAATAAAGCAACACTATGCTTTTAATTACTAACATTTTGTCCCTTTTCCTTTGTGTTCTGTGATAAATTATATGGGAAGCCAAGATTTTCAAAATGTAGGTGCTTAAAGTTAGGGACTAAAGTCCATATTTAAGTGCCTAAATATGGGACCTGCTTTCCAAAATGCTGAGCAATAAAGTCAGTCAAAATATTTAGAATTTTCATTTAAAAAATAAAGAAAAGAAAGAAAAGAAAAAGGAAGGAAGGTGCAATGAAATGTTCATGAGATTTTTCTTTATTGTTTGCCCAGATTTCTGTTTACTATTGACTTCAGTGGGGCTTCTCCATAAGGGAAGAATCAGAAATATTCTTTGACTGATGAGAGCCGCTAGTTTCTCAGCAATTTTGAAAACCTGCCATTTATTTAGGTGCCTAAATAAGAAGTTCAGTCTAGATCAGGGTCTCAAACTCAACTGGCCTTAGGGCCAGTGCCAGTCCTCAAATCCTCCCAGTGGGCCAATAGTGTCACTGAAGATGGTGTTCAGAAAAGAAAATATTTATATTGTATTTTTATATAGAATTTCTTAGAAATAATAAAACTGTTGTACAACTTTATACAATTCTTCGCCTGCCAGAGAGTTTCTAGTGTTTGCCAACCACCTGGCAATGCTTCAGTTCTGTCAGTTTGTTGATGTTTGGCCTCAGTGACTGAGCAGTTGAAACCTTCAGGATTGCAGCAAGGTGTGCATCAGATAGCTGTGTTCGGTATTTTGACTTGTTTATATTTATTGTGGGAAAAAGTGTTGGTGCTTCCATGGCTGACTCTGACCAGTAACTAGTCATGCTGCCTCTAGGGCTGACTCTGCCAAGATGATATCTTTGTCCCTCCTCCCAGCCAATGGGAGCTGCGGGGGGTTGTGCCTGCAGCAGACATTGCTGGCAGCATGGCTGCCTGCGTCTCTCCTCCATGGGGTGCAGTGGGGAGGTTCTCAGGCTGCAGATGGCCCATGGGCCGGGACTTTAAGACCCCTGGTCCAGATCCTCTAAGACAATGGTTCTGAAACTTTTGCAAGCCGAGAACCCCCATTTTGATTTTAAAATTTTCAGGGACCCCCTCAACTCCTACCAGTCAGCCCCAGGCCCCACCCCCACCCCACTTCTTCCCACCGCCTGCTCACTCCATCCCTGCTCCCTCTCTCACTCACTTTCCCCCACCCTCATCACTTTCACCAGGCTGGGGCAGAAGGTTGGGCTATGGGAAGAGGTGCAGGGGGGCAGGCCCTGGAAGGGAGTTTGAGTGTGGGGTGCAGGCTCTGGGCTGGGGCCGGAGACCCTCTGCACTCCCCCGCCACAGGCCACAGGGGTGTGCTGGCAGCTTCTGGGAGTGGCATGGAGCCAGGACAGACAGGGAGTCTGCCTTAGCTCTGCTAGACTTTTGCACTTAAAATCTCCGGGTTTGGCTTCAGTAGCCTCTAGGAGATAGAGGAAGGGGGAGGAGTTGATCAGCAGGTCCCATGGACCCCCTGGAATACCCTTTGAGAAATGCTGCTCTAAGATATTAATTTCAGTGGGAGTAAGGCACTTATATACCTTTGAGGATCTGGACCTTAGAACCTAATTGTAACCGCCCGCTCCCATTTTTGAGAATCTTCACCTGTGTTTCTATTTCAGGTGCTATACAGAGGTGCACCATAGAAACACCCACATCATAGCTCTGAGATCGTGTCTTAATACATTTGAAAAGTCCTCCCAATGCACGGTATAGTATACACTTTTCAGTAGACAAAAAGCCTACCAATCCTGGAAGAAGCAGGTCATGTTTAGTGTGATGCTTCACCTCATATTCTTCATAGAAATATGGTTATGGTATGAATATGGCAGGACTAAGATATACTTTATGCAAGATGGCTCCTGTAAGATATCATTGGAAAGGTTACGATTAACTGAATGTGATTATTCAATCTGTATGCCTGCATCATTTCTGCCTCTGAAGCTAGGAATGTTGACCATGTATCTGTGTTTCAGATGTTCTAGACAATGGACTGTGAAAGAGATTAGTCTTCCTGTGGATGCTCCAAATAGCCTGCGAGTAATCGCTGCTAGGACCCTGCAGAGACATCTGATTGAGCCACCTGGTAACGGACCCCGCCTTGGAATGCCAGTGTTTTTCCACTGGAAGACAAAGGGTTCCCACCATACACAAAAGCTATATAAGGCAGTAGCGTGACATCATTGTGGTTTCTCTTCTGCCTCCCCACCCAAAGAGACACTGGGAGACACCTGGAAACAAGAACTGAACTGGGGGGAGAAGAGTTGAGCCCAGGCTGGAAGGGTGACTAGCCTGTGAGTAATAATACCTGATGTTTCAAGCTGCAGGCCAATGCAGCTGACTTTCAAGAATCTTTGCCATCTGCCTGAAACAACATTTAGAGTGAGAAATTACTATTTGTAGTCAATTTCTTTAGTTTATTAAGTTTAGTCTGCGTGTTTTGTTTTATTTGCTCAGTAATTTGCTTTGTTCTGTTTGCTGTCTCTTATAAGCACTTAAAACCTGCCTTTTATAGTTAATAAAACTATTTTGTTTTGTTTATTATTAAACCCATTCTGTGCATTACTAACTGGGGAGGAAGAAGGTGTGCATATCTCTCTTCACTTTGAGGGAGAGGGCACATTTTTATGAGCTTGCACTGTGCAAATCTTTCTATACAGCACGAGACAGTATTATTTTGGGTTTATCCCCCAGCAGAGGTGTGCACGTGAGGGCTGGCTGAGTCCTCGCACACAGAGCTGACTTCAGTCTGTGTCTGCAGCTGGGTGTGGACCTACCTGCATGTGTGCTGCAAGAGGCCGGAGAGCCTAATTCAGCAAAAGAGGGACAGGGAATCCAGGCCTGTAGAGCAGGAGGGGCTCAGTGAAACCCCATGTCATAAACAGATAGCTAAGGGTTAATGTCTCTTTCACCTGGAAAGGAGTAACCTGAAACACCTGACCAGAGGACCAATCAGAAAACAAGACTTTTTCAAATCTGGGTGGAGGGAAGTTTTGGGTGTGAGTTCTTTGTCCTTTGTCTTGTGTCTGACCCTCTCGGCTATGAGAGTGATTTTTCTATCTCCTGGCTTTCTAATCTTCTGTTTCCAAGTTGTAAGTACAAGATAGTAAGACAATAAGGTTTATATTGGTTTTTTTTTTTTGTATTTACATGTATGTAGTTGCTGGAATGTTTTGAATTGTATTCTTTTTGAATAAGGCTGTTTATTCATTTTTCTTTTAAGCAATTGACCCTGTATTTGTCACCTTAATACAGAGAGACCATTTTTATGTCCTTTTCTTTCTTTTTTTATATAAAGCTTTCTTTTTAAGACTTGTTGGAGTTTTTCTTTAGTGGGGAATCCAGGGAATTGGGTCTGCAGCTTACCAGGGAATTGGTGGGAGGAAGAAGTCAGGGGGAAAATCTCTTTGTGTTAGATTTACTAGCCTGACTTTGCATTCCCTCTGGGTGAGGGGGGAAGAGAGATTAGCTCTTGGTACTTCTGTTTCCCAGGACTGGAAACGGGGAGGGTGGAGTCCCTCTGTTTAGATTCACGGAGCTTGCTTCTGGATATCTCTCCAGGAACCCAGGGAGGGAACACCTGGAGAGGAGGACGGGGAAGGGAAATGGTTTATTCCCCTTTGTTGTGAGACTCAAAGAATCTGAGTCTGGGGGTCCCCCAGGGAAGGTTTTGGGGAGACCACAGTGCGACAGGCACTGTATAATTCCTGGCTGGTGGCAGCTTTACCAGGTCCAAGCTGGTAACTAAGCTTGGAGGTTTTCATGCTAACACCCATATTTTGGACGCTAAGGTCCAGATCTGGGAAAAATGTTATGACACCCCAGTACATCAGGTGGCATCCCAGAAGAGGGGTCCAACTCATTACATTTGGTATCATAACTCTGCAATTTCTTGGTCCTTAATCCCTCTGTCACGCACCAAGGTAAATGAGGAAATACCATGTAGAAGGAGCTCCTCTCACAACGCTAGCACCTCCTGCTGATCATCTTGGGGATTTGCACTGCAGGTCGGAAGGCTCACTCCCAGTAGTGTCTCGCTCGCCATCGCTTCTGCTCCCAGACCCACGTCACTCCAAGGACCATGGCATTCTCTTCACCACACAGCCCTCCTTCTGTGTCGTGATCTGCATTCGGAGCATACATGTAGTCAGTGGATGCAGGGGTCTACTCCTTCGGAATCATTCCAGGATGTTGTTAATAGCTGTGGGGTTTTTTTGTGTATTGCTAAAACTTGCATCATATCATAGAGGCAGAACTCCCCCCCTCCCCACCGCTGGCTTCACTATTGAAAGAGAAGAGTGAAAAGGAATATTTTGCAAGTTCAACTGACAAACAGTTTTGCCAGACTTCTCTTATTTTGGATGTCTTATACCAACTTAACATTTAGAACTAGAATGAGGTGAATTTTTTTGTGCATTTTTTTTGCCAAAATGCAGAGTCAGCAACACAGAAACATTTAAAGAGTTTGTCTTGATTTCACCAAGTTGTCTCAGTTGAAAAATAACCTAAACATCCCAAAATAAAAAAAAAATCATGTTCATAGTATCAAAATGAAACATTTTGATTTGAAACAACTTTTGGCTTCATTTTTTTTTAAAGATAAACCAAAAATATTTTAAATGGTTAAAATGAAAATGAAACTTATTGTTCTGACAACATTAAAAAGTTTTGTTTGACCTGAAATTTTTTTTTTCAATATTTTTATTTTCCAATTGTTAAAAAATGTTTTTGGTTTGATCCAAAGTGATTTTAATTATTGCCAGTGAAGTGGAAAAAAAAAATCTGTCAATCGCGTAGCTCTAATTGCGACATTATAAGCAATATTGTTATTCTACCATTTTCATTCCTTTCATTGCCCATGTGAATTCACAGCATGAAGGGACAAAAAAGAAGAGGCTCTACTGTGCATGTTAGACTAGTGAGGAAAGCATTTTCTTCACTAGTCTTTCTCTGATAGTGTCTATCAGGGAGAGAAAGAGATACTCAATTATACCCACAGCAATGGACTTTCAGCTCAGCTTGGTTTTTCAATTCTATGAACAGTAGGAGGCTCAAGAGGAAACAATGAAGTGAAATCAGCAAACAGAGTCAACTTTTGATTCCTATGCCGTTTAAATCCAAATTATAATCATTTACAGAATCCAGACTAGCTAGATTTTCATTGTTTTCCAATTTCGGTTTTAAAAGCATAATCCATGAAAAGGCAACATTTTGATTTGAACGTGATCAATGCAGATGACCTTTGCTGCCTGCTTCTCTACTAATTGGACTCCAGGCAGCTGTTCACATTAAGAACAATCGAAGTACCGTAAACAACTCTGGAACTGAAAGGAGCAGAAACACTGAAACAGAAAATTAGTTCACCCAAATTAATTGTATCCAGGTATCCATGTGCCTCAACAGCTGTAGTAAGTGGTTCAAATCCTACTTCTGATGCTATGTTGAAAGTTCCATGTAAACAGGTGCACCTGTGGTCATTGGTAGTGCCCAACACAATGTGTTTTTATTATTCCTACAAAACCCAGGACCTATGTTACCTGTTCTTGAGCACCATCTACTGGCACCTCACTAGCGAACTAATTACATCTATACAGACATCTCCTATTTACACACTCTTGTAGCACCCTGAAATTCAAAGGGCTGTATCCTCAGCTGATGTAACTTAACATAGCTCCATTGAGCTACTGCAGTTTACACCGCCTAGGATTTGATCCCCAAAAGGTACATGCTTCAAAATAGTGTTGATCCGTACTTCCAGAGCCAATATAAGCTACAGGAAAAAAATCCTTAATGATGGATTTTTCTGTAATGCTTTTCCTAATTGTTGAAAGCAAGGCACCTGCAGACTGACAAATAGAACACAGCATATCAGGAATAACCTGATAAAAAGACGATAGTCATTTGGCCATTGGTGAAAAGCTGGAGATTGGTTGACGGAGTCCACAGTCACATCTGTTAGATCTTAGCATTCTGCCATTACCTCAAGAGACCTAAGGCTGAGTCTAGTAAAGAATCTATTTGACACAAAGCAAGTCTATTTGGTGCGATTATGGGGATAAAAGGCAGCTACAATAAAAACAGAGGGTGGGGGTGGAGAACTGCCACTCCAGTTAGGACTCACAATGCAAGTGGCAGGCATCTGATATTGGGATCTCGTAATAAAGAGAATGGGTGCGTGAAAAAATGTCTTACACTTCTGTGACTAGCTGTTTCTCTCCTGATAAAGCTGTCAAGTGTTCTTGGCATGATTTATTGCTCCTCAAGCTTAGCCGCTTGCCTGCCATTCCATGTATTTGCACTCGGTGGCAGCATTATTGCCAAAAAGATTCATCTTCTTTGTTAGGCACCTGCACATCTCTGGGGGTAAGACAAAGGACATTATGCACATTAGGGGATTTATACAGTGCATCTATCTTCATTCAGCGCTTGTCTTTACGTACAACAATTCCCAGGCACTTAAACTTATTCATCAGAAGAATGACTCAGATTTCTTCAAAGATGCCCACACTTAGTACATACTATAACTTACAGTGTGCAACCTGGAGAACCCAAAAACTGTTTGGTTCTCCTGGAAGTGCTCATGAAAGCTCCAAAGATGAGGCCCCTAAGGCACTCCAGGAGGAGTCTGCACTGTCCAAGCCATTCTAGGGTCTGAGAACTTATTAAGGCATTCCCAGCATGGGCCCACTTACCT
The DNA here is from genome assembly GCF_025201925.1 of Gopherus flavomarginatus. NCBI lineage: Eukaryota > Metazoa > Chordata > Testudines > Testudinidae > Gopherus > Gopherus flavomarginatus. The sequence goes on from NC_066619.1 coordinate 147,818,460, forward strand.
CGGACCTCAAGACAATGATTTGGTTCTGGATGCTTGTGGTACCAAGAGGTGGCTGAGCCACTGTCTCAGCTGTAGGTGCTTCCTGTAGGCCCTGGCACCAGTGGAGGAGTATGACTCTACCTTAGGAGAGTAAGGGTGGCACCACAAAGCTTCAGGTTTGGTTAGGTCCTACTGGAATACCTTTGCTCTCTTAGGGCCTAATTATGGCCTGGCTTGCAGGCTCATGCAAGTTGGTAAAGGAGGCATAAGATGCACCCTCTTGGCTGGCTACCTGTACTGCTACTCAGAGTGGGAAGGGTGCAGGCTGTGAAGAGCCGCTATGTCACCCTCAGGTGGGTGAGAAGGGGCATCACAGCTATGCTGGCACATGGGCAGATGTACGCTGTGTCAGGTGTAGGCCCAGTGCATCTTATTCCTCTTTGTAGCACCAGGGAACCTGAACTAATTGAGTGTGAGCTCACCAATGAGAGAAACAGGTTCTCAACAAGGCCCTTTGTACCATCAGGAAATGTCACCGTTCTGATATGGAACTTCATCCATCAGATCATTCATCAGTCCATGGCTTGGGGCTGAGCCATCTGCTAACAATTCAGAGGTCAGAACACAGACAGTTCGACAAAACTCTGCTCAGGCAATATGGCTGGGAATCATGGGAGAAGAGCCCTCCATTGGAGATTTCCAGCTAGGGTGATCAGATAGCAAATGTGAAAAATTGGGATGGGGTGGTGGTGGGAGGTAATAGGAGCCTACATAAGAAAAAAGACCCCAAAATTGGGACTGTCTCTATAAAATCGGGACATCTGGTCGCCCTATTTCTAGTTATTTGTGCTATTGATCAGATCAGAAGCTGAAAACATCTTCTCTCTTGCATAATTACTTCCTGTCCAAACTAAAGCCAAAACTTGGAGAGGTCTGCAAAGAATGAGTGGGAAAAAATAAATAAACTTGTTGAAAAAAAGGTTTAAGCTGATTTCAAGTTTGGAGCAAACTTCTGGTCAATTCATTTCCAATCAAAATCCAGTTTGCATCCCGTCTATATAGAGACACAATTTTCTTTATAAAGGACTAAATTGTTATGGTCCTTACTAAAGCTGGGTATGCTACTCCTTGAGTATTTCATTGGTTTCAATAGGACTATGCACAGGGCTAGTGCTTCCATTCAGGAGACCTAGGTGGTCACCTAGGGCACCAGGATTTGGAGGGGGGGCATTTTGCCGCTCTGAGAGGCAATTCGGCGGTGGGGTCTTCTGCGCTCTGGGTCTTCTGCGGCAATTTTGCAGCGGGTCCTTCACTCGCTCCAGGACCCGCTGCTGAAGTGCCGCGAAGACCGGGAGCATGGAAGGATCCCCCCACCGCAGAATTGCTGATGACGAACGGGAGCGCGGAAGGACCCCTGCCTAGGGTGCCAAAAACCCTGGCGTCGCTCCTGACTAGGCATGGCATAAGATACCACTGGATGTAAGGGGATCAGAATATGACCCTATTTTTTCCATGAAAACAATATAAAAATCAGACAGAAGCTGGTTGAAAGTTGGCAAAAGATTTTTGGTAAAGAAAAATATGGAGACATCAACTTTGAGTGCATTTCCTCCTCACCCTACATTTCGTCACTGATAGAGAAAATATTTTCTCTATCAAACTTTATTATCCATAATACAGTAACACTCAGGCCACGTCCAGACTACCCGTCTAATCTAGACGCGATATATTGATCCTCGAGCGCGCTTATATCGATTCCGGAACTCCATCAACCCCAACGGAGTTCCGGAATCGACAGGGAGAGCCGCGAACATCGATCCTGCGCGGTGTGGACGGGTGAGTAATCCGATCTTAGATATTCGACTTCAGCTACGTTATTCACATAGCTGAAGTTGCGTATCTAAGATCGATTTCCCCCCCCCAGTGTGGACGTGGCCTTAGAAGCTTCACTGCACATACATGTGACAAGGGACGTACACATAGCAAGTGCCCCAAAGATTTCACAGACAAAACAGGTGAGATGGACAAAAGAGAAACAGCATCAGCGAGACAAGTGTCTTATGCAAGGTCACACAGCATGTCAAGCCAGTGCCAGGAACAGACCCTCTGTCTGAGTCCAAGGCCTTTTCCGCTATACCATACTGCCTCTCAGAGCTGTGCTTGTCCATTCTTTCAACAATTGCAGATTAACTGGAGGTGTGTGAAATTTCTAGCTTCTCAGCCTTACACATTCTGCCATTAATGGTATGCTATGCGTATGTCTGTACCTATATCTTGCAATTTGAAGGGCGATTTAATTCATCTACTCATTCCAGCAAGCAGATTTTACAAGAGAGGCAGATCTCTGTGTTAGAACTGTAGAAATACCTTTCTACATATTAGAAATGCCTTTCTACATATTTTCTTGCCAGTGCAATGTGGCAAGAAAATAGAAGGTGAGGCAAATTAGCTACTGCCTGGTGACATCTCCAGCATTTACTAATGGTTAGTCAAACCTGCTTTATGTAGACACTCTTCTAGCCAGCAAGGCTCAGATCCTTAAAAGTATTTAGGTGCCTAATTCCCTTTGAAATCAATGGGAGTTTGGAGCCTGATTACTTCTGAGGATTTGGTCTGTCTATTTTTTTGTTTAAGTTGAATCACGGCCCAAATAGCAATCTCTGAATTATAATGGGTGAGATCCTCAACTCTGGTAAATCAATGTAGTGTCCCTGACTTCAAAAGAACTACTCCAATTTGAAGAAACTGAGGGTCTAATCCCACACATTTTATCCACCTTCATTAGTGTTACTTTACTCCCATTCTGATTCCGAGAGCCTCACTGACACAGAATAGTACAATCCACCACAAATAGATCTATTAATGTGCTATGCATAATAAATAAGGGTATCAGAATCTGTCCCTTTGATTTCTGTCTTCTACCCAGCTTTGATTTCAGATTACCTGAAAAAGAGTACCTTTAATTTCTATAATATTTATCTTCACAACAGAAATAAGGAAGCAGATAGAAACAAAGATGCTATGAAGATGTTTTCAGGTCACTGCTCCATCTGATTAGTGTGGAACTGAATTTATGGAGATGCAATTTGTGAGTGACTTTGATACAAGGCAGACCAAAGTCTTTTGGTTTTAGTCAAGAGGATCGAAGGACACATTTAATGGAGCACAGATCTGAAGCCCCACACTGTGTTTATTCCCTTTGTATGCTTGACAAATACACCTTTAAACTGCAGGAGTATCTCCCTGGTTTGCACTAACAAGATTCACAGAAAGCACAAGAGCAGCCCAATAATAGAAGAGTAAAGACATTGCATTACAAAATGTACTTATTCATTCAGAAAAAAAAAAAAAAAAGTTCTGTTTCTCCTCTGATTTGCACTGTTTTTAAAACCAGATCCTCAGCTGGACTAAAACTGCATTGCCTTCTATTGGCTTTACTGGAGTTATTCCTGATACACACAGGTGCAAATGAGAAAAGAACCAGGTTCAGTGCATTTTATTAAGAGGCCTCACTATAGAACTATCTCTGTGATACATTTTTTTCCCCCGATAAACAGAAAAGGGAGCCAAGTAAAATCTGAAATATAAAATAGGAAGATAAGTGAGATTTTTTACTCTATTTAGTTGAATGATTGTATAGTTCAAGCTGCATCATTGTTCTTCATTCATGCAAAATAATTATTAGGCAAGCAAAATTTCCTGCCATATCCTCAGAAGACCTTATAGAACTAAGGTTAAGTATCTTTGGGGTCCATTTTATTAAAAGACCGGTTTATGTATTATGGTGGACCAGGATTATATGTAACTATTCTTGAGCAGGGAGCTGTGACAAATATAAGGCCGGGGTGATCAAAGGACTATATGAACAATGTGCCATACAAGAATGGGATTTTGGGGACAATACTTGTGAAGGGGATTTCCTGCACATTGTCCTCCTCTGCTTACCCAAAACCTAGCCCAATAGGGGGCCTTTATCTGCTGATCACCTGTTACATGAGGCAAAAAATCAAAAGCCAAAGCTGTATCAAAGACATATGGAATTATTCATGCCTGTTCTCATACTGATATGAAGGAGTTTTGAACTTGTAACCAGAGAGAAGATCCAGTTTTGAAAGACTGACACCTACCAGAGCCCAAGGCTCTGAGGTGGGATGACCTTTGGTAAGCATTTTAGAATTTGTGTAGTTTTTTTAAAATTATTTTTAATATGATTTCTCTGTAATGCTTTCACCGAAGGATTAAACATGCTTGCCTCAAAAGAGCTGTGATGTAACTTGAAATTGCTGGCAATTGCATGGTTCAGGAGTCTCACTTGCTGGCAGGGAAATGTATAGCCTGAAAAATCCCTGTTAGGAGGTAGGGAGACAGAGGTGATAGCTGAGGAGCTTGGAGCCTAGAGTGGGTGCCCTCAAGAGACCACAGGGGGAGTACAAGTGCCATTGCTCTGAACTGTGACAGAGTGCATTATATTTTCTAATTAAAATTAAACACTTTTTAATTAAGCAAACACTTTTCATTGTGAAGTGCAAAGTCCTATGATCCAGATCCTCACTTGGAATAAACGGCATAGCTCCATGGAAGTCAACACAACAATACCAGTTTACACCAGCTGAGGACCTGAACTCTGCTCTTTTAAGTAAAAGATTTTGAGGAAATACTCCACTCTAAACTCCTGTAAGTTGCTGAGTTTAATTGGGCCTTAGCTGGCACTGACCTGGGTTCTTCCTGCTTTTTAACTATTGGCAAGAGAAAGCAGGAACTCACAGATGGATGATCATTTTCTCTATTTGCTTCTGCCTGCCATTTCTTCATCATTCGCTTCTGTCTTTAGGGCCCTTATAAACATTTATTGCTCCTTAAACACCAGAGAAGTTGTCGTGAAATGTGCTTTTGTGTTTCAGGCTTTTACAGTCTAAAATCTCTTAACCTGAAGAGGTTTTCAGAGAACTGGATTGGTTTGAAGTGCGCTCCATTGCAAGCATCTGTGAAGCACTGAGCTTAATCAGGTTCTGACCTGTGGTTCTGACTGTGTGCCAGGATCAGACATCACAGTGGCTGAATGGCAGTGTTTCATTTGTGTTTCCCTTTAAGGATGGTATTGGTGACTGGAAACTTACTGCTGAGGAACCTCTTGAATTTTTGCAGACAATGGCTGGTATGACACTGCTTGAAATTCTTTTTAGCATCCGAGGCTGTAGCTGTGAATGACCAAAGCCACACTGGAATTACAAAGATAAGTCAGAGGATATGGCATTCATATTCTTCAGCACTGGTAGAATCATAGAATATCAGGGATGGAAGGGACTTCAGGAGGTCAGGTAGTCCAGGGGTCCCCAACATGGTGCCTGCGGGCACCATGGTGCCAGCTGGGGCATCTAAGTGCACCTACGTACTGGCCGGCGGACAAGCATCTGCTGAAATGCTGCCGACAAGCTGTGTCATCCAGAGGCGTCGCTGCCAAAATGCCGCTGATTTTCAGCGGTATTTCGGTGGCGACGCCTCTGGATGATGCTACTTGTTGGCAGCGTTTTGGTGGCGACACTCATTAACGTTGCCACTTTTCGGCGAATTTTGGCGGATGCTCGTCCGCCGCCACAGTCGTCCATGGCTCATCGTCTGGAGCCTGCCAGACGAAAAAGGTTGGGGACCACTCATCTAGTCCGACTCCCTGCTCAAAGCAGGACCCGTCCCCAGACAGATTTTTGCCCCAGATCCCTAAGTGGTCCCCTTACAACCCTGGGTTTAAGCATGCCAATGCTCAAATCACTGAGCTATCCCTCTGTCCTCTGATGTCTCAGTCCATAACAAATCATCAGGTGCAAGCTGGACAGGAGGCATATTGATGGAAATTGTAACATGGCCAATTCCAGCCCTTGTGAACAGCTCCAGCTGCATGTAGAGATAGTATAGGAGCTGCAAGGGACTAGGAAAGAAATATCCCAGTGCAGTAGCAGTGTAGTGATGTTGCAACTGGTACTATGCTGGTTCCTCTTGCAAGCTCTGGAGACAGAGGTATACTGAGGACAGTCTGAAGCCATAAGGAGATAGATTTGCAAAGGGAGGAGTGCGTGGGGAGGGGTTGAAGGAGTAGCCATAACAAATCTTAGAGTGTGATCCATGGTTCATTAAGTCCTTCTTGGTGGTCCACAGAATTGAACATTTTGCACAGAAATGAGGATTAGAGTTTTGTGAAGAAGGGCCGTGCGGGCCACAGACACCTGCCATATGCTGTTTTTGCATTGGGACAATGTGTTCTCTCTGAAAAAGTTTGTCAACCACTGAGCTTCAGAAAAAAGATATTGCCAGAGATAAGTCTAGCAGAGTCCCTACTGAATTGGCTCTCTTTTGGCTCATTGAGCAAAACAATGGTGGGGCCTAGTTTGGGCTAAATCTATAAAGGGATTTAGGTACCTAAGTCCAAAAGTTAGACCTCAAAACCCTTGCTTATCTGCCACCTAACCTTGTAGGTTCTTAAAGTCTCTGGGCATCTAAGCTTCCACTGGTGGTCATGCACAAACCCACCCAAATCCTGACAATGGCTAAGCCTAAACCTAAGCCTTCCCCCTAGAATCTCACTTGGGGTTAGATAGGAGGAGGAGACAAGAGTTCTCAAGGAATTCAGATATTAAATTGCAAAACTGCTATCTATGCCTCTGTACTCAATGACTGACAGATAGCTAATGTAATGACGATTTTTACAAAAGACTCCAGAGGCAAACCTGGCAATTACAGTCCAGTAAACCTAACTTTAGTACTAGGCCAATTGGTTGAAACTACAGTAAAGAAGAGACTTATCAGACACAAATGAACACAATTCGTTAGGGGAAGTCTCAACAACTTTTGTGAAGGGAAATATTGTGTCATAAATCTATTCGAATTCTTTGAGGGAGTTGACAAAACTGTAGACAAGGGGATCCAGTAGATGTAGTGTACTTGGAATTTCAGAAAAGCTATGAACTTACTAATATATCATGTTAAGAAAGTACAAGGCCAAAATCTCAGCTGATATGAATCACTATGTGCTGATTTACCCCAGCTGAGGCTCTGACATTGTGTTTGTTTTGATGAGCATGAGATGGGATACACTCTGGGTTTTACTCTGAACATAAATAGCAGGAGCATAGTGACCTTTTAGTTGTTTGGCCTTAATTTCTTGACTGCAGCCGTATGCTTCAATCATGTCTAGATAGAATATATCTCCTTGGAAGACCAATTGGCACTGATTGTCCTGGAATATTGCCTTGTGATGGTGGTGCACCAAGGGCAGGGAGAGACTGGCTGTGAAATAGTTAAAAGTTGACAATATCATTTTAAAAAGTGTTGGTGTAAAGACTTCATTAAAAAGTAGTGACACTCCACTGAGAGCTCATCTGGCCCAGGGGCCATTTGCTGTTGAAGATCTTTAATAGCCAGCTCAGTTCCTCCTGTATGATTCGTTCATCCAATATATTCCTATCAATTTGACTGAGCTTGGAGACAGGAAGGAAATTTAAAAACTTCTGTAAGTTGCCGGCACCTTTTGGGATCTCTGGCATACAGAGTTTGATAAATCTTGACAAATTCAGACTTGAGGATAGAGTTTTCAAAGCGGTGCATGGGACTGGGTGGTAATGGGTGTCATTTGGCTAAACCCCTTGTCATAAACAGATAGTTAAGGGTTAATGTCTCTTTTACCTGTAAAGGGTTAACAAACTCAGTGAACCTGGCTGACACCTGACCAAAGGACCGATCGAGGGACAAGATACTTTCAAATCTTGGTGGAGGGAAGTCTTTGTTTGTGCTGTTTGTTTTGTTCTTTGTTCGCTCTTGGGGCTAAGAGGGACCAGACGTGCAACCAGATCTGTCGCCATTCTTTCTAACACAGTCTCTCATGTTCATAATACTAAGTACTAGCTAGAAAAGGCGGATTAGGTTTATATTTGTTTTCTTAATTTGCAAATGTGTATTTTGCTGGAAGGATATTTTACCTCTGTTTGCTGTAACTTGTATCTTAGGCTAGGGGGGAGGGAGTCACTCTAGTCTATGTATAAGTTTAGACTTTGTAAACATTTTCCATCCTGGTTTTACAGAGATAATTTTTATTTTTTTCTTTCTTTAATTAAAAGCTTTCCTTTTTAAGAACCTGACTGATTTTTTTCTTTGTGTAAGACCCAAGGGGATTGGGTCTGAACTCACCATGGAGTGGTGGGGGGAAAGAAGGGAGAGGAAAGGTTAATTCCTCTCTGTTTTAAGATTCAAGGAGTTTGGATCACAGTGATCTCTCAGGGTAACCCAGGGAGGGGAAAATCTGGGAGAGGGAAAGGAGGGGGAATGGTTTATTTCTCTTTGTTTAAGAAGGTTTTTGGGGGACAGGAAGTGTACCAAAACAGTATATTTTTGGTTGGTGGCAGCGCTATCAAATCTAAGCTAGGAATTAAGCTTAGAAGGGTACATGCAGGTCCCCACTTTTTGGACGCTAAAGTTCAAAGTGGGAATAATACCTTGACGTCCCTGAAGAATGATTTCAAAGTTTACCCCTCACTGTCTGGATCTTTCATGAGGCCATGTTACTGCCTCCCAGAATAAATTGCCTTTATTTGAGCTCACATAATTCACTGATATTCTGCTACTTTGTACTGTCAAAGAACTATTTGATTTGGAGATTATGAACTAAGTCCACAGATGATGTAAATTGCATGGCTCTTGATTTCAATGGAGCAACACTGCTTTATACTAGTTGAGAATCTGGCCCTTTACCGCTTCCTTCCCCTAATCTGCTGTCACTTATTTTTCCAGCATGTTTCTATTTCAGAATTAGTTGAGGATAGCTTGTTCACCCTAAAGGTAGACAGGTATGGTTGTGTGCATTTACCTAATTGCTCTAGGGGCCTAACTTGTGAATCAACTATTCTACAGGTGCCCTATGCAGAAATGAACCTTTGGCATGCCCTGTCATGACTGGACATGCCGCGGCAGGCTTCCCTTCTCTAGTGCTCCCTGCCGATGATCACCCTGGGCCTCCAGTAGCCTGCTTCTCTTCATGGCTCAGCCCTCTAGCCACATCAGGTTTAGTCCTACCCTTTCTGCGGTAACAAAGTCCAATGCAAACAAATGTCTTATCCGTCCATCTGGTCTGTTGCCCCTGGATTCTGGGCCCAGTGGTCCATACACCCATTACTAGGGGGTTCCAGTAGTTCATATCCCCTTCACACCACTTTGCCAATGAACAGCTCATTCAGAAACCCAGACCTGTCCTCTGCAGCGGCTTCCAACCAAGCCTATCAGCAGGTCTCTTGCACAGCCTCTCTACAGTCACCCTTCATTCAGGGCTGGATTGGCAGGACTTCCCCAATAAATCCCAAACCAAAAATATAAACAAGCCCACTTCCGCTCTCTTTGGGCCTGACATTTCCTGCTTCTTAACTTCCTGTCTGCTCTGTTCCCCTACTGAACACCTCCAAGGACTCTCTCCCTGGAAATCCAGATCCTGCTCTTTTATCAGCATTCACCACCACAGCCTTCTCCACTCTGTAACAGGGTGCCACTCACTTCATGCGAGCACCTTCTAGCCAGGCCTGCACTCTTCACAGCTTGCACTGTTTGTGGTGCCCACTGTCAGTTGTTCTGGGCTTATAGTGACTCACTCCCCTCCAGCCGAGTTACACACAGTCTGTGTGAACCACAAATAGAACAGACCCCTTCTGGGGTATAAGTCCAACAGGGCCTTCCACAGTGCCCTCAACAATAGCTTTATCTGTGGCCCTGTCCCTGGGCTCAGGCCTCAGTTACTCCAGTGGGTCTATCACCAAACCCTCCATTACCAATGTCAACAGTCCCTCTGCAGGCAAGGTTTCAATTGTCTCTCAACCTTGGAATCATAGAATACCAAGGTTGAAAGGGATCTCAGGAGGCATCTAGTCCAACCCCCTGCTAAAAGCAGGACCAATCCCCAGATAGATTTTTGCCCTAGATCCCCCTCTCAAGGATTGAGCTCACATCTTTGGGTTTAGTAAGCTAATGCTCAAACCACTGAGCTATCCCTCCCCCTTGGAATGGGCTGAGTCCCCAGCACTTCCTTCCTGGAAACTCATTGCCTTTGGCAGCCTTTCTCTGACCCCAGCTCTGCAGCTGAGTCACTGTTCACATCAGTTCCGTTCCAGGAATGTATATCCGAATCCACAAATGCTGACCCTCTTCTGGTCTTCAGCCTCTTTCTCCTTCTTCCCATGTGGCTCCTTCAGCTTTGGCTTTGCCCTTTCTTTAGGCTTCTTCCAGCTGAAGTTGAGGCAGCTGGTCAGGAACTCTTTCTTGCTCCCCTGGCCCCTGCCAGCAACTGCTCTGTCCCTGGTACTGTAGCTCCTTCAGTCAGCCTTGTTCCTCTAACTCTAGGCAACAACACTTTTAGCTAGGCCTGCAACACTCTGATTGGCTGCTTCTCCCGCTGTGTCTCTATGCAGTCTGGAAGACCCACCTCTAGTGTTCTTTCTGGGGTGGGATGTGGTAGGACCACGAGGCCTGGTATACTTCATCACACACTCCCATGTCTTGCTTGTCCTTCTGCTAGACTTTTCTAAAAAAGGAAGAATCCCATGACTAACCCTACTCCTAGTCTTCCTCCATGACTTTCCTGGTCTTTTTTCTCTAGTCCCAGACAGTAATATCTAGTAGCCATGGTCCTGGACCAGGCTCCTGTTGTGCAAGGGGCTGTACAAACAGCAAACAAGAAAAGAGACTGTGAGCTCTTTGGGGTAGGAACAAAGTATGAATCAAGAGACAGACAGGGGAGCACTTGGGAACAATGAGACCATACTGGCAGCAAGTGTCTCAGCACGCTAGCTGCCTACTGTTGTCAATGCAGGTATCATGGCAATGGAGTTTTAAGCAGCAATGCCAAGGAGGTAGCTGATCTATGCCTGAAGGAGTGTCTTTGAACATGATTTTGAAAGTATGGTAGTGCTGCAAATGAGTCACCAAGAGAACAGATTGTCAGGGCAGATCGTAGCTACCCAAAACTGTTCATTGTGAAACCCAGTGTTAAGGCTGATGCAGATTTCCAGGCTGACACAGCAGTTTGTTTTAGGAGACCTTGTGTGCCAGGCAAGTGGAATAACAGAAGTGAGCCCTGCACAGTGGAGCTGAGAGAGAGAGAGAATGCCATCTGCTGAATAGCTCCTATATCCCACTCCTTTCTATGAACTGCAGCCTTGTTTCTGAAGCCACACCTTCACTGAAAAGGGTGGCTGCTGCTTACAATGTGTGGAAGGGGCATGGTCTAGAAGTTCAGCTTTTCCGCACTTTAGTATTCTCAATACTGGCATGTTATTGGGCATTGGAGTATCAACACTTGAAACAAGTCTGCAGCTCAGCGGAATAACAGGCGCTCTAGAGTGGAAGAGTTCTGTGGAGTGTCATACTGAGATAGTCATCCTAGATGACCTACATGTCCTGTATTGAACAAAGCAAGGACAGTTCAGTACGTCTTTATGGTCTTTCCCCAGAAGAACTGCAGCACCTTTCTTTGGCACCAGCAAAAAGAAAGAGACAGTATATTAAAAAATATGAGCATCGCTCCTAGTTTGTATGCAGAGGAGCAACTTCAGTTTTCTGGGAGAGATTCTGTATTGCAACTTTAAGAGGCCTAGCATAAACCAAACAGAGCTGCAGCCCAGGGCAAGCAGGGAGGAGGTGAAAGAGATGGTCGCCTTAAGCTACCTTTGCCTCCTCCTGATCCTGGGCTGCTCTGGGGCCTGTCTATGATATGATAGCCTCCCCTGCAATATCACAGACCTCTACAGGGCTTGTGAGGGGAGGCAGCTTTGAAGCTGTCTTCCCCCAGCTGGATATGGGCTTTTTGGGCTCCCACTGCATTACTCCAGCCCTTTTACTGGGCATAAAGGGGTCACAACATGGCCGAGGATGTGATCTTCTGTGTGCAAGTGCACATCAAAGTGTTTGTACCTCATTCCTGAGAGATCACCAGCATGCCTAGTCCTCAGCTGTCCCTGCAGCTACATGCTTGCACACCTGCCGATATAGGCAAAGGTCAGTGCCTGAAGAATATGCAAGTTTCTGAGTCTCACCATAATTTACTCAGACCCAAGCACTGAGAACAAGATAACCCCTTTGTGGGACCTCTCTTAGTCACTCCCGTTACAGAGTACACCCACCCTCAGTCAGCTTCTTCACAGCTAGCCCCTTTTTATTCATTCCTCTCACCTCAGAGAAGTTAACAGCTGCTGTCCTCATTCTCCACCATCTGAGAGAGTTCCTATCTCTGGGATCACCTCCTTTCCGCTGAGCTCTGGTAGCCTTTTATCAGGCACAGGTGCTTTTCTTAATGGATTTATGGTAGGTGTTGTGGGAGGAGTGAGTCCTAAGGAGGCATCTGATTCAGAGGACAGGAGTGGCTTGGTAGTCCAGAACTGGGAGGGCATTTCATATGTAGTGAAGGCTGCCATGAGATTGTCAGAGAAATGGAGAAAGGAGGCATCAAGGCTGGGTATCACTGGCAGAACAGAGATGACATGATCAGAGAAATATAAACTAGATAGGTATCCTATAACTGCCTACCCCAGAGTTTCTTGCTTCTTTCTCTGAAGCATCTGGTGCCAAGCATGGTCAGAAACAGGATACAAGGTTGATGGATCTTCTTCAGTCTGTTGATTAGTTTAGTCTGGCAGTTTGGAGGCTAAATACCTCTGGGCTGAAGTGGTGAAGATGTAAACTAGTTCAAATAGCAGTTCAGTGGCACCTGTCCACCGTCAAAAAGTTTTGTCTACACTGGAGTGGCATGCACGGTGCATGTGGCTACGTGCCAAAGTGAGTAGCAGGCTGCTTCCGCACTGCAGTCAGTAGCTCCATGCAGTAGGGAAAGGCTCTGGAAGTGGGAAGACAGCGGGACCCTACTGTGCTAAGAATAGCGGGGAGGCACTTGCTCAGATATGTAGAGAGCTATGTAGGATTTATTCCCTAAGGTGTCATCATATATTTATTCTACTCACCAACATGCCTCCCTGTCTACACTGCTATTTCTAACCGTGCTAGGAGTATGTGCAGTGTTTGTACTCTACATACCGGACAGCCTAAGATGCAATACAGTGAGCAGCCCGCTCCTTATAGAGGTAAGTAGAGGTTATCGCTGTGCAATATAAGGAACTGGTTGCACAAAGAATCACTCTTCAATGAAGAAGATGAAATGTGAAGAGAGACAATGATCATTACAAACAAATATCTGCGTGACTCAGCTACCAGCAAAATATGCAACAAGGCGTCTTAATGTGAAATATGGACCTTGATCAGCAAATTATCCAGCGTGAACATTAAAATATGCAATGTGATCTCTGACGTGTATTAAATATTAAAGTCTGAATTTTGATTGTTAAATAATCTTTACTGAACAACTCAATTATGCACCTGGGATGACTTTTGTTCGAGCAGCATGTTGTATTTTGAAGGTGGCTTTTCTGAGTCTTGTGTGGTCATATGAAGATTGCGTCCCCTTCCCCTGGAGGTTCCAGCACGACTTTGCATCTGCTTTCACTCTACGGTGAGTGGGGTTTTAATAAGGAGATCAGATGTTTAGCTGACAGGTTTGCAGCTGAAAGCGTACCACAGATCTCCTGTATGTCTCCTCCATCCTCTCTCTGGCTTAGCTCTGATGATATTCTGTTTCCTCAGACTTCAGAATAATACAAACATAGACAGACAGAACTGCTTTTATTGATAGGTGAATGAGTCAATACCTCAATTGAATATACACATTCTAGGAACCCCTGAGAATGACCCAACCGACATGTTTTATCTCGATATTATGAAAGTTCTAAATACTTGAATTCGATTACAGAGGTACCTCTACTGAGATCAGGGCCCTTTTCAACCAGCCCCTGTTCACTCACATGGTAGGGACAGTCCCTGCCTGATAGAATTTACAGTGTGAACAGAGGCACAGAGAAGGGAAGGCAGTTGCTCACGGTTGCTCAGTAGATGAATGGCAGAGCTAAGACCAGTACACAGGTCTCCTGAGCTTTAGGCCGGTTGCTCTAGCCACTGGGAAATGCTACTGTTGGCTTAAATAAGCTAAATGTGCATGAATTCATTTCTGACTGTGGTGTGAATGAACTGCAGACATAAAGATGGATTAATAGCAAGCTGCAATATTCCAGAGGACAAATTCTCATCTCCATTATATCGTTGGGTGACCCCAATTTCCCATCAAGAAGCATTTTACCCTGAAAGAAAAAGAGAAAGTGGAGCCCTGCCCCCTCTCCACACTGGCCTGTTGAGTAGTGCTAGAACCTTTGGGAGGGCAGAGCTGGGGACAATCTGTGCCTCTGGGCCATCCTAATGGATGGTGCAGGGTGCACAACCCCATGTACCTTGAGTGTGCCATTTGTTATAGTTTGAGTGTGTCACCAGTTGCGGTGCAGTTCCACTTTGCCTGCTGCTCAGGGCTTTGTGCACAATCTAGGTTTGCTCCTATATAGGAAATTCCTGTCTGTATCCGGATGAAACTCATTTGCAACATTATGAACTTCATAGGTTGTCTCTCCTCCTTCCTGTCCCCACAATATTAGCATCCCTTTGTTATGTCCCTGTCATAAACAGATAGCTAAGGGTTAATGTTCTTTTACCTGTAAAGGGTTAACAAAAAGTGACCAGAAACACCTGACCAGAGGACCAATCAGGAAACAAGACTTTTTCAAATCTGGGTGGAGGGAAGTTTTGGGTGTGAGTTCTTTGTTCTTTGTCTTGGTTCGGTGACCCTCTCGGCTCTGAGAGTGATCTTTCTATCTCCAGGCTTTCTAATCTTCTGTTTCCAAGTTGTAAGTACAAGGATAGTAAGACAATATGTTTATATTGTTTTTTTGTATTTACATGTGTGTAGTTGCTGGAATGTGTTAAATTGTATTCTTTTTGGATAAGGCTGTTTATTCATTTTTTCTTTTAAGCAATTGACCCTGTATATTGTCACCTTGATACAGAGACCATTGTATGTCTTTTTCTTTCTTTTTATATACAGCTTTCTTTTCAAGACCTGTGTAAGTGTTTTTCACTGGTTAAGGCTAAGAAACGAAGGGAGGGGGAAAATCTCTTTGTGTTAGATTCACTAAGCCTGACTTTGCATACCTTCTGGGTGAGGGGAGAGAGAGATTGATCTCTCGGTACTTGTGTTAAAGGACTTGAAGCAGGGAATCTCCGAGAGTACCCAGGGCGGGGAAATCTGGGAAGAGGTAAAGAGGGTGGAATCCCTTTGTTTAAATTCATGGAGCTTGAATCTGTATATCTCTCCAGGAACCCAGGGAGGGAACACCTGGAGGGGAGGAGGGAGAAGGGAAGTGGGTTATTTCCCTTTGTGGTGAGACTCAGGGCATCTGAGTCTTGGGGTTCCCCAGGGAAGGTTTTGGGGAGACCAGAGTGAGCCAGACACTGGAATTTTTCTGGCTGGTGGCAGCGATATCAGATCCAAGCTGGTATTAAGTTTGGAGGTTTCATGCTAGCTTCTCATGTTCTGAACTCTAAGGTTCAGATCTGAGTAGGAGAGTTATGACAGTCCCACTGGCTACTTAGTTATTGTTAGATTGTTTTCTACTGGCTTGACTATTGCCCTCCATTACCTCCCTTCATGTTTTTCCCCAGTATGCTTTAGTGCTGGCTAAATTATCTGGATTTTTGTCTACTGTGCTTCTCTACTATTGTCTTCTTTGAAGTCAACTGTTGCTTGCCCAGAAGAACACTTTGGGAGACTAAAGGGACAATCTAGAAGTATTAATAGAGCAGTCTTTGGAAACTACTACTGCTACTACAGAAACAAAAACAAACAGCACAATATTTAGGCACAAAAGAAATATTTTCCCCCAATCGCACCCACTTTCAGTGCAATGTCCTTCAACGGCAAACTGCTCCCCTTGGGGGGATGGAGTAGACCTATTCTAGTCTCTGTAGCTTCTTATCCGACCCTCATCAGTGTAGTATGAGTATCTGCCAACAGTGCACCAAGTGACATGATTAACATCTGTCATGTGTTGTTCCTTCTTTCTCCCTCACGTCCAGTGGAGAAATGTGTGTGCAGTGGTTTTGTTTTCATAGGGTTTTATTTTTGTTATGAAAATGCACAGTGCCCTGTGTTTATATCAGAGAAGGCAGGTCAAAGAAGTTCCCCTTGCACTTGGGGCAGAAGTTGGTGAGGTTTGGGATGGTCCTTAGTTCCTGGGAGAGCTGGATCCATGGTCCGGGCCTGGCCCCTAAGAAAGCTCTGTGTCCTGCCCAGATGAGCCTTATGCTTCGTTCCATTGTGCCTGAGGAGCAGAGTTGTCAACCACAGTCTCCATTTTGAAGCTTTCAGCATTTTTTAGATATTCTAGACGCAAGCCATGGAGTGCTTTGAAGATAAGTACTATGACAACACTGCAGACTGGGAAGAATAGTCACTCATCCAACAAAGACTCGCATGCAGGCCCCATTCCCTGGGCATCACTGGGTGGGTAGGATTGAGGTGTGGGTTATGGAAAATGTTCTGTCACAGAGCCTTTGGCTAGGGAGGGATTTTGAGAGGACAGAAAGCTACATAGCCTACTGAGGGTCTCTAAATTTTTGAATAGTACTGTGTACTGGTCTTAGCTCTGCCATTCATCTACTGAGCAACTGTGAGCAATTAACTTACCTTCTCTGTGCCTCTGTTTAGACAGTAAATTCTATCAGGCAGGGACTATCCCTACCCTGTGAGTGAACAAGGGCTAGTTGAAAGGGGCCCTGTTCTCAGTAAAGGTACTGCTGTAATCAAATCCCAGTATTTAGAACTTTTACAATATTAAGATAAAACACGTCAGTTGGGCCATTCTCAGGGGTTCCTAGAATGTGTATATTCAATTGAGGTATTGACTCATTCACGTATCAATAAAAGCAGTTCTGTCTGTCTATGTTGCCTCAGCACTATTCATACATGTAGATTGGGATGAGCAAACTATGACCTGTGGACCGGATCCAGCCTGCCAGCCATTTTAATCCAGCCCTCGAGCTCCCACTGGGGAATAGGGTCGGGGGCTGCTCCACACAGCTTCTGGCAGGAGCGACATAGCCCCACTCCAGCTCCTACACGTAGGGGCAGCCAGGCGCATCCACTCTGCATGCTGTCTCCATCCCAAGCGCAGACCCCTCTGGTCCCACTGGCCAGGAACCACAGCCAATGGGAGCTGCAGGGACAGTGCCTGTGGATGGGGCAGTGTGCAGAGCCACCTGGCCACACCTCCACATAGAAGCCATTAAAGGAACATGCTGCTGCTTCTGGGAGCCTCTTGAGGTAAGCGCTGCCCGGAGTCTGCACCCTAGAGTCTCTCCCTGCACCCCAAGCCCCTGCCCCAACCCTGAACCCCTTTCCACTCTCCAAACCCCTTAATCCCAGCCTGGAGTGCCCTCCTGCACCCCAAACTTCTCATCTCCCCCCCACACACCCCACTCACCCCAGAGCCCCCTCCTGCACCCTGAACTCCTCAGTTCTGCCCCCTCGATCCTGCACTCCCCCAACCAGAGCTCTCACCTCCTCCCACATCCCAACCCCAATTTTGTGAGCATTCACAGCCCGCCATACAATTTCTATTCCCAGATGTGGCCCTTTGGACAAAAAGTTTGCCCACCTCGATGTAGATTGTCACAGTGAAGCTGGAGGCTCTGCATAGCTGGCTGAGTCACTCTTAGGCTAAACTCATTGGGCTGTTCATTCATATTTGCTATTCACAGACAAGTGTTGATTACTGCAACTGTGTTTGTTATTCATAAGTATCCAATGAGTAGTCAAGGAAATCATAGGCAGGGAGTTTGTGAACTGATTACCCTGACTACTTACTACTATCCAGGTCTGGCTCCCTGACTGGATGAGTGAGCGTTTATTAAAAAGTGAATAAAAAAAGGATATAGATATGATGGAGTTGGAAGACACAAGAAATATCCAGATAAATAGATGGACAGAGTACCTGGTCCTATCTTTAAAGTTAAAGCTGCTTGGCCCTAGACCTGGCAAATAATGGATTTTCTCATTTACGGGAAAAAAAACATTGTGTTGAACAGAAAACTTTGACATGTTCAATGAATTGAAAAAGACATTTTGGGTTGAACTAAACATTTTGTTTGATGTAAAGCAGACGGTTTCATTTTGATTTTGAGAATTTTAAACTTTTTTTAAACATAAAAAAGGAAATTTCAAAATGAAAAGTCATTTTCAACAGAAACATTGAAATGTTTCATTTTGAAAATGTTGAAAGAAAACCTTTCAATCTTTTCAGAATTTTAGTACAGTTTTTTTTTCTGTGACCAAAACAATTCAGTGAAATCAATATGAATTTGTTGAATGATTTGGTGTCCCTAAATCTGGAATTTTTATAAAAAAAAGTTTTGGTCACAAAATTTCACTCAGCTCTACTTAGTAACTGACAGACAGAACAAAGAACAAATGATAAAGAGTGAATGACAAATGATTAACACCAAATAGCTTTGCTTAGGCACACATCCAGTTATATGCAAGCAAAAAAATGTGTATCAGAGAATAGCCATTCCCTGAACATTTACTGGAACAAAAAACTCAGTAAAAGGAAATAAATCTAGATAATCCAAGAAGCTGGCCAGAACTCGAATGCTATTTGCTGACTTGTAGTGGTATTTTTTGGACTTTGCTTGGATATGGGAATGCTACAGGTGGTATGATTTTTTCCCCTTGTGGTCAGCGAAGGGTAAGAACTACTGAAATAGGGGAAAGGAGATGAGTGTTGACAGCCCCAAGCACTTGCCAAATGCTGACAAACAGCATGAGTCAGGACTTTTTTTTAAAAACAAAATGAGATTTTAAAAGTAATAAATTTTAGGGCTTTTTTTTTTTGGTCTTCTGATTTCTGAGACTTTAAGTGCCCTGGGTCAAGCTATCAAACTTTCTCTACAACTGTGAGGGCCAGAAATTTACTAAAAAAAAGCTGATATTTTCACATAGTCTCATGACTCCAGGAGCTGTAGCTTTAGGAAAGACATCAAGTATTGAGAGATTCATGGTAAAACCACTAGGCAACATTGAGATTATTTCAGTCTGGAATTCATAACTGAGCAGGGAATATTGTGGCTTGCACTAAACTGCTCAAAACTCAAGCATAGCAGAATGGTCTGGGCCTGATTCCCATTTGTATTAGAGTTTGTTGGCACCATTTAAGGGACCTAAAAGTGGATTTGAGTACCTTCCCACCCACTTGAAAACTCCTTTATACTGCCAAAGAGGTATAAAGGAACATTAATGACAATTGGGCTCTACAGTTCAGTACTTTGGAAAAGGTTCTGAATGTTGAGATTATATTAATATATTAAAAATGTCACTCAAATCCCTTCAGCTATCAAACTATTTGGGAGAGGAGCTTTCAATATTTAGTGGAACTCCACACAGTCATTTTCAAGTATGAAATCCGTGTTCAGTAGTCAAATGTGCATTAATTTAGTAATACCCTAAGCATGTCTGGTTTTCTAATTACCTACACATATTTGTGCAGTAGCAGATGGTAACCAGATAAGTTAGATGCTGCAATCCTTTTCTGTCTCCTCCAGTTTCATAATTCTGATAACAAGATACTTTTTAATTTTAAAGTAGATTGGGACTCTGGATCTCATTACAGATTTCTTTAAGATTCTCTGCTGTTAAGCACTCTCTCTGACGAAATATTTTGCGTCTTTAATATTGAAGAATTCCTAGTGTAATATTCTTTACAGGTTTTGAGGCTGTTATTGGAAAGTATTAGTTAGAGATGATTTTTAAAAAAAAAATCTTATTTTGAATGTTTTTATATGAAAATCTTTTTATGGTAGACAGTCCGGAGTAGGAGCATAACACATTTGGTGCATAACGCATTTGGTGCACTGTTCTATTCTACTTGTGATGTTCTTAGATAAGAATGACAGGCCTTGAATGGGAGAAAATGGACCAAATCTTTGTCTGGTGTAAATCAACATTGGCCCATTGAAGTCAATGGGGCTAAGCCAATTTATGCCGAATGAGGATTTAACTCACTATTATTTCTGCAGACTTCTCACCTTAAGGAGTGAACTCAGCATGCTGAGCATGTTAGAATATGGAAATGACGCTGCCAGTGAAAAATCCAGATGCTACAGGAAATGAATGTTACTTTTCCCTCTGACAGTATGTTTTCATTGATGGGGTAAAAAGGATGTGCTCTTAACTCTTGTTAGATAATTCAGGTTAAAATAGCAGTGAAGACGTGACCGCTCATCTTTTAATTCATCTTAGAAATTTGAGTTCAACCCCAGGCTCGCCTATAGACTACAACTTAAGCTATTAGCCCTAGTGAAAAGCTTAAATACCATTAAAAATGTGGCCCTAAGTGAGTTGCCAAAGATCACACAGGAAGTCTATGGGGAACCAACCCCAGATCTAAGTTCCTAACCAGTGCCCCATCCTAACAAATAAGTGAGTAAAATATACATTGATATCTCTTGAGAAGGCTGTCAATTATGTTAATTTTTGAAAAGCCGGTATTGCTGATCTGAACAATCAGAATGAGTATAACACAATTTTTGTCTTGCTAAAATAATGGAAGACCCTTTAGCCAGATAAATACTTTAGGAAATCAACACAGATAAGTTATTAGAATAACCCTCTGCGCAAGAGAAATTTCCCACTTTTGACAGGCTGGCATAACAAAAACAAAAATCTGCCTCTTCCTAGCAAGTAGGCAGGAACACTGGGACATGATGCATTTCAAATATTGATCTGATTAAATGGAAATAGGGAAGAAGAGAATACCTATTGTGTCCAACAGGAGATAAAATGCTGAAAGAGGGAGATTTTCAAGAGTGCCCAAGTGATTAAGAATCATAAATGTCAATGGAAATCAATTGAAATTATGCATCTAAATCCCTTGCGTGCTTTTGAAATTATCCACTTAAAAATTCTTGGAATGCATAATCAGGGTAATCATTATAAAGCAAGAGAGATAATGGCTATATTATGCAAAGCCGTCATAATACACAATTGGAACATTGTGTTCAGTAGTGGACGCTGAGTTTAAAAGAGGATATTCACATTATCAAATGGTCAAGACATATGGAAGAATGAGAAGGTCTCATTTTTGAGTGGAGCTGGTCAGGAATTGAAATTTCTGTTCCACAGGAAATTCTGAAATCTTTTTTTTTTTCCATTCCAGTGAAAAATAAAAAATTCCAACAGAATGAAAATTCCATGCATTTCTGATTCAGGCCTAATAAAATGTTTCACCTCAGTAATATTGAATTATTTCATTTAGACTAAAACATTTTTTGATACTGTGATACAGGAGGGTCATGGAGCAGCGGGAGAGTGGGAGAGGGAAAGTATATAAACCCTAGGCTAATTAAGGTGTGCTTCCCTGAAGACTAGGAAGGATTTCTACAGGTTAATTGGAGCACCTGTAGTCAATTAAGGCCCTGTTAGCAACCTAATAAAACCCCCAGCTTCAGGCAGTCAGGGGATAAGGAGGAAGGAGAGAGGACTGGAGCTTGGAAGTGTGCTGTGAGGCCTGGAAGATCAGAAAACCAGAGTAAGGGAGACCCTGCCCCAGCATCTAAGGACTGAAGGTACCCCACCCAAGGGGGAAGAGGGTAAGGACCTGCAGGGGTTGAGAGGGGCTGACACTCAGAGTGAGGAGCAAACCCAGACCCCTCCTCTGCTTCCCCCCTTTACCACCTTCCTGGGCCACTAGTGGGGCTCTCGGTGCCCCAAGAGCAGGGGCAAGGGGTGGCATCTTAGCCCCCCACCAAGAAAAGCACAGGACCCACCATACTACATTGGCCATTTTGTCACAATACTGTCAAATGTTTCATTTTGACTTTCTTGTTTCAGTTAGTTTCATTTGGACTTTTATATGATATTAAAATATTTTAATGTTGCATAATGTTGTTAGCCATTCTCAAATATATATTCAATTTAATAATTTCATATAGCTTGTCCAAATTATCTTACCTCAATGAAACGATAAAGTCAAAAGGACTCATTTAAACCTTTTCCTGTTGAAAATTTCATCTAAATTGGCACATTCTCAGTTGCATGTTTCCATTCCAATTAAGCTGTTTTTTCCTCCAATGGACAACTGTCCCTCTCCCCACTTCTTTCCTCTTCAGTATAAAGCAATTGATTGCTCCTTCCATGCTTTCATCACTTGTAGTGGAGAGATGTTTAGAATGAACAGGCTGTAGCAAGAGTCTGCTCCTAGGAAATGAGACTGTTATAACAGTGGCAGCAGCAGGAGCTTTTCTAGGCTGGTTGCTCTAATACATATAGAGATAAAATAGGCTCTGTAGCCTCCAGTGAGCCCTAAGCAAGGTCAAAAGCAGATTTTAGGGTGACTTCTGGGCTGGCCTATAAAAGGCCTTTCCCATGCAGGTCTGGGGGAGCCTTAGCACCCATGGTCAGAGTACTGGACTATGTTAATGCATGTCAAGTTACTTTCCTTAGGCTAGACTGATGTTTCTCATGCTTATTTCTAGTGAAATCCAAGGCCTGTCAGTAAATACATCTCTCTCTTTCTCTCTCTCTGTTGGATTGCCTGCTACCTCTTTTCTCCTGGGCCTGTTTCCTCTTTTGTCACACTGCTGCTATGCACACTCAAACAGCAGGTCAAAGGCCTTAATGGACAATCATTTCATCAGTTTTTTTCTCTGGTTTTATGAACTTTCCTATGTTCATGCTGATATCCCCACGAAGATATCCTTTGTCAGGAAGCACACTAAACTGAGTGGCAACGCTTGACACAGATCTTGTGGGTAATTGGCAATTAAGTAGCGCTTCTTGGCACCAAAAGAGAAACCGTATATTTTTAAATATGCTTTAGACTACTTCAAAGATTTATGAGGAGAACAAAAAAAGAGGTACAGGATCTTAGTGAACAACCTGTAGTCTTTTAAAGGACAATATTTTGGCAATACTGGGTGGAAGATGCTCAGAAGCAGTGTTATCACACATTATGTGTTGTGTTTGTGAGAGTCATGACAGAGAAGAGACTACAGTTCCCTGTCATATGGGAGACTATGCAATAATGACCTTAGTGCTGGGTGTAGCCTTGGGAATCATGACTAGCTGGGATGTCAAGACCCAGCCTCAGACAGTCTCCTTAGTTCCAGGATAGTCCTTGGGTCAAGGCCAGTTTTATTATTATAAGATCAAACTGATCAAAAATAAGCTAGCAGGTTGTTTTTTTTTCAGTTGGTGATGTAGATTCAGTTGGTCTGTGCAGACTAGATATTATGATAGTCTTTGTCCTTCTCCACTGGTTGGTCCACATGAAAGAGGAGAAAATATACTACAGCTGCCACCTAAGAAATTCTTGCTGATTTATGCCTTTAACTCAGGTAATGCGGGTCAGACTTTTAGTACCTGAGGTCCCAACCTCCAAACCCCTAGCTGGCCCTAATAAGGTTATTATATATGCCCCAATATTTTATTTTCAAACATCAACTAGTTTAAGAACTATTAACTAATCTTTTTCTGCCTCAATCCCCTAATCCTGCAAAAACTTCTATGCTTAGGTAAGTGCACTAGCCCCTAGACCACACCCATTTTGCCTTAGCATGTAACATGTGTTGAGTGTCAGTGAACTGAATGTCATTCAAAGTCATTGGATATCACTTATCGGGTGGACAGAACCAGTATGAAAAAAGCTTAATGAAATCTGCCATTGACATCAGATAAAAGTACAGGTGAGATATTACAAATTGTAATTCACAATTAAACAGTGCCCTGAGCACCACAGTTAATTAAAAGTTGAAAAAAAATCTAAAGTTTATTTCTTTCTTGAAGGCTTGCACAAGTTCTTTCTAACCATTAGAGTGTCAACGTATATGGGACTCATTATGTTACAGACATTAGCCAAGATTAAAAAGGTTTTATACGAGGCATTGGGTGAAAAGGAAGGGTAAGGACAAGTTGCAATTTTTGGCTTATATTATATGGCTTAAAAAACACAGTATTTAAGGTAAGTGTTCTGTTGGAGGGAATATTAGAGAAAAAAAAGTAACTAACACCACTTTAGTCATTAAAGAAGTAAATCACAATGATTGGGAACAGTGTGTTAATTAGCAAACTAATTTCCTTGTACTTGAAGTGCATAACAGGTTCTCAATGCCTTCAAAATGGCCTTGTATCAATTGATTTTTGTTCCTTGAATGTAATTGTTTCTGCGGCAATACTGGATTATGCTGTACACAGGCTTTTAGTCATTTAGAAGTATGTATTCTCCTCTGCAGATGCCCTGCATTCAGACTATGTTTTAGTTGGTAGGCTTGTTAACACAGATGACAAGTCTTAAAAGGCCAGATCCACAATTGACATCAACTATCCCCATTCCATTGACTTTAGTGGAGCTACACTGATATACACCAGCTGAGCAGCTGACACCAAACCTTCTCTGTACATCACTAAAAAGAAAAAGAAAAAACACCCCACAACCTCCTTCCCATGCCCAATTACGTGTCATCTCTAAGAACACTTTTAATTGTGTGACAGATTCTTGGTCTCTCAGGTAGGATATTGCTCCGTAGAGAAGGCAAAGAACAGAAACATTTTTCAGTGTATAAGCCATCCGGAGCTGGGGACCTTCAACTATTACTTAGTGCAGATCTACCTAAACATTAGAAACAGAGAAAAAGAGGATTAAAAAGAACATCTGTAGTATCTTCGTCTTGAACCTGGTGTAAGCACATTCCTTGAGCAGAGAAACAATATCGCCCTCTTGTCATTTCCTCTCGATGCTGCCTCTTTCATAAAACAGGATGTCTAGCTCCATCCTGAATCGTCTTGTTATTAGGGTGAGCAGATGTCCTGATTTTATAGGGACAGTCCCAATTTATGGGTCTTTTTCTTATCTAGGCTCCTATTGCCCCTCTACCCCCCTCCCAATTTTTCACACTTGCTGTCTGGTCACCCAACTTGTAATGCACTAACTCCTACATGGCCATCAGCTGTGCTCACTGTTTGACTGTGTGCATCAGAAAGAATTTTGGCATTTGAGAGTTCACGGGAAGCCCATCTTTTCAGTCTACCATTTCACTAACATTTCTTGATTCAATGTTTCCATTTTTTGTATATAACGTCATTAGTTATTGTTTTGCAAAATAGGCTTTCTGTAGCTCGGGTATAAGAAAAGGCCCAAACCAGTGTATGAGAGATGGTTTTATTGGTGAGGTACTAGAACACATCATGCAAGGTCTCTGTTCAAATTCTGGCTCTGCCATAAAACTTGGGCACATCATGTAAACTCTGAGTCTTGATTCCCTCTTTGTAAAATAGGAATGAGACTCCTTCATTTCAGCCATGATTCGTCTGTCTTATGCATTTAGATTGGAAGTGTGTTTGGTGCAGGGACTCTCTCACTATGGGATTGTAGAGCACCCAACTCAAAGGGGCCCTGCTCTAGTTAGGGGCTTTCCAGGCTATGGCAATCCAAATAATTTATATGCATGATGCTTTATTGAAGATAGCTGGAGCCACAAAATACCTTAACATGTATCATGATGTATTTAGAAGCCTCTGAATTCTGTGTCACTTCACACCCAATGTCTATAGCAACACTGAGCGATTAGGGCACTTGGTTAGTACGATTGTGGAACCTGCATGGTGCTAGGGCAGTTTAGGTGCCTGCCTAGTCGGATTTGGTGCTGGCTTTCATGTTTAAATATCCTGTTGTCCTCTGTATCATGTAAATGCAGAATATCTTTGGAGCAAGCAGAGATCAGGATTTCTGTCTTGAATAAAACAGAAGAGAATTGCACGTTCATTCTGATACTCGGTGTGAGTAAGAGTAACCGCTTATTCTGTGAGATGTTTCATTGACTTCAGTAGAACTCCTTGTGGAGTAAGATGCTACTAAACAGGTAAAGGGCCTCAGCATCTGACCCAATGTAATAAAGCTGTCCAAATGCTTGGCATACGTTTCCAGGTGCCACAAATGATCACTCTGATCCGTACAACTTATTTGAATATTTCTACTTGCCTTCCCAGATGCCTGTTCTGATAACTACATTCAATAACAATTTGAGGTGTGGGCTCTTGAAACCTCTCTCTCCAATAGTATAATGAACTGGTCTTTCATCAGTATACATATATGCCATTACATTTACTCTTGGTATATTACAAACTTCACTTACCCTACAAGGCATGGCTGTATATTAATTGGTATCTGCCATGTTATACCCTTTTCCCCCTTTTAATTAGTAATGCAAGACAGACAGAAGAAATTTCACTTCATCATTAGTATTTTTATATCTTGGAAGATTAAATAAAGGGGCTATATACCAGACTGGAGGAGCAGAAGACAACATTTATGCAAAAGCCTAAATAGCTTCTAATCCTCTGTCCTTTTTCTCCATTTTCCACTGTTTGATTAAGTTGAAGAGGTAGAATACGATCCTGATCTCAAAGTAAAGCCTAGTACATTGGAGAAATTACTCAAGAATCATTTATTCATCTGTAAAGTTTGCATCATAATACTGTCAAAGTCAAGGAGGCTGTAAGAAATATTTGAGGGCAGAGAAGAAGACATAGCTACCTGAGAGAAGGCTCATCTTACATATCTACCCTTTGGATGTACGTCCTAGCTTCTCCCTAAGCTTTCTTGCTTTGATTAACGTGCTCAAAGATTTTCTACATTCAGCTTTTTCTTATGATTAACATTTATAACATCGGCATCCATAGGTCCCAGTTGAGATTAGGGCTTCCTAGTTTTAGGTACTGTCCAACCACAGAGTAAGAGACAGTGCCTGCCCTGAAGAGTTTAGAGGCTAAATAATACAAGAGGAAGAGTGGGAGAAAAGATGGATTATTATCCCCATTTCACAGATGGAAAATTGAGGCACAGAGAGACTAAGTGATTTACTCAAGTTCACACAGGAAGACTGTAATAGAGCTGCAAACTGAATCTAGTTGTGTAACTGTTTACACAAACACACATGGGATGACACATCACTGTTCTTGGCTGAATATCCACATTTCTAGAGACCTAGATCACATAAATAAGGTAGAGACAACCTGATTTTTCCTCCTTTTGCTCTGGATTACATAAAAAAAGAGCCAAGCAATGCAGAGCATAAGTCTGATTCCAAGATCCTGCTCTGTGTAAATACAGGTAGTTTGGTAGTAAACTGGAGTGAATAATTCACAGTAAGTCATTTGTTCAACAAATATCTTCTGCTTTTATGTCCAGGGATTGCTGTGAGTTCCTCCAATGCACTGGGCTAGATAAACCATTGGTCTGACCCAGTATGGCCATTCCTATGATCTCCAGCACACTGATGAGCCAGCACATTAGCACCCAACAGATGTTGGCACTGCAGTCTTTTAAGGCTCCCGCACTTAACCAAGGGGGTGCAGTGGCAGCAATTTGCTTAACAGGTACCTAAGTCTGCCTGCTCAGTTCCTGGGCACCTCACTCCATTCCCTTTACTCCCTCCCACCTGCATCTCTTGGCATGGACAGAGAGGTACTGACACACTCACTCCTGGTGTTGTTTGAAAGTTACAGCTGTCTTTCGATGTTCTTCACAAATTTATTTCCAGGAGTCAATCAGCCCCTGCTGAGGTACTGAAGATGCACTGCTCTGAGCTCTATTCTACAGGAGAAGAACCTGCAATAGCTTTTCAGCTTGCAGTGCACTGGAAAAATCAGTGCCTGTTAAAGATTTGATGAGTGTTTCATGGGTATTCTACCACCAACTTGTCTAAAGAATCGGCCCTCAAGGAACCCAGTTGTTCTGATTTATTTCAGGAGACCAATACCTCCAGAGCTCGGTTCCCAGAGATGCACTGAGTTTCAGATGTCTCTAAAATTCAGAGATTTGGGATCTTTAAGATCCACTCATGAAAAGAAAGGAAATAAGCAGAGATAACTTCAAAAGATGGGAGGATACAGCCAGGGGAGAAAAAGCTAATTAAAATCAAAGCTAAACTAGTGCCATAGAGCACCGAGCAACTCTAACCACTGCCAACGTTGTGCCAAAATAAGCAAGGCTTTGTTGAGTTGGGAGCAGCTATTCTAAATCCTTTAAAGTGTTAATCTGGGGCAGATTGAAAGAAAGATGAGGATTTTAAAACAGGTCTGTGACTTCTGCAGTCAATTTACTCTGCAGAAAGTCTTAAATATATTCGGGAAATACTATAACCCTAAAAAAAGACCACTATTTCTAAGAGGCACCAGTTTTGGTCTCATCTTCCTTTGAGAGCGAATGGGATTGACAAGCATGTAACAGAATTGAGACAGAAAGTATGAGACTGTTTGAAAGCAGAGAGAAGGGTACTCATAGCAGTAACATTACAGTCAGTGTGACTGACAACAGACTGAAAGAAAGGTTATTTCGTGAACCAGGCAATTGACATCTGCAGGGCCTGAAAAACCCACCAAAAAAGTCTGGCAAAAAACACTAAAAAAGTGCATTGCTTAGCTCCTTGTGTAGTCAGAGGCATCTGTGCACAGGTGGTGCAAAATGAAACTTATGGGAGTATTTTACACCCACTTTGTACTCATTGTATACAGGTGTGAACAATGGCTATTGCCTTGCTCCTTGAGCATCAGCCCCAGTAGCCCCTGGGACAGCATGAGCAGGGTTCAGAGGATGTGCATCTACATAAGGTCATGCAGGTTTTGGTTCAGGGGATGATTTTTTTTACCAACATCTTGGTGCAAGCCTTAGTGTGGATGCAGTTATAGTAGTGTAAAACTGTCTTAGGGCACTATAGCTTATTCTGAGAATTGGTCTGAAATTTTCATCTGGAACGGTTTGCTGTTGGAAAATACCAAGTTGTTGAAGTGGACGTGTTCCCTGTGAATGTGTCGATTCTGAAAGATCTTCAGTGGAAACTAGGCAAGGTTCTCGGGGTGCTGCTGGGGAGCCAGAATCCCAGTCTCCTGCCTTCTCACCAGCCTCGGCTCCCAGGATGTTGAGGCTCCTCTCTCCACAGCATCAGCTTCCCTAGCTTCAGGGCAGCCCTTCCCATGGACTGCCTTGAAATCAGTGCTCCTATGGGTCCAGAGTCTACAGCTTCAGGACATCCCCACCAGGCAGACTGTCTCAGAACTGAGGCTCCCGACAGCTCACCTCCTGACTTGGCAGTATGCCACATCCTGGAGGAGTTCAGGGAGTCTTGGGGACATTTTAAAATCCCTGGTCCAGAGGAAATTTTTCTTCTTTTATGCTCATGGAACAGGAATTTCAGTTTCCAATCAGCATTACTTATTGCACTTTGCAAACAAGAATAAACTGTACCAGTATAAGCACCTTTATACTGGAACACTGCATTCCTGCTAAGTATTGTTAAAGCCCGGGCAGGACCCAGTAAGGTGGGAGGGTCCCAGAGCTCGGGCTGAAGACTGAGCCCAGGAAGTCTACACCGCAATGAAACAGTCCGGTGTGCCCAAGTCAGCTGGCATGAGCCAGCCACTTGCTTTTCTTTGCTGTGCAAAGAAAGGCCTTGGGTAGAGCCTTTGATCACAGCAGATCCCTGATTGGCTGCCTTTATAGCCCCACCCACTATGCAGCCAGCCAGTGGTACAGGTGCCAGCAAGCAAAGCTGAAAACGGGAGTTTGCAAGCGGAGTTTGGGGCAGGGTGTGTGTGGTATTCTGGTTTTGTTTTGGTGTTTGTTTGTTTTCCTTAACAGGAGCTTAGGCGGGACGGCTATGACAGACAGCAAGGCAGCAGCAGTAGTGACCCAAGGAATGGAAGAGACAAGGAAGATGATTGGATATGGTTGCTGCGGGATGAATATTACGCTGGAGCAGGGAGCCGAAAAGAGCTTTGTTTGTATGAAGTGCTGCCTGGTAGAATTGATGGAAGACAGATCTGCGATCTGGAGAGGCAGGTTGAATTTCAAAGGAGATTTAAGCAGATGTTGGAGGGAAGGTGAATGGAGGCTGTTGGGAAAACTCAAGACTCACAGGTGCAAGCTGGACTGGAGGACTGAGGGGAGACTGCTGGGTAGGGAAAGTGGCTAATGGAAGCATGTGACTACGTGAACCAGGCAGAGGAAAAGATCAGTTAATGAAGGAGAAACAGAGCTCAAGAACAGGCTTGCTGAGTTGGAAATTGAAGAAGGAGCCCAGCAGACAGTCACAGAAGGTGGGAGGGCAAGGAAGAGGAGAAGAGCAGCTAGTCGTCAAAGAAGAGGGATACATCAATGGAGATACCCAGTGTTCAGAGCCCCAGCAGGATAGAGGACGACTTGCAGAAGATTGCAAGGAAGAACAAAAAAAGAAGGGGACTTGCAGTCAGAAAGAACATATGGGGAAGGCTGGAGAATCACACCAACCCCAGGAAGACGCAGGTCTATGTGACTTGGTTCTCCCTACTAAGAAGAACAGACAGGCCAGTCACCAGAGCTGATCCAGAGACCAGAAGGCTGTGCCATCTGCTGGGAGCTAAGATATGGGATGTACACCTGAGGCTGAAGGAATCCCTTGACTGTCCTTCACGCGGGAACAAATGACACTGCAAGGTTCTTGTTGGAACGCATAAGAGCACGGTGGCTTGGACTAGCCATGTTGTGCATGTACCTATGGGGTTCAGGAGGGTTTATACTCAGAATGGCTAGCCCGTGCTGCTAGCCAATGCCCATGCTAACCCGACTACATTGCTAGTTTTAGCGCACTAGCTTGAGGACAGCAAGCATGAGTAGGTCTGCACAAGCTGGGAATCACACCCCTAAGCTCATAGTGTAGACGCAGCCTTTAGGCGTGAGACCACTGACACCAGAAAACTCTGATCTGTATAATAAATGCATTTCCCCATATCAAACTGGGCTAGTCTTCTTACAGACCAAGCAAACAGGAGAGTTCCTACAGTCAGACAGACACTGGGGCTGGGACTAGGGGAATTATGCTTTTCCAATACTTTGCTCCCTGAAGCAGAAAACTCTGCTGAAATCCCTCTTTCACTAAAAAACCTGCTGAAATGGGCTTCTGCTGCCTTTGGTTATTGTGCTTGACCTCATGGCACAGTATCACCCAAACAAGCAAACTGAATAAACAGTATGTGGCTTGCCCCAGTTGAACTATCCCAACAAAACAGCCTTGGGCCTGCAACACACCCCAAACAGCAAGCAGAAAATAGTTAGAAATTAATTCATGGACATGAACAAAATGTGAGCATATCAACTGCTGCTGGGCGGGTGAAATGTCAACTGTTCCCAGCTGAGCTGATTTTAAATAATTGGGTGGTTCAGATCAAACAGTTTACACAGTATTAGATGTCATGTCATTGCCGAGCATGTTTCAATGATGTTTTGCATAATTTTCCATAGAAGATCGCTTTTTCCATACCAGGATCCCCTAGGCTCACCCTTCCATTGAGCTGGGACTCCCCTTCTATTTAGCAATATGAGAAGGCAAAGGCCGTCATGACTGACCCTCCCCTCAACACCCAAGTTGAGAATCCATGATATAGAACTAACAGGACTGTTATAATCTAATTTACTCAAATCTAAACCAATAGCAAAGTAGAGAGCTTAGCGAGAAATCTATCTAGATGCTGCCTCAAACAATATGAAATAAGACTTTATTATGCCACATACATCTGGACATAAGATGGAGAGAACCTATTAATTACGTCTAGCTTGATTCTTAGTGGTAACCAATCCTTGTCTTCAGTGGAAGCTGTGCGTGCTCATAAATTGTTAAAATCAGGCCATTATTATGACTTTTTTCTTAAAAAAATAATTAACACACACAATGGCCTTATGTTGTTCAAATCACAGAAAGGCGTGGTCACTGTCCCAAGGTCTTAGACGTGATGTGCCAGAAAGATACACTGTGTAGATAGGAATGTGTTAGTACAGAGTGGGACCTCCACAAGTCCTTCGTTCAAGGTCATATCTCTTTGCTTCAACGTTATTTCTTAAATTTCTTTATATTTAAGAGGCATTCTTATGCCACTTGTAGGAAAAATCATTTCTCTCACTTAGGTTTCCCCCAAGCTCTCTAAAAATGAACATCTCCCAGTCTGGTTTAGATGTAATCTGGTGCATCAATTTATGTGGAGCTCCCTGCAAGATTGCAGTGTGGAGCTCCCTGCAAGATTGCAGTGTATCTGAAGTTATCAACTGACTAGCAAAATTACTTATCAACATTACAGTGGTTGTGGTTTGACAGGTATTCAAAGTGAAAGATCAATTTACATTTTCTGAAAAGAAACAATATGCAGTAGATTAGTTTCCAAATGGCTTTCAGTACAAGGAATGAAAGTACTTACATCAATGATTTTCGAAGATTACATTTGTTTTTGCTATCTTTTTCCTCCTTCCAGATGCAATTCCTATTTACTGAGGATTCTGAGCATTATATTAGAATAAGGAAGACTTGGAGGGCAATTTTAGAAAAAATAGCTATCCAAATCACTACCGTAATCCTTCTGTTGCTTTGAAAATGAAAAATAGAGCGTGTTGGAGAACTACTTATGGGAAAGATTAGTTTTATCATTAAATTGTTACTTTAGCATATGGTTAGAGAGAGCCATTATCTTAGAAAGCTCACAGAAGAGCAAAGTGCTTGGTGACTCCTCCTGCAAAAGAGCCAGTGACTGAAATTCTTGTTTTCCTTCTTTGTTTCATTTTTCATAGTTATTCACTGGTGACACTCCAGAAAAGCTAAAGAAACTATCTATAAAAAAGGCAAAAAAGAGGGACTGGAGAGGATAAAACCAGATTGCATAGGTCTACTGATTCCTTGAGCAGAAGCATTTAGCATGTGTCGATCTGGATGAACTCTCAAGAGGAAAAATATTCATTGGCAAGTTTGACAAAAGCAGAATCACGATCCATGGTCAAGCCCTTTTTTGCTGACATCTTCAGGAGTGATCAGGCAACTGGGGTTTGTTCACATGAAAGTTTGATGAGGAGCTATTATTACCACAAATATGATTATGCATGTGTAAAGAGAAAATTTCTTGTCTGAATATATGCTTATCGCATAAAAGTAATAAAAACCTCTATTCAGAGAAAGTTAAGATTACAAGGCTAAATGCTCAAACTTTTTGAAGTCCCAGAGCTAAAGTTGCCTGTGCAACCTTAATTTGGCCATTGTGTGTTATGATTCAGTCTTGCTCAATACCACGAGGGAAGTTTGTGGCCTGTACCAGTGACAGAAGCCAGATCTCAAGCTCAGCCGAAGCACAAGAGAACATCATTTCCCTTCTTGCCAATCTCTGCCTCTTTCACTGTTCATCTTGTGCACTGAATGAGCTGGGGGTCTTGTAGATAATGGACTGTTGGCTCATATGTTTTAAGACTGTATCATATAATATATGCAGAAGGGGACAGAATGAAGGTCCAATTCAAAGCCTTGCCCCTTGTGAAGAGTAGAGCCCACGGATGACACTCTGGACCCTCTGCTGTCAGAAATCATCAACATGAGCTGTTACCACCTTCTGATCAAAATGTAGGCATCATCCCTTCTCATTAGCCTTCCCAGCTTATACCTGAGATGAGAAAAACCACTCCCTCTGCACCGACATTGGAGATAGAGTTCTCCCCACTCTCTTGACTCTGTGTATGTGTTCATAATTCTGCTAGAACTCCGATACCGTGGTAGCGGGCATGTAATCAAAACATAGGCTGACACACATTACTGGATGAATACTTTCTCATTCTGTTGTGCTCTCTCATGTATTGATCTTCCTTCACTTCTGGGTTACCCACATTTTGCTCTGGGGTAACATGGAAACCTCTCCATATAAAACTGGAGTAACCCACATGGTGAATTTATATTGTTTATTCAGTAAGAATAATAATACAGCATTTAATAAAGTCACCTCTGCGCTCAGAACCATGCCTCTTCAAAAGATAACTAACTAGTCTTCATATATATATGTTTATCTAGCCAAGCTGAGAGTGCTTATTGTTTTTGATATTTCAGCATGGTGCCAGGAGAGAGCTAGGGTCAGCGTTGCTTTAAGTATCTTGATACAAACAGCATGACAGCAGGATTATATTGATCCCAAGATGCCAACATTTTATTTATAAAAATAAATTCCTCCAGAAAGCGTCCCAAACTGGTGTCATGTTGTTGAGTGCTAATGTCTGCATTAGCAGTTATGTGCAGCTCTGCATATGTCCATCCATCTGTCCTATGGCTCCACATCTGAAGAAGGTGCTGTGCATCAGTTATTCCATTTTTAAACTGCTTTTTAGCTGGCGTCAGGGAAAAGGAATAGAAAGTAGTGATGTGCTCGGCTAAGAACACCCCTTCTTCTCCAAAGCAGGCCCCTTCCTGAAGATGTATTTGTTCTAGTGTGGATGTGGTACACCGAGAATGTATAAATTGAATTACTGCTATTGTTTAGAGCCGGAAGCTCTGTTATTTAATGAGAATAAGGACACATTTTTCTGATATTATGCAATCAGTTGCATAATTTAAACATAAGCCAGAGGTGAACATGAGAATTTTAAATAAAATAAAACAAACATCAGCTAAATGGCTATAGAGATGTGGAATGCCTTTTAGCACTCATGTATACGCCTTGTAGAAAGAGTGTTGGAGTTATGACCGTTCCAAGGGAAATGCACATCAACGCTGGTGAAATGCTGCAAAATGTGTTTGCTAATATGCATTCAAATTTCAAACTACAGTTCAGTTCAGCCATGTTTGGATCCAAACATGTACTGTGGGTAAAATTTCGCTTCTATGGATTAAGCCAGCACAAGACCAATGTGCCATTGAAATACTAGTGGGACTTTCATAGAATCATAGAATCACAGAATATCAGGGTTGGAAGCGACCTCAGGAGGTATCTAGTCCAACCCCCTGCTCAAAGCAGGACTAATGCCCAACTAAATCATCCCAGCCAGGGCTTTGTCAAGCTGGGCCTTAAAAACCTCTAAGGATGGAGATTCCACCACCTCCCTAGGTAACCCATTCCAGTGCCTCACCACTCCCCAAGTGAAAAAGTTTTTCTTAATATCCAACCTAAACCTCCCCCATTTTAACATGAGACCATAACTCCTTGTTTTGTCATCAGGTACACTGAGAACAGTCTTCGAATAGGAAGGGGTGTCACCCTCTTACACCCTCATGCATCCAACGAAGTAGGTATTCACCCACAAAAGCTCATGCTCCAAAACGTCTGTTAGTTTATAAGGTGCCACAGGACTCTTTGCTGCTTTTACAGATCCAGACTAACACGGCTACCCCTCTGATACTTAACTCTCTTTACAAACATTCATAGACTTTTCTTTACACTATGGGTGTGAGGGGTGCTGCAGCACCCCCTGGTTTGAAGTGATTTACTTGAAGGGTTTGCAGTTTGGTTCAATGTCTCTCAGCACCCCCATCCCACCCATACCAATCGTCCCAGTGCCCCTGCACAGTACTGTTTGGGAGAATCAGCTGATGTGCGGATGGGAACAAGATGCTCAGATACTACTGAGAGATGGGCTATTTACATGCCTAGATAGATGTATCCTTGATTGATATTGTTTATTCATTATTTACTGCTTTTCTGTTTAAGAAATTTCAGTCACCCAATCCGGGAGCAGCAATACCACCATGCATGGTGGATGACCAGTTACACACCATGAATAGCAATCAGTGAATAACTGCACTCAACAATTCACAAAAAGCCCAGAGCCTGAAAATTGGTCACTGAAGCTACTCAATGTTGCCAAGTCCTGGCCTGCCATGAGTACTTAACACGTAGAAGGAGGCTTTATTTTTGGAAGCTAGAATTAGGGACATAAATGAATCATCAGGTTGAAAACGGGCTGCTTGTGCTAAATAAGATAAGTAAATATGTCAGGAGGGTAAGAAGACAGAATGTCTGAGGCAACTTAGATAAGAGAGAGAACACTCAAGGGACAAAATAAGTTAAGAATGTGGAGATGCAGTAAAGAGGAATTAAAGGCACGGGCAGTGCATGGAGAGCACATGCTGCACAGGGATTGGTCCCTGCAAAGTAACCAAGCCAATCCCAAAATGTGTGATGTAATGTATAGTAAATTCAATGAGATGTGTAATGTATATAAAGGGAGAAGATTTTTGTGTAACTCTGGAGCTGTGATGTACTCTGCATCCATCTCCCTCACCTTTGAATCTGATCAACTCAGCATAGCACATCTGTAGGTCAAATAAAGATACCTGAATGATGAATGCTGGTGTCAAACTGAGTTCTTGAGAAGCTGAGTAGAAAGAGGTCTCAGAGGGAATCCCAACAGCTACATAGAGTGGTCATGTGTCTTTAAGCAGGACAGGTCTTCTTTTGACATATTTTTCTTTTGTCTTCTTTGTATATCAAAAAGGACACTTAAATGTCCTCCTTTTGACACTTTTTTGGTGATTTGGCGGTTCCATCATTCCCTCCAGGAGCCTCACTCATTGGCCCCAGGCTTCAAGGACTTGCAGCCCTTCCAACCCAGCTGGGTCTGTTGCGTTCTGTGTGGCTACCATACCCAAGCTCCCTGAGTTTGTTGGGCAGTGCCAGTGGGAGCCATGACCATATTTGAGCTTCCTGCGAGGGCTGCAGGAGCTGGGAACTCCAACAGGGTCCACACAAAAAAAATACTCCATGATGTGGTAACGCTCACAATCACCATCCATATGACATAATTCCTTCTGGTATTTCTCATGCTCTCATCATTCTATTAATCTTGCTCTTGCAACAAGGAACAGGAAGGATTATTAAATGTTAAAAATTGTGATTATTGCAGGAATCACCATGCTAACAAGAGGTAGTTTCTCAGCCACCCAGGAAGATGAAGAATGTAAATTCATTAAAAGTAGGAAAGGAGATAACTAGGCATTTTGCAGTAACTGTAAGTGTGACACTGACATTTTGATTCATGCTAAAGGTCCTAAAATACATCACATTGAGACTGCCAAATATAAATCAAGTGCAATATGTGTTATTCAAAGTTTTTTTAAAAGTTTATGCACTACCCCTGACGACAGATATTGCAGCAGAACTCATTAAAAAACGCACATTTCATGCTATTAAGACCACTACTCTTATCGAAGCGTAGATTACGCAGTAAAAGTCCGGTGATTCTGAACTTGCTAAACATGTAACCTGAGGAAAAAGTACATCAAACATACTTTGTGAAAGTGTGCTAGCCCCGTATTCTGTTTTTAAGCATACAATGTACCTTAAAGAGAATGACATTTATTATTCAATAGCCAATGACACCTCTGACACCTCCAACAAAGGCTCCATGAAATGCTTCCCGCTTGTTTTAAGGCATTTCCATTGTGTTACAGGTGTTCAATATTGTTTGTTAGAGTTGTACAGAAACTGTCAGGAAATTTCTCAAATAATTGCTACCAACATAGTCAATAGGAACGAGAAATTTGGACTAAAATTGTAAAATGTGTCAGCATACCCAGGATACAACATGAGTGTTAATTATTGTAAATTTAATATTTCCCCTCAAAAAAGAGAATCAGTGATCTTCTAGCTGCCAGTTGTTTTGCTCATGCCACACACAACAGCACAAGATTTGCTGTGACCAAACTAAATACTGATGTAGAAAACCTAGTTTTAAAAGTTTACAGCCATTTTAGCATTCAGTCATTGAGAGTTCAACAGCTTAAAGAATTTTGCAATTTTTCTAGGGTAGAATA
This sequence comes from Gopherus flavomarginatus, assembly GCF_025201925.1. Classification (NCBI taxonomy): domain Eukaryota; kingdom Metazoa; phylum Chordata; order Testudines; family Testudinidae; genus Gopherus; species Gopherus flavomarginatus. Next base: position 147,856,020 of record NC_066619.1, read on the forward strand.
CAGTAAAATTCTATATCAGCCACATATTGGCTGTCACTTGCATCTGCTATTGACCATCTGGCAATATGCTGGAAAGGGCTTACAAGTTACTTTCAATCTCTGGGGGAAGAAGAATGCCCTAAAATAATATGGGATAGTTTTGGAGATGAAAGGAACAAGATTGAAATTGTATTATTTCTTCTTGAGCTGTGGTCTAAAAATATTCATAGATAGTAATGAAACTCTAGATTCAACCTTGTATACAGTAACTTCATTGTTCATATTAATGTCCTGCCTAAACAAGAAACTAGAATGCAGAATAAATGACAAATGTCATGGTTACATTGTGAACTCCAAACTGAAGAAATTCAGTGAAAATGAATAAGAAAAGTGTGAAACAGATTTTCTGCATTTTTTATGAGCGAGCTCAAAAGTTTTTTTATGAAACATGACCTTACTGGAAATAATGTGCACAAGGAACTGTCTTACCATTGGCAAAAGAGTATTCTTTCATCTCCTGAATTTCAAGACTGCACACGTGTTGAAGAGAAATACCTCAAGATTTTCAAGATGACATAAGAAAATAGAAACGGCCATACTGGTCCATCTCGTCTAGCATTGTGTCTTCCAACAGTGGGAAGGGCCAGATACTTCTGAAAGAATGAACAGAACAGGGCAATACAGAGAATGATCCACCTCCTGACGTCAAGTCCCACCTTCTGGCAGTCTGCAGTTTAGGGACACCCAGGACATGGTTTGCATCCTTGACTATCTTTGTTAAAAGTCATTGTTGAACCTATCGTCTAGGAACTTTTCTACTTCTACTTGAATCCACTTATACTTTTGGCCTTCTCAACATCCTCTGGCAATGACTTCCACAGACTGACTGTGGATTGTGTGAAGAAATGCTTCCTTATATTTGTTTTAAATCTCCTGCCTATTAATTTCATTGGGTGACCCCTGGTTCTTGTGTTATGCAAAGGGGTAAATAACACTTTTCTATTCACTTTCTTCACACCATTCATGATTTTATAGACCTCTATCATATTCTCTTTTAGTCTTCTGTTTTCTAAGATGAACAGTCCCAGTCTTGTTGGTCTCTTCTCACATGGAAATAGTTTCTTACACTTAATCATTTTTGTTGCACCTCTCTAAACTATTCCAATTCTAATACACCTTTTTTTGAGATCAAGTGACCAGAACTGCATGCAGTATTGAAGAGGTAGGCATATTGTGGATTTATATAGTGGTACTATGATATTTCTTGTCTTATCATCTATCCCTTTCCTAATGGTTTCTAACATTATTGGCTTCGTTGACTGCTGATGCACATTGAGCAGATATTTTCAGAGAACTATCCATTTTAACTCCAAGATCTCTTTCTTGAGTGGTAACAGCTAATTTAGACCCCATTGGGATTATGTTTTCCAGTATTATTTTGCATTTGAATTTCATCTGTGATTTTCTTGCCCAGTCACGCAGTTCTGTGAGAGTCCATTGTATCTCTTTGCAGCTTGCTTTGGATATGACTACCTTGAGTAATTTTGTACCATCTGTACACTTTGCCACCTCGCTGTTTACTCTTTTTTCCAGATCATTTATGAATGCTGAACAGCACAGGTCCCAGTGCAGATCCTTGGGAAACACCACTATTTACCTCTCTCCAGTGTGAGAACTGACCTTTTATTCCTACCCTTTGTTTCTTATCTTTTAATCAATTCCTGACCCATGAGAAGATCCCCCCTCTTAACCTAGGACTGCCCACTTTGCATAAGAGTCTTTGATGTGGGACTTGTCAAAGGCTGACAGCCCAAGTACATGATATTCACTGGATCACCATTGTACACATGCTTGTTGACACACTCAAAGAATTTTAATAGATTGGTGAGGCACAATTTCCCTTACAAAAGCTGTGTTGACCCTTCCCCAACATGTTGTATTCACTTGTGTGTCCAATAATTCTGTTCCTTACTATAGTGTTCTTTACAATGTGCATGGTACTGAAGTTAGGTTTACTGACCTGTAATTGCCAGGATCACCTAGTTGTTTTTGCACTGTAGATTGATTGTTAATACTCAAAATTTGAGCTACATTCCTTGGCTGTGAAGATGGACCAAATAAGTCACATGTTTTTTGTTGCTTCATTGGATGTGCAAACAAATAGTGTTGGCTCAAATAGGCGCCCGGGGAAGAGATGACTTATGGTTAAGCAACTAGAGGGCAGTCAAGAGATCTGGGTTCAATTACTGACCCTGGCAAAGATTTCCTGTGTGACTTATGGCACCTTACTTATTTTCTCTTGCTTTCTCCCTTTTCTATTGAACTCAATGGGAAAAATCCCTTTGACTTCAGCAACAGCATTGGGATTTCTGTAACATATAGTTTCCCTCCTTATAATGTGGATGATATTTTCTTTCTTCCACAGTTTGTTAAGATTGTAAGCTCTCAAGGGCAGTAACTTCCTCTTAATATGAGTTCGTATCTAGCACCATGGATCCCCAACCTTGGCTGGGATCTTTAGGGGAAAGTCTACCCATCATTTTGGAGTGAGCCTCCTCACTCAGTTTGACAGACTCGGGCTAATGGAGCTCATGTTAGTTCTCTAAATAGAATGGTGCAGATGGCTCTTTGAAGTTTCAGGGGAAGCTTAAGGGGGGGCAGGTGGGAGGGGGAATGAGATTCAAAGCCCAAGCTCCAGCCAAGCCAGAACTTCAAAGCACTCACTACCCGACTATTTTTAGAGTGCTAGGGCGAGTCATTCTCATGTGAGTCTGTCGGCCATGGAGTGGTAGACTCGTCCATCTACAAAGTATTCTGGAGCCCTAGGGCTGCTGTAAAATTACTACTAACACAGGGAGAATTTAAAACTTAGTATCCATGAATATTCAGATATGTGAGTTAAAATTTGCTTTCCATGAACACTTTTGTCAGTGAAATTTCATCACTCAAGTGTTTGTAGAAAGGAAACAAGTCCAAAATGAATGGATACAAATGTTCAGACACATGGGTGTAACAGCTTTTTGGTATTATTTCTCCTGGTGTAATGAGAACAAACTGTTATTGTCACTGTTACTAAGCAACTGCAGAGAGATGCTGAACCTTACATGGGTATCAGATGAGCCATAAATTGGGACAGGTAAAGAATGACTTCTGCAGTTAGAATAGCTCAAGACAGCAAGAACACAAGGTTTATTTTTCTTTTTAATTACTGCTTTTACTTGTGTTCCCGCTAATTATTTTTTCTCCACCACAGAGACCTGCTCTCCTTAATGTCTAGAATCAAATGCAATATTATGCTTTCACATATTGGTTATTATCTTTCATAACCTAAAAAAAAAAAAACATTAGACTGCAGTAGTTACATTTCCAGTTTTGAATTATTCTATCAGTTTGAGAGAGATTTCTCATACAGAAAATGGGGCATATCAGCAAACTGACTATTATGATAGCGCATAGAGGTCCCAGCTAAGATTGCTACTGTGTTTAGCACAGTAGCACCCCAATACATAGTAAGAGGCAGTTGTAATTTGAACACCTTATGGATGGCACATGGTCTTCCCATACTGCAAGAATTTTCATGATGCTCAAAAATTTCCATTCTGCAGAGCGACAAAATTGAGAGCTTTTGATATTTTTTTCATGAAAAAACCACACAGAGATCTCAAACCAGCCAATGGCCTGGTGGCTGAGACTCTCTTGGGAGATCCTTGTTTAACATCTTGCTCTGCCTAACACTTAAACATAGACCTCAAACATTGGAGCATCATGCCATAAGCACAGGCCACAGGCTATTCTGATGTGAGGGAATCTCTTCTGTTGGAGATGTTCCACTTTTATATACATAATTAAATATTAATTGGAAGAGGGCCTTGAACTTGGGTCTCCCCAGGACTTTGGATAAGGCCTTTACCTTGTAGGTGGAAAATATGGGTTAAATGCCCTGCTTCAGTTACTAATTATTTACACAAAGAAGGGGTTTAGAAGCTTCGCAGTCAAAAGGATTTGTACCTGTGTAACTTGAGAATGAAATCAGTAGGCTGAATTCTAAGTTTGAAAACCAATCTCAGGTAACCTTTTAATCAGCTAATGAAGTCCAGTGTTACCACATCTCTGGGTATTTTGTCTAAAAGTAAGACACCAAAATAATAAATAGCTTTGGATGCATAACTAGAGATCCCTCTTATCTTAATTTGGAGCTGCTGTTAGATAAAGTTTTAGACATTATAAATGCCATACACTCAACAATTAAACTCAGTTTGAAAATTCCCCCATCCCAATGCTCCTGCCTCACAACCTCTTCCTACGCAACCTTCACTGTGCTCTGTCGGGTTTGGGGCTTGCATGGATTCTTCATTTGGAAGATAGAGTTGTGATGCTGACACCAGCTCACGCCAAGGTCCCCATTTCTCAGTGGAACACTGATAGATGCATAGCTGGAATCTGGCTGGCTCACTTGTGGGTTAATATTGATAGAATGGGAATTAGAATGGTAAGAAACAGTGTTGTGCTAAATGCTTGAGTTATTGCCTGAACTAATCTCTCTTGTAATATCTGTGTTTCATAATGTAATGTAATATCAGAATGGCTGTACTGTGGGCCTCTGTGATTGTATGCATGACCAGACAGGGGAGGGACATAAATCAGTGTGAGGATCTGCTTTTCTACAGAGATTGCTATGCCCCTCCTGAAATAGGACATCCACTGATACCAGATGGGTTCTGGTTGGATCTTACAACTGGAAACTCCACAGATCTGGATTGAGAAATCATCAAAGGATACAAGACTCTTATTGTTCTGCTCTCCTCCCCCTGGAATCATGCAAGTGGACTCCTCCCATGAGCTAAGTTTGTAACTCAGAGCACATGACAGGAGGGGGATAAAAGGCTGAAACAAAAGGAATATTTCTATGCTGTTTGTATGTGGAGGGGAAAGGGTGCAGAATGTTTCTAGGTATCAAGAAATTCCCAGCTGTTTAGCCTGGGCTAGCCATACAGGTCAAATAGAGCTTGCTGATTATAGAATCCTATACTTACCTTTAGAAACCTATGACTGAAACTCATATATGCATCTATTTACTTTCCTTAACCTTGTTAATAACTCTTTAATCTCATTTGCCTATTAATTAAGTCTTCATATAGTTTACTATAGGATTGGCAACAAGCCTTATGTTTAGTGTGTGACCTATAGCACAACTGACCTGGGTTAAGTGACTGGTCCTTTGGGATCAGGAGTAACCTGAATATTGCTCTGTCTTGGAGTAGGGAGCCATCTATCAGAGGGGCACTCACCTGGGTGGCAAGGTAGATTGGAGTAACCAAGGAGACTCTTTGTGACTACATGCTTAGGCTGCTACAGTACCTGAGGAGTTTGCATTTGGTCCAGCTTATTAGTGAAATCTAAGTTTATAACTCATGATCAATAAGGGGTTTGTGCCCTGGTTTTTAACAGTCTGCCCTGAGCTTGGTACTCATGCTCTCGCATCACTACAGAAGCGTTACAGGAGTCATGATGGGCGTTGTTTTCAGAAGCACCCAACAGCTGAGTTAGGCACTTAGCTCCCATTAAATCTCAATGAGAGTCAACACTATGTTATTTTTAAGGTCAGGAATATGATCAATTAGTCAATGAATTATTAGATGATTCTGAAGTTAATGTAAAATTAGCAGCTCTGGATGGCACACATTCCTCTTGTATTCTCATCGTTGGTTATCTGGAGATAGCCTATGTTAGAATCAGCACAACACTCAGATGTAGAAAAACACATAAAAATGGAGGGAGGGAATCTAGATACTTTTATGTATAGCCTCTAAGCTAGAGCAAGGCACATGTTTAAACTTTCTGCTAGCTACTCACATGCAGTGCTGTCTTTCTCATCTGTTCTGGAATCTTCTGGTCCCAAAATTGTGGGTGCAATTCTGATGTCACACATGTGTGAATCACCATGGCATTCAATAGAGTTACACATATGTAAATATCGCAAGCAGCCTCATAGTCTAATAAGGCTTGTATATAGAACTGTGAAAATAATGGATTTTTTGGTTCATTGGCAAGTCCAAAATTTTATTTAAAGTTTCAGACGGAACTGAAAAGCAAATTTTTTAAAAAAAATTTAAAGAAATTAAGTGAATCAAAAAGTAAAAGGAAAAAAAAGTTTGGGGTTGAACAAAATATTCTGTTTGACCTGATGTGAAATGTTTCATTTAGATTCTGAGCATATTTAAAGGGTTGAGTTTTTTCTTAAAAATAAAATTAAAGGAAATTTCAAAGTGGAAAACTATTTGGACTGAAACACAAACATGTTGTTTAGCAAATACCAAAATGAAACATTTCCTTTCTTTCAGATTTATTTTCCGAATGAACAATTCAGCAAAACCAACATGGATTCACAAAAGATTTGCAGGTCACCAAATCTGCATTTTTTTTTAAAAAAAAAATAGTTTTGACCTAAAAATTTCACCCAGCTCTACTTGTCTACATTGGGAGACTGCAAACATTAACACACACAATATTGAACCCTGAGAATGGGATTTTCACGGATGCCTAAGGGATTTAGAGGAGCTCAATTCCCAATGGAACTTGTTCTGCTAAACCCCTTAGGGTATGTTGATACTATGTTTTAAACCCACGACAGTGAGTGTCAGAGCCTAGGTCTATAGGCTCGGGCTCACGCTAAGGCATTAAAACTAGCAGTGTACATAGTGCAGCTCAGGCTGGAGGTCAGGCTCTGAAGCCCACCTCTCCTCCCTGGACTTCAGACCCTGAGCACCAGCTGAATCCCAAACATCTACACAGCTGTGTTCAATGCCACTGTCTGAGCCCGAGTCTGTAGACTCAGGCTCTGAAACTTGCTGCCGTGGGTTTTAAATCATAGTATAGCGATACCGTTAGGGATCTCTGAAAGCCTCCACCTCCATGTAGATGTTTAACATGTCAGTCTTCATCGACACTGAGAGCGATCATATTTAAAATGGTCAGTTAATACATTTTCTAACATGCTCTAATTTCCCAGTGTCAAAAATCCCTCAATAGACGGCCTTTTTGTTCTGTGTTTGTACAATGCATAGCACAATGGGGTCTTTGTTCATGATTAGGGCCCGTAGACTCTACAGTAACATTGCTACCACTAATAGTGAACAATAACAACAGTTTAAAGCACCTCTGTCTCCTGAGCTCTGCTGAGATATACCTTGAAGCTTCATACAGGCCAAAATCCAGATTTTATATCTTTTTTCTTCTAGCAAATGAATTCCATGCAAGTCCCGGATAGAATGTAGCCCAACATGCGAAAGTTATTTGCCTTTTTTTTGACAATTCACAAAGAACAAATGCATTACCAAACACCGACTCTATGAACAATAAAACAAACACTCTCAACTACTTGCCAGCCCATCAATCTTTTTTAAATCGTGTAATCGGACTTCAAATTGTTCACTGGGTTTGACTGTTTGGGCGAGGAGAAAATAATTTGTGGGCCAAACGAGCCAAGTCGTTGAACTTTAGCAATTGTGCATTACTTGGTTTTGCTTCCTAGAGCATTCATGTTTCATCATTTACCTGTCATTTGCTTTAGATTACATAGTTTATGGTTATCTAGATTGGACAGCTAAATTCTTATGTTTAACTGCGCAGGCTTTCAGCTTGTAAAAACAGCCACCTGCTATTTGTAAAAGCCACAATGAATAGCTTATGCAAGAATTCAGGGCTCTGTGTTAGCAGGAAAAAATCACTCCTAAGCTATCAAAGAAAAAACACATTTTTAACAGAACCCAGCAGGCAGTTTGCTGGAAAGGAAAGGTATCATTGTTTGATTTAACTACATGAATGATAAACAGTATTTAGAGAAGGAAAGTGTATGGGACTTAACACCAAAGGTCGTGCAAGAACAGGCAGGATGAACACGGCTGAGAAAGCCCTATTCGTACCCTAGGTGACATCTGACAGCATGGAAAGAAATCAGATTCACCTTCTTATGGCATCTATGATATCAGGGACTCAGATAGGTGACTGAATGGGAGGTACATCTGCCTTTGCTTCGCCTGTGTTGTCAATGCTGTTATAAATGAATGACCTAATTAGAACCAGGGGAATTTACAGGTGGATACAAAAATGTAGTTGCTATGGCTACCAGGTGTTCCATTTCAGTAGGGAAATGTCACTAATATAATCCTAGCCCAAGGGCAAACACATGAGGTAAATGATGAACAATCCTCTGCTCTAGTAGAAAAATTATTACACATTGTTTGTGTGGTTCGCTCTGGACACCAACAATTCCCATTGTAATTCTCTTTCTGTCGCTCAACCTTTCTTCCAAAGAACTATCATCTGTTAGATTATAAGGTGATCTTCTGTAGCCACCCTGGTTTACGAGGAAGCATTTGCAGAAAAGGAACCAAATAAAGAAAAAATTGGCATGTTCTTTAGCACTCCTGTCCTTTATAAATATGGGGTTAGATTGTAACTCAAACTATCTGCCCTCCAAACTCTAGCTCTTACATAGTTCTTTACATCACCAGATCTTAAACTGCTTTAAAAAGGAGTTTCATTATCTCCATTTTACAGATGGAGAAAGTGAGTAAATGAAGGTGAAGTAACTTGCTGAAAGTCATCCAGCAAGCCAAAGGCAGAGCTGGAAACAGAATCCAGGTCTCCTGAATCCAAGCTCAGTGCCCTATCCACTGGGATACATTGTGTCCCAGAAACAATGAGTATAGGAATCCTCTAACCCCCTGCACAGGCCACCCAGATCTTGGGTCTCCAGGAATCTAAGAGTAAGGGGTTGCTATATATCTGCTAAATTCTGGAGTAAGCGGGTGGGAAGGGAGAAGGAGTTTTAACACATGCACACACACATTCTGGCCTGCACCACTGAGCTAAGAGTGGAATGTGTCAGTTTATTGCTGGTATTGACCAAGAGCAGATGGTTGCCACCAGATCTATGGGCCAGTGATGCTGCAGCTCATGAACTGTCTCTTGCTCAGTATGGTGCCTAACTTCCACATATTAGAGAGAAAGAAAGACAGACAGATGGTTAGATTCATCCTTGCTGCGATTCTGCTGAACTCAACATGACCATGACCTGATATTTTCACTGCTGAGTAATTGTCTAGGCCCCTGTTTAAGACTTAGGTGGCTTAAATGTTTTAAAAAATCTGGGCTCCAGCCCTTTAAAAGAGATGTAGGGTAGGGCAGGAAATCAGGGCAGTTGCTGAGGAGGAGGAGCTGACGCAAACCTCTATAAACAGGACATACCTTGAGCTGACTTCTAATTTCAGAGTAGATATACAAGCGAATTAGGATGCCTGAAACATACTAATCACATTTCATCTCTGACCCAACTGGAGGTAAAACTGTAAGTGTAACTGGGGGTTGCTGTAAAGTTACCTGAAAGGGAAATACAAGGTTTCCCAACTAGGCCGAGCAAGAATAGTAAAATTCAAGACTAGCTATAGGGCTCGTCACAGGGGACCCTGCATGTCGAGCAGGGCTGCCCTCATTGACCCAGTGCAGAGTTGGGACAACTCATCCCACAGTCTGTGGGACTCCCTGTGGGATCGAGCAATTGCAATAAGGAGGGCTTAGAACCCCTGCCAGGGCCAAGCAAACAATCAGTCCACAGCTCCTGGCCAGGGGAGAGCAAACAAACAGAAGCCATGACTAGTGGCAAGTTTGTGTGTGGAGGGGGGACAAGCAGGCCCACTCTACTCCCCCAGGTTCCAACCCAGGGATCTATGAAGCCGGGAGGTTTCCAGTTAAGGGTTCAAGCATCAGCTTCTAATACATTCCCTGGGTCACTTCCCACCGCAAGGGCATCTCCCCATCTGGCAGCAGCTCAGCATCCCAGTCAGTCTCTGCAGTCAGCAGGTTGTCTGCAGTGTAGTCTAGGTCACAGGTCCCACCTCTTGGAGAGTCACAGGCGCCTCCTCAGGAGCCTGCAGCACACACTGTTCCTGCTTCTCAGCCAGCCCAGATGGAGCTGGGCTGCCTCATTTTATCTGTCCTTCCACCCACAGCATGCACAGCAGGGGTGAGGGGCATGTTCTCCTGGGCCCACAGTGACTGGCCAGGCCCCACTGGCCCAGTGCGGAGTTAATACGATCCATCACAGGGCCAGCATCCCTGCTGGGATAAATCAGGAAAGCCCCCCTCACTTCAGGGGAGCTTTGCTGGTTTACAGCAGCAGTGCAGAATTTGGGAGAGGTCTGACTGCCACTCTCTCAGGGCACGCTACCACCGGCTCCTGTTCAGAGGCTCACTAGCTGCCAGACCTGACCTGTCCCCAAGCTCAACTTGCCCATCCTGAACGGTCTCAGTGTTAGATGAAGGTTTTGTTTCCTGAGTAACAAGCTTCCACAAGAACATCAACTGTGTTACAACATATCCTGCTAGCTGCAGCAGGCGAGAATGCTCAGAGACTTCGGGCACAATGATGGGGCTTCAGAGTTAGGGCTGTTCTTAAAATGTGACAAATGTGGCTGAAAAGTCGCCCCAAATTTATCATGCCTCTTTCCCGCCGCTTCCACCAGCCCCTTTTCCCACTTGCTTCTTTCCATTTCTTAAGGAACTTATCTGGACACCTTAAAGCAACTCTCAATTCAGGTGTCTAAGCTAGGGAATCATTGATGCCGAGACCAGCAATAAAGGGAACTGGTGCTTCTCCTTGTAGTTTCGCTGCATGAGCATTCTTGCCTCTTAGGAGTGAACTATCAAGTGACTAATACACACAGTGTCATGGCTTACTGCTATAATAGCAGCAGCTACCATCTGTTCTGTCTTTGACTAGTTAATCTAATTCTCTAGGGACTTAATTCTCAGGAGGGAATTTTTGCCACTTTTTTTTATTTGACTCACAGGAGATAGCATCTATTAATTCTGTGCAAGCTATGTGGGATGCATAATTCACTCAGAGCTTGGCACTATTTTGTTCTTTTCACAGACTATTTGCAAATAAATGGCGTAGATTTTTCCATGAACTCATTTCTCAGTTGAAACAGTTTGGCAGAAATCATGTGCGAGCTTATTTCTGCATATTCATCGATTCCAAGGCCAGAAGGGACCACTGTGATCATTTAGTCCAACCTCCTGTATAGCTCAGGCCAGAGAACTGCCCCAAAATAATTCCTAGAGCAGAGCTTTTAGGGGAAAAAAATCCAATCTTGATCTAAAAATCATCAGTGATGGAGAATCCACCATAACCCCTGGTGACTTGTTCCATTGGCTAATTACTCTCAATGTTAATGATAGGCACCTTATTTCTAGTCTGAATTTACATAGCTTTAACTGCTAGCCATTGGATTGTGTTAGACTTTTTGCTGCTAGATTGAAATTAAAAGAGCTGTCAATGGATTTGTGCCATAGTTGGGGATGTGATATAAGATTAAATCTTTAAATCAATATTTGAGGACTTCAGTAAACCAGCCAGAGGTTAGGGATGTATTTCAGGAGTGGGTGGGTGAGATTCTGAGGCCAGCATTGTGCAGCAACTCAGACTAGATGATCACAATGGTCCCTTCTGTCCACAAAGTCTATGAGTCTATTAGGTGAGGCATTACAGTGCCTGCAATCTAAGGTACGTATCTGGCCCTGTGATGGGGTGTATAAACCCCACACTGGTTACCCACAAGTTAACAGGAGCCTGGCCCCAGTTAGGCCACTGGGTACCACCTGAAGGAGTGTTAAGCGTAATTGGTATTCAAACCAGCTGGGGAGGAGCTGGGTCTTCATAAATGGAAGAGAACAGAGCAGAGGAATAAAGACCAAGGGAAAGGTAGCTGGGTGTCTCCTCTCTTGGGCTAAGATAAGTCTGAAGCCAGAACCAAGGGGCTGGAGCCAGGCAGGCTTGTGGCAATGGAGTTTGGGGCCAAAGGCAGGTTGTTCTGAGTCCAGAGGAAGCTGGAAGAAGTAGAGCCTCAGGGCATAGGCACAGGAGTATGGGGACTTCAGGGAGAGGGGAAAGAACCTGCAGTCGCTGTCTGGGTGCTAGAGAGTGGAGATATATGGAAGACACAGGATTGAAGCAAGCTCTCATTGTTGACCCTTCTACAAGGGCAGAAACTGGACCTCTGGGGAGAAGCCCTGAGAGGTGTTGCTCATTACAAAGAGCCCAGGAAGGGGCTGAGGAGAAAAGCCCAAGCAAACACTAGTGGCGGGAAGTAGTTCAGGGAGGCAGAGGTGAGGTGTCTGACAGAGCAGACTTAGTTGCTTGTTGTAGGGTCCCTGGGTTGGAACCCAGTGTGAGTTCCCCTACCAGTCACTGGGAAGATGGCATGAAGCCCCCTGGCATTAGGAGATATGGACCATAGCAGTCACTGGATACCATGCCCAGTGGATCCAGTGTCAGGGGCTGGAGAACTGACACAAGGTCTTGGAATTATGTTTTGTTGGACTTGGTTGTGGAACTAAAACATGATCTGGCTGGAGGATGAAGTGTTGAGAAGAGGGGACCACCACAGGAGCAGAGTGACTGCTGGCAGAGGGCACTGGATGAAGAAAGCCTGCTATGTCCAGCCACAAGGAAGCATGCTAGTTAGCCCTTCTGCACATCCCCGTTACCCTTGTATGGGGGTGCCTCCCAACACTTACTATATTTGTCTTCAACATCCTGCATTTTCCAAAGCTCTGATGACTCCATCCTGCCCATTCAGGAGGGTCTGATCTGTGAATCCTTAACTCATGAGTGAGCAGTTACTCATATGAGCAATCCCATTGAAGTGACTGAGATTACTCACTTTGAGTAAATGCACACATTAGGGAAAATACCTGTCCCATAACAGACTTGCAGACTCCAGCTTTGCACAACACCTCTTAGCTTCATCCCCTAGTGCTCCAGCATTGCTTGGTGGAGAGTGTGCAGAACCTGAGGAGACTTTGACCACTAACTTTTTAACAGGTGCCTTCATGTTGCACATGTAAATTACAGAAGTGACACTAGTGTGTGCAATCCCAGTTTTGAACAGCATATGACACTAACTAGTAAAGAAAGTAACATTTAAATGAGAAAGCAAAAATAAGAGGGACTGGAATGGAGAATCTGTTAGTGAAATTTTGCCAGTTTCCTGAGAACTGAGATTTTCAGCTAGTTACTGTCATTATGAGATAGGTGCCATGGGGCATATAGAGAAGGAAAAGGGAATATTGCAATGAGTTTATTGTATCTTGAGTGACATTAACAAGCTGTTGAGGATCACCACTGGGTCATCTGAATACTCATGCAACTGACTTAGCATCACTCAGGTGCCTATTTACATGTCCAAATATAACCCGAGACCAATTGCACTCATAAAACACCATTCACAAAGACAGTCACAGGCTGCTGTACGCTTGATTACACAGCCTTGGGGGTCTGGGTAACCAAATTACACTGTGATTTTAGGTGCCTAAATATCTTTGAGGATCTGGTCCTAAATCCACAAAGGGGCTTAAGAATTGCAACATTTAACTTAGGAGCCTGACTATGTATTGGAACCCTTAGCCACCCACCCCAGGATACGCTCGTGGTTAGAGCACTTACCTGGGAGGTGGAAGTTCTCACTCTAAATCAAGTAAAGTGGAGATTTGAAAGCAGGTCTCCCCCATGGAGGCCCTAACCATTGGGCTGTTGCACGCACCAGCCAGCCCCCACAACTTCCATTCTGCTCTTCCTCAGCTGCCTGGTGCAGGTTATGTGAGTTCTGAGAATGCCTATCTGATGAGACTCCACAGATAGGCAGGGATTCTGCTGGGATTGAATCACAACAGAGGGTGATGAGCAATGCAGTGGCATCCGGACTTAAGAGGTTCTGTGCACACCCACTGGCAGAAATGTAGGGACCTACAGGGCTATGCAGCCGCTATGTGTGCATTTCAAGGATCTCAGTCGCACCTAAATGTTCGATTAAGGCACCTAACTGGCACTTTCAGCACTCTCTCCCTCACTGACTGGGGATAAATATTTAGTCAGAGAGAGAGGAATGAGTGACTCTGCAGCCCAGTGGTTAGAGCACACCTCCTGAGAGCTGGGGGACCCCTGGTCAAATCTTTCCCCCCTCTGTCAGAGAGAGGAGATGAACTTGGGTCTCTGATATACAAGAAGAGTGGGATATAAGGTGTAAAGGAGGCTGGGCACCACTACCTCCTCCAACAGTTTTGAGTGTTGCAAGGCAAGGACTCATTCTGGCCAGGAACAGCTAAGGAACCTAAGATACCTGACTCCAGGTGGTTGTTTCCCATTCGCGGACTGTTAAGTGGAAATAGGCACCTCCTGCAGCCTGGATTTAGGTGCCTATCTCAGAGAGGATCAAGGCTTAGCACACATGTTTATGGTCAGCATTTTCCATTGGCTAGCTTAGGCCACTTCCCACCCAGAGTGCTAGCTTTTGTGGATTGCATTTCAAGGTGCCTGACTCCCCATTCATGGTATAGGAGCATAGGCACCGAACTTGGCTTTGTGGATCACGGTATTGTCCATGTGACTGTCTAGGTGTCTAAAAGTTAGTCACTGTGACATTCTGCATTGCAATGCCTAAGTCCCTTTGTGGATCCTAAGTGTCCAAATCCCTTGGGAGAGCTGGGCCTCAGGAGAAATGGCCAGATTTTCAAGAGGGTTCAGCAGCACCCCCATTGACAACCAGAGAGAGAGTCCTCACCTTCCTGCCCTCACTGAGAACAATGGGAACTGTTCAGAGCCAAGCTCTTTGGGAAACCTGGCCCTTAGGATTTAAAGTTACAGCAAATCTTCTAATTTTGGGGGGATTAGGTTATTTATTGGAATAAAGCCATTGATACATTACCCTTGACCCATCATTTTATAGTCTGGTACTGAAAGGGTCAAAGATGTTCCAATCCCATACTGTTACCAGAATACCGCGCTTTCCTCCCCTCCCCCCAAACAAGAAGAATACAGCTTACAGCTGTTTTCATTTGTCTGGTTTGTGCCTTGCTAATTGAGTGATATAGCTCCACTGTTTGAATTCTGTATTGAACAGGTGGTGTGAGCCAATTCTTTATGCTTTGGGGCATTACAGAAGCTCAGCTGCCAGACAGTGGATGAGCTATGAAAATGCTTTTATGTAGAGAGTGGTTATTTATCTCTGCCACATCTTTAATGCCACCGCAGTCCAGGAGCATCCAACTCTTGTGTGGTCTATCAACCTTGAAATAGGAGTGTGGCTTAGACTCTAGGGCTAACAAAAGCAATTTCCTCCAAATCATTTCTGCAGGCTTGGATCTTACAGATTTTTTTAAAGTGCAATTTCCCCCCTTCAATTTGGACATTGTCATTTCCCTTGGCTTGTGTGCATCTAAAATTTGACCCTCCCTTGGTGTACTGTAAAAAACACCCCATTCATTAAGCCTAAGTGAGAGGACTTGAGAGTTAAAATACTGTAATAAATGTTGATGATCAGTGTGATTGTTTGAAATCAGCAAAGCAGAGTATTAGATGTGCCAAGTTGCTTTAACAGGGAATGAATACTGATAAGCAAGCAGGCTAAGAGTTTGAAAAATAAATGCCTTATTAGGCTCTCAAATTCTTAAGGCAACAAAATAAGTAACCCGGGCCCATATCCTCAAATATATTTAGGTTCCTAACCTCCATTACATCAATGGTGCTTTTAGGAACTTAGAGTGTTGTCAATGAAGATGCGTAGGTACCTAATACTCAGTTTTAGGCACTTAAGTTCCAATTTTGACTCCACTGCTATGTACAAAACTCACTCAACCCTGTAGGTTCCTAAACTCACTCAGTGCCAAAACTTTCCTAAGTAAAAGTCACTCAGCACATGTCTCTGGGCACATGCACTGATGCCTCACTGGGGGCATCTGGATACCTATCTCCTGCCTAA
Source organism: Gopherus flavomarginatus (assembly GCF_025201925.1). Lineage (NCBI taxonomy): Eukaryota > Metazoa > Chordata > Testudines > Testudinidae > Gopherus > Gopherus flavomarginatus. The sequence continues at coordinate 147,871,817 of NC_066619.1, forward strand.
ACCCCAGAGCAACTGATGAACCAGGACAAGACACGAATTTGGCCCCCAAGTCGTGTGTGGGGTCCAATCCACCAGGCACCCTCCCAGTACGCCTACCAGATCAGGTCCCATTCAAAATCTCTTTGGAGGAAGAGAAGGTGCCCATCTTATAACTTTTAGCTCAGAGGTGTTCTAACCTGGGATGTGAGAAATGCAGATTCAAAGCCCCCTACTTTCTCTCAGAGGAGGAGACAGGAGGAGGATCCTGTTCAAATCTTCTCAGGAAAGTGTTCTAACCATCAGCTATGGGATTTCCTGCGGAAGCTGTTGAACTGCAGACAAATAAAGAGTGATTGGACCCAGGGTTTCCTACCTCTAAAACATGTTCAAAAGACCAAATAACCACACTTGGCCAAAGTTTGTCTAAGAAAGTAGTAGAATACAAAGTGGGAGACTTACATACCCCTCCTTTTGGGAAGCAATTGTTATCTCACACCATGTTCACCTTAAACAGGAGGTGGGCTTTGAAATGTGCCCCCAAACCACTTATATTTTTAGCCTGGTTGCTTAAAGGTAAGGAAGGACTTTGTGTCAGGTAAGATCCAACCCACCAGTTTATGCCAGTTCCTTAACTTGTTGTTTTGGACCTTTCCTTATCTCTGTTTTGGCTACTACATTTTAAACCATTTGCCTGTGAAGGTACCTCTACTAGAATGTAGGACCAATGTCTCTTGCCTTTGACTGGCTTTATATATTCACTAATGCCAAAAGCAACTTTTAGCTTTGCAGTGTAGAAGTGACAGAAGTGGGTAGCTCTGTGAGAAAGATATAACTTGATTAACATAACTGCCCACGTTTAGTGTAATACAATATTAATATCATATGCCCTTAGCCAATACATATCTGTATTGGCTAACACCATTATGTGTATTGCTAACACTATTAAGCACGTGCTTAAATGCCTTCCGAATAGTGATGCTTTACTGAATCTGTTCCTCCGTAAATAAGAAGTATTCAGGTATCTTAAGGAAAATCTTTGCACCTGTTTATCCCAGTTTCTCAGTAGTGCTAGTGCATAGTCAACTTTACCTCAGCAGATGAGAGGAGAAATGAAAAGAAAACTAGTACACTAGCACTGAGCTTTGCAATCTGGAGGTTGTGTAACTCTGCACAGCAAACAGTGCAATTAGCTATGCCTCACGATCATGTTAAACACGGCATTTTATGAAAACAGAGCATTCTATAATTCACATGCAACATTACCAGTTATGAACCAGGATATGATTTCATACTAAATTAAATGTTAAAGCACTAAGATTAATTTATATGTGAGCTAGTGACAAAGTGAAAAAAAAGCCCAGTAATTCATGGTTAAATCAATATTCCTTCCTTCTCTGACCTTCATGCCTGCTTTGTATTTAGCTGCTTTGGTTTAAAACCAGAAGCAATATGTGAAGAAAAATTGGCTCATCCACCTTGTGATCAGCCCCTCCCTTTGCAGGTCTGACTGACACAAAGAAATAACCATGTTTTCTTCAGGTATTTAGAGTGGTGCTCTAGGCTGGTTACACTGTCTGTATCTTATAGGTTCAATTCTATCATTATAAGGAGGGGAGGGCTCAGGGAATTGCTAATGGATGAAGAACACTTTAGGCTACTGTGTTCCACGTGCCCAAATGCCACAGAAATGTTGTAACTTGAGCACTTAAATCCCTTGGTCCTCCCCTTGAAAATCCTAGTCTTGATCTCCAGGTCACTGATCCAAGACAGGCTCAGATAAGTCAAATCCGCATTGTAACATTATAAAGCAAACAAGGAAACCTAACAGATTCATCCTTAAGAGCTCACAATGTCAGGTTTAGCTCAGTCCTTTCTGATGCTGCCTTTGAAATCAAATATATTATATTTATTTTATACCCAGTCAGAATGAATTAAATACATGCCAAAACATGGACAATTGCCCACTACTTCCAAAGAAACTGCAGCTGTTATTAGGGAACTAGGACATAGGACTACATTATACCTCCTGGGTCATTAAGTCCAGTCCCCTGAGCCACAGGTCAACCCCATCATATAATTCTCTTCGTTAATTTATCAAGCTCCATCTTAAAATTAGTTATGTTGTTCGTCCCCGCTGCTTCTATGAGAAGGTTGTTCAGGACTTCTCTCCTCTTACAGATAGAAACCTCCTTCTCATTTCCGTTCAGAGTTTTGGTATAGCCAGTCAATACCCATTTGTACTTATGCCAATGTCATCCTTTTAGCTTCACTAGCTCCTCTCATTCCTTAGGGACCCCTCCCCAGTGTATTTATCTAGAACAGTCATATTTAGAGTCACATGTAAGCAGATACACGCTTCTTAGAATCATAGAATATTAGGGTTGGAAGGGACCTCAGGAGGTCATCTAGTCCAACCCCCTGCTCAAAGCAGGACCAATCCTCAACTAAATCATCCCAGACAGGGCTTCGTCAAGCCTGACCTTAAAAACCTCTAAGGAAGGAGATTCCACCATCTCCCTAGGTAACTCATTCCAGTGCTTTACCACCCTCCTAGTGAAAAAGTTTTTCCTAATATCCAGCCTAAATCTCCCCCACTGCAACTTGAGACCATTACTCCTTGTTCTGTCATCTTTTACCACTGAGAACAGTCTAGATCCATCCTCTTTGGAACCCCCTTTCAGATAGTTGAAAGCAGCTATCAAATTCCCCCTCATTCTTCTCTTCTTCAGACTAAACAATCCCAGTTCCCTCAGCCTCTCCTCATAAGTCATGTGCTCCAGCCCTCTAATCATTTTTATTGCCCTCCACTGGACTCTTTCCAATTTTTCAACATCGTTCTTGTAGTGTGGGGCCCAAAACTGGACACAGTACTCCAGATGAGGCCTCACCAATGTCGAGTAGAGGGGAATAATCATGTCCCTCGATCTGCTGGCAATGCTCCTACTTATACAGTCCAAAATGCTGTTAGCCTTCTTGGCAACAAGGGTACACTGCTGACTCATATCCAGCTTCTTGTCCACTGTAACCCCTAGGTCCTTTTCTGCAGAACTGCTGCCTAGTCATTCGGTCCCTAGTCTGTAGCAGTGCATGGGATTCTTCTGTCCTAAATGCGGGATTCTGCACTTGTCCTTGTTGAACCTCATTAGATTTCTTTTGGCCCAATCCTCTAAGTATTCTAGGTGACTCTGTATCCTATCCCTGCCCTCCAGCATATCTACCACTCCTCCCATTTTAGTGTCCTCTGCAAACTTGCTGAGGGTGCAATTCACGCCATCCTCCAGATCATTAATGAAGATATTGAACAAAACCGGCCCCAGGACTGACCCTTGGGGCACTCTGCTTGATACTGACTGCCAGCTAGACATGATCACTACCCGTTGACCCCGATGATCTAGCCAGCTTTCTAGTCACCTTATAATCCATTCATCCAGCCCATACTTTTTTAACTCACCGGCAAGAATACTGTGGGAGATCATCTCAAAAGCTTTGCTAAAGTCAAGGAATAACATGTCCATTGCTTTCCCCTCATCCACAGAGCCAGTTATCTTATTATAGAAGGCAATTAAGTTAGTCAGGAATGACCTGCCCTTGGTGAATCCATGCTGACTGTTCCTGATCACTTTCCTCTCCTCTCAGTGTTTCAGAATTGATTCCTAGAGGACCTGCTCCATGATTTTTCCAGGGACTGAGGTGAGGCTGACTGGCCTGTAGTTCCCCGGATCCTCCTCCTTCCCTTTACAAAAGATGGACACTATGTTAGCCTTTTTCCAGTCGTCTGGGACCTCCCCCGAATACCATGAGTTTTCAAAGACAATGGCCAATGGCTCTGCAATCACATCCACCAACTCCTTTAGTACCCTCGGATGCAGCGCATCCAGCCCCATGGACTTGTGCTCATGCAGGTTTTCTAAATAGTCCCGAACCACTTCTTTCTCCACAGAGGGCTGGTCACCTTCTCCCCATACTGTGCTGCCCAGTGCAGCAGTCTGGGAGCTGACCTTGTTCATGAAGACAGAGGCAAAAAAAAGCATTGAGTGCATTAGCTTTTTTCCACATCCTCTGTCACTAGGTTGCTTCCCTCATTCAGTAAGGGGCCCACACTTTCCTCGACTTTCTTCTTTTTGCCAACATACCTGAAGAAACCCTTCTTGTTACTCTTAACATCTCTTGCTAGCTGCTACTCCCAGAGTGATTTGGCCTTCCTGATTTCACTCCTGCATGCCTGAGCAATATTTTTATACTCCTCCCTGGTCATTTTTCCAATCTTCCACTTCTTATAAGCTTCTTTTTTGTGTTTAAGATCAGCAAGGATTTCACTGTTAAGACAAGCTGGTCGCCTGCGATATTTACTATTCTTTCTACACAGCGGGATGTTTTGTTCCTGCAACCTCAATAAGGATTCTTTAAAATACAGTCAGCTCTCCTGAATTCCTTTCCCCCTCATGTTATTCTCCCAGGGGATCCTGCCCATCAGTTCCCAGAGTGAGTCAAAGTCTGCTTTTCTGAAGTCCAGGGTCAGTCTGCTTTTCTGAAATCCAGGGTTCTTGCAATTGTTGCTACAGTGTTTTAGAGAGCAGGGTGTCTGTAGAAGAGCATACCTGCCACAAGCGCTCTCTCTCATGGCTGGGAATGATGCAGCATCTCATTTGTCACCTTGAGCTCCATGATGACCACTGCTCTGGTCCTGCAGTGGTCTCTCTTCTCATCATTCATCCCTGAGGCCAGGTCACTTTAAAGTCTCCCTATTCCTAGGGTCTCAGCAACCCACATGGACAGCATCCCATGCAATACTAGGCATCAGTCTGACACCTTCCATTCCTCCAGCGCTCCATTTCCGTTCCACTCTTCCATCTGAGCAGGGGGCCCAGAGCTTCTCCCCGGAGTCTTACAACCAAACTCAAAGCCCAAACACAACAAACGCAACTTCTGCCCTTTTCTCAGGCTCAAATTTTTTATTCCTCCTGGATCTTTCCCACCGCTCCATTCTTCTGCACAGCACTGACTCTCAAAGGTGAGCTCGCTGGAGTCTGGGCCCTACTCTGCATTGTCAGCTCCCTTTGATCCCGAAGTCTGTCTGCCTGTGGGTTGGCCTTCTCTCAGGCCCACTTCAGGGGACACTTTCACCCCTACTCTCCTTTACCATCAGGCTCAGGTATACACATCCTCCTGAAACAGCTTCACGGTCCAGAAAAAGACTATAGAATTCTTCCCCTCTCCCTGCTGTCACCTTCCACACTGGGCCTTCTTTCTTCCTAGAAACCACCCAATTCTTCCCCCCAGGTGGGGCTCTTCTTTCATTGGGTCTGGCTCACCCTTCAGGTGCAAGGAGATGAGATAATTGGCCTCTCAGGCCCACATTAACCCTGTCTCCACCTGTGCGCGGGGACATCCTAACACAGTGGTACGTTCTGTTTTGCCATGGAGTGGAACTGAGCAAGAGTACAGTTGTCTAACCAAACTGATCAACAAGCACTTACAGTTAGCAGAACTCCAGGATGCTAGTAGGCAGATCTGATAACAACTATGACTATGTTTGAGCCATTTATCATTCATTCCTATTGGATGACCCCATGTCTCTTTGCCCCTCCCAACCCCCCACCCAACATCTTCCCCCACCCCCAGGAATTGTATTAAGCTTTTGACACTGCTTTTATAATTGGTAGGTGCAAGACAACATCTTTTCTGTTGTTTCCTCTCTTTCCGACTGTAGTCAGAAAAATCACTTGCTCTCTGTCATTTCTATTTTCTCTCTTTCTTCCTTTGTGCCTTTGCTTACTCATACTCTCCCATCTCTCTTTTCCTTCCTCCCATTTTCCCTCATCTTCCCCCTCTACATTTCCCCCCCTACATCCCTGCTGTCCCAATTTCCTTCCCTCCATCCTTCTCTGTCTTTTTCTCCCTAGCGCCTACTTTTATTCAACATGCTTCTTGTTTCTGGCTCCTTTTATCTCTTCCCCAAGACCCCTTTCTTATTCTATGCTTCTCTCCACTTCTATTTTCTTGCTTTAAATCCCCTGCTCTTTGCCTATAATGGCCCCATTAAAACACAGCAGTGGTCAGGCTGGCACATTTGAGACCCAATTGTTCACCCTTCCTCACACTGAGTAGCAGAGGAAAGATGACCATCATCACGCTAAGCAGAGACTCACTTGATGCCAGCCACAAGTGTCTATATTCCAATTAAAGCAACGCAGTGACTTTTTCTTAGTATGTCATGACTTTTGCAGGTCTAACAAGTGTGGAGAATTAGGTGCCATTAGGAGTGATTGTCTATAACTGAAAATAATAGAGCTGAACTCAGAGCCGTCCTACATCGCCCCGATGCCATTTCGCACGCAGATATTGGCTTCTCAGTACAATGAGCCTGATAATGCTAATGGGTGCCCACATTCAGCAGACACAATGAAAATGAGCCCACTCTCCATTACTATTTGAATTTACGATTATTTTGGACCATTGGGTATGAATCACATTCAAGCCAAATTCAGCACAAATCACCTAGAACTGCACACAGCCGCTCTCCGATAAAATTAGCAATAAGGCCACTTGCCATGTGCAGCTTAGCTGAGTCATCATGCATCTGCCCTGAAATGTCAATATTACTTCAGACGATGCTGAGCTGCTTTACAGGGGTGTTACTGTCAGTGCATGCTCAAGTGTGTGGTAATTAGATTGCCTTCCTTTGCGGCATGGTGTGAACATTCTCAGTGACTACTGAGGAGTAACAGGACTGGTGATTGTGAGAGCTGATGTCTGATTTGTCTCTAGGAGTCATTAAATTGCGGAAGGGTAAGTTCTTCTGTGATGTCCTTCTGGCGACCTCTGCTTTTACCTTGAAAGAACAGCCACCTCTCTCCCAGGAGAACATCTCACTACACCTGCCTCTTAACAGCTATGCAGAATTAATGCCAAATTATATGCCTGCCACCAGGTTTTGAGATGAGAACATCAAACTCTAGGATCTCAAATAAGCTTGAACCCTGGCCTAACAGGAGGAAGGGGAAGACGTTTTATCCACTCTCCTGATGGAAATGGCTATGTTGAGCATCACTGTTCTCCAGTAGCTAGAGCACTAGACTGGGACTCAAAAGATGTGGGTTCTATTAATGGCTCTGCCACTCCTTTGCTGTGTGACCTTGGGAAACTCATTTTACCTCTCTGTGCCTCTGTTTCCACTCCCACACTTTCTGTATCTTGTCTGCTTAGAATGTAAATTCTGCAGCAGTAGGGACTATCTTTCAGCATATATATGTAAGAGCACTTTGAAACATGAGATTTCCAATCTCAGCTGGGATCTCTGGCTAGCACTATACTACAAATCCACAAGCAGAAAACTTGCTTCAATATTAGTTAAGGTTGCTTTCATCAATAAACTAGCAGCAAAGAATCCTGTGGCATCTTATAGACTAACAGACATTTTGGAGCATGAGCTTTCGTGGGTGAATACCCACTTTGTCAGATGCATGTAGTGGAAATTTCCACTACATGCATCCCAAGAAGTGGGTATTCACCCACGAAAGCTCATGCTCCAAAACGTCTGTTAGTCTATAAGGTGCCACAGGATTCTTTGCTGCTTTTACAGATCCAGACTGATATGACTACCCCTCTGATCAATCAGCTAAATCACAATATTAGGAAATGCAAAGTTAAGGATTTAAAACGGTCAGTGTCAAGCACTGTCAAATTAGGAAACACGAGAATGAACATTGTCACTGCAACCTTAATTAGTCCTCCTTGCGTGTATAATGCATACATTATAATACACATATGTAAGGAGGACAAATTAAGTACATGCAGTAGTAACCACTAGTGAAAAGTTGGGTGTAAGTGACTTGCACAGCATTACATGGGAACTCAGTGTCAGAGGACTCCAGGGGCGAGATTCATGCTGAAGCATCATCTTGCCTAACTTATAGGTGTCTGGAAAAATCCCAGGGATTCACAAAGCCTGAGTTTGGCACCTTGGATCCATGTACACTGAATGAGGAGAGAGGAGTGACTCAGAATGGGATTCACAAAAACCAGTATGATAGGCTGCACCTCACCTAAAATAGCCAATTGGAGATGCCAAGCTGAGGCGTGCATGTTGAGCCCTGCCGCTCTCAAAGATCAGCCCCTGAATCAAGGCTGCAGGGTGGCACTCACTTCTACTAGAGCTCCTCAGCTGCAAACCCTCTCTTGGCATTAGGTGCTGTGACAAAGTTCCTCCTCTACCTTGGTGGGTCCTGCGCTTATTGGCAGATTTGCTCACCTCAGTGATCTTCCCCACAGTCTGGGTCAACTCTTCCTGTGTCTGATCAGGAGTTGGGAGGTTTGGGGGAACTCAGGCCCGCCCTCTACTCTGAGTTCCAGCCCAGGCCCTGTGGATTGCAGCTGTCTATAGTATCTCCTGTAACAGCTGCATGACAGCTACAACTCCCTGGGCTACTTCCCCATGGCCTCCTCCAAACACCTTCTTTATCCTCACCACAGGACCTTCCTCCTGGTGTCTGATAATGCTTGTACTCCTTAGTCCTCCAGCAGCACACCCTGTCACTCTCAGCTCCTTGCGCCTCTTGCTCCCAGCTCCTCACGCGCACTTCCTCTCCTCTGGCTCCTCCTCACCTGACTGGAGTGAGCTCTTTTTTAAACCCAGGTGCCTTGATTAGCCTGCCTTGATTGGCTGCAGGTGATCTAATCAGCCTGTCTGCCTTAATTGGTTCTAGCAGGTTCTTGATTACCCTAGTGCAGCCCCTGCCCTGGTCATTCAGGAACAGAAAACTACTAATCCAGTGACCAGTATATTTGCCCTCTACCAGACTCCTGTACCCCACTGGCCTAGGTCTGTCACAGTGCTTATACATTTAATACAAACCTGGGGAGGGGGAAGGAGAGAGAGGAGGATGTCAAAGGCCTCCCTCAAAGCTTTTAGCCTAGATGGGAGGGTACTCAGCTGGGAGACCCTCAGTTCAAGTCCCTTCTCTAGTTAGAAGGGATTTGAACAGGTATTTCCTACCTCTCAGGTGGCTGCTCTAATCACTGAGCTATGGGATATTCTGATGTGGAGCTCCCTCAATCTCTGCTGTTAAAACTATTCCACGGTGGCTAAATAAATAATTAAAAAGTTCTTTGGAGCAAGGGGACTTGGTCCTGTCTCTCCCACCTCCCCAGTGAGTGCTGTGAGAACAGCCTTAACTAACATTAAATGAAGTTACTTAGGTGTGAATTTCGTTAGATTTTTTAACAGACGAAGTGGGTGTTCACCCACGAAAGCTCATGCTCCAATACGTCTGTTAGTCTATAAGGTGCCACAGGACTCTTTGCTGCTTTAATAGAAAGAAAATCTTCTATATGTGCCATATTTAAATAATAAAGCACTTACACATGTATTGTCTTTGGGGTATATTTTGTTGCCATTGTTACTTTTGTGATGTTCCATATTTCACCAGTCAGTGCCAAGTTCACGAATATGTTGAAAGTAATTAAACTGACAGGTATCCAGATAAAACTTTTTTTTAATGCAGCTTCTAAATGACATTTTTTAAATTGTGTAACAGTAACCTGAGATGGGTCTCAGATCTAGAATTTCCCACTTGTTTTAAAAATAAGTAAATATTCAGAAAGCCATAGGCTGTAATTTGTAAGCAGCATCTAAATGCCAGTGATAAAAGAGTAAGAAGCACTGAGTAGTCCCTATGACAGCAGTTACATACTCCTCACCTGTGAGCTGATATGTGTGAAGAGCATAAATAGCGCATCCACCCTCGAGCCATCTGAATGTTAAGTGTCCAGAGCTCTGGAACAAAGTGTGATCCATTTGCAAAGCAGTGTGCAAGGAATCCCATGGCCGATACCTTTTATGTATTAAATCACATGGCATTGCACCATCTTTCCCATTGGCTGTGCTGGAAATGTGCTCTCCCTTGATATGAACGAGCAAGTATGTAATTTGTAGTGTAATTAAACAAAGCCTTAAATCATCCCAGATTCCGTTGTGTTGGAGTGGGGGTTTGTTCATCATGTTGCACAATCTCTTTTAGGAATGTGACAGTGAGAGCAAGCAAACTATACCGCGCTACAGCATCTCTCCAGATTGTGTTGATGATTTGTGCTGCCCCTACTCTATTATGCAATTCAGTAGATGCAAGTTATGTAGCAAAAAGTTGCCCCCAGGGCCTCTTTCAGGTAATGTCGCAGATTGCGCAGATCTGCTGCAGATACTCTAGTCAGGTCTCTAGCCTTTACAGTAGAGTGCTAAAGACTGGTATCAACGCTAATTGCATAAAGGCAGGCTTCATTTCTGCCATGACTCACACGCTGTGCTGACAGATTCCATTTCGACCAGCCCTAGGAAAAGCAAATCAAAATGTTCATCTAGAAGTATGCCTAATAGGTTAGGCCATTTCCACTTCAGGCTGTAGCTGTGTCTGGTTGCACATCTCCATTTGCCAACAGTTGGGAGGGACAAATCGGACATTTGTCTAATTGTCTCCTGTAGACTCTTGAGGAAATAACACTTCCTGTGTTATAGTTTCTTTCCTTTAAATCAATAGGACAGGTTACCGTGACTGAATTCTGCCTCTGGCACCTTTTATTATTGTCAATGAGGGGCTGGGGAAAGACACCTCCAGGTGAATCACATTGATATTTTATTATATATTTATTTTGCTGCCTTGGAAGATTATGAGAAAGCTGAACTGGCACATAGAACATAAATATATTCAGATGCACATTCTAGGAGAGGGGCAAAGCATCAAGGATTCTAGCTCATGTTATATAATCTGATCCTTCCAGGTGGAAAATTGTAATCGGCAACAAATGTCAATGTAGAGGGAAGGGAGAAGTGTGGTTTGTTTCTTTTTAAATGTCAGTTTTGTGTTTTTACTGCAGTGTCTTGAACAAGTGCATTCAGTGCATCTGCTGTACAGATCTTTACTGTTTCTTCTGACTTTGGAAAGAAAAATCTATCAGTCTATTTTAAATAGAGAGGGGTAAACAGTAAGGTGGCAAAGTTTGCAGGTGAAATGAAATTACTCATAGTTAAGTCCAAAGCAGACCAAGAAGTGTTACAAAGGGATCTTGCAAAACTGGGTGATTAGGCAACAAAATGGTAGATGAAATTATATGTTGATACATGCAAAATAATTCATAGTGGAGAACGTACTCCTAACCGTACACACAAAGTGGTGGGGTCTAAATTAACTGTCACTACTCAAGAAAGAGATCTGGGAATCATTGTGGCTAGTTCTCTGAAAATATCAGCTCAGTGGGCCTTGACAGTCAAAGAAGCTAACAAAATGTTAGGAACCATTAGGAATGGGATAGATAATAAGACAGTAAATATCATAATGCCACTATGTGAATCCACTCCTTCAAAACTGCATGCAGTTCTGGTCGCCCCATCTCAAAATAACATATGTCAAAATTAGAAAAGGTACAGAGATGGGCAACAAAAATGAGTAAGGGTATGGAACAGCTTCCATATGAGGAGAGATTAAAAGATTTGGATGGTTTAGCTTGGAAAAGAAAAAAAATGTCATGTGAAATATTATCGCTGGCTGTACCCCTAATTATTTTCCTATCCTTTCTTTCCTTTCTGCTTCTAATATACACCTTTGAAATGGGGTCACCATAACTAAACACACAAATCTAAACAGAGCTGAATGATGGCAATCTAGTCTTACCCTGACACCGTGGAATCTCACTACCTTGGGGGTGGGAGCTGATTTAAGAATTTAAATGAATGGGGCAGTTCATGGAACTCTGGGCTCCAGACTCAGGCAGGCATCACTTCTCATTTTCAAGCTTCCTTTTGCATCCATGAGGGCTAGAAACAGATTTTTTTAAATGAAAACTGAGAGGCTGATGTCATCATGCAACTTCATGAACCTAGGAATCGGCCTACAGAACCTAGATTAAAGTGCAGGTAAGAATGTACCAGACGTGTCTGTAATGGCATTATAATGTATTCAGTATTCTCTGTCCATTTCTTGATATAGGCCAGTGTGTTTGCTTTTATGATTTCCACTGCACAGTAAGCAGATGTTGTCATCAAGCTGCCCATATGGTCCTGCCTTCATCTTTGTCATGAATGGTCACAGTTAATTTGAAACCCATCAATGTGTCTGAGCTGCAGGGTGCATTACATTGCATTTTTGTCTACACTGAATTTCATCTGACCTCTTGTTATCCACTCACTGAGTTTTGTTAAGTCCTTCCTCACAATCCCATCTAGTCTAGGTGAGTGTGATTAAGGGCATCCGAATCTTGCCCTAAATCAGGAGAAGCATAGGAAGAACGTCACATTTGCTGCCACAGATGTCTTTAAGTGCATTTATTTGTTTATTGACTTTACTTTTTCTTTCATTCCTCATGAAGCCCTGGCACTCCTGTCAAATACAATCACTAAGGCCAGGTCTAGATTACACATTTACTTTGGTATATCTGTGTCACACAGGGATGTGTAGAAACCTTAATTGTTCAAGTAGACAGGGCTATGTTAGCGGGACAGATTCTCCTGCCGGCGCAGCTACTGCCTCTCATGGAGGTGGAGTTATTAAGCCAACAGGAGCGCTCTCTCCCAGCATCTTCATCAGAAGCGTTACAGCTCTGCCGATGCAAGGTTGGAGTGTAGACCTGCCTTAGGAAGGATATGAAAGCTGGGACAGTCACAGTGGGTATGTCTACACTGCAGTTAAACACCTGTGACTACCCTGTGTCAGCTGACTTGGAGTCACGGGACTGACCCTACCACTTCGCATTGTACCAGAGGCTGGACTCTAGCCAAGTAAGCTGCCATATGCCAGCTGTGGGTGTTTACTTACTATGTAGACATAACCAGTATTGCCAACCTCAACTACAAAATCAGAAGTCAGGACCCAAAAGTTTATGAAAATAAATTAAAAGAAATAATATATTTGGCCCTTTCTCTTTGCCGTCTAGTTTGTGAACCTTTAAGGGGCACATATCTAAGCTTTTCTCCATGACCGTGTGCCAGAAACTTATTCTGAAAAAACAACTTAAGCTGAAATTCTCACATATTCAATTGGCTCTTGGATCTGGGTGATAAGAAAAATGCCATTGTCAAGGTAATATTGTGAGAGTTGACCAACAAGGCAGTGGTTATTTGAATATGCTTCAGAGCAATACTGAGGAATGAATGAGAGCCAGGAGGACGCCATACATTGATACAGCAATGTACTTCTAAGGCTATGTCTACACTACAGAGCTTACAGAGACACATCTGTATCAATGCAGCTACTCAAAGCAGGACCAACCCAACTAACTCATCCCAGCCAGGGCTTTGTCAAGCCGGACCTTAAAAACCTCTAAGGAAGGAGATTCCATCACCTCCCTAAGTAACCCATTTCAGTGCTTCACCACTCTCCTAGTGAAAAAGTTTTTCCTAATATCCAACCTAAACCTCCCCCACTGCAACTTGAGACCATTACTCCTTGTTCTGTCAACTGCTGCCACTGAGAACAGTCTAGATCCATTTTCTTTGGAAACTCCTTTCAGATAGTTGAAGTCTGCTATCAAATCCCCCCTCATTCTTCTCTTCTGCAGACAAAACAATCCCAGTTCCCTCAGCCTCTCCTCATAAGTCATGTGCCCCAGCCTCCTAATCATTTTCATTGCCCTCTGCTGGACCGTCTCCAATTTTTCCACATCCTTTCTGTAGTGGGGGGCCCAAAACTAGATGCAGTACTTTAGATGTGGCCTCACCAATGCCAAATAGAAGGGAATAATCACTTCCATCTATCTGCTGGTAATGCTCCTACTAATGCAGCCTCATTTTCCCCTTCTGTAAAATGGAGTAACTGTGCTGACCACCTTTATAAAATGCTATGAGATCTAGTGACAAAAAGTTCTATTTAAGAGCTAGGTAGTATGAATTTCTTTGAGGGAATCCGAAGCTGTCTGGGCCCATATCAGTAACTTGACCGGTAAACAGAACACAAGAGCCTTACAGAAATGCTCATAATGTCTCTTGTTTGCTTCTTGCAAAAGGGAGAATAGGAAAGCCATTTTGTCTCATTTCTCTTTAGTGTAGGTATAGTACTATGGTGTTTTTTCTGGAGAAACAAGAAAATGTGGGGAGAAATCAGGGAGGAGGCTTCCTCGCAAAACAAACTGACAGTTCCTCGATTTTTTGAACCAGGACCCCATTCTGAAAATATGCACTAATTTCCGACTTAAACCATTGTAGCAAACAGTTTTATACTGGATGAGGAGAGAATATAGCAGTACCCCAGGAACCTTTGCAAGCAGGCTGGCTGCAAATTGGAATCCACTTTTTCCTCCTTCCGCCAGCCCTTTCATTTATTCCTCGTGGGAGAAAGGAAACCTGTGTTAGAAACATGATTCCAAGTGGCAATAACTCCTAGCACTGGGCCAGGATGGTACCTTTCTAGCAGTGTATAGAACTGTCACTGGAAATCTGTGTGTTTTGTCATACTTTGTATAGTTTGGTGTGGAATAACTTTTTCTGCTCCGGTGACCCTCAGTGTTCTGAGGTGCAGGCTTCAAACCTTTGGCTCTGTGACAACAGTGTGGTTCAATTCCACCTCCTGGGTGAAGTTGTGGTACCAAGGGCTCATGCTCATAGACTCATAGACTCTAGGACTGGAAGGGACCTCGAGAGGTCATCGAGTCCAGTCCCCTGCCCTCATGGCAGGACCAAATACTGTCTAGACCATCCCTGATAGACATTTATCTAACCTACTCTTAAATATCTCCAGAGATGGAGATTCCACAACCTCCCTAGGCAATTTATTCCAGTGTTTAACTACCCTAACAGTTAGGAACTTTTTCCTAATGTCCAACCTAAATCTCCCTTGCTGCAGTTTAAGCCCATTGCTTCTTGTTCTATCATTGGAGGCTAAGGTGAACAAGTTTTCTCCCTCCTCCATGCTGCATGACTGAGAATTCTGTCCTCCCTTTAGAGAATCTCTCTAGGAAGAGGAGCTTTGCAAGATGACCTTCACCCTCTGAGTAAAGGAATATGCATGTGAAGGACACCATAGCATTAACTGGTGAGTTGAATAGAATACAAGCTTTAAGCAATACTCACAACGGTCCTTTAGTTGTTGCTGTTGCCAGGAGAAGAGTGAAGAAGCCATTTTATCTCCATTCTAATTAGTTTAGTATCACTGTTCACTGTCCAAACAGTTCCTGGTTCAAGTAAATCTTCAGTGCCCAGTCCAAACAGCAATTCCCAACTTTTGGGAGTACAAAACTGCACTGATCTCTGATTCCAGCTCTATATAAGGCAGCTAGAGATTTGATAAAGATAATGTATGGCTCTTGTTCAATATTCTGGGATTCCTCGTCTCCTTCTTAATACAAATTAGAGCAAAATGTTTCCTCAGTCAGTCAGTTTTTCAGTTTTTTGGCTGTTCCCCCCGACCAATATGGGAAATGCTGTGTGTGGGAATTAGACGCCAAAACTTGCTGGCAGCACCTGGGCTTTTCAGATCTGCAATACTACACTCTGATAATCAGCTGTCATCTCTGATTTTAGCTACTGTATGCATCACCCTAACAGTGGATAAGGAGAGAGAATGGCAGCTGTTCAATATCCCAGGGTGTTCTGTCACCATGCTGGAGGCAAATTAGAGCCTACTCTTTCAGCCATCCATTCCTCTTACGCCTCACAGGGGGAAGGAAACCGGTATTCAAGGGATCATGCCAAATGGAAACTACGCACTCAACACAGAAGCAAGACAGTTCCTTATATATGGGTTACATAGTGATAAGAGACAAGATCTGGTCTATCTCTATTGGGTCTTATAATGTGTGCTGAGTGATGCATTTTGCTGCCTAAATGAGGTTCAGATCTATGTGTTGCCTGTTTCAGGGTCATAGCTGTCTACCGACACAGTGGTTCAGTTCCCTCATTTGGGTGTTTTCCGCGTTCCAGGCAGGCCTTCTGTCTCAGCGGGTGTTCCATCCTCCATTTAGAGGGCTTTCCTCTCTGAGAAAACTGCTCCCAAATCAGCTGCCTTTCACTGCAAGGGAAGATTTCCCTGTCCGATGTTTGTGGAAACAAGCTCATGATTGTGCCATCAATGAAGGAAACATGCCCCTCGTAGTTGTAGATTAGACACAAAGCAACACTTCAGGATTTCGTGTGTCAGTGTTAGGTAAGCAGCCCTTCTTACATAAAACCATAGCTAGACAGTGTTGTGTCCTGTCCAAGGAAAGACACAGACAGAGAGTGTTCTGACCTGCCTGCCCTTTGCTTGGGCTCTTTCATTCAAGACACAGGAAACCTTTTCTTAGTGTAAACAACAAGGAGTCTGGTGGCACTTTAAAGACTGGTGTTGGGTTTGTTATAGGAAATCCTGTCTTAAAATTCTGAGCTTTTCTAATGCACTTCTCAGTGTGTCAGTGGCCCCATCTGTCCAAACCATCGAGGACAGGAGACTGTGAGAAGGTATTGCTAAAAGTCCTGGGGCTTCAGTTCCAACAGTGGTTAATCTTTACTTTAGTCCTGGATATTGCTGATTTGATAACGAGTGTTGGTTAAGAAGGTGGCTGCTACAGTGTTCAGCCCAGGGTAATTTCGCTCAGATAGTGGAATAGGTCTTTCTTTGACACTTGCCTTTGGAATAGGATTATTCTGTAACCAAGGAAAGACACTGTACCTCTGTTTATCTGTTCCCTCTTTCTGTAAAATGGGTATTGTAATGTTGCTGTCATTTTACATTTTGTACTCAAAGCCCTTATGAGATAAATTCAGCAATACAGGTCAGATGCTCCTGTGAAGGGCATCTCTGAATGTCTCCATAAATAAAAAGAACACAAAACCTTTTAAGAAGGGTTCCCAGTTAGAACTGGGCTTTCCCTCACCGCCCCTCCGCCAACAATAGTTTATTCAGCAAAAAATGAAGGTTCTGTCAGGCCTAAACTATTTGCAAATTTGACATGAGTTTGCCCAATCGTTTCAGCTCCCCCCCCAAAAAAAGGTGGAGGACTCACAAGTGGATTTAGGTGCCATTCACAAAACAGCAGCAGGAGCTGGAGAAGAGGTGTGTGTGTGTGTGTGTGTAGTGGTGGCGGGGGGCGGGGAGAGGAGAATTTAGTTTCAAAACATGCTGGTAGCTCTTGGCTCTCATAAATCTACAACATCCCACTCTGAAAAGCTGCATAGGCATTTGACTTCTGCCACTCTGTATCACACAGTTTAAAATGGATAAGGAGAGAGCATGACAGGTGTTCAGTATCCCAGGAGCCTTTGCCACCATGACTAATGCAAATTAGAGACTAATCTTTCCTGAATCAGCCAGCCCTACCTTTTACTTCTTTTGTTCTCCCATTACATACCTGCTTTGGAGTGAAAATACCAACTAGCAATTACACACACAGCAAAGGGACTGAACAATTCCTTCTACTTGAACTGTGCTGCTTCCAGTTACAACAGTTTGTCTGTATTGTATATTACTTGGCAGGCACTGAATTTTTTTGTTTCTGTGATCCTCAGTGGTCTGGTTTAAGTTTCAAACCAATAACTGTCTAGCCACAGAGTGGCTTAATTCCACCTCCTGGGTGCTCCTGTGGGGATGACGGGCTGTTCTTAGATTGCTCTTTATATATTAGTAGGATTTTTTTTTTTTGTTTTTACTAATAAAACAGAACTTCCAAATCATGTGCTCCCCAGTGGGAAGGGAATCTCAATGTGTCCTCAATCTATGGAACAAAGCTGATTCTTGGGCCATAAACACGCCACAGCTGTTTGTGGAGTAGTCAGCAAATGCCAGCATAGTGTAGGGTATCTCACTCAGAAAGTGTGTAAAAATTCTTCCGAGTGAACATATAGACAGAGAATGTCCCGTCCTGCCTGCCATTGGCCCATGATCTTTTATTTCAAGGCTGAGGAAACCGTCTCTCAGAGTGAGCCTGGAATTGGGTTTGTTACAGGAAATCCTTATAGCAGATACAGCAGAAATTGGGAGCTTTTCTAACCCACTGCTTAGCATGTCTGCGTCCCAGCTGGGGCCAGTCTACAGAGGAGGAGACTCTTTGAGAAAGTGTTGAGGAGTTTGGAAAGTTAGCTCGTGCTATAGTTACCTGAGTTCCTGGTTGAGGAGGGCATAAGTTTGGTAGCAGGTATTTGGTACGGAGTATTAAATTACATGGAATAAAAGACCTGAAAAGTTAACACAACCATCAACAAAGTTGAGAGTTTTTTATACAGAGACCTCAGCCTGCTTAGTACCATGGCAAACATGCCATTAAAAATCACGTTTTTAGAAGGAATGACCTTTCCTCAACTCCCACAT
The DNA here is from genome assembly GCF_025201925.1 of Gopherus flavomarginatus. NCBI lineage: Eukaryota > Metazoa > Chordata > Testudines > Testudinidae > Gopherus > Gopherus flavomarginatus. Next base: position 147,890,059 of record NC_066619.1, read on the forward strand.
TTCTTACAAGGTTATATCTGTTCAATTTTAGGGGGGGAAGAAAAAAAGTTAGAGGAGATGGGCTGAAGTGGTTGTTGTTGTTAAGGTCTGGTCCCTTTTCCAAAAACACAAAACAGGACCCACACAAGAAAGAAAAAACAAAGAACAGCAAAGATAAAAACTGAGGTTCTGCCTCTGGGGTTGACTTTCACTTGCAGCCTGATTGCTGGAGAAACACAGGCCTGGCTCATTGTCTCGTTAAGCCACTTCGAGACCTGACAAGCTTGTATTGAGGGCTGTGTGTGTGTGTGCATTGATGTCATCTCCCTCCCTCTCTCTCGCCCAGTCTGGTCAGGACATTTCTCAGGATTAGCACAAGGACAGGACAATGGTGTCACGCTGGATCCCAGGAGACAGCAAGGGTGGCAGCCATGATTGTAAAGCTTCCTGCAGTGGTGGTTGACAGACAGACAGCTTCTTCCTTCATCTATCCCCTCCCACCACCAAGTCTTTCTTTCTTTAAGAAGCCCTCAAAGGGGTGATGGGTGGAATAGTCCATTCCCTCATTATTCTGTTCACTGGTTCAGCCTAATTTCTGCACATTTTTGGTCCATTTTTTTAGTTCCACACTTTTCCTGTTTCCCAGCCACGATCTTAACACAGTCCTTAAGTTATATTCAGGAGGCTTTTTTGTTTGGACTCATTCAGGCTGTCTGTCTCCCCTTTTCAACTTTTCCCTTCAACATTTATTATTAAAGGTTATTGTGACACTGTCTAAACTTTCAACTGCTTTCTACAGTTGAGCTGACAATTTGGGTAACTTGTAGGCCCAGTTATCTCAGTAAGTGTGATGGCAGCCATTAAGAAGATCTTTTTCTAGCAAAGCTTTCAGCCGAGAGAAGAACTAGTGCTTTTCCCAAGGTAGTGGAATGGGATCTCTTTGCTTGACAGCTGTCAGCAGAACAAGTTGTGTCTGTAATCAAGGCAAGATTTTAATCAGTTGGAGTCTGTATCCCTTCTCTCTGTAAGGGGTATTCTAATATTTTCCCACTATAGATGGATCATATGGTGCTAAATTCTGTAATCATTGTAAAGAAGTCACATACTACAATGAAGTGCACCTATTTGTAATTCAATAAACAACACGACACAAGGCCTTTCATAAGGGCTCACAAAACATTTTTTTTTCCTGCTGATTGCAGGGTAATGAATGAAGAAGCCATTTTATTCCATTCATCACTGGTTTAGTATCAGGCTTTTCGACCAATCTGGGCATTGCTGTGCATGAGAATTAGCTCCCAAAGCATGCTGGCTGCTCCCGGACTGTATTAAACAGTAATATTGCCGCACTGTAAAATCTGCACTTGTCTCTGACTCTAGCCAGCATGTGTATCACACAGTTTAATATAGCAATAGGAGAGAGCATGGACGTTGTGCAGTATCCCCAGATCCTTTGTCACTTGGCTTTAGAGAAACAAGTGCCTACTCGTTCCACAGTTAGACAACCCTTCTACTTTTTCCTCATAGGAGAAGAGAAACCTGTTTTCAAGGGATGAGTCCAACTGTGAGATATACAATCAGTGCAGGTGCAGGATAGTTTCTTTCCACTAGCCTTGCACGACCCTCCCCATAGATAGCGATTGTTATCAGTGCTTTTTATAGGTCAGGGTGAGTTGTGATTCCTTGTCTTGGGGACCCTGAGTAGTGTGGGGTGCAGGCTTCACACTTGTAGCTGTCTAGCAACAGAGTGGTTCAAATCCCCCTCCTGGGTGTATGTGAGGGTCCACTTGCACTGCCTGCAGTTCCTCTGTTCTCTTCTAAACTTTTTCTCTAGGACAGGAGTGGCCAACCTGTGGCTCCGGAGCCACATGCGGCTCTTCAGATGTTAATATGCAGCTCCTTGCATAGGTGCTGACTCCAGGGCTGGAGCTACAGGTGCCAACTTTCCACTGCTCAACCTCAGGCCCTGCCCCCACTCTTCCCCTTATCCCAAGGCCCCCTTCCCTGAGCCTGCTGCACCCTTTCTCCTCCCCTCTCCACCCCAGAGCCTCCTGTACGCTGTGAAACAGCTGATCATGGCAGACAGGAGGCACAGGGAGGGAGGGGGAGGTGCTGATCAGCAGGGCTGCCGGCGGGCAGGCGCTGCTACAGACTAGGGACCAAGTGATGAGGCAGCAGTTCTGCAGAAAAGGACCTAGGGGTTACAGTGGACGAGAAGCTGGATATGAGTGAGCAGTGTGCCCTTGTTGCCAAGAAGGCTAACAGCATTTATCAGTAAAGGCTAACAGCTGTATCAGTAAAGGCATTGCCAGCAGATCAAGGGATGTGATCATTCTCCTCTATTCGACATTACTGAGGCCTCATCTGGAGTACTGTGTCCAGTTTTGGGCCCCACACTACACAAAGGACGTAGAAAAATTGGAAAGAGTCCAGCGGAGAGCAACAAAAATGATTAGGGGGCTGGAGAACATGACTTACGAGGAGAGGCTGAGGGAACTGGGATTGTTTAGTCTGCAGAAGAGAAGAATGAGGGGGGATTTGATAGCTGCTTTCCACTACCTGAAAGAGGGTTCCAAAGAGGAGGCTCTAGACTGTTCTCAGTTGTACCAGATGACAGAACAAGGAGTAATGGTCTCAAGTTGCAGTCGGGGAGGTTTAGGTTGGATATTAGGAAAAACTTTTTCACTAGTAGGGCGGTGAAGCACTGGAATGGGTTACCTAGGGAGGTGGTGGAATCTCCTTCCTTAGAGGTTTTTAAGGTCAGGCTTGACAAAGCCCTGGCTGGGATGATTTAATTGGGGATTGGTCCTGCTTTGAGCAGGGAGTTGGACTAGATACCTCCTGAGGTCCCTTCCAACCCTGATATTCTATGAGTCTATGAGGTTCTTGGGGCAGTTGGGGGGCTGCTGGGGGCTGCTGATGTGTTACTGTGGCTCTTTGGCAATGTCCATTGGTAAATTCTGGCTCCTTCTCAGGCTCAGGTTGGTCACCCCTGCTCTAGTAAGTGTAACATTCCACAATCAACTGCCCCCTATTGGGATGGGAAATGAATCAATCCTGTGTGTGAGCATGTATAAGATGATTATTGTGCATCTGAAGAGAAAATTTGTAGAGCAGGCAGTAAAGCACAGTGTCGAATTTAATGCATCCTTGAGGGATATTAAACAACACATTCAATGCCCCGGCAGACTGAAGGTGAGTTGTTGTGTCTGTCATTGGTCCAGATTATTTGACTCTGAGGTGGAGGGATCCTTCTCTTGGCTTGACACTGGCACACAAGAAATCTTTTCAGGAGTGACCTTAGGAAACCCTTACCAGAAACTGTATGAGTTTTCTTCCTAGATGACTGTTAGCATGGGAAAGCAACCTTGTGGCTTCAGGAGTAGAGCAGGACTCGAGTAGAATTAGGTAGGTAATTAGGGATTTTTTTGGTTCCCTGGCAGTTCTGACAAACAGTTTGTCTTGGGTCTGGTGGTGGTGCTGCCTATCTTTAAGCATTAGTCCGAGGTTGGGGTACTCAACTGGAAGTTGGGAAGGCCCAGATTGAATGGACCCTTCTACCTGCTGGGGAGGAAACCATTCAACTTGGGTCTTTTCTATGTTGCAGGTGCAGGAGAGTGCCCTAATTACTGAACTATGTGACAGCGTGCTTCGCAGATTGCGGGATGGAACATCAGTTTTCAGACCAGATCAACTCACAAAGCATATTTTCTGCTAGAGAATGGAGAATCCATTTTACTCTATTCTAGTTAGTTTAGGGTTTTTTTTTTTTTTCATGTCTGGTCAGCTGGGGAATTGTTCTCTGAGAAACAGCTATCAGTTCTTGGCCCTATTAAATCTGCAGTGTACCACTCTTTTGAAAATGCAAAACTGCCCTGATCTCTGACTGAAGCTTCTGAGCCAGACAGTTTGGTGTTTGACAAGGAGGAAGTATGGCAGGGTTTTCAATATCTCCATTATCATCATGCTTGGTGCAAATGATACTCTACTCTTTCCTCAATCAGCTGACCCTTCCACTCTCCTCTTTTGTTCTCCCATAGAAACTTGCTTTGGAGAGATGATACCAACTGGCAATTATACACACAGCAAAGTGGCAGAGCACTCCCTTCTTACCTGGGTCACATAGCCCTCAGTGCAAAGAGTGTGTCTGTGTTGTCCTTTAGATAGTTTTGTGCAGGGTCTAGTTTGTTACCTATGTGTTCCTAAGTGGTTTAGGGTATAGGCTTTAAACCTCTAGCTGTCTAATACCAGAGTGGTTCAATTCCACCTCTTGGAGGCAGTTGTGGTGATGGCCAGTCTTTCTTTGAGCTTGTCCTCCCCACCCTTTAGGAAGTATTTTCATTCTTAAGGGGAGAACTTGTCATAAACAGATAGCTAAGGGTTAATGTCTCTTTCACCTGGAAAGGGGTAACAAACAACACCTGACCAGAGGACCAATCAGGAAACAAGACTTTTTCAAATCTGGGTGGAGGGAAGTTTTGGGTGTGAGTCCTTTGTCTTTGGTCTGTTCTCTCTCTCAGCTCTGAGAGTGACCACAGGAATCTCCAGGCTTTCTAATCTTCTGTTTCCAAGTTGTAAGTACAAGGATAGTAAGACAATAGGTTTATATTGTTTTTTTTGTATTTACATGTGTGTAGTTGCTGGAGTGTATTCTTTTTGGATAAGGCTGTTTATTCATTTTTCTTTTAAGCAATTGACCCTGTATATTGTCACCTTGATACAGAGACCCTTTTATGTCCTTTTTCATTCTTTTTATATAAAGCTTTCTTTTTAAGACCTGTTTGAGTGTTTTTCACTGGTTAAGGCTAAGAAACAAAGGGAGGGGAAAAATCTCTTTGTGTTAGATTTACTAAGCCTGACTTTGCATACCCTCTGGGTGAGCAGGGGAGAGAGATTAGATCTCTCGGTACTTGTGTTTCAAGGACTTGAAGCAGGGAGTATCCTAGGGTCCCCAGGGTGGGGAAATCTGGGAGGAGGTAAAGAGTGTGGAATCCCTTTGTTTAGGTTCACAGAGCTTGAATCTGTATATCTCTCCAGGAACCCAGGGAGGGAACACCTGGAGGGGAGGAGGGGGAAGGGAAATGGTTTATTCCCCTTTGTTGTGAGACTCAAGAAATCTGAGTCTTGGGGTCCCCCAAGGAAGGTTTTGGGGAGACCACAGTGAGCTAGGCACTGTATAATTCCTGGCTGGTGGCAGCAATACCAGGTCCAAGCTGGTAACTAAGCTTGGAGGTTTTCATGCTAACACCCATATTTTGGACTCTAAGGTCCAGATCTGGGAAGAAATGTCATGACAGAACTCTAAAATCTCCTGTAACCCAGTGGGAAGGGAGTCCTGTTGGGTCCTTCATTGATGGGAAGAAACTGATGCTTGGAGCATTGAATAGGACACAGCAGCCTGTAGATTAGTCAACAGTGTAGCATTTTGAATCACAATGAGAGATAGAGAAAACATTCTTCTATGTGAACTGAGATCATAGACAGAGCATATTCTGTCCTGTCAACCATTGTCTTCTAGTTCAAGGCAGACCATATCTCATCCCAGTGTGACTTTGGTTTGCCACAGGATCATCCTTTTGAGGGGCCAGGTGGAAATCCCAGACTAGAAGTGTGAACTGCTCAGTGTGCGTTAGGTGTTCCCTTCTGTGCCCAATCAGCAAGACTCTGAGTTTGTTCCCCATCATCTTTGAAAGTCAGGTCTGGCGACGCCTTCATTTTGCTCTGCCTCCTTGGAACTTGGGAGATTTTTTGTGGGGGAAACCAGTGCTGTTCCCAGGATACAAAAGCTTTGATTAGACAACCTCAATGGTCCCATCGGGCCTTCAGAATCTATGAATCTAGGAACTCTTCTGCCAGAAAGATAGACAGTGACAACAGCAGCAGGGTTAAAGCCCCTGTTTTTTGCTGTCAAGCGTGGTCACTCTGACTCAAGCACTAGTTCTCAGTAGACTATGTGTATTTGATGTCTGTCTCTGCAAAACCTGCCTCTTGAGTTCAAGCTGTCACACTGTCTAAGCTCTGCTCTGACTAGCAGGGGTTCTGTGCTCAGATGACAATTGTCATGCTCTTTCCTTATAAAGCTTCCAGCCAAGAGGAGGGCTGTTGTCTATGCTAAAGTGATGGATTAGGACATCTTAGTGTGACATCTGCTCTTGGCACAGGTTTCTTCTGTAACCTAGATAAGGCATTTCATCTCTTCCTGGGCATTTCCGAGGAGCCAAGCTGTCACGCTTTGTGGCTGTTAAATCTTTTCTCCTTGTTGAGATGCTTTCTCTGTGAAAAGGAACATACAAAGTCACCTGTACCCCAGCCTGAAGGGAAACATATAGGATACAATAGAACATAGAGCCTTTAAGAAGTGGTCACAGTGGCCCCCTCTGGCTTGTTGCAGAGGGATGGAGAAGCCATTAATTAAGAAAGCGTTCTCTGTGTGGAAATGTGCTCTCAAAACATTCTGGCAATGCCTGGCCCCTTTAAATCTGCAACATCCCATTTCGAAAAACTGCACTGATGTCTTCCCCAAGCTACTATATCAAGCCCTGTAATTCTGGATAAGGATACAGTGTGGCAGCTGATCAGTCTCCCAGGAGCCTCTGTATCTGTGCTGGATGCAAATGAGAGGTTATGTTTTCCTTATTATCCCCAGTCAGTCTGCTAAGTCCTGACAGGAGAAAATAAACCTCTTTTAGAAAGATGAAACCAATTGGCCACATTGCACTCAGAAACAGAGGCAGCACCCCCCAAAATGTGTTAGATAACCCTCACTGACAAGAATTCAGTTATGAGGTGCTTTATATATTTAGGTGTTGGAGGTCTTTCTTTGCCCAGGTGATCCTCAGTGGTCTGGGGTGCAGGCTTCAAACCTGTAGCTGTCTAGCAACAGAGTGGTTCAATTCCACCTCTTGGGCGGCTGTGTTTGAGGAATGTAGGAGGTTGTTATTTGATTGGGAAATTTATTGAGACCTCCTGAAAAAAGAGAGCAAAGCAGGAAAACTCCAATTTGCCTGAGAGTAGTCTATGCTGCAGTCAGGTGGTTCCAGGGCTGTTGAATTGCAGGGTTAGATATTCAGGCTGCTGCCTGAGCTTTGGACCCTACAGTCCAGACTACGCAGCAGTTAAACAGCTCCTTAGCCTGAGCCCAAGTAAGCTGGCCAAGGGCTAGCTACAGGTTTTCAGTTGCAGTTAGCTATACACTAATGCAGGGGTTCTCGAATTGGGGATCAGGACCCCTCAAGGGGTCATGTGGTTATTACATGGGGGGGTCACAAGCTGTCAGCCTCCACCCCAAACCCCTTGCATGCCAAATTAAAAATGTCAGTCATTTCTGTATGATCTGCAAGTTGGAGGGGGAGGGGAATTGTTTGAAAATGAGATTTCCCCCCCCCCCAAATATATACATATAGATATAAAACTGACAATTGGAGAAAGAAATTTTGTTCAGACTTCCTGAGAATATTCATCTCTGAGTAAAGGTCAAACAGAGAACATTTCAGTCCCCAAAAATAATATTTCAGAAAGTAGTGTATTTGAGACAAAATGGAAACTGTTTTTGCAAATATTTCTATACTGGCAACAACCAGCATCAGCTATAACAACATTTTTTGAACCCTTAATCATACGGCAATTTTTGTTCTGAACTTTATGCCTTTAAGTATCTTTAATGACCTTTCAAATGGATTGATTTTATTTCTTTGAATGATAAGCAAATGTGTGTAAATTTTTTTTGTATTTTAATTATATTAGCTCTATAAGGAATCTGTATGCACAATAATCATAGTTTGTTTAAAATAATTAATAAACAGAATATGACAGTTAGTTGATGCTACACCATCTCCATACTTTGAAACAATAATCTACCAGATAAGGGGTAGTCAATTCTTTTTTGTTAAGGTCTAAATTTCTTGGTCAAGGTATAGTCAAGGTCCAGATCCCAGAGAAAATAATTTTGAAAAATAAGAACAATAATGATAATGATAATAATAAGTAAATAAAAAGATATTGGGGTCTGTTCAAAAGCATCTGATGGTCTGGATTTTTGGCCTAAGGTCTTCCTATTGACTATCCCCAATTTTATATATATCTATGTGAAATCACATTGGCTGAGATCCTCCGATGATGAAAATGAGTATTGCTCCTTGCTCCTTCAGAATCAATAGATCTAAGCTAATTTATACCAGCTGAGAATATATTTTCTATCATATATTTCTTTGTCTGATGGGTATTAATTATCCATGATTCTTCTACTTTCCCTGTTTACTGCTTTTGCAGGTGCTGCTGATTTCACCATTTTCTTTCAAAAATGGAAAGATTGATCTATCTTAAGAAACCTATCATTTCTTTGTTCAATATACTGCGTTTTATTTTTGGCATGCATATGTAAATCCTAATGTGCGTGCAAGAACACACAAGAACGATGTGGATTTTGCTGCTGACATTTTTAAACTCTGCCACACATATCAGCAATTTAACCCCTTGGAGGCTTTAGCAACAGAGATCAGAATTCTTGCAAAGAGGAGCACAGTTATAGAGACTGACAATCCATTGGAGGCAAAGGGTATGCATCTAGCAGTGTGCCTCTGAATCGCAATGGGTAAGGGATATGTGAAGGGGCATTAGCTTTGGTGACCTGGCAAAATTCCGACCCAGGGCCCTGATTCAGGAAATCATCCCTATTCAAGAAGGTCACTGAAGCTTATGCTTAAAAAGCTAGGCTCTTAAGTGCTTTCTTGAACTGCGCTGCAAACATCTAACTACCCACAGCCCTGAGTCTGAAATGGATTCTGGACCCTCTCCAAGCAGATCTTACTGGAGAGTCAGGACCTACAATTCCCCCAAGTCTCTTTAACTACTTCCTGTACTCTCTGCAAAGTCTTGTCTGCATACCTTGTTAATGATCACTGGGACTCTTACACTACCTCAGTGCAGACCCAGTCCTGCTCCACTGATCTCCCATTGACTACAGTGGTTCCTTATCTCACCCTTAACATGGGGTAGAGTTTTCTACAATGAACTCAATTCTTCTTGCTCTTTCAGTAGATAATCTAGGGTAGTTTTATTGGACTCATCCTGCATCTGTGGAGTACAATTAATCCCACTGCAGCAGGAAAATAGACTCAGTAACCTAACATACCTTTCCCCTCTCTAAATTCTATAGCTAAAATGGCACTTAATCTGGACATAGAGCACTAAATCCACCATAATTTATAAAATAGCTGGACTACATAAAGGCTTGAGATACAGGGTTAACCTGGAAGGAACCCAGAAGCTCCATAAAGAGATTTAAACAAGAACAAATACACAGGCCGGATTCTATCCTCTGCTGAGATCTGTTAAAGGGCAAGTTATGCCTCCCTGATTCTCATGCTGCACCAGCACTGGTCCCAGTCCATTAGCATAAATTAGAGCAGTTTCGTGGCAACTCGAATTTTCACCAGTGAGCCAAGGTCCCTACGGACCATACACCAGTTGTGAATGGATGTAGTTCAGATTCAAGCATTCCCTCAATCAGTTATGCTACGACAGGAAAAACAGTTGGTGCAGCGGTTGATTTCAGTGCCTTATATCAGCTGAGAGCTTCCCCAACGTGGATAATTCTCAATGGGCCAGTTAGAGCCAGGTTTTGCCACTTTGTACCACCTGAGCAGTGAAAATGGCTGGAACAAAAAGAGAGAATCTCTCCTATAAACCTGTGGGTATGAGTTGCCATTGTTATATTCCTACTTTACACTGCTAGAGCCAGTGCTGTAACCCTAGTATAAAACTAGTACAAGAGAGTGAAGGATGAAGCCTTCTGTCTCTATTATATTTTAATGGGAAGGAAATCTATCTCTGACTTAATTTCCTTTCTTGTCTCAGCCACACTAATAGATCAAGGGACATGCAAATTAAGAGAGAATATTTTGGATATGCCTGACTTTAAAGTTGAATGTGAGTAATGTCTCATGCCTCTGACTTATTGTCAGTACCATTTTTCTTGCAAAATTATGGAAACAACTAATGTTTCTTTGTGTGACAAACAGAGGTGGTTTTGTTTTTTTTCTTTTTGAAGAAGGGGAAATGGAATTATGCATCACAATTATTACAATGGAGATATCAACTGCCCTGTGTTATTCAACCTGAAATTATCCCTTTTATTAAAATACAGTAGCATTTATTTTGTGATGAAGTAACAAAGACCCAATTACTCAGAAGCATCAAGATACTCTGTGTGGGCTTTTATTATGTAGCTGGGAACTATTGGCTGAGAAATGCAGTTTCCTGATTATCAGATTATTGGCCAATGCAATTTAATATAGACACTTTGGTTTTGACTTACAGCAATAGAAAGTGTTTGTCAAGTGGTTAACCTTGGTTTGCTTTTGGAAATCTCTATTTGGGAAGAGGTGAATGGGATGATTTTCTTTTATTTTAACTGGTCAGGAAAATGAAGGCTGGATGAGACAGACTAGAAACTTCAGTATGAGAAGGATGATTTAGGTAAGTCTGTTCACTGCATCATGAGTTAATTTACTCTAGACTTCTCCTGCAACACTCCAGTTGTTCTGTTCCAGACAGCCCCAGGAGCAAAGATCGACCTTTACTAGCTAAGTCAGACTGGAGTATGGTTTCCTTCTGTTCTGATATTATGTATCAATAAAACAAAAGGGGGAACATTTTTGATACATTTGGCCACATGCCTAGTGGAAGCAAATAGTTTTTGTTTACTCAGCCTCTATTCTGTGCATACATTTAGTGAGCAGCTGTGAGGGAGGAGAGACCATTACTGAAGAAGACACATAGCTGTGGGGAGGAAGAATGATTTTATGGTTAGGGCAGCTGGTGGGAGGTTGGAGATTGGTCTTCAGTCTGCTGCTCTTCTACAGTGTTCCTGCATGACTTTGAGCCAATCACTTAGGCTCAGATCCTCAAAGATATTTTAATTACTTATTCCCATGAGATTTTGGTACCTAAATATCTTTGAGGATCTGGGCCTTAGTTTTCTGTTCCTCAGTAAAGAGAGGGGATACTTTTCTGCCATGATGAAAGGCTATATTCACAGCTAGTATTCTCTATACCAGCACCTATTCCAGCTACTAACTTGTTCTACACAATCTCAGCTGGCTCTCTCTTTTAAATCTCTAGTTGTAAAAGTTGTGAAGAAGCTATGTCTACTGAGGTCTGGACTACACTACAGACTATATTGGTATAACTATGTTGTGAAAAATCCACACCCCTGTGTGATATAGTTATATCGACCTTACCTCCCCACCCCCCTTGTAGGCAGTGTTATGTGGACTGGAGGCCTTCTCCCGTTGACATAGCTACCGCCTCTTGGGGAAGTGGATAACCACACCAATGGGAGAAGCTCTCTTGTTGGTGTGGAAGCGTCCTCGCTTAAGCGCTACAGCAATACAGCTGCACCAATGCACTATAGACCTACCCTAAATGTAACAGATGCAGAGATATTATGTGATTCTGCAGAGAGCCTGGAAAAATAGCTCTGAGAGGTGTGAGCTGTCCTATTCATCTCAATGAGGGGTTCAGTCAGCTGCCCAGTGATGATCATTTAAATGTCACTGCTGTTAACTATTTAATCCATCATATAAGAAGGGAGATGGAGGGTGACAGAGTTGCACTATTTACTCCAATTGAATCTGATTTTGGTGCCACAAGCGGGCTGCATTTGGACAATAACACCACTACTCCCCCCCTGCCCCCGAACCAAGAAGCCAAGTGCTTGGGAATCTTGGAGCCCTGCTTAAAAGGGAGCCAAACAGCTTCTCAATCCTATTTTGAATATCTACACAACCTACCAGGAATAGCATCTCATGTGGGGACTCACATGGGTGAAACTTATTTTGTGGGCAGAGCCTGGAAGTGCACCACCATGTTCTCCCCCCATTCTTACCCCTGAAGACATTAATGGTTTGGTAGAAGCTCAGTTGCCTACGTTAATAACATTGATGGGAGTCGTATAAGGCATTTCAGAAGGATTTGTGTCATGGGGAGTTGGGCCCTGTGAATGAAGTGGGTCCAATGCCCCAGTGCTAGACCAGGTGCTCCCAGTTCGTTCGATTAAGAGAGTGGGGCAGCCCCTGAGGCTATAAAGGATCAGGGCACCTGGGCCCCGAGGAAAGAGAGGCTTGTTGAGATGGAGGCCTGGTGAATGAGAGCTACCTGAGTGAGAGCTGCCAGGGTCAGAATGTCAGAGTCTAGGTGGAAGGCTGAAGGCCAGGGGAGTAGCAAGAGGGGGTTGCTGGCTGACTTCCCAGAGAGCCATAGCTAAGGGCTGGAGAAAGCTGAAGACAGGGGAGCAATGGAGGAGCTTTCCTGCTGACATCTCCATACTGGAAAGCTGGACCCAGGGAGAAAGTGAGAGGACCAGGAGAAGTGAGGGATGCTCCCCTGGTGAGACTGCTCTCCCAACAGAACAGCAGTAGGGATTCCCCCCAGGAACTGTGGGGCTGTACTCCAGCTAGAAGAGGAGGATATTCTGGCAGAGGTCTCACAAGGAGCCCAGGTGCAGCAGAAGACACTGATATGGAAGGAAAGTGCCTGTTGGGAAGAGTGGTGTTTTACACAAAAGAATTGCCTTTCTGGGTCAGACCAACAGTCCAATTGGCCCAATATTGTGTCTGTAACAGTGGCCAATACGAGATCTTCTGAGGTAGTGTACATGACAGGACACTTTTTTTTATTACCAATAGTAGCTATGGACTATATATGCCCCTTTCATCCTAGAAACCCACTGCAGGTGAAAACCCACTTGGAAAAAAAATCCATGGATTTTATCCTCTCAAAGTAGCCCATCTTGTGGTCAGGGAATACTAGATGTGGAAGGGATGGAGTATGGCCACAGAGTGGCCATAGATCTATGGTGACAGGTATCAGATACTTCCACTGACTTTAGAAAAAAGGCAAGAACCTGTCAGCCACCTCTCATCTTCTTTGATACCAAATTCAGCATGAATGGCTCCATTGCTCTGTTGCTGTTGGTTACCTTCTGCACTTGTATTCATTTGACCCTTCCATGGGAATGAGAGTGAGAAGTCAGTGCTGCAGCTGAAAGCAGAATCATTGTGTCATGGTTCACATGACAATGGCATGTTTCCTTGGGGAACCTGATGGGTAGGACAGCAGTTCCCAAGATCTCTCATCAGCTCGCGGTGGGCTGGATCCAGTAAACACATGTGCGTAACTTTGCTCTCATTGATAAAGCAGCACAAATGAGAAGTGGCTTGATTTAACTAGATCCTAGTGGGAGCAGGGTTCTGACTCCATTCCAGTTATTTCTCCTTAAATTCAGCCTGTATGGTGTTTCTTAAAGATTTTGCCCTGGCTCTGAGTTGTACCTCTTAGGCATTAACCCACTATTGTGCTACCCAGATACCTATCCCCTGTATAGAATATTAGAGTTGGAAGGGACCTCAGGAGGTCATCTAGTCCAACCCCCTGCTCAAAGCAGGACCAATCCCCAGATTTTTACCCCGATTCCCCAAATGGCCCCCTCAAGGATTGAACTCACAACTCTGGGTGTAGCTAGCTAATGCTCAAAGTACTGAGCTATCCCTCCCCACTAATTAGCCCTAGGAACTTGCTGCTGTAATTAATTGCTGATTCTCACAGCTGTCTATCATTCACACCAGTGTTACAGAACAGCTAGAGGACAAAGAGTTTCACCCCCTATCTTTTTCCACCCCCTTGCCCTTTCTCTGATGTGTCTTTGTGCTGAGGGGTGCATAGGACATCAGCACAAAGTCACATAGGACTATTACACCACCCATACATGGCCCAGGGAACCCCTTGAATGAAAGAATTCTAAACTAGTGGGATCCAGCTGCTTCATGTCCCAAGAGAAACATCAAGGCTGCAGAATTCAGGATCGCTTCCTTGTACCTGAGGGATTTGCGTGCATATCTGGCCAATGCCTCAAAGGTCCGGGACACCAGCCAGCTTGCAAAAGTGATTTTACATCCTCTTTCTCAGCATTTCAGGCAGATCTGGCTGTTGATGATGAATTGTTTTAGGACTTCCCACATCATCACGACCCCTGCAAAATGGTTAGTGTTCAGCCATTAGCTAGCTCCATGAATGGCTCCAGATGAGCTCGGCTGCTACAGGGTACACTGTTTTGACTTGGACACACATATCTTATCCTTTTGTTCCCCGGCTCCACACATGAGTGGGCAAAGATTTTTCAGTCATTCTGCATGTCGTCACTGTGGCATATAGTCATGATGTGGGACAGTCTAGACCAGTGCTATGATTAAATAAGAAGCCAGCCTAATCCCTAAAGATGATCAGGAAATATATATTTTTTTCATATAAAACTTCAAAGAAAACTATATGGTTGGTTCTGTTTGCTTTTTAAAACAATCAGTTTGAAAATGAAAAACTGACATTTTTTATGGTTTTTGATAATAAAACCCTTATATGTTTCATCTTAATGGAGTGAGATTGTCATTTTGGGGATTTTTGTTTTTGGCCCAACAAAGCAGAAATTGCATCACAGAAATTTCCAGATGATTAAAAGGATTTTTTCATCCTCCCCCACCGCCCCCAAACAAATAAAGTGAGAAAAAAATTAACGGGGACCACTCAGATAATCCAATAAGTTCAATGGAACAACACATACTAAGTCCAAGTACCATGCCGCTGGAAAACAGCCTAGATGGATAGGAAGTCAAGTGGTTCAATCATGAGCAGAGTCTAATTGCAAGGGACAAAACAAGCAGAATTGAGTGATTTTGTTCTGCCAATCTCAAGGAGTTTGTGAGGTGTTGCAAACATTTCACCCAGTGCCTGGGTTGAGAAGGTGTTAATAACTCCACCTCAAGCATGAGCAATCTTTCCTGCAAGACATGCTTGTATTGCCACAAAAGTGGAGGGTGCAGCATATGTCTAAATGGTGTGGTAGGATAAACCCTCCTTTTGGTGCAACCAGGCCCATTCTGTAGGCTGAGAGCAGGGCTGGATTCGGGAATTCAAGCACAACACATGAGACCCGCTCCCCAGTGTCTTTACCCCCTTAGCCCTATCCCCCTGGAAGTGGTGGTGGCAGACCCCTTCCTGCCACCCCTGAGAGGCAAGGACAGTGGTGTAGGTGGGTTTTTTTCCTACAGGAAGCAGCAAGGGGGAGCAGGAGGGCCCACCAGGACTTGTGCTAGCTATGTCTGCATAGGTGGATGAGTTAGGATCACTGCACACTATTCCTTCTACCACATACACAGAGCTCAGTGGGAAGAGCCCCTAGGAGCAGTGGGTTGTGGAGATCACACCACATTACGATTAATGGGGCAGTTTCCCCTCTCAGAGCTATTGTGTGATGCTCTTTGCAGGTTCAAGCACACGCTACTGCATGGGTTCCATGGGTGTGATGGGAGAGGCATTTTCAAGCTGTTCTGAACAACCACAAAGGACAGAAACTCACCCTCTTTAAAAGGAAAGCTGTGATTGTGATGTAATCACAAGACTCCAGAAGCTGGCACCTTAGGCATGGGCCTGTGCCTTAATACTGCCCCTGCTGTGAAATCCCATCAGATACATTTCTCCTGTTCAAACCAGAAACTCCATGTATCTACCACTTATTGCAGATCTGCCCGGTGGAATTTATGAGAGGCTATAGCCCCAAGGCTGAAATCAAGGGAAGGTGGGAGTGTAAATGTTGTTTTTCCCACTACCACAGCACTTATTTACCAGTGAGAGGGAATGACTTGTGCCTTGCTCTCTGAATGGAGCCATTCTTTTGCTCATGCAGAGACATGTCTCAGGCCAGCTGCCTACCTGAGTTGCTTGCTATCAAGTCTCACAAGTGTGAAGAGACCAAAACAAAATCACAATCATATTGCCTCTTTACAAGCTGATACCGTGGTCTCTGGCCCAAAAGCACCACTGCGGTTTGGCTCTGGGTAAGCAGAGTTATTAATGAAGGCAGAAGGCTCACAAGCAGCAGGTTTACATTGACCAGTGGCTCCTGGTAAACAGATTCCTTCTATTTTCTGGACATAATTTAAGCCCTGATGCTCTGGAGAGGATCACTGCCAGCTGGTGGCTAAAAGCAAAATGGCAACAAGGGGGCAAAAGACAGGATAATAAAGAAAACACAGATCCATCCAGTTTCCAATTCTTTCACAAATGCTCCCTTAGGCCTACTAGGTAATGATTATAAGCCAGCACAGTGTCCATATGCCATCTGCTGTTTGTTCAAGGCTTCCTCTGCTTCACGTCTTGCAAAATCTCCCCCCACTGGACACTCCCCTTCTGATACCCATACCCCAGCACAGAGTCAGCCCACTGTAGCTTCCATCGCTGATATTTGTCACACAGCCACCTGCGGTAGAGAAGAACTGTGCTACATATAATTAGTAGGCTTATGCTATCTATCCCTCTCAGGTTTCTGTTATGACACCTGTGGGCATAATAGTTATTCTTGCAGGCCGGACACATCGCCTTTCCACCCCTTTGAAGAAATAACTGTTACACAAGTACATAATCTTTTGCACCCAGTGATTGATGGTTGGTTCAGAAAGAATCTTTTGCCCTTATTATCATGGGTATCAGACAGAACACTAGGCACTATATTAAGTGATGTCATAGCCAGCTCCATAATAACATTCCAGACTGAGTCAGGGTCAGTGCACAGCTGTGGTTTCCCAGAACCAGGGCAATGACTTTGAGGCCTGAATGGTTTGCTGACTCCGGGCCTCAAAGAGGACATCTGCCTAGAACTGGTCAGAAAATGGAAAGGACAATTTCTATCCCATGTGAAATTCTGACATTTTAAAAAAAACAGGAGTACCTGTGGCACCTTAGAGACTAACAAATTTATTTGAGTATAAGCTTTCATGGGCTACAGCCCACTTCTTCGGATGCATAGAATGGAACATACAGTAAGAAGATATTTATACATACAGAGAACATGGAAAAGGTGGAGGTACCCATACCGACTATAAGAGGCTAATTAATTAAGAGAAGCTATTATCAGCAGGGGAGAAAAACTTTAGAAGAGATAATCAAGATGGCTCATTTCGGACAGTTGATGCAAAGGTGTGAGGATACTTTAACATGGGGAAATAGATTCAATTAGTGTAATGACCAAGCCATTCCCAGTCTCTGTTAAAACCTAAGTTAATGGTATCTGGTTTGCACATTAATTCAAGTTCAGCAGCTTCTCTTTGGAGTCTGTTTTTGAAACTTTTCTGTTGCAAAATGCCACCTTAATGTCTGTCACTGAGTGATTAGAGAGGTTGAAGTGTTCTCCTACTGGTTTTTGAATGTTATAATTCCTGATGTCAGATTTGTGTCTGTTTATTCTTTTGAGTAGAGACTGCCTGGTTTGGCCATTGTACATGGCAGAGGGGC
This sequence comes from Gopherus flavomarginatus, assembly GCF_025201925.1. Classification (NCBI taxonomy): domain Eukaryota; kingdom Metazoa; phylum Chordata; order Testudines; family Testudinidae; genus Gopherus; species Gopherus flavomarginatus. The sequence goes on from NC_066619.1 coordinate 147,907,378, forward strand.
ATTACTGGCACATGATGGCATATATCACATTGGTAGATGTGCAGGTGAACGAGCCCCTGCTGGCATGGCTGATGTGATTAGTTCCTACGACGGTGTCACTTGAATAGATATGTGGACAGAGTTGGCATTGGGCTTTGTTGCAATGATAGGTTCCTGGGTTAGTGTTTTTGTTGTATGGTGTGTGGTTGCCGGGACGGCTTCAGGCTTTTTGCCACCCCAAGCACCGCAGGCAGGCTGCCTTAGGCGGCTTGCTTGCGGAGGGTCCGCTGGTCCCGTGGCTTCACAGCGTGCCTGCAGGAAGTCCAGCGAAGCCGCGGGACCAGCAGACCCTCCACAGGCAAGCCACCGAAGGCAGCCTGCCTGCAGCCCTTGTGGCGACCGGCAGAGATCCCCCAGTGGCTTGCCGCCCCAAGCACGTGCTTGGCGTACTGGTGCCTGGAGCCGCCCCTGGTGGTTGCTGGTGAATATTTGCTTCAGGTTGGGGGGGCTGTCTGTAATGGCCTGCAGAGAGCTGCCTAGCAGCCTCTTGTTCATATTCCAACTTATTCACGATGACATCAGCACCTTGTTTGTCAGCTTTTTTTGATTATGATGTCAGAGTTGTTCTACAACCTATCCTGAAAGATGATCCCTCACTCTCACATATCTTGGGAGACAGACCTGTCCTCGCTTAGAGACAGCCCCCCAACCTGAAGCAAATACTCACCAGCAACCGCACACTATGCCTTCTTCATGAAATTTTTACACTTCACTTGCCAGAGTTTATGTTTCTTTCTATTTTCCTCACTAAGATTTAACTTCCACTTTTCAAAGTTCCACAGGTTGCCTTTTTGCCTCTCACTGTTTCTTTTACTTTGCTCTTCAGCCACAGTAGCACTTCTTTGGTTCTCTTACTGTGGTTTTTAATTTGAGGTATACATTTAAGTTGAGCCTCTATTATGGTGTATTTAAAAAGTTTCCATGCAGCTTTCAAGGATTTCACTTTGTGCCCTCTATCTTTTTGTTTCTCTTTAATTAACTTCCTCATTTTTGTGTAATCCGCCTTTCAGAAATTAAATGCTACCGTGGTGTACCATTCCCAAAATCATTTCGAGATCATATCTTTTAGAACAAACAAGCAATCTTGATTTTAAAAAATTGTCAGTGATAGAGAATCCATCATGATCCTTGGTAGATTGTTCCAATAGTTAATTGCTCCCACTGTTAAAAATATACACTTTATTTCCAGTCTGAATTTGGCTAGCTTCATTTTCTAACCATTGAATCATGTTAGATCTTTCTCTGCTAGACTGAAGATCTCATTATTAAATATTTGTGCCCCATGCAGGTAGCTATAGAGTTTAATCAAGTCACTCCTTAACCATCTCTTTATTAAGGTAAATAGACTGAGCTCTTTGACTCCAACACTATAAGACATTTTTCTAAACCTTTAATCATTCTTATGGCTCTGCTTTGAACCCTCTCCAATTCATGAATCCCCTTCTTGAATTGTGGGCACCAGAATTGGACACAGTATCCAGCAGCGGTCACACTAGTGCCAACTACAGAGCTAAAATAACCTCTCTAAACCCAAGGATCCTCTGTTTAACCAATGATTGGTTTGCCCATTTGTAGTATTCCTTTCATTTCTTCACTTGAATATCCAGGACGAGATCAAACTCATGTATGCCTAAGCCAGAGCACCACTGCACCTGATCGGTGAGGGGCAGCACTTGACCATCGGAGACCCTGCAACAGGAGGAGGAGTACCCTCTTGGGCTACAAGAAGGCGTCACAGAGGCAGGCCCTGTCAGACAGCAGTGTACATGGAGAGTAATGTAGTGGTGAATCAGTATATCCAAGTTGATCAGCATAGTAGATGAAAAGAAAATAGTTCAACCCGCATCACCATCCTCAGGTTTCATAAGACAAGGTAGTAAGTACTTTAGATGATGAAAAAAAAATAAAAATAGAATAGGGAGGGATTATAAAACCAGATGAGCTTCTATAAGAGGAGGGATTTTTTTTTAATCAGGCATAAAATGAATTTGATTGAACCCCATACAAGGAACATTTCTGCCTGAATGGAACAATTTTGCCCAAGTTTCAAAATGTTGAAAATAAGACATAATCCAAAATGTATTGAAGTTGATGGAATCTTTTCACTGACATTATTAGATCAAGCCCACAATGATGAGGAAATATTAGGTTCAAAGCATTGATTTTGGTTATTTAACATGGTGAAATTCTCTGATCTGTGTTATGCAGAAGGTCAGACTAGATAACCTGGTTGAAGGTCTTTCTGGCCCTGGAAATCTCTGTATCTATTTGTGTGAACTGCTAAAACCTCTTGGTCATGTAAAATAGGTCTTTACAGCTCATAAACCAGTACTCTGACTTTGATCATTTCACAAGAAGATCCTCGCTCCCAGTACTTTCGCTCTTCTGTTCCCAGCACAGACAGAACTGGGAAGCACAGAATAAGATCAAAATGAAAAATGACAAGCATGAAAATACTTTTGAGTTTAGTTTAAATTTTGGATAAAGATTCATTTGAGCTCTTTTTATTTCAGGTCAGACTTGCTCAATCATTCCTACTTGATAACAGGAGTCTTTGCCAAGCTTTTACAAAAACAGGTGTCTAATATTAGGCTCTTAAGTGCGTAGTTAGACATATAAAGGAGTGGCCTGATAAGCGGGAGTGATTAGCACTCAACAGCTCCCGTTGACGTCTTACCCATCCAACAATACTTTTTCATTCTTAACTCTAGCATTGGCAGTTCAACATTGTGCTATATAAAACAACAAAATAGTGGTTGGCTGGCAAAAAGGATAGAAAATACATTTCATTATGATTTTATTTGACAAGCTAGGGAATGATTTCACATTTTAAAAAATAATTTATAACTTATGGAATCATAGAAATGTAGGGCTAGAAGGGACCTTGAGAGATCATCTAGTCCAATCCCCTGTGCTGAGGGCCACAAAATCGTAAAGGGGTAAGTAAACCTGACCGATGAGGTCAGGTTTTATGTCTGTTACAGGTGTTATGCCCGATGATCGTGCCAAACTTTAGCTAATAATATGCTTAGAAGATAATAAACAATAAATAGAACTGTATTTCATCAATATTATTATGGGTATATGAAGACAGAAAGAGTTAGAAACATTTCCATTTAAATACTAGTCTTTGAACTGTGCTACCTATATCTATAGAGTATTTTAATGGAAGGGGGAAAAATCATTAATATGTGTTCAAGGGAATATTTTATTCACAGAAAACAACTTAGTATCAGTTCTACTTAAAAGTATAGTGTTTTTGACAGTTTATCTAATTAGAGATCTAACTCCAGCATCCAAGAAGTGTTCCACAGTTTTAAGTATTTGTTAGATGCAGTTCAATTTGCTGCATTTCTTTCTTTCTTTTGTTCTCATTAGGATTTGTTAAATAATGCTGCTGTCAATACTAAGCATAGCTTTACTGGTTTAACTGTTTTTTTTTTCACAATAATTTAGTTCTGAAAATATGACACTAAGGTCAGAATTTTCAAAAGAGATTAGCTCTTATTTAAGTGCAAAAATACATGGCAAGAATTTCTATAGTTCAGAATTCTACATGCTGAGCTACTCAGAAAAATCTGACTAAAGTATCTGAACAGGATCTACATACAGGATGACATTGGACCTTTAAAAGGGAAGATGCCAACACATTTGTGATTAGTCAGCCTAATCTGTTCCCCGCTCTCTCCCAAATTAGGCTTAAAATTAGATTTATACCTTAACTTTAGCAAAACTTTTAATACAGTCTCCCACAATATTCTTGCCAGCAAGTTAAAGAAGTATGGGCTGAATGAATGGACTATGAGGTGGACAGAAAGCTGGCTAGATCATCAGGGTAGTGATCAAGGACTCGATGTTCAGTTGGCAGCTGGTATCAAGCGGAGGACCCCAGGGGTCAAACTTGGTGCCGGTTTCGTTCAACATCTTTATGAATGATCTGGAGGATGGCTTGGACTGCATCCTCAGCAAGTTTGCAGATGACACTAAGCTGCGGGGAGAGGTAGGTATACTGGAGGGTAGGGATAGGGTCCAGAGTGACCTAGACAAATTAGAGGATTGGGCTAAAAGAAATCTGATGAGGTTCAACAAGGACAAGTGCAGAATACTGAATTTAGGATGGAAGAATCTCATGCACTGCTACAGAGTAGGGACCTACTGGATAAGCAGCAGTTCTGCAAAAAAGGTCCTGGGGACTACAGTGGATGAGATGCTGGATACGAGTGAGCAGTGCCCTGTTGCCAAGAAGGCTAATGGCATTTTGGGCTGTATAAGTAGGGGCATTGCCAGCAGATCGAGGGACGTGATCATTCCCCTATATTTGACATAGTTGAGGCCTCATCTGGAGTACTGTGTCCAGTTTTGGGCCCCACACTACAAGAAGGATATGGAAAAACTGAAAAGAGTCCAGCAGAGGGCAACAAAAATGATTAGGGGACTGGAGCACATGATTTATGAGGAAAGGCTGAGGGAACTGGGCTTATTTAGTCTGCAGAAAAGAAGAGTGACGGGGGATTTGATAGCTGTTTTCAACTACCAGAAGGTGGGGTCCAAAGAAGATGGAGCTCGGCCATTCTCAATGGTGGCAGATGACCGAACAAAGAGCAATGGTCTCAAGTTGAAGTTGAGGAGGTCTAGTTTGGATATTACAAAAAAACTTTTTCACTCGGAGAGTGGTGAAGCACTGGAATGGGTTACCTAGGGAGGTGGTGGAATCTCCTTCCTTAGAGGTTTTTAAGGCCTGGCTTGAAAAAGCCCTGGCTGGGATGTTTTAGTTGGGGGTTGGTCCTGCTTTGAGCAGGAGTTTGGACTAGATGACCTCCTGAGGTCTCTTCCAACCCTAATTTTCTATGATTCTATGAAAAGAGAGCACCTGGGCCCCAGAGGTGAAAGCTGTCTGATCCCACGCTAGACAGCCAGACACCTGAACAGTGGGGGCTGTCTGAGAGATACACAGAGGAGGGAATAGCTGTGAGATGCCTGAGGACAGGCACAGAGAGCCAATGGGAAGAGCTAAAAGTGAAGAACATTACTGGAGAGCATGTGCAGAGGCGCAGAGGAACAAATGGAAGAACCAGCCTGGCTAGGGAAAGCTAAGTGCGAAACAGGACAATTGGTGCTGCACAGTGGATACCAGGGGCCGGGCTAGGGCTCACAGACAGAAAGGCCTGGCTGAGTAGAACACTGTGGGAAGTGCTTTTGCAGAATACCTTAGAGGAGGACTGTGGGAAGCTGAGCCCAGAACAAGGGGTTGGTCCTGGAAGGACATTTCCTGAGCAGGGGTAGGACTCCCAGGCAAGGAGGCCTGGGTGAGTGGAACTTTGCAGGGAGTTCTCTTGTAGGAGACCTGACTTGGCACTACCAGAGAAGAATTTCTGGAAAGGAGTGAGTCTGGGAACTCTCCGGTGGATGCCTGGAGTACAGAGCCCTGGAACAATGGCAGAAAGCGTCTGGGATGTTGGTTAATGACTCTCAGGAGGATGGTCTAGAAATGAGATCCTTCGAGTGAGCATGGAAAACTGCTGTGAACCTGTTGTACTTTGGGGATTTTGTGATACTTGGTCTGTCATGAGGGTTCTGTGGACTACTGGTAGGCTTTGCAAAATTCAATTTTTATTTTTCATAATTTCAGTGAATGATATTAAGATGTATTTTTAACTTTTTAAAATTTTGATCACGTTAAATGTTTACCGGTGGGCAAAATAATGGCGGGTAGTCAGGCATTTAAGGGGAATCAGACAATTATTTAATGACAGTAAACATTGAAATGCAACAAGTTAAAGCTTTTAAACGGTTAATACACAAATTGTCAATATCATGTCAAAATATACAAAGCAAATATCCTTAAATCAAACTCTAGTAAATTCTCAAGCAACATTTTTCTTACTTTGACTATCTCTAAACTTCAATTATAATTGATGGAAATATTTTTTGTTGTTGGTTTGTGTATGTATGATGAAATCAATATTTACTGATAAAAAGATAAACCTTCAGGCTTAACTATTGAACTTGTACACTACTGTTTCTCAAACTGGGCTTACTGCTTGCATAGGGAAAGCCTCTGGTGGGCCAGGCTGGTTTGTTTATCTGCCCCCTCTCCAGGTCCAGCTGATTGCAGCTCCCACTGGAGGCAGTTTGCTGCAGTAGGCCAATGGGAGCAGCTGGAAGCAGCACAGGCTGAGGAATGTACTGGTCATTGAGTCCAATCCCCTGCTTTCATTAGCAGGACTAAGTATTGTCCCTGACAGTTTTTGTTTCCCCCCCTTCCAATCCCTAAATGGGCCCCTCAAGGATTAAACTACTAACCCTGGGTTTAGCAGGCCAGTGCTCAAACCACTGAGCTATCCCTCCCCCTGCGTACACTGAAGAAGGCACACTTGCCATGTCACAGCCTTCAATTGGAGGGTGCACCAAGCAGGGTTGCTTTACTACAGATCTACTGGATGCTAAGTGCTTTACAAAATCTGACCCTTATTTTGGTGTCTATATGGGAGATGAGCTTTCTTCAGCTCTTTTGAAAATATGACCCTAAGTGCTCATATGGACGAAGTTAGGAGGATATCAACTGCGTTTAGTAAACTTTAAAGGTCTTCTGGGAGCACGTGTAATCCCATGGACAAGTTAATGACAGAAAGATAAGGGAGGCATCATTTGAGTCGCAGAAATCTACAGAATCACAGTTTCAGTGGTGTCACTCTCTGTGATGTGGGAGGGGGGACTTGCTACCCCCACCCTGGGCTCCCAGCTCTAGGTCCTCGGTGGAAATTCTGATAATACAACGTAGTTGGAAATAAGTTGAGTTGAGTGGCAATCAAAAGCCCTTTCTCCCACAAACACAGTGGTGTCAAACATGAAAATAGTCAGGATTGCTGATTAGAATTCACACTCACAGCATGGGAAGACTTTGTGAAATACTTTTTTGCTTTAGATTTAACCAGGTGTTCTGTGTGATTCCTGGTACCGTGCTGAAATAAGAGACAGAGAGAAGTTTGACCCTGATATATGGGAGGAATTTCAAAAAGGAAATTGGGTTGTTAAAGGGTCACCAGTTCCTTTGTGTGCACTTGGTTGAAACAAAGCCTTAAGACATCACGACAGAGCCATGAGAGCCATTGGGACATGGGTGGTTGGAGTTGGCGAGCACGTGACAGCATCCGAATGCTCTCAGCTGTTTCTTTTTTGTTGTTGTTTTGTTTCTTTTTTTTTGGACAAATCCAGAACTCCTTTGAATATTGAGTGAAATATTAAGCATGCCAAGAAGGGGCAATTTTAAAACTACAGGCTGAGCTTACTTGCACTGGGAACCCATTCTCATGACTGACTGGAGTTAATGAATATCAAGATGAAAGCAGTGTTCAGTGATGAGATAGCTAAAGTTATCAATCAAATGGACCCTTTGGGTCAGGACTTGTATGAAGCCTGCAAAACCTGAAGAATTATCCAAGACTTTGTCAGTCTATGGGGTCTGATCAAGAAGAAAGCACTGAGAAATGCACAGAATGCCAGAATAAAGGTGTCAGGGATTATAACAGAGCTAATCTCAGACAGGTCATTGTTTGCTCATTCCCTGGTCACGTCCAGATGTCAGCATGATATTGATCTACGTGAGACTTTGGGAAAGTATGAGGTTTCCGTGAAACCACAATCAAAGTTCAAATGTGATGGAACAATGAACATGTGCCGGGTGAAAAACAAACTAATGCACATCCTGTAACATCTGCCTAAGTGATCGGTACCTTATGCCAACAGAGGCCTCTCCTGGGATGCGAGTGACCCAGATTCAGTTCCATCCCTGCCACCTGATATGGAAAAGGGATTTAAACTTGGAGACTGGACTATGGGAATATTCTGGGGAGGAATTTTCTCAATTTTTCCTGTTGAAGCTGTTCTGCTTTTTATAAGCAACTAAATAGTCATTGGCGCAGGGATATGATCTTAGGACATCAATGCCCTAACCACCAGGCATTATCTGCCTCATCCTTTTCCCCTGGCCCAGTGCCCCATCTTTATGAATGACTAGGAAAGGCCATAAACTGTTAGCTGAAAAATGTTGGCCAAGCTCTACTCTTGTAGGGCTTGAGACTGACATGAAAAAGGCCAGTATGTTTTGCAACAAAGAGTATGGGAGAGGCACAACTTGCTTGCCTTGTTACCATGGCTACACTAGATTTACTGCAGTTTCAGCTCCGCAGCGCAGTGTCGTATTTTAGACTTCTCGGTTGCTTTGCTTTCACAATAATACATATACTTCTGGCACAGCCTAATGATGCAAACAATATTTTCTTCTCTTGTTGATGATCCCGGTCACACATAATCTTTCACTTGCACATTTCTGCTAAGTTAGGTTTATACTCCAAATAAATTCTACTTTTGCTTGCTGTGAATAGCCTGAGGAAAACTATGGAGGCTCCACTGGGCCAAAATTCTGCTCTGTTTACTTTACAGTCTGATTAATCATAAGCATTGAATCAAAATGTCTAACTCTCCCCCATAACGAATCTCTGTGTTGCTGTCCCACCTCCAGCGCTCAGCCTTCTCCTGCAAAAATGGAAGCATGTGAGTATCTCTCCTCCCCAGGGCCAGCTCCAGGCCCCAGCGTGCCAAGCGCGTGCTTGGGGCAGCATGCCGCGGGGAGCGCTATGCCGGTTGCCGGGAGGGCGGCAGGCGGCTCTGATGGACCTCCCACAGGCATGCCTGCGGAGGGTCCGCTAGTCCCATGGCTTTGGTGGAGGATCCTCTGCAGGCACGCCTGCGGGAGGTCCACCGGAGCCGCGGGACCAGCGGATCCTCTGCAGGGACGCTTGCGGGAGGTCCACTGGAGCCGAGGGACTGGCGAGCGGCAAAGCGCTCCCCGCAGCGTGCCGGCGTGCTTGGGGCAGCAAAATGGCTAGAGCCGGCCCTGCTCCTCACACATGAATAGTTGTGTTAACTTCACTTTGGCTTCCTGTAAGGTACTTACATGCTTGAAAATTCACAGGATTTTGGTCGCATAAGGGCTTAGGGCTGCAATGAAGTCTGCTTACCGGATATGGGCCAGAGTAGCAACTGCAGACTCTTTCCATCCTACTCTGGGGCCACTAGATCTGCATGAGTACAAATTCAGACACCCTTTTCCTGTTGCTGCCCGCAGGCCACCTCACCTTTGGTATCTTCTGTGCCGGAGTATGATAAGGGCTTTGTATGGAGAGCCCTTATGCTGCACAGACAATCCAGGAAGTTTTTGGAAAGTGAAGGGGACAATTTTCTGGTGCAAGTGCTGGGGAAACCAACTAGGGGCAGAGCTTTTCTTGACCTGCTGCTCACAAACAGTGAAGAATCAGTAAGGAAAGCAAAAGTGCATGGGAACCTGGGCAGAAGTGACCATGAGATGGTCAAGTTCAGGATCCTGACAAAAGGAAGAAAGGAGAGCAGCAGAATACGGACCCTGGACTACAGAAAAGCAGACATTGACTCATTCAGGGAACTGATGGTCAGGATTCCCTGGGAGAATAACATGAGGGGGAAAGGAGTCCAGGAGAGCTGGCTGTATTTTAAAGAATCCTTAATGAGGTTGCAGGAACAAACCATCCCAATGTGTAGAAAGAATAGTAAATATGGCAGGTGTCCAGTTTGGTTTAACAGTGAAATCCTTGTTGATCTTAAACACAAAAGAAGATGCTTACAAGAAGTGAAAGCTTGGACAAATAACCAGGGAGGAGTATAAAAATATTGCTCAGGCATGCAGGAGTGAAATCAGGAAGGCCGAATCACAACTGGAGTTGCAGCTAGCAAGAGATGTTAAGAGTAACAAGAAGGGTTTCTACAGATATGTAAGCAACAAGAAGAAGGTCAGGGAAAGTGTGGGGCCCTTACTGAATGAGGAGACAGCCTAGTGACAGAGGATTGGAAAAAGCTAATGTACTCAGTGTTTTTTTTGCCTCTGTCTTCACGAACAAGATCAGCTCCCAGACGGCTGCACTTGGCAGCACAGTATGGGGAGGAGGTGACCAGCCCTCTGTGGAGAAAGAAGTGGTTCAGGACTATTTAGAAAAGCTGGATGAGCACAAGTCCATGGGGCCGGATGTGCTGCATCTGAGGGTGCTAAAGGAGTTGGCAGATGCGGTTGCAGAGCCATTGGCCATTATCTTTGAAAACTCATGGCGATCAGGGGAGTTCTCAGATAACTGGAAAAAGGCTAATATAGTCCTCATCTTTTAAAAAGAGAAGAGGAGGATCCGGGGAACTACAGGCCAGTCAGCATCACCTCAGTCCCTGGAAAAATCATGGAGCAGGTCCTCAAGGAGTCAATTTTGAAGCACTTGGAGGAGAGGAAAATGATCAGGAACAGTCAGCATGGATTCACCAAGGGCAGTTCATGCCTGACTAACTTAATTGCCTTCTATAAGGAGATAACTGGCTCTGTGGATGAGAGGAAAGCAGTGGACATGTTATTCCTTGACTTTAGCAAAGCTTTTGATGAAATCTCCCACAGTATTCTTGCCAGCAATTTAAAGACGTATGGGCTGGATGAATGGATTATGAAGTGGCTAGAAAGCTGGCTAGATCACCGGGCTCAAAGGGCAATGATCAATGGCTCCATGTCTAGTTGACAGCTACTATCAAGAAGAGTGTTCCAAGGGTTGGTTCTGGGGCCGGTTTTGTTCAATATCTTCATTAATGATCTGGAGGATGGCGTGAACTGCAGCCTCAGCAAGTTTGCAGATGACATTAACTGGCAGGAATGGTAGATATGCTGGAGGCTAGGGATAGGATAAGTTGGAACCATTGCCAGAAGATCGAGGGATGTGATCATTCCTCTCTATTCATCACTGGTGAGGCTTCATCTGGAGTACTGTGTCCAGGTTTGGGCCCCACACTACAAGAAGGATGTGGAAAAATTGGAAAGAGTCCAGCGGAGAGCAACAAAAATGATTAGGGGTCTGCAGCACATAACTTTTGAGGAGAGGCTGAGGGAACTGGGATCGTTTAGTCTGAAGAAGGGAAGAATGAGGGGGGATTTGATCGCTGCTTTCAACTACCTGAAATGGGGTTCCAAAGAGGATGGATCTAGACTGTTCTCAGTGGTAGCAGATGACAGAACAAGGAGTAATGGTCTCAAGTTGCAGTGGGGGAGGTTTAGGCTGGATATTAGGAAAAAGTTTTTCACTAGGAGGGTGGTGAAGTACTGGAATGGGTTACCTACGGAGATTGTTGAATCTCCTTCCTTAGAGGTTTTTAAGGTCTGGCTTGGCAAAGCTCTGTCTGGGATGATTTAGTTGGGAATTGGCCTGCTTTGAGCAGGCAGTTGGACTAGATACCTCCTGAAGTCCCTTCCAACCCTGATATTCTATGATTCTATGAGATCAAGGATGTGTGTGCTTTAGTAGCAACCAGCACAACTAGTTATTATTTTTTTTTGTATTACAATATTAACTCTGGACTACAGCCGGTGATCCCATTAGGTTAGGCACTGCCCAGACACAGAACAAAAGGAGAGTCCTTGCCCTAGAAAGTTTACAGTCTAAGTAAGGTTGTTCGGCAGGACTTGTACCAATGACCTGCCCCAGAGTTGCATTTCAGGCTTATAGCTCTGCATGGAATAAAATGTGGTCGGCATACATTTGGCAACTGGCAGAATCTTAATATTCCTCTTTCATAATGTTTTTTAAAACCTTCTTGAAAAACACAGATAGCTCAGGGTGTTTGCAGAGCACTGCTGCTGACACAGTGGCATTTTTAACAATAAAACAAAATGAAGAGGGAGGGAGAAATAATCTTGCCATAAAAATGCAGGGGGAGAGAGAAATAATCTTACAAAGAATGCAAATGAAAAGTATGGGTGTTAAATAGAAGCATTCTCTGAGCCATTGGTGAAAACCTATATTTTCCTGACAATTATAACAATATTAGCTAGCAGTGAAGGTTTCCAAGGCAACATGCCCACAGGTGCATTCATGTAGAGTGTGCATGACTACCAGCTTTGTCAAAACAAAGGCTGGGTGTCAGGAGGATGGTGTATGGGCATTAAACATCATTTCATAAATCTACATGGCAAATATTTTTAACAGAATATATTATTTTCGTATGTGTGAACATCCCTAGCGTTTCACTAGTGAAGGAATATACAGAATGGCAAGTGCATTCACACCTGTCTAAAGACATCATTCAAGAAACTAATTACATTTGGTTGGTTGAGCAAGGTGCCTTCTAATAAGATAATTTGCTCCGTTTTAGGCCAACTCCTCAGTCAAATCACTGTAACTCTATTGCAGTCAATGGGCCAGATCCTCAGAAGTGTAAATCAGCAAAGTTTCTGTAATAGAGATTGGTGAATAACGGATTCTTTAGTTTGCTTTCTGCTCTGAAAAGTCAGCTGGTCCAACCGTATCCAAGAATTCACAAAAATGTCAGTGAATTGAAAAAGTCCATCTTGTGTCAAACAAAACACGTCAACCAACCTGAAACACTTTGTTTCTGGGCATTTTTAAAAGGCTAGATTCCCAAGAGAGCCCGAAGGAGGAGGGAAAGGGGATACTGCCCCTCCAAAAGTGTCTGAACCAGTGTGCTACAGGGTGGTCTGCTCTACAGGTGTAATGCGGCCAGGATTTCACTCCAGTGATGCAAAGCAGCCATAAGTTCTTTGAAATTGGCTTGTCAAGCTGAGTTTACAGCTACTTTGCGAGAGTGGAGTGTCACTAAGCATTGTTGAATCTCCCCTTCAAACTTTTGTCAGAACTAAAAGAAGGGCAAGAAAGTTTAAGATCTGGGCAAAAATTCAACTCAAGCCTTATCCCACCCTTGATGGAAACCCCTTTCTGAACCGGAAGGCTTTGATTCTGCTATGGCTTATAGAAAAATGCACAGATGCACTCAGATTATCTTTTCTAGAAACAGAGAACACTAATTGAAGATCACACTTCCCCTGGAAATTAACCAATCACAGAATGCATTCAAAGCAGTAATTAGCCATGTATTGAAAACTGCCTGTGCGAGGGGATTTTTTTGGCTTGGTTTTATTCTTCATTGGGAAGAATCTAAACACATTCAAATCAACTCAAAGAGCAAGCACATAACACCAGTCCCATGCTGCTCTCAACATTGCCCTGTGGGCTGCTGTATGAGGTGGAGGACAATCGCCCCATGAGCACACGGAATAAGAACAAACATGGTGCCTGTGCGTGATTGCAGCTTTTCTTCCAAAGGGCACAAACATCTTCATTACAAGCTGAGGTTCAACTGGTAGCACTGTTGTCTTTGGCCTGAAACCCTGGGTGTTCAGGGTGATGCCATGCTAGGGGCTATAGCCGGTGCTGACATAGCTTTAACAGGGTGGCTTACTCTTGGCTGAATAGCCTGTAATATCTCGAACACAAGATGAGGGGAATCCGGTAACTCAAATATGAAAGGCAGCAGGAAGGGGTAGTGAAAGAGGCTAGGAAACAGGAGACACTTAACAGACAGAAGCAGGGTGAGGACTGAGCTCCAGCCAGAAAGGGCTGGGAAGTGACAGCTTCTAGAGGAGCAGATTTCAGTGAAAGAGTTCTGAATGCAGCTGAAGAACTAGAGCTAAGAACAAACTGTTGTGCTTTTGGACTTTATGTGGAGGACTGTTTGGATTGTTCTGTGACTGAGGTCTGTATTGGATCCTAAACCAACCTCAGAAAGGGCTGCTGTGAACCACCATTGAGACTACTTGAAGCCTACTATTTGGAGTAGCTTACAGGCCTGCAAGCGGGGGCAAATAGGGGCAGGGTGCCTGAAAAGTGACCCCTGGACACAAAGGGGTGCTCAATAAGCAACCACACCATTATAACAGCTTTGCACTACTAACTATCTTAAACTCTAGTAGAGACAAGGGGATATCTTTTTACATCTGTGTAGTGAGTCGAGGTAAATGCAAGATGGGAGTATAGCGTTGACCTTGGCTAGCTACAATTCAGTGACAAAAACCCCTATGTTAATACAGAGCCAAGGTTGCTTGGTGGCATGTTGTCCACTTGCAGAACACTGAGCTGAGCAAAACTCAATCTTCTGGAAAACCAGGAAATGCAGAGTTACAGTGGCCCCAATATGCCCCATTAACGCCCATACCTTCAGTCTGCTGACCCCACTGCTCACCTCCCTTCACAATCCATTCACGCTCACCCAGAGGATTCCATCGAACACCATTAAAGGACAAAAAGGGAGAAAGGATGTTGTTTGTGCCACCGTCCCTTGTTCTCCTGGCAGTGGCAATAGTCAGTGGCAATTATTTGTATACACTTCAGCTGCAGTCAGTGTGTTAAGGGTACCTACAGCAATTGGCAAAGGCAATAATTAGCTCTGCTTGGCAGACATGTTCTGGAGATCAGTGGATTAGTTTGAGATGTGTGATGAAGCTGTGATTGTGATAGGACTATTAGGAGGAAGTGTATGTTTCCACCCTCTCATTTGTGTAAGGAAAGGGAAGAGGTGCTGTGACATATCAGGGTGCAATCCAGACCAATGAGGGGCTGTGTCACCCCTCCCTTGCAATCATGGCTGCCTTACAATGCCCTTGTTGAAGAAGCTCCTCCAGGCCATTCACAAACAGCCTTCTAGTATGTAATTCATCCCCTGAGTGTCTGTGTGTAACTGCAGCCACATGTGGGTTATACTCTGGCTTTTACCAGCATTGATTATATTGCAATGTGACCCTATCACACTCCCAGTCCTGGATTTCCCCCCAGAAAGGTATGCCTTGTATTGCTCAGCCCTCTCCTGAGCAGTTCAAATATATTAAGTCCATTATTCCTTTTAGGAAAGGATAGACACACGACTTGCCTCCTTAAATGGAGTTACCCAGACACTTCAACTTCGACACATTGGATTAAAAGAAGCAATAAAATAATTTTATTAACTGCAAAGAGAGAGATCTTAAGTGAGTACAAGCAACAAGGCACAGAAGTCAGAAATGGTACAAGGAAAATAGAGAGAAAACTCTTTCTATTGCCTAAAGTAAGACACTATATAAGATTTAAAGCAAATTTTCTCACCACATGCTACCAACAGCATTACTGACCACACTCTTTAGGTGAGGACCCTCACCTCCCACCCCACCCCAGATGACAACCTCTGCTTCTTTTGTATTCTCAGAGGCAAACAGCGAGATGGACAGGGAGAAAGAGAAGGGATGTTTTGGGGTGTTTGCCCCCTCCTTTTTATAATTTTAGTCTCTCTTTGAAAAGCACTTCCAGCTGAGAACGAGGAGACAGGCAGTCTGCTGGAGGAAGGATGCTTCATGCTGTTTCTTTGTAAGATGCAGATCTCTTTGTTCCTGCCCCCTCCCGCGCTTTCTTGCCAAAGAACGATCACTTCATAGCTGATGGCCCATCAGCTTTGTTGACATCTGGCTGGGGCGTCAACTTGCCCTTTGTCTTTGAGAAACTGGTTTAGCCACTCCCCAGACTTACCTAGGAAACACACTTCAGTCATGATTTCAGCTTATGTTCATAGCTTTACCCATGATGTTGCTACATGCCTTTTACCGTGATATTTCTGATCAGCAAGTTATGAGTTTTCAAAGAATGCCTTGCAAAGCATGTCTTGTGCAAATATTATTACAATGGTGCATAGTGTGTGAACACAGGGGTGGATTCCATCACAGGTGCCTATGTACTTTCCATTGTTTCAGTGGAGAATTATGTAGGGTGAAGTCAGTAGCAGGGAATAGGGTTTTTATTAGAAGAAATACAGTCAGCAGTCAGGTGGAATATGAGAGGATTCTAATGAATTAGTGATGATTCAAAGAAAGTGTAGGTTGAGATGGAATTCTTTCCATCAGTGGAAGAGACTTGTAAGAGGTTGTGAAGTGGTTCTGAAGTTGTATTCTTCTTGGGAACCTGCAGAATTATGAGTAGGAAAAAATAGCCTCCTTTGTTGTTTCATTCACCCACCCACCACCACCCTAGGTTTTTTTCTTTGTTCTCCTCAGCTCCACTTTGGCATTTTACCTTTGAAAAGTGGCTGAAAATCCTACTTTTTCCTTTTTCTGTTATTTTGTTTAAATACGGAAAATCATTAAAAACATAGTCCTTTTCAAACCCCACAGACCAATAGCAATTTTTTTAAAAAGAAAAAAAAAACAACAACCTTATTTCACTGCTTTTTGACCAGCTCTGCTATTGAACTTGGCTGGCAACATGAAGGTAATAATTTATGGCCTTTTTCAAAAGTAGTATGTTAGCCACCATTTCCTTTCAAAATAACTGGTTGGATAATTCATATGGTATATTTTGCACTATTTTCCAGTATTTTGTTTGATAAATATTTCTCTGTTATCCAATCAGAGAATCAGGCCAGTGATATTTGTGAAAGAAGAGAGTTGATGGATATCGTAAGATCATTGGGATGATTGTAGCTTAGATACATATGTCCAGCATCACACAGAAGTCTCTGGGGGAGCAGGAAGTATCTGAAGTCCTAGCTAGCGTCTATTCCATCACTAGTCCTGTGGCCTTGGGTTGCTTTGCACCAGTAATGTGCAGAATCTCGGCAATGGTGTCTGCTCTGTTCTCTCCTGCACTATGCACCTGATTCTCTGTGACGTATGAGCCATTTACACCTTTGTAAAGTGAGGCTGATCCTCTGCCCTGCTCCAACAGAAGGCTGGTGTGATCAGCCAACTGGGGATTGTTCTAGCATATTGGTGTGGGGAGTGGGGTGTAAAGCCAGTGAGATCTGCTCTGTGTTGCTTCCTCCTAGACCCCAATGTAGGGGAGTGTTCCAGAAGTGTGTCAGGGAGCGTGGCCAGATTGGTTTCCTCTCCAGTTACTTCAGAGCAGCAGAATTGCTCCAAAGGGGAGGTTATCAGCTGGCCTAACTTGGAGCAGCCATAAGGATATTCTAAGGGTATGTCCACACTACCGCCGGATCGGTGGGTAGCGATCACTCTATCGCGTCTCGTCTAGATGTGATAAATTGATCCCGGAACGTGCTCCCCGTCGACTCTGGAACTCCACCAGGGCGAGAGGTGGAAGCAGAGTTGACAGGGGAGCCACAACCGTCGAGCCCATGCCGTGAGGACAGGAGGTAAGTCGATCTAAGATATTTTGACTTCAGCTATGCTATTCTCACAGCTGAAGTTGTGTATCTTAGATTGATTGACCAGGACTAAGTCTCAACCTTTTGAGGCTCAGGGCCCATTTGTACATGTTTATGGTTTGAGTCCTATAATAATTGGAGATATACCTATCTCCTAGAACTGGAGGGGACCCTGAAAAGTCATTGAGTCCAGCCCCCTGCCTTCACTAGCAGGACCAAGCACTGATTTTTGCCCCCAATCCTTAAGTGGCCTCCTCAAAGTTTGAACTCACAACCCTGGATTTAGCAGGCCAATGCTCAAACCACTGAGCTAACCCTTCCCTCCTGCCTAGTATTCACCCCCACAGTGGTGGCTCCTGGCTGGGTTTGGGTCTGTTCTGGGCATTGCAACCTCTGGGGTTGCAGCACCCAGGACCATAACCAGGGAACAAAGCTGCGGAGATGGAAAAATGGGGCAGCCTGAAGGGGTCTGCAAGGTCACATGCCCCCCCTGGATTTCTGCTGCCTCATTTTTCTACCCCCATGGATTTTTGCCCTGGGAAGCTGCCTCGTTTGCCCCATGTCATCCTGACAGCAAAGCCAAACCTGAGTGGTGCTGGGAAACCAAAAATCACAGTGCTTGAAGCAGGGAGGAGAGCCCAGCCAGCCCCACGGGACAGGAGCCACAGCAGCTGCCTCATGATGCTTTCAAACATTCTGGTGACTCAATTTTGGGCCACAACCGCTGGGCTGAGAAACCGTGATCTAAATTACACTGGGGGCTGAACTGGCCTCTGGCCTTTCCCCAAGGTTGGAGGAGGTGAAGTGGGAAGATGGTTTGACATCATCTCTATCCCCACCTCCTAGGATGCTAGGCATCACATGGAAGTCAGTGAGATCTGCAGAACCATCCAAGCAAACACAAAATGGTGCAAACAGCTTCCCCAGGGAATGTGAATGTAGAATTTTGATCTGGTTCCATTTTGCACTCAGTACAGGGGTAGAGCACTGTCCAAGGGGCATGGCAGTGGGGACTGAGGGCCTCTTACTACAACACTAACCCTACTTTTTACCTTACATGAAACTTTAAATAAAATTGGCCGGGATTAGATGCCTGTTGAATGGTTAGATAGCTGCCTATTCTAAACAGTGCACTGTACTGGTGAGATAACCATATCAAAAGCTGGCAAGATATATTATCCCTGTTTTTCTGTGGCAAAGCCTCATCTCACTGATTTCATAATAAGGCCTATACATTACTGGTCTCTGAAACTGTCACCTGGCAAAACATCTGGACTGTCTAACTGCAAGTGAGAGTCCTATTCATTCCAGAAACCTGCATGTTCTCCACGCACTGACCTTTGGCTAAGACAGCTGATGTGCCAGGTTAAAATCTGCAGGTCAGCTGAATTCTTGGAAGGAATACTAGCTAGTGAGCTTCCAAAGGACTGGGCATATATATTTGATTTAAAAGCTGCAGCTTGTATAACTGTGATATTTGTCTCTTTGCCTATGAATGATTTAGAGTGGGATTTTCAAAGAACCCCAAGGGAGTTAGAGACCCAATTTTAATAGTGATTTGAGAGCCCAAATCCCTTTGGCGTCTTTGAAAATTCCAGCAAAATTGTGTACATTAGGTAAAATCAAAATGCTGAATAATACATATAAGGTAAATGTTTTAAAGTACCTAAGCCCAATTTTCAAAAGAGATTTTGACACTTAGTTGCCTAAATCTTATTTATCGTCAAAGGGATCTACGGATCTAAGTGACTTGGGTGTTTTAATTTTTTTTACCTTATACTTTTTATTGACCATTTTGGTTGACAGAAAAAGTGTATTGCGCTTTTCTCTCTGAAGAGAAGAATCAAACACCTGATTAAATTTCCTTTGCTTTGCACAATATGAGCTGTTTGACAGAGCTATAGAAATCCCATTTGTTAAAAAATTAAAAAAAAATAAATAGAGTATCTGTTGATTTCCTGCTGGCTGAAAATTATTAGTATTTTTCTATCCTGCAAAACTAGCCATTAAATCAGCTGAATACCTTGGCATTAGAACAGTTCAGCATATAAAAAATACAACCTCCTGTTGTTGAGCTACAAATGTACAATTTTGGATTTAAGGGAAAATCTTTTAGGATGAGAGATGATCTAAATTTAAGGACACTTTACAATTAAACAAGTTACAATGGTAGCTGCAAATCTTACAGTTCTGCAAGGTATTTAAAACCCCTGGATATGAAGAATTAGCCAGAAGAAGGTTGCAAACAAATGAGGAGACAAAAACAGAGCATCCAGATTCTGTATTGCCTTTATGCACATTTTTAATCTCAGCACTCCCAAATATTACACAGGCATCTTTAATTATAGGATCTTTAATCTCTCAGATTATAATGTTTGACTGATCAGGAACGTTAGTATGAAATGGCTTGCAGTCTGTTCTACTCTTCTACTATAAGAAAGGTAACCACTAAACACAGAAACATCAGCCATATGATTTTACAGTCACACATAATTATGTGTACTTACGATGTCACAGAGAGTGAAATATTTGATTATCCTTGTCTCCAACAGCAGTTTAACCTCTAACTTTCTACACTGAGGAGCCTTTAGCTTTAAATGGGAAGATATCCTTACTAAATCTACTTCTTTTTGTCCAGGACTCTACATTCCCCAGTAAGGGTTTCTTTTATGATTATTCTGTAAGTGGGGAGTTGTAGAAGAACTATCTCTCTGTGTACTTGCATGGATCTCATTAATATATTATCTGGGCACTTTATGATCATTAGTCGATAGGTGAAACACCACTTTTTTTTTGCTAAAACTGTTTGTTGATGGAAAACTGGGTTTTATGACAAGTCTTGGCTTTCCATGGAAAGATTTGGGTTGTTTTCACATCTAAACACCGACATTTTGACTGGAAAAAAAAATCATCCAGCTCTACTCACAATGCCAAAACTGTAATTCAGCTAGAAAGGTCACTACAAATGAAAGCCAATAAAACTCAAACTAGACACCCCTAGGTATTTTCTCACTAAACACATTCACAGCTCATATAAGCTATATTTCAAGTACTAGATGCTATTCAAACCAAATTCTCTTTTCAGAACCAGGCTCATGCTGAATCTCTTTGCCGCTTGTGAGATAGGAAACATCAGGCCTAATTCACACAAATATTTCTCAGATCATATCACACTGCTCATAAACTCATCCAGTTTCTTTTTCCTTCCAGAATTACCATTATAACCTTAACTCAGACTTTAGTCTTTGCTGCTAATCTATCTGCTGTTAGTTGCTGTGTTAAGTGTTCTTGATTCTAAAGAACTAAACACAAGAATTTAGTGATGCTTTTAGTAATTACCAGCACCAGGAAAAAAAACAACACCTTATTCTAACTTCCAAAATAAGTAAAGGTTCTAGTCACCCTTCTTTAGTAGATCCTTTCATGAAAAAATCAAAGCAGGAAAAGACAAGAAGTAATATTTTTAAAAATGCCTAAGATACCAGATCCAGCTGATTCCTTGCCATTGCCTGGTCTTGTCGCTCAGGACACACCATCATCACATTGTCCCAAGAGACTGATACAAGACTTGATTAATAAAGAATTAAAGGAGGGTAATAGACTTAATGCCAATCAATGTGGGTATGTGACAAACAGATACTGTCAAACTAACTTAATTTTTTTCATGAGGTTACAAGTTTGGTTGATAAAGGTAACAGTGTTGATGTAATATACTTATGCTTCTGTAAGACATTTCACTTGGCTCTGGATAAAATTTTGATTTAAAAAGCTTGAAAGATATGATGTTAACATGGCACACATTAAATGAATTAAAAGCTGGCTAACTGGTAGGTCGCAATGTAATTGCAAATGAACAATCAGGTGTGCTCTAGTGGAATTCTACAGGTCTCTGTACATGGCCCAATCCGTCTTCAATTTTTTTTCAATGTCCTTGAAGAAAACAGGAAGTCATCACTGATAAAGTTTGCAGATGGCACAAAAATTGAGGGAGTGGTAAATAATGAAGGTCACAGGTCACCAATGCAGGGAGATCTGGGTCACTTGGTAAACTGGGGGCAAGCAAACAATATGTGTTTTTAAACCTAAATGCAGATACCTAGGAAGAAAGAATGTAGGCAATATTGAAAGATGGGGCTCTACCCTGGGAAGCGGTGACCCTGAAAAAAAAATGGGTTCTTGATGGATAATCAGTTGAACATGATATCCCAAAGCTGTGGCCACAGGGCTAGTGTCATCCTTGGAAGCAATAAATAGAGGAATCTCAAGTAGGAATAGAGAGGTTATTTTACTTCTGGATTTGGCACTGGTGCAATCACTGGATTATTATTCCTAGTTCTGGTGATGTTGTTAAAGTGGAGAGGGTTCAGAGAAGAGCCTCGTGGCTCATGATTAAAGGATTAGAAAACATGCCATATAGTGATAGACTCAAGAGGCTCAATCTATTCAGTTTAACAAAAAGAAGGTTAATTGCGGACTTGATTGCAATCTGTAAATACCTACAGAAGAACAAATATTTAACACTGGGCCTTTCTTTTAACTAGCAGAGAAAGGTCTAACATGACCCAATGAGTGGAAGTTGAAGAAATTCACTCTGGAAATAAGGTGTATATCTTTAACAGTGAGAGTTATTAATCAACTAATTGCTGTTCATATTCAAAACACATATCAGGCCTTTTATTTTTTGGCAAAACACTTCTACTAGAGAAGCAATTTAATACCTATTTGTAAACTAAAAATACAAGTTTTGTTGTGTTCTGCAAAGCCCTAAGTTGCGCGGTTTTGCTTTCATATCACCAACCTTTGCACATGCCTCACCCATATGAGCTGCACATTTGCTAGGGCACAGATGGGGTTGGCAGAGGCAAAACATTTCTTTTAATTCTTCTAAGAAATTACAAATTAAGATGTGATTATAGAACTGTTAAAAAGGAATTGCCACAGAGGAGTTTCCAGATGGTCCTGAGGCACAGCCAGTGAAGAGTGAATAGCAAAGGGTTGTTAGATAGTGATCCACATTTGCCTCTTTTATTTGCAGGTTGTGGTTTGTTCTCTCTTTTCTGCTGTGTAACCATTTCCCTCTCAATCCATTTACAGCTTCTCTTGGCCCCTATGACTGAGTGGCTGGTCTGGAGCTAATAATTCCCATTTTCCCCCATCTTTTTCGTCCTAGAGCAGTGTGGCCATACTCCGGGTGTTTGAAAACCCAGGTTCTCATCCTGCCTTGGGTACTTACCAGTTCTGTGACTGAGGTGGAGATACTTTACTCTTCTTTTTTGTTTTCTACTTAGATTGTGAATTCTTTAGGGCAGGGACTGTCTTTCGCTGTGTCTGAATGGTGCGTAGCGCGATGGAGCTCTCATCCCATTTGGGGAGAGTGTAATTAAAAAATAGCAATAAAGTGGATTCACTGACTTCTGCTGTCATTGCATAATCCTTGTAAAGCTATCAGCAGATGTGGGATTTGCTCTCTAGCAGCTTCTGCAAGGTAGGAAGTGCTCCAGGGAGGTAATAAGAGATCGGTATAATCAGGCATTGGCTGCTTATTAAAGGGTCCCTGGACCAGAATCCAGTGGAAAGGGAGGGCCTGGGGTCCCCCTCCAGCCTGATGAGAAAAGTGGGTCAGGAACTCCCTGACAAGGGGTAAGGACTATTAAAAAAAAGATTTGGAGATATACCTGTCTCCTAGAATTGGAAGCAACCTTGAAAGGTCATTGGGTCCAGCCCCCTGCCTTCACTAGCAGGACCAAGTACTGATTTTTGCCCCAGGTCCCTAAATGGCCTCCTCAGGGACTAAACTCACAAGCCTGGGTTTAGCAGGCCCATGTTTAAACCACTGAAGCATCCCTTCCCCTGACTACAGACCCTGCCGATACCATGGATAAGAAGTGAGACTCTAGCTGCCCTAAAGGCCTAAAATAGGTGCATGGACTGGCATTGGTTGGTCTATGGGTTTGCTCCAGAAGGAGAAAGGTGACCTGGTTGGAGGGCTGAGACATAAGAAGAAGCAGATCACTGCAGGGCCAAAACAGCTGTTGGGAGGGGGTGCCACAGGAGGAGAGCCTGCTATGCCCTGCCCAGCAGCTGGTGTGTCTCACCTGCTTACAGTCCCCTTAGGGAGTATTTTGGCTGAGTGTAACTTAGAGCCCTCTGAATTGCATCAGGGACTGAAGCAACTCCGTGGACATGATATTCAGCCACCTTTTCCCCTCCTTTGGGTCATGTACCAAGCACAACTCAACCAGGCCTAAAGTAGGCTAGGCAATGTCTGCACTTAAACCGCTCCAGCGGCACAGCTGTAGCACTGCAGTGTAGATGCTACTTCAGCTGATAGGAGGGGCTCTCCTGTGGATATAGGTCATCCGTCTCCCCAGAGGGCAGTAGTGAGCTATGCTGGGGATTAGGTCAGCATAGCAATGTATCTCAGGGATGTGTGTTTACACCACTGAGGGACATAGCTAAACCAATATAAATTCCCAATGTAGACTAGTTCTCACACTTCCTCTGCACAGCCATAAATAAACTTACAGGGGAGAGTGTGGGCTGGCGATTGTTCAGTTGCTAACACAGCACACTGGTTCTAGTTCCGCCCTCCCTGTATAACATATTTTGATTGACGTTACTCAGATGCATCATTTTGTGATTATATTGCTCTATAAAGGCACTGAGTTCAGGATTGGATTCTGTAGTCTAATGGGACTGAAGATGCGCAGAGAAGATAGTGTCATTCTTTCTGGGAGTAGAGGTTGACTTTTTATGTCACTTCATCCCTGGGCAACTTACTGAGTGAAACATTGCTGCAATCCATCCAAAAGGTTTATTTATTTATTTATTTGCCATGTGGGTATGAATGACGTGAAGTAAAAATACTTGGTCACAAAAGATGTTTTCTGGTGACGTTCTAACTCTTGGCCATGGTACGTTTTTTCAGCCCCATAAAGACTTCAAACCAGTCTTTTGAGCTTGTGCTGCTAAAGTAAGGCTTTCATTTGTATAGAGTGGGGCATATACACTTGCCTATCATACAGAAAAGCGGTCTCATATCCGATATTCTGTGTTTGTTCTTCATGCGTTCATCTACTGCAGCGTCTTTCTGATTTAATGTAGGTTTCCAAATGAAAACAGGGATGAAAATAAAGAGAACCTGCAGTTATGTTGAAGTATTTCCTATGGCTAAAGAGTGTGTTTAGGGGGGATAGCATAGTCTAAGGAGAAATGAGGGGAAATTTAAAGAATGAGAGCTGTGTGTAATTCTATGGAACAACGTCAGAACTATTGACAAAAATCTCTGTTGCAAATCACGCCAGCAGGTGTGAACCAAAATACATTTCACTTAATCTAACTGAGATAACGACATGGCTATCTTCTGCCTAGACTCAGCTATCTTCAAATATTTGCTTATTTGCTATGGTTGAGTTTTTCCAAAACAGTCTAGAGGGTTTTGGCACATGAGTTCTTTTAGAAGAGATTTACCTAAACCAAAGACATGTGGGTTGTTTGTTTGTTTTTTAAATCTTAATCTGAGCGCACATTTTATATGTTTCTGAATCCTTCATAGAGGCCAAGATGATCAGCACCCAACAGCTCCCACTGAGGTCAGAGGGAACTGTTGAGTGCTCAGCAAGTTTGAAAATCTGGCTATTTATTTGGGAGTTTAAATAAGGATTTAGGAGCCTGGCTTCAGGCTCCAGCTTCTGATGATGGAGGCCAGTCTCTCATTCTATTGTCATTTGGAGCCTGATCCTCCTGCCAGAAAAGTCAGTGGGAAGACTCGCCGTTGATTTCAATGGGGTTTGGTTCAGGTCCTTGGAAAAAAATACCTTTTCCTCTGAACAGATGGATTTCTACATATCCCACTGGAAAAGATCCAACAGGGAGTTCTTCAAAGGAACAAATGATTTAGGCCTGAGCTCTTTTGGGTGGGCAGTGGGAATTAAGCACCTAGCTGCCATTCGTACCTTTGAAAATCTGGCTTCCCTCTAGTAAGAGCTGTGAGGCAAGTTCCAGAGCCCGGGATCCAGTCAGATAGGATGCCCTGCTGACACCTCTCTCAGCAAATCCTGGGCAGCTGTTAGCATGAGCTTCCTTCATGGGAACACAAAAGCTTGTGGGCTGCTAAGTACAGTGACACAAGGGCTCTGACGACAGTATATTTCAGTACAGGGGTAGGCTGTATCTTTAGGAATAGCCATGAGTTAGCAGGTGGGCATAAGTGACAGCCCCCCAGGAGAGGGCAGGGCTGGTGCTGTGAACTCTAAAGTCTGATTCCTCTCTTTGCTTGCTCCCAGGAGGTAGTCGTTTGTAGCTGACTGATACTAGTGGTAGCTTATACTAGATGGCCGCTCTTGGCTGTGCTACATTCAGTGAGGATGGATGGGACCATGGCTCCCCCCACTATCTCATCCATTCTCCACCCACCCACTCTGGAAGGGGAGTAAGGCCTAAATCCTCAAAGGTGTTTTGGTACCTAGCTCCCATTGAGTTCAATAGAAGTCAGGCACCCAAGTATCTGTGAGGACCTGGGCCCAAGTGGGTTGGTAGCTCTGCTTATTCCTACTCACCTGGGCCCAAACTCCAAGTAGCTAAACTAAGAGTGTGTGTGGGCAGAGGAGGGATGTGATTACCCTGTTGCACTCCCTTGCATGGGCACATTGTCTGTCAGGACCAAGCCCCTAGGATTTTTAAACTAGCCATTAGTCTCAATGAAAAGGAACCAAAAAACCTTTTACAATAAATAAATAAATAAATAAAATGAAGCCATTGTATTATATTTTCTCTCTTTCTAGTTTCTCCTCTAGGATCTTGAAAAATTGACTTTTTCCACACCAAATAAATAAATAAATAAATAAATAAATCATTCCTGGGACCTTCAAAACCCACCCCAATAAAATGTAACACCTGATTCAAAATACACATGCACACAAAAGGAGTTGGCTCCATCGTGAAATATTATCACCAGGATTTCTGGTATAGAATAGCTACTATATTAAGATCACACCATTTTCCCTGGTTCATGTATCTTTGAAAAGAGAGAAGTTGAATAGCTCAGTGAAATGCAGGTTTCTCTGATCATGTTGTTGGTCCAGGTTTCCATGGAAAGAACAGGAATTTCGCTCTCACACTCCACTACTTTTGTGTGTCCTTTGTGCCATGGCTGAATATTCTTCCACTGCAAGCAGTAATTCTTTGAAAGACACGGTGTGCTGAAAACATTAGAGGTCTGTTCTTTGATTGTATTTCCCTAAAAACTGCCTCCCAAAGCTGATCAGAAAATGGCACATCTCAGCACTGTGTTAAATCTACGTTTGGTCATGTCAGGATTTAGATAGGAGTTGAAGGTAACTAGGGTCACTTATGTATGAGAAAGAACTTTGTGTTAGCCCATTGAGATAAAAGAACAGAAGATCTAAACATCCAGCTGGAAGTTAAGAATCTCCTTCAGTGATAATGAAAACTGATCTTCTATATGTAGTGTATAAAATATTCCGGATACTTTTCTTCTTGAGCCTCCTATATTTCTTCATATGGTTGTATTTCTTCTGTGTCTTCACAATCTAACATTGTAATAATTGTACCAGTGACTGTTTCCCCTTGGGAAGAAGGCAGGTCTCAGCGAGACTGATGTCAAAAGTCAACGTTTATTCCCCACTTATTGGTGTGAATGCTTTTAGAACCAACTCTTTTATCTGTAGAGGAAAGTTTCCACTGAGTTATGAGGTAGCAACAGATCGTTATCTCTAATGAGATAGAGGGAAGCCTTGGTTTCTAGCAAATGCACTGAAAGAGAAAAAAGGGGGAAGGAAGGCAGTGCAAAATGTTCTGACTCTATGAAGTTTAGAGCAAGCAAGCAACAATGGGTGCTAGAAATAGAGAAATTCATTAAATTCTCTAACCATCTGTCTACCCTGCCTATCTATTTCCATGTCTCTGATGTATGAGTTTAAATGCTGTATGCAAAATCTCATTTACACCCAAATGTTTCAGACACAAAGGCTTATGCTGGCGGCATTACTCATTACTAAAATATAGGCTGAAATTCACAGGAGTTTTGCCATTGACTTCCATGGGGCCAGGTTTCCACTCACAAAACCAGGCTGTTCATTTGAATGAATGATCTCAGTGCTCTTTCTGTGAGTGAATAAAATCAGCTGACAACTGGTTCTATTTGCTTATGTCACAGGTGAATAGGCACAACTGACTAATGCAATTACATGATTGTGGAGACCTAATAATCTAAATGTCCTTGAGCATCTCCTGATTTCCTCCTTCCTCTTACAGTTCAGAGAGCACCTGGGCTGAGTTCTCTTACTCGTGGCCCCTTGCTGAGACATCCAGAAGAAGGGTCTGTTTGCAGTGAATATCATTGTTATGTGAGTGTTCAGTGCCTGGCACAATGGGGCCCTGATCTCTGTTTGCAGCCTCGGGGTGATAAAGAAATTGAAATGATAGATGATGATAATAATTTGACCAGCCCAAGTTCTGTGCAAATGATGTCTTCGGAGGATCCCTGTTGTGTCAGGGAATTCTTATATGGAAGAGGGATGGCATGACTGGTTTTTCCCCTATGCCTTCCAGACAATGGGGCCATGGATAAGGAAAGCACTGTGGGTGATCACTGGCTGCCAAAAGAGAACCTTAGGACTGTTGCAGCCAGGCACAAATTAATGCAGCCCTAGGGCTGCTCCCACTTGTACTGGGGCCCTTGCATTGGACTTACAGGTTTTTCTTTGACGTGTAAACATATCCCATGGCACTGTCTCAGAGTTGGGGTAAATTGACTCAGGATAGCTCAAATCACTGAGTTATCCCTCCTCTGAGAGATAGTTCAGTGGTTTGAGCAGTGGCCTGCTAAATTCAGGACTAAAAGTTCAATCCTTGAGGGGGCCATTTAGAGATTGAGGGCAAAAATCTGTCTAGGGGTTGGACTAGCTACCTTCTAACCCTGATATTCTATTGGCTTGTGGGGCTAAAAATAGCTGTGCAGATGCCCCCACTCAGGCTGGAGCCCAATCTTAGAGACCCTCCCCACTCACTGGGTTTCAAGGCCTGTGCTCCAGTCCTAAGAGGAATATTTACACTATTTTTAGCCTCAAAAGCCTGGACTCTTTGACTCGGCACTGTAAGCTCCTCTTTGCAGTGTTGACAAACCCATGGGCACACTATAGCCCAACCCTTTGATACTAGGCTGAACAGAGCTCAGTTTAGACCTCAGGACACAAGTTCATATGGCTCTAAGTTTAGCTTTAGGGGTCGGGGTGGGGGGGACCAGAAAATCATACCAAATGAAACAGGGAAGAGAAAAAGCAAAAGATTGTGTCTAATGTATGGATCTCTCTCCGTATAAGTCACTTGTGGTGAAACTGTGCAGTGAGGATAATATTTGGAAATGGTTCAAATGCCCTGAAGAGTCTAATCCAATAAAGATATGCATTAGAACACAGTGTTGCTACAGTGTGAAAAAGATGTCCAGAAAACTAATCACGCATCACTGGGTATTACAAATATTTTAAACTGACCAGGCAGAAGGTGGGACAGTTCAAGGAACCAATCTTGTATTGCTTTTGTCTTTTAATAAATCCATAACAACTATCTTTTGTCATTGGTAAAAGGTGCTCTCTTTGAATATAAGTGCTGGTAGTTGCATAATATGAAACTTGTCTGTTACAGCTATCCCCTGTTCCATTTTGTTTCTTACAACTGTCCCCAGACTCCATTTTGTTTTCTGTTCTCCTGTGGCCATCCTTCCCTGGCTGTTAAGTTGTTTACCAGGGCCACTGCCCTTCTCAAAGGGAGGGCCCCTTGAGTTGTTTAACAAGAGCCATTGCCCTTCTCAAAGGGATGGCCACTTGTGCTGCGTGCTAAGTGGGACCAGTGCCCTGTTCAAAGGGTTAGTCCTGTTATCACCTCGTTGAGCCTGGGCTTGGTGTAGGGTAGGCAATGTCCAGAGCTGCAAGACCTAATGTGTTTCTAAGATCCTGGGCATGAGTCATAGGCCTCATGTGCTTTTGAGTCACCTATTGCACAGGACTATGTCCAGGCATGTCTCTGGGCTTACCTTCAGTTTTTTCCCTGTGCCCCCTCCCCTGTGACAGAGGGAGCCTATCAGGATTACTGGCGGGAAACTGCCCAAGTTTGCCTTTAAAACCAGACATTTTTGAAACACACCTCAGAAAGGTTCCTGCATTGCTGCCTGGTCTGATCAGCCAGGGGTTCTGGGGGGTCCTTTCTCCGCTCTCGTTTTATTTTTGAGCATACCCCCATTTTTTGAACGTCCCCCCCGAAGAACGAATTGCTACCTGAGAGATCTCCTGATTATTGAGACTGTACCGAGCCCTCCTTGCCTCTTCTGATGTTGCTGCTGCTTCTGCCTTTGCTGCTGCCTTGGGGACTGGTAAGAATCCCTCTGTAAAACTTTCTATACTTCTATTTTATTATTTTAGCTGCTGGCTCTGTTTCCCCAGCACACAGACTCAAGCTAAACCTTGGTCTGTGTCTTAAAACCTCTCTTAAACTCCAGGGCTCTTTGCCGCTAAAAATAAGTTTGTGCTGCTGCTAAGCTCTGCTCCTGTGGGCTTTACCTTGGGGCTCTCTGCTTTCAGCTGTATCCACCGCTGTAGCCACCATCCCTTGGCTTCCTTTGGAGCTGGGTCCTGGATACATACCACTCTGCCCTCTGTAACCTCCCCATAGCATAAGGTGCACCATAGGTCTTGGTTTTTTTTTAGTTTAATAAGTCATAGTTTGTTAAGATTGTAGAGCTTACAAGTTTCAACTGCCTTGTTATAGTTTACTGTTTTGTTGCTCCGTATAGTTGCTTGTTATAGCTTTGCTTAGAATTGTGATATTTGTTGTTTTGCCTAGTCGTTGGTTAAGATAGATAAGGTTTTTTGCTGCTTAAATTCGCCTTCCTGCTGTTTCGATCTCTCCCTGAACTTTCCCGTGTCTGTTTTTCCCCCGCTCCAATCTCCCCCTCTGTGTGCTCCTCCATGTCTCCCTGTTATAACCCTTTGCTGCTTTTCCCCCGCATCTGCACTCTCTCTGAACTTCCCAAACCCCTTGCTGCTCCCCCCTCCCGCGTCTGCATCACCCTCCAAACTTCCCAAACCCCTTGCTGCTTCTCCCCCTGTGAAACTTCCCAAACCCTTTGCTGTTTTTTTTAATCTTGTTTTTGGTGTCCGCTGGTTGCTTAAACCTCTCTCTAGCCCTTCTTTACACTTCTCCGCTGCCCCTCCCCTACCGAAGATCTCGCTGCTTCCAGCCGCTCGTCTGCATACCACTAATCACTCACCCCCCCCTCCTGTTTCTTGACCCAGCCTTTATATTGACATTGTATTGTTGTACTGTAACTCACATTTTACTTGTAATTATAACACCCCATTGGTTGCCTCCACTTTTCTGATATACTTTGTATTTACATTGATGCCACTGTGTTACATTGTGTATCTAACTATTAACTCATATAGAAGCTACCATTTTATTTTGCATTTCTTTTGGGTACGCTTTGCATTTCCACAATGTATCTAGAGTTGCTTATTGACTGTACTGTATCCCACTGTGCTGAACCCCACTTGCTGTAGCCCACTATTAGAACTCCCTACACTGTTCAATAAGAACCCCCCCCATCATTGTCTATTGTGAACACCCTATACACCCCATCCCATCGTATTTCATTATTAAATTCCCACCACTTCCTTTTTTTTCCTTTAATAAAGAAATTAATTGGAACCCCAGCTGTGTGGTAATTGCTCCCCAAGATCCCATATACCTGCAGGCAGGGACAAAACTCATCAATGCATGTACATGTTGGCAGTGGGTACTCTGAGCACAACTTACATTTTAAAAATCTTTTCACAGATCAGCAAAAACATGCTTTCCCATGTTGACAAGAGCAAGGTACTTATTTAGGAGTAGCCAGCTTTCAAAACCTGACAGATGGTGTTTGCAGCCTTGTCTTTCAGTTTTTAACTCTCTACAGTCGGTCATTCTTAAGTGTGCAAAGGAGCAGAATTTTTTTTTTCTGTGGAATGCACATAAAAAAGATAAGTGCAGTGTGTGTCCAATCTGTAGCTGGGAAGTGTTAAATTAGAAGCCATGCAGCAGGCAAGGTCTAGATGGGTGTACCATGGACGCAGTCAGAGGGTAGTACCTCTTATTGCTTAGAAACCACAATGCTGGGGTCAGGATAGCCGTTATGGGAAGATTCAGGGTGTAGTTGCTGGTTACCAGCAGGTGATTATGCACTGCAATTTGGAAAGTGTCAGGAGGGTATTTATCCAATTCAGCATTGCAAGGAGAGGGGCATCACAGCAAGTATTGAAGAAATCCAGGCTAAAGAGAACTAACCTCACCAATAGAACTGTTCAAAAAAGAAATTTATTTTCTACAGCAAGTTTAGATTTTTTTTCAGCAGAAATTTGAACACTGAAATATTTTGGCCAAAAGTTGAAATTTTGGGCTCTTAGCATTAATTTTTTGAAAAAAAGGGATTTTTTTGGGGGGGTGAGAAGCAGACACTTGTGAAAATTTTGGCTTTGCCAACACCCCAGTGTCCTGAATGGAAAACAAGCTCAGTGTAAATTTTCCAACCTGCCTACTCACTAACTTGAAGATGACTGGCAGTATCAAATATGAAACCAGTATTTTGTGTATCAGACATCAATACAGTCTCTGCATGCAGCTTTCTGAGGATGACTGCAGAGTTATCTGTGTGGGGAGCTGTGCAGGTCATTTGTATGTCCTGGTCCTTTACAACCTGGTATGCGCATATGATCACGTGTTATGACCTGGTCTGTGGATGCTGACTGCTGGCTTTTATTCAGTGTAGCTCTTGGCAGTTGCTCCACAGGGACAGTTTTAGATCCATCTAATTTCTTCAAAGGAATTGGACCAGAGGAGAAAGAAGATTTCAGCTAATTGCATCGTCAACTGAGAACTGGATAAAGGGTGCTGCTGTGAAAGCATGGCCAGGAGCGGAAGTGTGAAGTCAGTACACTTCAATACATACTATGAAACTGGTCAGATTAACTCATCAAGCTCCTACTTCTGCTTGAACAAAAAGAACCAGCTTCTAGACAGTAGCTTGGTGGTGAGCTCTTGGACTCAGCTCAGCTATTGGAAATCATCTGGCAGGAGTAACTGTTGCATTCACTGTAGTTCTGAGCACAGGTTATCCAGTGTTGCTCTTCAACAGAGAAATCTGGCATTGAATCATCAACACACAATAGGGCCATTGAGAAATTCAGTGAAAAGGATGAACAGTAACTGCTTCCTACTTTGAAACTCCAGGCCAGAAGGTTTTGCATCCCAGTTCATAGGTGACGGGAGGAAAAGTGTTTACTTCTGTGTAAAGGGATATTGGTGTCTTCAACCAGCTGGGGTTTCAATTAAAGAATGAGGATGTAAGTATTCACATGCCAGACAAAATGATCTTGAGACGCTATAGATAAAGACTTCATCTTAATATGTGGTTGGTCCTTTAAGGAACTCTTAGCTCCATTAGGCATATCTCAGGGTGACAGGAGGTAATTTTATGTATCAATTGAGTTCAATATTTATACTGAAAAGCTGACATCTGATGTCCTCACAGGAGGGCTTAGAACCTGGAAGAACAGATCTATTGGGGCAAGGATTTGGGACATGCCAGTGGTTTGAATTTGCTACTCACTTGTGGGGAGGTTTAGGACAACTTCCACTAAATAATCTTGCAAGCTTGCAATTCCCATTAGGCGTTACCATAGTAGGAGTTGATTTGAATCTGAAAGAGTTTGCAAGGATCCAGCTCTTAGGGCTTGTCTACATCAGAAAGTTGCAGCGCTGGTGAGGGAGTTACAGCGCTGCAACTTAGGAGGTGTACACATCTGCAGGGCACCACCAGCGCTGCAACTCCCTGTTTGCAGCGCTGGCCGTACTCCCGTTTTGTCTCGGGTGTAGAGGATCCAGCGCTGGTGATCCAGCGCTGGTAATCAAGTATAGACACTTACCAGCGCTTTTCTTGACCTCCGTGGAATAAGCAGGTATCCCAGCATACCTGAGGAAGCCTCTGGTAATCAAGCTGGTCTCCTTCCCCGGCTTGCTCTCGCGTTCTCCGAACCTCCGAGCAAGCAGGTCTCCTTCCCTGCGGTTTGCAGAGTGGTTCGGGGAACGCGAGAGCAAACCGCGGCGAAGCTGGTCTCCTTTCCCGGTTTGCTCTCTCGTTCCCCGAACCCCTGAGCAAGCAGGTCTCCTTCCCTGCGGTTTGCAGGGTGGTTCGGGGAACGCGAGAGCAAACCGCGGCGAAGCTGGTCTCCTTTCCCGGTTTGCTCTCTCGTTCCCCGAACCCCCGAGCAAGCAGGTCTCCTTCCCTGCGGTTTGCAGGGTGGTTCGGGGAACGCGAGAGCAAACTGCGGCGAAGCTGGTCTCCTTTCCCGGTTTGCTCTCGCGTTCCCCGAACCCCCCTTGAAGCCGCCCAACAGCGCTGCAGTGTGGCCACATCTAACACCACTTGCAGCGCTGGTTGCTGTAAGTGTGGCCACTCTGCAGCGCTGGCCCTATACAGCTGTACTAATACAGCTGTAACAACCAGCGCTGCAAAATTTTAGATGTAGACATGGCCTTAGTTTCACTTGAGACTGAGATGAAACCCTGCTGACTTCATGCCAAACCATGTGTTGTCCTTCCATTCTCTCCTTGCTGCAGATAGTCTATTGGAATGTTTGTGTTTGTCTTTAGAGAGACAAAGTGGGTTTAGTATCTTTTATTGGTCCAACTTCTGTTGGTGAAAGACAAGCTTTCAGGCTACACAGATTTGTTCTTCAGATCTGGGAAAGGCACTCAGGGCTTGTCTATGCTTAAAACACTACCTTGGCACAGCTGCAACTGAGCTACTGTAGCGCTTCAGTGTAGACACAACCTATGCAGACATGAAGGAGTCTCCCGTTGGTGAAGGTAATCCACACAACCCTTTCTCCTACCTCTTGCCCCCCGAAAGGCACTAGCTAGGTTGAGGGAAGAATTCTTGCAGTCTGCTATGTACACTAGGAATTGTCATCTTCATTATGTCACTCAATTGGATTTTTCACATCCACAACTGAGTGGATCTAATTTTCTAGTATAGACACCTCTTAGAATGTCACAACTAAATACAAGGTGGAACAGATTGTTTAGCATACATAGTTAGAATATGGCGTAAGAAACCATTCAAGGTAAACTGGTCAGTTAACACCTTTTCAGTGATAGGATGAAAAATGGGGGTTAGTGAGTAACAGATTGTTGAAATAAGCCATAAATCCATGCCTTTATTAATGACTTATCTTCCATAATAGAAGTCTATTCAAATCTGAAAGCGTTTACAAGGAACTAAACTCCTGGTTCCACTTTAGCTGTAACAGCAGACATGTTTGATACTCAAACAAGCGAAATATAGCCTAGATGGAGCTACTATAAGGTGGGTGCATAACTGGTTGGAAAACTGTTCCCAGAGAGTAGTTATCAGTGGTTCACACTAAAGCTGGAAAGGCCTATTTAGTGAGATCCCTTAAGGATTGGTCCTTGGTAAGGTTCTGTTCAATATCTTTATCAGTGATTTAGATAATGGCATACACTCATAAAGTTTATGGACTATACCAAGCTGGGAAGGGTTGCAAGTGCTATTAAATTAAATTAAAATTCAAAATGTTGTGGACCAACTGGAGAAATGGACTGAAATAAATAGAATTAAATTCAAATAAGGACAAATGCAAAATATTCCATTTAGGAAGGAAGGATCAGTTGCACACATATACAATGGGAAATGACTGCCTAGGAAGAAGTATCATGAAAGGGATTTGGGAGTCATAGTGGATCACAAGCTAAATGAGTCAACAGTGTAACAATTGCAAAAACAAGTGTACATCATTCCGGGATGTAACAGCTGCAGTCTTGTAAAGAAGACACAAGAGGTAATTCTTCCTCTCTACTCTGCACTGATTAGGCCTCAACTGGAGTACTGTGTCCAGTTCTGGGCGCCACATTTCAGGAAAGATGTGGACAAACTGGAGAAAATCCAGAGAAGAGCAACAAAAATGATTAAAGATCTAGAAAACATGACCTATAAGGAAAGATTGTAAAAACTGGTTGTGTTTAGTTTAGAAAAAAGAAGACTGGGAGAGGACAGGGGACATAAAAGGTTGTTATGAGGCGGGTGAACAATTGTTAACCTCGGAGGATAGGACAAGAAGCAATGGGCTTAAATTGCAACAAGGTTTATGTTGGACATTAGGAAAAACTTCCTAACTGTCAAGGTAGTTATGCATTGGAACTAATTGCCTAGGGTGGTTATGGAATCTGTCTAACCAGTTCTTAAAAACCTCCAGTGACAAACACCTGACAGGAATGGTCTAGTTATTGCTTAATCTTGCCTTGAGTGAAGGGGACTAGACTAGATGGCCTACTGAGGTCCTTCTAGTCCTACACTTCTATTATTCTATTCTATGTGCCCACAAGGGGCTTGATAAAGTGGCAGAGGAGC
Organism: Gopherus flavomarginatus; assembly: GCF_025201925.1. Classification (NCBI taxonomy): domain Eukaryota; kingdom Metazoa; phylum Chordata; order Testudines; family Testudinidae; genus Gopherus; species Gopherus flavomarginatus. The sequence continues at coordinate 147,942,935 of NC_066619.1, forward strand.
AGCTGTGTTTCAAGAACTTACTGATAAGCTCTTCTTAAAGACTACTTTCTTGCAAGCAGCATTTGGTCCTTCTATTAAGCCTTTCTTAATTGACTACAGTTATCTGCTATCAGTATTGGAGGGGTAGTGTGGTCCAGCAAGCTACACTAAGAACTACGTAGCACTTCAGTGTAGACATTACGTATGATGATTGGAGGGATTCTGGCATCGGTGTGGTTAATCCACCTCACTGAGAGGCAGTAGCTGGGTCAACAAAATAATTCTTCCATCAGCCTAGCGCTGTCTACTTTAGGAGGTAGGTTAGTATAGATGTGTGGATTTTTCACACCCTGAGAAGTGCCTATATGAATGTAAAATTCTAATGCAGATCAGACCTAAGACTGATTTTTAGCGTCTAGCAAAATTATGAATATTTAAAAAAAACATGTTTTGTTTTTGTAGAAAACATATATTGAAACCAAACCTATATAAATACATGCACAAGATGGAAGTTGAATTTTGCTATTTATATTCTGTATAAATTATTTCTAAAACCTGGAAAAAAACAAAACCAACCAGCCAAACTCAGAGCCCACAGAGGTCATGCAGGGCATCAATCATTACTAAATAGATAAATGAGAACATAACCTATGAGTGCTGGGAACTAATACATAATAAACTGCAAAAGTATGCAGTAATTTCATATGTGATCGGACATCCTTGTATTTTTTCCAAGCATTCCTATTAGTGTTTTTTCCCCCATTAATGCTATATTAGAGAGCACAGCAAGGCAATCTATGAGAGAGGAATTGTAGATTCCCATTTTCTCAAAATAAATCTTTTGGCCACTAAAATAGTTACAGTTATCCCTTTCTTACTGTTAACTGGTAATACCAACTCCTCCTTATCCCCACAAGGCATGAGCTTGGAGGAGGAAAGAGAAAAACACTTGATATTTTTGAGAGAGCACAGAACATGGTATTCCAGAACCATGCATTTTTAACAGGTATAGAGGATGTGCGAAAGGTTGGCATGCAGCTGTTTGCATCTCCAACATTCATCGTGTTTTGACAATGTAGCCTTAAGCATTCTGGAGGCCAGAAGTACCTGTTTAATACCTTGTTCTGGAAGAATGGCAAGGGTAAACAACTTGAAATATCCTTCACATTAAGCCAGATTCCACCCAGCCTTTCGTTGCGATAGTAAAGCTAAGTTATTTCCCCCATTTTTCTCTGAGACTGAGAGGGTAATGCAAAGCATTAAGCCACAATAAGTAATTCCTATAAAGTGACTTTTGTTTCCATATATTTTAACATGTTCTAGAGGTGAGAAAGTTGAGACAGACCAACTGTCCCCTATCCTTGAATGAATCCTTGAGCATAGCTGCTAAAAGAAGGAACTGAAACAGCAGTAGCTAATATTAGGTACATATGTCATCAAAATGTGACCAGTCTATCATCTTGTATTATATCTTTCATTTTTGTTAATCCTTTTTCTATTGAAATAGTCTCAAGCATGGAGATGGCCTTGATCCTGAGGCACGAGTTATTCCATAGTGGTATGAAAAGAGAATTAGTAAGATCAGATGCTGTAATCATCTTAATGCATTGCATCCACATGGGGCATCCTGCAAAGACTGGATTTTTCCTTAAGGATATAGGAAGCCTCTTAAGATATATAAAAGGAGAGGGAACCAAATTGCATAACTAAGCCTTTTTTATTTCAAACCAGGCTGGTGTTTACAGAGTTACTGGAGCAGTATCAACTTATAGGACACATGCTGGATAATATAGATACAAAGCTAGCAGTTGTCTAGGATAAAGTTATGAATTTAAACTCCCAAGCTCCTATTCTGAAGGGGCTGTGCAGGATTCCTTTGAGGACACGGACCAAGAGGGCAGCTATAGAGTGACTGTTTTGTGAAAAGTATTCAGCCACAGATGATATGCTGCTTTTGTCTTTTATCATTTTTCTGTGCTTTCATATTTAGTGATTTCAAACTACAACTCCACTCCCTCTTGGAATCTAGTTTCCCACTTGCTGTGAGATCTCTGTCCGTTCTGTATCCCAGAATGTGATACACAGTGGTTTGTGATGACTTGGTTGGAGGGATGCCATATGCAAATTGTAACATTTTGTTCCCTTTCAATATCTACCAGCAAATCAAACCTGCTCCCAGTCTGCAATTTCACTGTGAAATTTTAAAAGAAAAATTCCTCTCTGAATTATGTATGGACATAACAATGTTTTATTGTGGCATGTTTGTAGCTTTCTTTATAGCTATGGGCTGGTTTTTCAAAAGGGACTTGAGAGTTAGACACCCAGTACCACTGGGTGGGTCTTTCCATGGGTTTTGAGCATCAAAGAGTTAAAGTTTTCAAAAGAGCCTAAATTCCACGGACGTTCATTGTGACATAAATTCCTAAGTTATTTAGCAGCTTTTGAATTTTTTCCATAACTCCATTAAGCGCCTTTGAAATTCCCAGCCATAAGCTATTAAAGTGAACTGTATTATGAAAAATAAAATAGAGGGCAGTGAAAGCAATGAGTTTTGCTTTGTACTAAAAGGAATTTATAATCCAGAATAAGTTGTCATTATAAAATACATTTATAAGCAATTGACAAATAAACCTGACTTCTGAATCAAGCTGACAGGACATTTTTTTTCCAGAGGTGATGGTTGGTTTCAAATATGAATCCAAACTACCTCATACCTATACCATAATTCTTCCTGCAACTAGCTTGTTGTAAGGCTATGCCATATTTCACTTGTCACACTAAAGGCTTTATTCTAATGAGATGCAAAGCAATGAAAGAGCTGGTTACCTGGAAAACTGTCCAATACCACGAAGCAGAATTCTATTATGTAAATTCATTCTGCATTTTGGGGGGCAAACGATAGGCAGGATATAAAATAGAAAAAACACAAATTATACTTGGCCAAGCAAAAGATCAGTCAAGCAAGCTAGTGAAATATTATTAGTGTAGAGTCACTATTACTACAGTAAAAACAATGTAGAATGCTTCAGATCAGGTATGATGGTTGACTTCTTTGCTGATGAGTTTTTATACAGTTTCTTTTGTTTTTTGTGTGTTTCACAATTCCTATGAGAATTTCAATAGACAAATTGCACCTGCATTAACTGGAACAGGCTTGTTCTTTCTTTCTTGCTTGCTTGCTTTCTTTCATTCCCCCTAGCAAGCTAAAGAAAGATTTCAGTTGATTGGGTGAAATAGGGAGAAGTTAAAAACCCGCTGTGATGGTGCACTCCATATGATATGAAAAAATGCTAATGAGAGTGAATATAATGTAACTGGAATATGCTTCATGCAAAAGGTCTCTTGTAAGGTATCATCACAAAGCCCACAAAAGCTTGTGCTCAAATAAATCTGTTAGTCTCTAAGGTGCCACAAGGACTCCTCATTCCTTTTGCTGATACAGACTAACATGGCTACCTCTCTAAAATCTTATAATTTGAGTGTGTTCCTCCTATTTGTATAAATGTATCATTCTTATATCTGAAACTAGAAATATGAAATATAACTGAGGTCCTGTTGTAATTATGCAAAGTGTGTGCCATTAATGGTGAACAATTTGAGTTTACCCTTTATAAGCTTTATACAGGGTAAAACAGATTGATTTGGGGTTTGGATCCCATTGGGAACTGGGTATCTGGGTGTTGGAGACAGGAGCACTTCTTACGCTGTTTTCAGTTAAGCCTGCAGCTTGTTGAGGATGTGATTCAGACTTGGGTATTGAAGTTCCAAAGTGGCAGGAAAACTGGCACAGAGGTAGTCTCAGCATATCAGGTGGCAGCCCCAAGGGGGTTTCTGTGACCCACCCCGTCACAACTCCAATGTCTCTGCAGCATTCCATCAGCTGATAAATAATCCTTGAAAGGGCTAGGTTCAGATCAAAGCCTGGGTGAAAGTGTATGGTCCCTCTGACAGGAAGTGAACCAGTATGCTATTTATATGTATATGGCTAAGCACTGCTTTTAAGTTCAGAGAAATAGATTCCAAGGCCAGGATGGATCATTGTGAATATCTAACCTGACCTCAAGGATAATACAGGTCTCAGAACTTCCCCAAAATAATTCCTAGAACAGATCTTTTAGAAAAAACATTCAATTTTAAAATTACCAGTGATGCACAGTCTTTCATGACCCTCGTAAAGTGTTCCAATGGTTAATTACACTCACTGTTAAAAATTTGCATCTTATGTCCAGTCTGAATTTGCCTAACTTCAATTTCCAGCCACTAGATCACGCTATACCTTTCTCTGCCAGATTAAAGAGTCCACTATCAAATATTGGTTCCCCATGTAGGAATATATAGACTGTAATCAAGTTATTCCTTACCCTTCTCTTTGGTAAGATAAATAGATTGAGCTCCTTCAGTCTACCCTATAGGGCATTTTTTTTCTAATCCTTTAATCATTCTTGTGGCTCTTCTCTGAACCCTCTCCAATTTTTCAACATTGTTCTTGAATTGTGGATACAGTATTCCAGCAATGGCCGCACCTGTGTTAAATGCAGAAGTAAAATATCCTCTCTACTCATATTTGAGATTCTCCTGTTTATGCATCCCATGATTGCATTAGTCCTTTTGCCAGCAACATCACAATGGGCGCGCGTGGTCAGCAGAATATCCACCATAACCTCCAAATGTTTTTCAGAATCCCTGCATCCCAGGGTAGACTCCTGCAAGGATGGCCTATGTTCTCTGTTCTTAGTTGGACACATTTACATTTAACCATCTGAAAACTCAAGTTTGCTTGCACCCAGCTCACTAAGAAATCCGGATCATATTGTATAAGTCACCTCTCCTATACTTAAAGCTTTCTATTTACATATGTATCTGAGGCCAGATCTGGTCCTTAATTCTTTCAAGTTGAATGCCTTATACCTCAAAATTCACTCAAAATAATTAACTGAACACCATTATGAGATATGGTTTAGGGCCAGATTTAATTGGGGGCAGGCTGTCAAAAGAGCTCAGCTCCTTGCCATGGCCTCAAGGGCCTTTCTAGAACTGTGGCCTAGGGATGCTTTGACCATGTCCTAGATGGATTAAAAGCTGCTGGTTTTGCCCAAAGCTTTCCCCACTGGATGGAATCCTCCTGGGCCTGGATTCTGCTGGCTTTCTAGCTCTTTGAAATTAATTAAACTCAGCGGGAGTTGGACACTGAGATCTTTTAGAGTTTGAAAATCACAGCCTTGATGTTTAGGGGAGAGATTCTCAAAAACACCTGAGATTTAGGAGCTCGAGTCTCCCTGAAAGTCCATGGGACTTGCACTTCTAAATTCCTTGGGTGAGATCCTGGGCTGATCCTCTCGGAGGCACAGCAGAGAACTCACAGCCCTAGGGGAGAGGGTGCTAATGGTAGCTTTAAGCCACCTTTTTGCCCTGCCAATTCTTGTCTGCTTTAGGGGCCAAAATGGCTCCTGGTGTAACTGAAACAGCTCTTGGATACAGCCTTCTCGCTCTGCCTAGGAGCAGCCGTGTCAGCAAAAATCTCTGCAGTGATATGTGCTGCAGCCCTGCCCCAACATGACCCCGCATCATTCCACCTGGGCTTGCTGAAGAGGTTCTTGGAAGGCAGCCTGTGGCTGCGTCTCCAACTTCCTTTATCAGGAATGATCACATGATCACATCCAGGTCTTTTAGGTCCCTTTTATGCTCTTCAGACCTTATGCTGGGTGTGAAGAAGCCAAGGCAGGGATGAAAAATTCATCTCCTCTGTTGTGCTTGTCTGCTGCTTAATCAAACTAAGCTGACCTGAGGCATTGTCTACACTACAAACACTTATGCTGGTACAGCTATGCCAACAGTGCCCCCTAGGGTAGATGCAGATTATGCCAACAGAAGGAGTTTTTCATAGTATTACTATCTCCACGAAAGTCCGCTGCATCTCCAGTGGGATTTTTGCTGGCACAGCTATTTTGACTAGAATGTGGGTGGTTTTTTGACACCTCTGACTGATGCAACTATGCCAGCAAAACTTGGTAGTATAGCTCCAGCTTGAGTCTGTAAAGCTGGTCTGGAAATCTCCCAGGAATAGCAAATCTACTGAGGGTCACTACCGGTGTTACTTTGGTGCTTGTGTTTCTGGTGGTGAAGTGATGGGCTGCAGGGAGATAAAGATTTGCAAACTTTTCAGAGGCTCAGAAAAGATTGAGCATGAGTTTGGCTCTGCACGCTGGGAAACTTTTCCAGACAGGTGATGAGTTCTGACTTCTTTTCCAAGCCGAATCCATCAACCTTCCCTGATTAAAGCTGGTGTCACCACCATCATGTTCAGTTCTCTGTCTTGTCTTTTGTGCACATTTTCATTGTGTTTCCATGCTATCTTTGCTACTGACATGTTGCTGTAGTGAAACTGAAAAAACCCAACCCCTACCCCAAAGCAATCATAGCAATCTAAACACGACAATCACTCCCTCTCTCTCATCTTGAGGACTGGAAATAACTGACTATCTGTGACTTGAGTTGAAATACTTACTGAGCCCTTGCTAGTCCTTCTTTGTAGTGCCTAGAAAAAAAAATCAACCCAAAGTAATTGTAACTTGGGAAGTCACGGTAAATATAACAGTACAATAAGAGTTTCAAAGGACTTAGCCAAGAAGGGAAAACTGGATAAAAAACAAACGTCTTGATTTAAAAACTTGTGTGAAAGGTAGGTCAAAAACATACAGATTTCAATGCCCCCGCAAAATGGAAATGAAAAAACTCTGTCAGCAATTTTAGGAAATCCAACTGGTCAGCCTTGTGCTGAAGTGGGATTGGCACACACTAGTATTTTGGACTGACTTGTAAGCCATGTGCGTTGCCCCTTTTTTCTCTTGAGGATTGTGGGAGTGTTTGGGAGTGAGTCTGAGAGTGGGTCGGCTTTGCTGGTCTGTTTCTTTCAGTTGGGGAAATAGTTCTTTTGTCTCTGTTTAGTTCTGTGGTAACTGTGGGTTTAATTTCATGTTTTTACCAGCCTTTTGTCTGCCCTGTGGGCAGGCGTCGCCAGCCACAGAGACAAAGCCCCCAGTTTTTGTGGGTCGCGTATTTTGCCTCCGGACTTTGCCTCTGTGAAGGAGTGTGTTCTAGCTGTGAGGAAGTGATTGGGTTTCAAAATGTACTGCAAGCCTCCCGCACAAGCAGGGCTGTTGTGTTGGTTACCTTGCTTAGCCAGATTGAGCAGGTGATTGTGAAGAGGCTTGGTGTGTGGAGTGTTTTTGCCCCTGTTGTGCCCCTCTCAACACCTGCTATTAAAGTCACTACCTCTAATACTCTGCCTTTTAGGAAATGTGCAGCTGGCCAGAGGCCTGGCTAATGAATTCACCATAACTAGCTCTGTTAGGAGGTTTCCTTTTAGCTGTAAAGCCCAGGGGTTTGGCTTGGCTTGTCCTTCCATTGGCAGGAGTGTCTGGCATTAAACAATGCTTCCAAAGGTTTAAGAGTTTCCCTGAAGTGTATGGCTGGGGAGTGTGACTCTTTGTTGCCACTGAAGACATAGCTGGTTTTTGTTGGTGGGAGTCAGACACATTTGGTCAATCAGGCTGGGTTGATCAAGCTGTCCCACTGGGTTGTTCCTAGTTGGCCAAGCTGGAATTCAACCACAGCTGGAATTCTAGGTGTTCAGAACAAAATCTTCCTGTGCATTTTTTGGATAAGGTCCTCACTTGAATTCCAGGTGGCACTCCCTCAGCAAGTTACTCAATATTTGCAGTTTTTTTGTTCTGTTTCTGAAGAGATTGTTTTTCCAGGTAGGAATCTTGTTCCCCTCGCTAGATGTCTCCCCTTCTGTGGATGAGATCCTTGTACAACCAGGCAGCTTGCTCTCCTGGAAAGGTTTGGCTGGTGTTCCTTTTACAGCCAGCACCAAAAAGCAGCTCTATGGCATGTGTGTCAAGGCATCATGTCACACTCTCTGATCTCCCTGGCAGATGCCCCATTCCTGGAGTGACTGTACAAATCACCTCTTCATAAGTGCTCCGACTTGCAGTGGAGGGTCATGCACAGCATAGTAGCAATATATCGTTTTGTACATCGCATTATTCCTGAGGTTCTGCACAGAGCCCTTCCTGTTCTGCTTCAGATATAGCATTTCATTTGTTCCTACATTGCCTCCATACGATTCCTCTTGGCAGCAGCTTTTCAGTGGTTTGGGACAGGGATTTCTCCAAGCCCCTGTTTGTTCTCAGAGTGAGACACGGTGCTTGCATTGGCCGGTTTCCTGCCTGGCTAACTTTTTGCTGGGTCAGGCAAAACTAGCCATTTTGAAATCTCACCAGGACAGAATGGCTGGGTTAGCGGAGCATGATGTGCTAGGGATGCTCCTTGCACTGACTGCGGACTAATTGCAGACAGATGACGCCTTTCATTAATTGACTTGTAACCAGGACACTTTTTGGGGGGTGTTAACAATATTTTGAGTGAACTCGTGAGTGATCCATGTTTAATGTTCGCTTAAGACGAGTCTTGTCTATTCATCATATCTTTTTGTCTATATATTGTAACCTAACATTTTAGAATAGTTTTTAATGCAACTTTATGTGAGTCAAGCACGTCTCTCTCTGTCTCATATTAGGGTTTCTAGGAAATCCATACAATCTTCGGTGTACTCTACTGACTTATCTTGGCCTCTGGAGGAATGTAATCACTGCATGACTGGGGAACTGCTGCTGATCTTTGACCCTATATTTTTATTGTTAGTTATTAATCAGCTCCTTTGTGAAACCTCGGTCACTTAGACAAGAGAGAGTCAGCAGTCCAAACTTCTAAGACGTGTAGAGAAATGGAATGCTCACAGTATGTTGGTCCGGTTTAGAAACTGCCTGGGTGCTTAGACAGGCACTTGGATACCTGTGTTTAATCAAACACCTGCCACGCGCTGCTTTGAATGCTTGCCCTGATGTGTCCAGCTGAATCCTGTTTGTTTTATCTCCTTCCTTGTTCTTGGAATAATGGGTCAGCAGTAGAGACAAAAAGCATGGGACTGATGTCTGAAAGACAGACACGTAATGAACCCCCTTCCTTAACTGATTCTGTTGGAGCATCAAGGCTGTAGATATAATCCGTGTGCTATAGAAGACAATTCTACGTGCAGGGAGAAAAGGAATGAGACAATGTGGCTGGTACTTGGACTAGGGGGAGATTTACTGAAGCCCTCTACACAGTCCTGTTTAGTATTGTCAGTGTTCAGATCAAATACCTTCTGTTGCTTACCACTGAACTGGAGAGGCCATGGGAAATCAGGGTGTCTCTGTGTTAGGCTATGTACACACACAAATATAGGATAACTCTGGCCTAGAAGACCTGAAAACATAAAACAGGCAAACATTGGGAGGGGAACCAAAGTTCCCAAGAAGTGAAGTGACTTGCTCACAGTGGTTCAGTGACAGAAGAGGAGCAAAGTCTCCTAGCCCAGTGCTCGGTTGACTGGATATTTTCAGTTCAGTGGGCACACTGAGAAAATTGATGTTTTCCAAAACGATTTTTTGTTTTGTTTTTGGGGTGTGTTTAACACTCCAAAAAAAGCAACAATCCACTGAAATTTCAAAGCAAAATGTTACTTTAAAGTGTAAAGTTGAAATTACCATTTCAAAAATGTAAAAGTGAAGCATTTCAACTCTTTCAAAAGTTGCTTTTCATGTCTGTTCTTGGCTGAAATTATTCGCCAAATTCAACCCGAATTCATGGTTAGTTTTGGTTACCCCCAACTGGCACTTTTCAGCAAATCAACTTTGAAAAATGAGTCCAAGCTCTAAGGCAAAGTACTATATCCCAGTGTACTGTGGCATGTAGAAACCTGGCATGTAGATGCTAGAACGGAGGTAGTGTGGAAAAAGACATAGGATACTTTTGTGTGTGCTACAGTCTACCTTGACTCCTCTACCTTTACCATGAAACTGGATGCATCTGCTAGTTCTTTTTGGAGAGCTACTGAGCTGAGATCACCAGCTCACACTAGATTCTCAACAGGGGTCAGGCAACAGTGACTGCCAGTCACTACCAACCTGGGTTAGATTCAGAACACTAACCAGGAGTTGAAAGGTTCTGTAACCAATATGTACCCTTGAGTTGTTCACTCCATCACCCAGACTGGAATAAGGGGATGATGAACTAGAGTGGCAGGTACAGTAATATGGAGAGACACTGGGGGAAACCACACTGGATATTGATTTATAGCCATGTGTCAATATGAGAGAGGGCAATGGAACAAGATAAATGTACCAGAAACTGGTCAAAGGATTTATAGCTGAAAATGTTTAGGGAAGCAGTGTGTGCCAGTGGGATACAGCACCAGTCTGGCACATGGGAGATCAGGGTTCTACTTCCAGCTCTGCCATTGGCTCACTGGATGAGCTTGGGCAAGTCACTTCGTATCTCTGTGTCTCAGTTCCCCAATCTATAAAATGGGGGTAATGATATGTAAGTCCTTTTAGAACTAAAGCTGAAAATTACTATGTAAGAACTAGATGTTATTGTTGTGTCCCTTTATTTGGTCCGATGCTGTGCAAGGACCTCATTGAGCCTTCTACAGGGCACCCACAGTTCCTACTGACTTGAGTGTCTCTCGGGAGACGTCAGGATCTATCTAGCTTAGGATTTTCTTTTTGTCTCCATTACACCTCACAACCTTTAACACATTTATCCTCACCTCAACCTGTGAGGTAGGGCAATGCTGTCTTTTCTGGGATGTTGAGTCCCAAAGCACTGGCTCCAGCTCACACAGGGAATCTAGGTTAGAACCAGAAATGGAATGTGGGTCTCCTCAATTTTAGGTTAGCAGCCTCACCACTGGCCCAGCCTGACTCTCACACAATGCGCCTAGGTTGTCAACAGGCTGCTCAAATGAGGCAAGAGTGGACCCCAAACCACTCTGGTTATGGATGGGACAGATTTTGCTTTTGCTCGTTTCCTTGTTTTGTTTTCCCTGACTGTTAAATAATAATCCCTGGCTCTTATGCAGCAGTTCTCATCAATGGGTCTCCAAACACTTTAAAATGAGGTCAGCATCATTATCTCCATTTTGTGTACAGAGAAACTGAGGCACGAAGCAGGGAAGTGACTTGTCCAAGGTGACCCAGCAGGCCAGTAGCAGGACAAGGAGTAGCACCCAGGTCTCCTAAAGGCCATTCACACCAAAAGTAGATGGTTCTTTGTGTATTGAAAAACAAACGTTCACACTAAATATCCAGATTTTCAGAAGTGCTAAGTACATTGTTCTCAGTGGGAACTGGATTTGAAAATCTGATCTCTCCATCTTGGGGCCTGAATAGGTACTGAGTTCTTTTAACAATTTGCTCCCAAGTACTTTTGCCTTCCTCGCTGTTAAAGACCTCCGACAAGCTCTGACGTCTGTGTGCATTCAAGAGAAGTACTTATAGAAACCTTTCTTACACAGCTGATCTGTGATTGACGTGGGTTAGGTTCTGACATTTATTTAATTGATATCTTTTATAGGGAAGGCAGAAGAATTGCTTATTTTACATATTCAGTCGATGCGGGCCAGCAGTCATGTTAGATGTCATGGTTATCACCCACATTGTTCATTCAATTGTTTTGTCCTCATTCAAGGTCTATAGCCCACTGAAACTGATAATGCTGCAAGTGAAAGCAACTCAGAGGATGGGCAGAACAATAGGGACGTACCACACCGAGTGGCTTGCTTCAAAGGGAATTGAGAAACAAGCGTGCAGTGACTGGCTCTAGCACAATTAGTTTGCACGTAGTCTCTCCTGCCTTGTAGTCCAGAGAATGGGTGACAAGAACAGAATGGGATTGTGCTCTATACGGGGGCTGCTCCCTGTAATAGGTTATTAGGCATACATTTCAATCGTAAACAAAACAAAGAACAAAAGATGGGATTATCGTATCATCTAGTTTGTGTTTACACACCAGAATAATCATCAGTGGAATAGCTGTGAAGTGTGGCGGATGATAATCATAAATCCGACCTATGCAGCTGTTACTTTTAGGAAAAGCAGAGCAGCTGTCAGTACGCAAAGCTAACATTCCTTGCCGCTGTTCCTGCCGCACAGCCTGCAGCCGTGTCAGTGGAGATGCACATGTGAATTAATTAAAGGGTGACTAAAAATACTGTGGGGGGAGTATATTGACTCCTTTCCTTGACCGTTTAGCATGACATCATTAAAGATAGGAGCTCTGTGTTGCTACGCACAAGAGCCGAGACCCTGTCATAACCATACGTGCTGCCTCCGTGGGTGCTCTGGAGCTCAGGCACCGACTGAAAAAACACAGTGGGTGCCCAGCACCCACTTGGCTGGATTAATCTTTTGTGGGCCCTGGTGCCTGGATTGTGGCTCCACTCATGCTCTGCCCCAAAGCCACACCCTTGCTTGGCCTCTTCCCCCTCTGAGGACCCACCGGCCACTTGCATGGGAGGGGGATGGTGGAGAAGAGTGAGCACCCACTTGCGAAAACAAAAGTCGATGCCTGTGATTATTACTGAAGCGTAGTTCCAGCTGCATTTATCTACCCTTAAAGGGCTGAACGCTTAGGCTCCTAACTTCTATTGATTTCAGGGAAAGCTGGACTCCTAATGCCTTTTGAGTATTCAGCCCAAAGTATTCCCTGAATAGGAAGATGTTGCCGCTGATAAAACAGAATATAATTGCAAAGTGTCATGAGCCCAGAGCTAACTTGAAGCTAGCTCCAGACGGAGAGTCTGAGCCTACAAGCACTTAAGAACACGAGTACACCTCTACCTTGATATACCGCTGTCCTCGGGAGCCAAAAAATCTTACTGCATTATAAGTGAAGCCGCCTTATATCGAACTTGCTTTGATCCGCCGGAGTGTGCAGCCCCACCCACCCAGAGCACTGCTTTACCACGTTATATCTGAATTCGTGTTATATCGGGTCACGTTATATGGGGGTAGAGGTGTAGCTTTATTCGGGTGAGAAGTTTCACTAATGCCAGTTGGACTCCTCATGGAATTCATGTGCATAAGTGGCTGAAAGAAAGAGCCTAACTGGTGTTAAAATGGTAGGGTATATCGAATAGTCAGAAAGAAACATTAACCTGGCAACTATTTAGACAGTTCCATTAGTTATTACCACCATTACAGTGGCCCCAATCATCACGCACAGAGACCTGTTGCACTAAGCACTGTGCAAACATGGATGGCCGAATTTCCAAAAGTGCTTAGCATCCAGCAGTTCCCATTTGGAAGGATTTAGAAAATCGGCCCCCTTTGAGATGTGTAAAGGGAAGTTGGGCCCTGTTGAAAATCTAGCCATAGTAAAAGGCATTCACTATCCCACTTCTCGGTTCTCCCTCAATCCCCTCATCTTTACAATTCTCCTTTGCTGTGACATGTACAAAAAACAGAACAGGCCACAGATGTTCTGAGACCACTGCCTATCATGATGACCTGTATTGTCTCATTGCGCTCCCCAAGTGAGTCTCCATCTGTTGTGGGATGGTCTTTTGTTCTGCATTTGTACTGCACTTAGCACAATGGGATCCTGGTCCCTGGCTGGGGGTCCTAGATGCTGTGATAATGCAAAGTAATAATAAAGTAACACACATGATCCAAGAAAATATGGAACTCTGTTCTTCTCTCCAGCATGACTGCTGGTGACTAAAATCCAGAGGCCAGTCGTCTTTATACAAAGACTGGGACAAGAGCTCTGATACAAAACAAACCTATATATTTTCACAATGTTAATCTTAACTCCGTGTGAAGTAGAATTTCCTTCTTAAAATGTGAAGGAAACTGAGCAGATATTTTCCCAGTGGCAGAGATTTTAACGGACTAATTTTGGATATTTTTGTAATGAAAAATCACTTGTGAAATAGTTTTCATCATACCTTTATGTATAGATAAGTACTACAAACAGCAACAACAAAAAAAAGGCAAACAAGTAAATGATTTGCATCGTTGTTTTATTTCCAGCTGATGCAGGAGATGCCGTGAGTGAAGTGGCTAGAAGAAAGGAAAAAAACGCCTCTGGATAAAATGTCACATGGCAACCACTTCCCCTCTTACATGGAAGAGAACAGGCTGAAGGTGGGGTGTATAAGTTGGTCCTGAAGGAGGGAACTTAGCTGAGAAGGAAGATGTTAGAGGGCTTTCCCTTCACTCTCTCCCCTCGTTCTTGTCACACAGACAGAAAGTAGAAGACCAGAAGTCAGACGTGCAGACAATGTGATGTTTACAAATGCAGATAAGGGAAGGGGAAAAATCGCCTACTGAATGGCGTCAGAGTAATATGTTATAAAAGTGGCATCCCAGCCTAGGGGCAGTAGGCGAGAGGGATGTATTCCTTGGGAGGTGCCAGAATGATGGCCCCTGGTGATGATTGGGAAGGTGATAGCCATCATCTTCCTCAGCCCTAACATTTCCGATTGTTCTACAAGGGATAGTGTGAGTATATGGGTGTGTAGATGTACATTCTGCAATATCTGTCTATCTTACTAAGTTGAGGTGTTTGTGACTGTGCTAAATGTATTAATAAACTATCTTTGTAAATATAAATGAGTTCTTATAGTATGAGTGTTGCAACTGTACACATCCCGGTTCCCAACTATATAATAATTTACATAATACTGAGCCCTCAAACTGGTAACTGGGGATTCTTAAGTAATCAATAGCATTAATACATAATCTAAGATCCGGCTACCCCACCTTCCCAGCTCTGACTCCACAGAGCATTGCCTGTGTCCCTATTCCCACCTCCTCCTCCTTAGCAGGCCCAAAGATCCTTGCACTGCACACCCTAGTCACACCCCTTACAACGTATGTATGTATGTTCCGTTTTGGAGGGCTGTGAGTTGGGTGGGGTCTTTGTCCCACCTCTTTTATACCCCATAGGATGGGTAAGGAGTGAGATTGTGTACTGGTCAAGGCCAGGCTTTTAGTGTGTCTTCTGCCTCCATCTCCAACCCCCTTTGTCCCTCCTAACTGGTTGCTTGACCTTGGCTTGAGAGAGGAACCAGGCAGCCTTCCAGTGTAGACTCATATATTATGCTCCCACCATGCCCTGTAACACTTTAACTGCTCTATCCCTTATCTCTTCGCATTGTACTAAAAGCCCCATCTGGTTGTGGGAAATGCAACACGGTGTCTTTGTTCATCATACATATTAGTATAAGATATAAGAGTATCAAAGTCAAACCCCAAATTCTGTCTCAGGCTGACAAACAAGCCTGTATGCTAACAATAGAGCACTTGCTTTGTACAGGAGAGGTAGCAAGATGGATATCTGCTTTCTCTGAGTGCTCTGGTGCTGGCTCTTGCCTGTCCTGTGTGAAGTGGCCTTATTTTTTCACTATCTGGCAAAAGAGGGGGAAGACACCTAAGACCCTGAACTGGAGTATGGCACCTAACAGGAAATCAGGGTGGGGATTGACCACCATGGCATTATTAACACCACACTATAAACAACTGGGCTGGCCAGACCACAGGAAGAACAGTGTCTCTGGCCATCTTGAAAAAATGAGCAACTGTCAGTCAAGGCTTTATGGCTTCGGGCATGACCCTGTAGCAGCTCAGCGCCATTCTCCAGGCTGGGGAATTTGACTGAATGGATGAATGCTTGTTTAGCATGGGAGAAGTAGTGGAACATGCCTTCGGTCTCCAGCACTGGGTACCCTGAGTCAACCCTGGCCTGGTTTTAGAGCCCATGGCCATTAAGGGGGCTGACCCTCAGCCTTTGTCCCCATGCACCTCCTCTCGGCAAATGAACAACTCCGAACTGGGGTGAAGCAAGAGAGGCACCGCCTCAGCCCATGTCAACCTCTGAGCTGCTGGCATGATGATCTCCTCCTGGCAGCTTGCAGGCTGCTCACTTTTCATGTGGGAGGCAGCAGGGCCGACACTGTGTTCTTCAGAGGGTTAGGAAGTTGCTCTGGGTTGTATTTCAGGGCTGGTCTATGCTTGAAAACTGACATTGGCAGGGGGAAATCCACACCTGTGAGAAATGTAGCTGTGCCAACCTCACCCCCGGCATAGACAGTGCTAGGCCAATGGGGATGTGGATTAACTACAGCAATGGCAGAACCCCTCCTGTCACTGCAGTGAGTGTCTATGCTGAAGTGCTGTTTAAATACAGAGAGAGCCTCAGGAGGCTGCTGTAACAGGGTGACATGGCCCTTTAAGGCCAGAGGCCTGGGGCCAGCCAGCCTCCTTCACTAATCAGATCCAGCTGAAAGGAGGAGGAGGTTTTCTCCATAAAAGCTGCAAGAAAGGATGAGGAGAGAAGCTGCAGGAAGGGATGGGCTCCATCAGGAGTCCCTGTTGTGTGGAAGAGACTCCAAGAAGGAAGATTTGAGTAGAGTGGCCATGTGGCTAGTTTTCTGTACCAGGAGTAAGCGACTGGAAGAGACCTGAGACTGAAGAAAGCCGAGTGGCAAAGAGGATATGTCTTGCCAATCTGAGTGCTGGACTGAAAGAAGACCCAGGGAGTGTTTGGAGAGACCCTGAAAAGAGTGGAAACGGAGGGTGGATCCTGAGGGGACACTGAAGAAGGGCCTGATACCTAACAGTTGCCTATCCAAAAAGCCAAAGTTTGGGAAAAGTACACCCTGGGCTTAATATAGGGGGCTCTGGTAGAGAACTCAAAATTCAAAGAGGGAACAAGAGCTAAAAGATTCTTAGATACCAAGGACTCTGGCCCAACCGCCTAGGTTTCTGACAAATAGAATAAGAATCCTGTGCAGAACAGGGTTGCCTAGCGATGGTAGAGTTAATTCTTTATGACTCAGCTTGACTCTGGTACTAGATTGATGGTGTGGTGGAGCAGAACCCTCTCCCCTTGTGGGATCCCAGCCTGAGTCCAAATGTCTACACTGCCATTTTACACCTCCAAGCCCTGTAAGGGCGAGTCAGCTGACACAGGTCAGCTGCGGCTGTTCAATTGCAGTGTAAACATACAGGATGTACCCAAAGCAGAGTAGAATGGGACCTGATGTTCTTAGTCCTGCTGGAAAGAAGTAGGGAGGGAGTACTGGTTCTCTTCCCCCACTGGATCTAAGTGATTTGGGAATAAGATTTAAGTGGGTGGGGCTTGAGTTCAGGGGCAAACTAAGACAGGGTTAGCTATACTTCTCTGAAACTAGGCTATGGAAATTGTATTTTATGTAAATATATGGCTTTGTTTACTCAATGAAAGGATTTTGGTGGCTTGGTATGACAAAGGGCTCCTGAGCGCTGGGAGTGGGGAAGTACCCATGTAAGGTGACTGGGGGAGGCTGGTTTCCTAGACGTGGGAGTGCGAATACAGCTTTGTGGCGGGGCAGCCTCAGACCCTGCATGTCACTTGCTGAACACAGCCCTTGTTACTTCCATCTATAACTGTTAGAAAGTTATGGCTGGTTCTAGTGAAGGTAACTCTTCCTTAGGCAAAAATGCCGCTATCTGGGCTGCTTTGCTGTTGCCACGGTAGCTGCTCCTTGTTCTCTGCCTGAGATGCTGTTGACATAGCCCTTCTTGGGGCTGGATTTCCTGTTTGTTTTCTTCTCTCTGGCAGCCTTTGGCTGGATGTACCAATTTGTGTGTTACTAGCTGCTATCTCAGCTGGTGGGACTCAGGCACCATGGCCAGTGGTAAGACACAAGACAGGATTCAGCTCTAATAAACCCAAAGGGCTTTACTGAAGCTGCTGGGCATACCCAGAAATTGGAGCTCACTCTGGTTCTCCAGCTTGCAGACAGAAATGCACTCCCCATGGGGCATCCTCCTGCTGCACGGGGTCTGTGTAAATCCTGGCTTCTGCCATTGTGGAGTGGGTTGCTGATTGCACTAAATCACAGCTGCAGGTTTAGAAACTGGAGTCCAGGTTTTTAAGAGATGAGCTCCTGTTAGGACAGAGAAATGAAGAGGCCAGAATTTCAAAAGTGCCAAGTACCCAGCAGCTCCCATCATTCTTCATGGAAAATGCTGGACGCTGAGTACATCCAGTAATGTATTTTGTTTCCTGCAGAAAATTTCAAACGTTCATTTTATCAACATTTTTTCATGAATTTTTTAGGGTTTTTTTGTCAAACCCCAGAACTGATTCTGCCCATGAAACACACACATTTTAATCAATTTCTGTTGACTCAAAGACATTTTTGGTTTTAAAGGTGAAAAATATCAAGCAAATGTAAGGTCAAATTTTCAGACATGGTTAGGCACTTAGGAGCCTAAGGCCCATATTTTAAATGTATTTGGGTACGTAAGGATTAAGATACAGGCCTAGTGAGTTATTCATAAATGTCTAGCTGGTAGGTGCTATTTACTTCCTGGGGAGTTAGGTACCTTGGAACATTTGAAAATCTCACTAGGCACTTATCTGCATTGTTAGATACATATGTACCTCTAAAAATTTGGCCTGAATTTCTGAGATGCTTCTGAAAGTAGGACTTGGGCTCCTTTGGCAATTTGGAAAACTACCCCTGGTGCTAAGCTCTCTTGAAAATCTATCCCTGCATCTTCAGAGGATAAATCTCTAGATATCCACATGTTAGACTATGATCCTGATTTCACTAGTACAAATCAAGAGAAATTCCCTTGATTTCAATGAGTTTAATGTAGAGATACAGTGTAAGAGATCAGCATCTGGCCATTACACTCCTCTGGTTCCACCCGGTTTTCATCATTCCTCAAAGCACTTGTCCCAATCTCAGTTGTTCAGTTCCAAAATTGGGAACAGATTGAGAAGTTGTTTCTAGTTCGAAAACGGTTGCTTGTGCCAATTGCAAACCATCTAGGCCTCTCCCTTGAAAAAGTGTTGAGTGACAAAAGTCTTCTGTCATGTATCACACAGCAAAATCATGAAAGTGTTTTAAAGTAGCCTGCAAAAAAACCTGAAGGTAATTGGTAAAACTAACACATTTTGCCCTCATATGAGGCAGCAAACTGTTCACATCTTTATACGCGCAAGGAATAGCAGAGATAAATATAGATCCTAACTTGAATTCTTCAAAAGGGATAAAAATGAATGGATGTTTTTAAAAAAAAATTAAAGGATAAATGGCATTCAAATTTCCTATTCAATATTATCTACCTTCATTTCTAACTAACAGACACCTGCAATATCTGTCTTTGGAGAAAATCATCACAGAAGTAGAGATTAACACAGCCTGATGCTTCTGAAATCCCAGTATTCAGTAAAACTAGAAATTCAGCAATTATTTTAATTGTTTCATCACCTCTATAGCCTGAAATGGATGGCTTCATTATTTCACTATCATTTTGTAACAGGCTGGCTAATTCACCACACTACTTTATCTAAAGAAATACCTTAATCTGAGCAATACCACATTGTCCTAGACTAAGATACGATGGAAGAGTTTCTCTCATTATCCATCTTTCTCTTCTATGTATGTTTGCTACTATAATGGTAGGCTACACAAGTGTGTTTTGAATACTGCACCTTGTTAGACTTTACTGCTGTGCATAAAATAAGACCTATCTCATTATGAGATGGGTCCTGCAAAGTACTGAGTGTTCTGGCTTTCCCCAGAAAAGCACTGAAGCATGGAGGTATACTAGTAGTCTCACTGACTTAAATTGGGCTACTCACATGCTCAGCTTTAAGTATGTGCTGTGACAAAGTTCCTCCTCTACCTTAGTGGGTCCTGTGCTTATTCACAGATTTGCTCACCTCAGTGATCTTCCCCTCTGGTGGAACCCACAGTCTGGGTCAGCTCCTCTGGTGTCTGATCAGGAGTTGGGAGGTTTGGGGGGAACCCGGGCCCACCCTCTACTCCGGGTTCCAGCCCAAGGCCCTGTGGACCGCAGCAGCTGTCTATAGTGCCTCCTGTACCAGCTGCATGACAGCTACAACTCCCTGGGCTACTTCCACATGGCCTCCTCCAAACACCTTCTTTATCCTCACCACAGGACCTTCCTCCTGGTGTCTGATAATGCTTGTCCTCCTCAGTCCTCCAGCAGTTCACTCTCAGCTCCTTGCCTTCTTGCTCCCAGCTCCTCACACATGTTCCTTCTCCTCTAGCTCCTTCCTGCCTGACTGGAGTGAGCTCCTTTTTAAACCCAGGTGCCCTGATTAGCCTGCCTTGAGCAGGTGTTCTAATTAAAGTAGCTATCTCTACCGCCTTCTAGAAAGATCTTAATTGGCCCTAGGTGCCTTGATTAACCTGGAGCAACTGCCATTTGGTTACCAGGGTCCTAGGGATTTGTTTAGCCTGGGGCTAACATACCTGTTTCTCAGTACTTTACTGTAGCCATCTGGCCTTGCCCCATCACAGTGCTTAGCTGCTTTGTTGGAGGAGGGCAGAGTGCTCAGCACCTTGCAGGTTTTAGCCCAAAGAACAGAGACATCAAAGTTGGCTGGTGCATTCTGCTCGCGTCACTGACTGGACCCGTCTGGGCTAAGGAATGAAAGCAGAGGCGATTCCTACAGAATGCACTAACATCAGAGGAGAGGAGACCTAGCCAAGCCCTTAGCAGCCTCTTAGACAAACTGAGATGCTTCTTACCTGTAAGATGACTATATCACCTGAGAGTGCCACAGTTTTTGAATCTTCTGCCACTGGGTTAGAAGATTCCAGGATGGCTCCTGTGTTCTGATGACCCCTAGAGAGTCAGAGAGACGCCACTTCTCTGCTGCTCTGACCAGCCGGCTCGCACAGCTTTTGGGGAAAGACTCCAGCCTAAGGAAGATGCCAGAGCCTTTCCCTGCTGCTGGAGCCTTTCCATGTGGTGGAGAATGCACTGCAGATGGGGAAGGCACTGCTTGGGCATGTGGAGAACTGTGCAAGGAACATACCCTAAACGTCCAGTCTTTGCTCCCCTAAGCTGTGCCTCACCACTCACACTGCTATTTATAACAAGCTAGGGCTGTGTGAACTGTGTGTACTCTACACCCTACCAGAAGTGTTGAAATAGCCAGGCCCCAAGCACCTTTTTGTGGCCCTGATTTAGAATTAACCGCCAAATACAATTAATCTTATTTAAAGTGGACTTTTTAACAAATATATTAGTATGTGATGAGCTGGGACAGATTTTGGTTTGTGGAAAATCTGCAATTAGTATTTTTTGGGTGTGAGGGGCTAGCAGCTGCCAATTGGCTGACACCGCCTATGGAACCAAATGAGCTTTCTGACACCAGCTACTCCTTGGATGGACTAACCTATTTACTGTGCCCCAGCTACAACTCCCAAGTTCTTACTGTGCCATGCTACTGCTATGTCCCATGTCTTCCCACCAACCCCAGCTGTGCCCTTTTGGGTCTGACTGTCCCAAGAACTGAAGTCATCACTGGCCACCACTGGCTGGTCCTCTTTGGTCATGTTGCCCAACTCTGAGATAAAATCCCTACACAGTATGATCTGAAGATTGGACTTGAAGTTAGGAGGGGACACTGCTCAGTCATGGACTGGTAGCTACCGTGTGGTTACCCATTATTAACCTAGCTGCACCAGATCAGTAATTAACCTATGAAGCTCTGGATACTTGATGCTACAGATCTCCACTGTCTAAATGTCATGGTGGTGACCTCAGTGTCCCGCCCCAAGAAGGTTTGAGGCTGGGGGGGAGGAGGGATTTAATTGAAAAAAATCATTTTGGAAAATATCAGATTTTCAAAACAAACAGCAGTAAAAAACCCCACCAAAACAAAACAAAAACCTGAAGCAAATCCAAAAAAAAACAACAAATAGGACAGATTGGACTGAAAGCCACTTTTGAAGTGGCTGAAATTTCAGCCAAAACTTTTTTTTGTTTCCCTCTCTATTTGTTCATAATCTAATCTAGGTTCTTACATGACTCTCAGCAGCAGAGGTCTCCGAGTAACTCGCAATCATTCTTAAATTATAAGTTCTTTGGGCATGGACTTTTTCCCCCTTTGTTCTGGGTTTGTGCAGCACCTAACAGAATGAGGTCCCGGACCATGATTAGGACTCTTAGAGACAATGGTAATACTGCCATTCCATTCATCCTCACGCTCCCATTTGCTACAGTTGAATAACAGGAAAATCAAATGAATTCCCTAGTAGAAACTCTAGCAGATTAGAGAACGGAACACAGGTTTTCTGAAGCCAAATCAATTGGCTTAACCATTACATCACCCTTCCCACATGGATGTAAATGGAAGTAGAGAAATATAAGTGCATGGAATCTGCTAAGATCCCTCCAGTTCATGAACTGTTGCAAAATCAAGGGCATACCACTACACTAGACAATTTTAATGTATTTGGACAGAATGGGGAGTATTTGAGTTAGATGCCAAAATGCTGACTGGCTTGGCGTCATTCTAAACTAGGGAAGACATGTCCCAAGTCATGTCAGCTTGTGAGGGTAAAACCTTTGTCCTGGGGGGGTATAACCAAGTGTGACGTTCCCCTGGTGTTATGTGGACCGGTGATCTGCTAGGCCACTCCAGTCATCGACTCTGGGAGCCAGCCTTACGCTGCTCTGCTGTGAGAACCCCCACTCCTGGGCTGTTCACGCAAAGCAGAGCAGAGCGGACAGGGAGCTGCAGACGGGAATTTTAGAGATTTTGACAGAGGGAGGCTTACGATGGTGAGGAGGACCCGCAACACCTGTGGCAGCACTGCTTCTGTCTCCTCCACCTGCGCCTGTAGCCAGACAGAGCACCAAAGCATGGATGCTTTTACCCAGATTCTGATGTGGGCTTGCAAAGACTGTAACTTGCAATTTCCACTTACTGATAGCCAGGCTGGGGGTGACATCCAATGTGAAAGGTGCCTACTGGTGGAGTCTCTCAGGCAGCAGGTGGGAGAGCTACAGGAGGAGGTGGCTAGGCTGAGGAACATCCGTATCCATGAGCAATTCCTGGACAGTATCCATGTGGAGACAGCTGACGTAGCTGTCCCAGTTCACAGGACTACTGACACACCAGTGGAGGAGGAGATGGCTCAGGGTGGACACTGGCAGCTGGTTACTTCTGGCAGCAGGCAGTGCTCCACCCCTGCTGCGGTAATAGATAACCGTTATGCTCTTCTTGATACAGGAGAGAAGGAATCACCCCCAACAGTTAAGGAGGCGAAGCCTCGTACCCCTAAGGCTGGGAGGTCTGCTTCCACCACTGATAATAAGAAACGTAGGGTACTGGTGGTTGGAGACTCTCTGCTGAGGGGGACGGAGACACCCATCTGTCGCCCTGACCGTTCATCCTGGGAGGTATGCTGCCTGCCAGGGGCCCGTATCCGAGATGTTACAGAGGCATTGTCGAGGATTATCCGGCCTTCTGACTACTACCCCATGCTACTCATCCATGTGGGCACAAATGATACTGTGAGGTGTAACACTGAGCAGATCAAGAGTGACTACAGGGCTCTGGCAGTACGGGTTAAGGAGTTTGGAGCGCAGGTGGTATTCTCTTCGATTCTTCCTGTCGAAGATAGGGGCCCGGGCAGAGACAGATGCATCGTGGAGGTGAATGCCTGGCTGCGAAGATGGTGTCGCCAGGAGGGCTTTGGCTTCCTCGACCACGGGATGCTATTCAAGGAAGGACTGCTAGGCACAGATGGCATTCACCTTTTGAGGAGGGGAAAGGCCTTATTTGCGCACAGACTGGCTAACCTAGTAAGGAGGGCTTTAAACTAGGTTTGACGGGGACAGGTGAGCAAACCGCACAGGTAAGTGGGGAACAAGACCTGAGAGATGGGTCGGAAACAGGAGGGAACACGGGCTATAATGGCAGAGAGAAAGGAGGGTCAGGGCAAAGCTGAGAGGCAAGATCAAACCAGTATCTTTGATGCCTATATACAAATGCAAGAAGTATGGGTAATAAGCAGGAAGAACTGGAAGTGCTAATAAATAAATACAACTATGACATTGTTGGCATTACTGAAACTTGGTGGGATAATACACACGACTGGAATGTTGGTGTGGATGGGTATAGTTTGCTCAGGAAAGATAGACAGGGGAAAAAGGGAGGAGGTGTTGCCTTATATATTAAAAATGTACACACTTGGACTGAGGTGGAGATGTACATAGGAGATGGAAGTGTTGAGAGTCTCTGGGTTAGGCTAAAAGGGGTAAAAAACACGGGTGATGTCATGGTGGGAGTCTACTACAGGCCACCTAATCAGGTGGAAGAGGTGGATGAGGCTTTTTTCAAACAACTAACAAAATCTTCCAAAGCCCAAGATTTGGTGGTGATGGGGGACTTCAACTATCCAGATATATGTTGGGAAAATAACACTGCGGGGCACAGACTATCCAATAAGTTCCTGGACTGCATTTCAGACAACTTTTTATTTCAGAAAGTTGAAAAAGCTACTAGGGGGGAAGCTGTTCTAGACTTGATTTTAACAAATAGGGAGGAACTCGTTGAGAATTTGAAAGTAGAAAGAAGCTTGGGTGAAAGTGATCATGAAATCATAGAGTTTGCAATTCTAAGGAAGGGTAGAAGGGAGTACAGCAAAATAGAGAGAATGGATTTCAGGAAGGCTGATTTTGGTAAGCTCAGAGAGCTAATAGGTAAGGTCCCATGGGAATCAAGACTGAGGGGAAAAACAACTGTGGAGAGTTGGCAGTTTTTCAAAGGGACGCTATTAAGGGCCCAAAAGCAAGCTATTCCGATTCTATCTTAGGAAAGATAGAAAATGTGGCAAAAGACCACCTTAGCTTAACCACGAGATTTTGCATGACCTACAAAATAAAAAGGCGTCATATAAAAAATGGAAACTAGGTCAGATAACAAAGGACGAATATAGGCAAATAACACAAGAATGCAGAGGCAAGATTAGAAAGGCAAAGGCACAAAATGAGCTCAAACTAGCTATGGGAATAAAGGGAAACAAGAAGACTTTTTATCAATACATTAGAAGCAAGAGGAAGACCAAGGACAGGGTAGGCCCACTGCTCAGTGAGGAAGGGGAAACAGTAACAGGAGATTTGGAAATGGCAGAGATGCTTAATGACTTCTTTGTTTCGGTCTTCACTGAGAAGTCTGAAGGAATGTCTAGTATAGTGAATGCTTACAGGGAGAGGGTAGGTTTAGAAGATAAAATAAAAAAAGAGCAAGTAAAAAATCACTTAGACAAGTTAGATGCCTGCAAGTCACCAGGGCCTGATGAAATGCATCCTAGAATACTCAAGGAGTTAATAGAGGAGGTATCTGAGCCTCTAGCTATTATCTTTGGGAAATCATGGGAGACGGGGGAGATTCCAGAAGACTGGAAGGGGGCAAATATAGTGCCCATCTATAAAAAGGGAAATAAAAACAACCCAGGAAATTACAGACCAGTTAGTTTAACTTCTGTGCCAGGGAAGATAATGGAGCAGGTAATTAAAGAAATCATCTGCAAACACTTGGAAGGTGGTAAGGTGATAGGGAATAGCCAGCATGGATTTGTAAAGAACAAATCATGTCAAACTAATCTGATAATATTCTTTGATAGGATAACGAGCCTTGTGGATAAGGGAGAAGTGGTGGATGTTATATACCTAGACTTTAGTAAGGCATTTGATACGTCTCGCATGATATTCTTATAGATAAACTAGGAAAGTACAATTTAGATGGGGCTACTATAAGGTGGGTGCATAACTGGCTGGATAACCGTACTCAGAGAGTAGTTATTAATGGCTCCCAATCCTGCTGGAAAGGTATAACAAGTGGGGTTCCGCAGGGGTCTGTTTTGGGACCGGCTCTGTTCAATATCTTCATCAACGATTTAGATGTTGGCATAGAAAGTACGCTTATTAAGTTTGTGGACGCTACCAAACTGGGAGGGATTGCAACTGCTTTGGAGGACAGGGTTAAAATTCAAAATGATCTGGACAAATTGGAGAAATGGTCTGAGGTAAACAGGATGAAGTTCAATAAAGATAAATGCAAAGTGCTCCACTTAGGAAGGAACAATCAGTTTCACACATACAGAATGGGAAGAGACAGTCTAGGAAGGAGTATGGCAGAAAGAGATCTAGGGGTCATAGTGGACCACAAGCTTAATATGAGTCAACAGTGTGATACTGTTGCAAAAAAAGCAAACGTGATTCTGGGATGCATTAACAGGTATGTTGTAAACAAGACCCGAGAAGTCATTCTTCCACTTTACTCTGCGCTGGTTAGGCCTCAACTGGAGTATTGTGTCCAGTTCTGGGCACCACATTTCAAGAAAGATGTGGAGAAATTGGAGAGGGTCCAGAGAAGAGCAACAAGAATGATTAAAGGTCTTGAGAACATGACCTATGAAGTAAGGCTGAAGGAATTGGGTTTGTTTAGTTTGGAAAAGAGAAGACTGAGAGGGGACATGATAGCAGTTTTCAGGTATCTAAAAGGGTGTCATCAGGACGAGGGAGAAAACTTGTTCACCTTAGCCTCCAATGATAGAACAAGAAGCAATGGGCTTAAACTGCAGCAAGGGAGATTTAGGTTGGACATTAGGAAAAAGTTCCTAACTGTCAGGGTAGTTAAACACTGGAATAGATTGCCTAGGGAAGTTGTGGAATCTCCATCTCTGGAGATATTTAACAGTAGGTTAGATAAAAGTCTATTAGGGATGGTCTAGACAGTATTTGGTCCTGCCATGAGGGCAGGGGACTGGACTCGATGACCTCTCGAGGTCCCTTCCAGTCGTAGTGTCTATGAGTCTATGAGCCTCTGGCATGTAAGCTGCTCCCAGATGCATGAGTCAGCACTTTTGGCCAGCCACTGCTTGGATTGTGCAACTGAATGGTGCTTGCCAATATCTCTGGTCCCAGACACAACACTTTGAACCTCTTTCTTGCAGTGTCCAGTTGTACCCTCTGGACGCTGCAAGCTTATATGAGTTTGTCAATTTAACAAAGAAATTGATATGTACCAGGCTTGGTATCCCAAGGGGAGTCTCTGACATGCTACAAATCAAACGCACTGCTTCCGGTAGAATAAACAAATTTATTAACTACAAAAGATAGATTTTAAGTGATTATAAGTTAAAACCCAACAAGTCAGATTTGGTCAAATGAAATAAAAGCAAAGCACATTCTAAGCTGATCTTAAGCTTTCAGTGCCCTTACAAACTTAGATGCTTCTCACCATGGGCTGGCTGGTTGATCTTCAGCCAGACTTTCCCCTTTGGTCAGCGCTTCAGTCACTTGGTGGTAGTGTCTGTAGATAGAGGTAGAAGAGAGAGATCATGGCAAATGTCTCTCCCTTTTATCCTGTTCTTTCTTCCCTCTTGGCTTTGCCCCCCACCCCTTCAGAGTCAAGTGAGCATTACCTCATTGCAGTCCCAAACCGACTAAGAGAAGGGGGAGGTGACTCATTCAAAAGTCCAGCAGATCCTTTGTTGACGCCTAAGCCAGCGTCCTTTGTTCCTGTGAGGCTGAGCTGGGTTTGTCCCATACATGCCCTGATGAGGTGTGACCTGCCCCTCTGCTCCTGGAGAGTTTTGCCTGGGCCTCTGCTCCTGGAGAGTTTTGCTTGGGCTTGTTTTAAGTCATGAGGACACATTTTCAGCCTCATAACTGTATATGTGAAATTACAACCTAAAACGTTACTATAACAACAATGTACAATGCATCATGAGCCTTCCGAAGAAACCCAACATGACAAACTTTGCATTGAATAACACACAGTCATATTATAAGGATGAACATGGGAGTGCAGGGTGTTCCCCTGAGGTAGAGTGTCACACCAGGACTTGCTGATAGTTGCTGAGAATGATTTGCCCTGGTCTCCACCAGTGGGACACTCATGGTCAGCTTTGTTAGCTACCTTGATGGCTCACTATCCTACTAAAACACAGTAGGATTTTCTAGAGTAGGCAATTTCTGTGGGCTTAGCTTTACTCATTCTATTGAAATCAATGGTAAAACTCCCTCAATGGGAGTAAAGTTAGACCAGGGTCGAGCACTTCTGACAATCCCACCCAAAGGGAATAGAAGATGGGCACATAATAGAAATTTTCGGTTACTTTTGAAAGCTTAAAATCCTTCAGTTTCCTTTTTCAGGAATCCATCCCATTCAAAGAGAGAGAAATGGAGGAGTGTTCTATGCCGACACATACTTTCTTAGGTTATATCTTTGCATTTCTTACATACCTAATAGTTTAAACTGCCGTTCAAAGAAGACTAAATAGAAACTTAAAATTATTATTTCTATTTGGACTGCTTGAAACATTAATCCTAAAACGTTGGCAGGATGGTAGTTTTAAGCAGTAGATAATGATACTGTATGGGGAACTTGCTTTTCTCACAACACGTTGCATAGATTCTTAGCACAGCCAGTCAGGTGTTTTTACAATTCACTTTTCTATGGTGAATCTCTGTGTTCCTAAAAGCAAATCTCCTCTTAACATCAGGGATCAGAAACCCTGCTTTGACAAGAGTCTTCACACTCAGTTAAATCTTATTATGTGAGGAGTTGAGACTTGTAGGGGTTTCAAGGCTGCATGTAGAAGTCTATACTTTATAACCCATCACTGAGCTATCAAACAGGTATGTTGGACTCTGAAATTAACCAGTAGGGGAAGGGCTAGAGTACATTCTATGTGAGACGGATAACCTTCTGCTTACACTAAACTATTCATTTTCCAAGAATCCCATTTGGAGAGAAGATGGATACATGCATCTTAAAGATTAGACTTTGTTTTTTATTTCTTATTTGATAGGGAATACTGACACACTGTAGACAGAGACTGTGGCTTTTGGAGTTTCAGAAAGAACAGATATTTTCAAAAGTGAGGTATTTTTTAATTTTTAAATCACCAGATAGTTCAAACATGAATTCATTTTAAATGACACATGCACAAAGTGTTTGACAGCAAAGAAAATTTTTGCACCTATTCCTACTTTGACTTAAATCCCTGTACCATTTATATGATTTTATTGGCTTCCACTGCTAAATATCAGAGATTTTTTAACTTCAAGGTGACCTTCAATGGAAAAACAATGGGATTGCACTCCTTTTTTGCTTGTACATGATGTATGAAGGCAAACGGAAAGGTGTTTGTTAATCTGAAGCCCCTTTTACCCGTATGCTAGTTTATATATATATAATTTAATATAATTTAATTCCAATGTCCAAAGAACAGTTGGGAGAAAAGTCTTTACAAAAATGGCCTAACACCTCTGCTCTTCCTTTGCAGCTCAATGCACATCTCTGACTGCTGGAGGTCCCCTTGGAGCTAGAAAATCATGTCTGACAGTTCTGAAATCTATAGGTTAAAAAAAGGCAGAAAAATAATATTTTTAAGCCTTCATTATACACCATAAAGAAGCAAAAAAGTAAGGTACAAATACAATTTCAAAAATACTTCGCAGGTGACCCTTAATAGAAGCTGCCTGTGAGATTGAAGTGGGCAAGAATATTGCTCTGCACGTCCTTAGCTGAAGACTGCTTTCACTAAGGCTCTGTTTTAAACGGGAGGGCACTGCTGGGAGAGCCTACCTTTGTATACAGAACCACTCCTGCAAGTTGACCTACACACACATCCTCAGGACGCACCTTTAGGCAGTAACGCGTCTGAAGAATTATTTCCTTCTGTTGTATTGTTGACAACCTGTGCAGGCTCTTTAATCAAATCCAAATAAACCCATTTTGCACAGGCTTCTGCTAGGGATTACTTGCAATGACTGAGGCCAGTAACAAGGCGGCTTGCCCCATGGGCTGCAGAGCCTGGTGCTAAGCCAACTCTGATTACAGGCTGATTCCCACCTGAGAGGAATCAGGTGCTTCCAGTATAAAAGAGAAGGACATTGCAGGGAAGGGTGTAGCTTAGGAAATTGAACAGGAGTACTTGTGGCACCTTAGAGACTAACAAATTTATAGTAGCTAAGCTTTCGTGGGCTACAGCCCACTTCATCGGATGCATGTAGTGGAAAATACAGAAGGAAGATTATATATATATATACACACACGGGGAATATGAAACAATGCGGATACAGACTTACATGGCTACTACTCTGAAACCTGTCATGCTTAGGAAAATGTAACTACAGCAATAGATGGTTCTTGAGTCAGAGGAGGGGGAGGCATCAGCTGAGAGAGCCAGGGGAGGAGGACAAGCTCCAGGCAAGAGGTTCTGGGGAGCAGACAGATAGACCTACAGACTTACCCTCAGTGAGGAGGGGCTGTGCCCACCTGGACCTGGGACGAGGATAGAGTTTGTGTTCTATTTTCAAAGAGTTAGTCCAAGATAACCTCAGTGAGGAGAGACTGAACTAGGCTTGGGGTTTGGGCAGCCAGTGTGTACTCAATGAACTAAATAAATGGGACCTCTTGAGGGAATTGTGTGAATCATCTGAGAGTTGTGCTGGTCTTCAGGGGCCCTGAAGAGGGAAAAGAGGGTAGGATGTTGCAGAGCGCCCTCAGACACATCATTGAGGGGTGCTCAAAAGGCAGTTGGCTCTGCCACTCTTGCCCTTGAGTGGATTTGAAACAGGGACCTATCATTGTTGTAGCCTTAACTGTGTATATACAAACTCTGTGAAGAGCCTGCAATCTAAATGCAGACGCCGAAGGGCCGGTGGAGAAAGAGACACAGAGTTATAAGATCACACAGAAGGATAGTGACCAAGGGTAATAAGACCCTGTTCACTACCCTATTTATTATAACAGGGCTTCCCGAGCAAACGGGCACTGCCATCGTATTCTTCCCATGCTGCTAAATGGAAGGAGGTAGGTAGAGGCTCGAAGAGAGGTGCCTGATGTGGTCCTGCTCTGGGGAAAAAGTTGAGACCCACTGCAGTACATACTATGAAACTTTTTACATCCCTTAATCAGTTCCCAGCTTATGACCTAACTACCCTATGAACAGAATATTTTTAATTCACATCTGCAAAAAATTTAATATTAAACCTTCAGTGGACAACCAATAATTTACACTGCTTTTTTTTTTCCTCCAGGATTTTAAATCTGTATCAAATAAAAGCCTTGTTTATTTTCTGATTATTCATTTCTAATATATATATATATATATATAATATGATTAAAAATAATGAATGGTTATTAATTTTTATCACTATGACTATCATTACATCCTCTCATATATTTTGATATTATTGCTAAAATTATCGCTAATGGTTTTAATAGGAGCTATTCCTGTGCTAATGAGACTACAAATCAAAGTATTAAACCAGATAGAAAGTCCAATTTTGGATTTCATTCTGAAACTTACCAGTAATTCCTCCTGCAAAGTCACTACCGATGAAAGCTACTCTGGAGAATGATGAAGCAGGGCTGCTCCATAACATTGAACAACATTCATGCAGCAAGGCAGTTGTGGGGCTAGACAGGCAAAGTCCAAAGAGGGAGTAAAGGGAAGCAGAGATGAAGGGAGGGCGTTTCCAAAGCTCTCAGTGTTGGCTGAACTCTGTTGTCCTAGGAATGTCTATGCTGCAGCTGGAGATGAGTCTCTCAGCCCAGATAGAGAGACTCACACTAGCTGGGCTCAACCTAACACAGCAAGGATGGCAACATGGATGTGGCGGCATGGGCGGCAGCTCAGACTTCCAGGCCTACCGGGTTGGGTGGGCTTGACAGCCTGAGCTGCAATGTGCATGCTGTTATTTTTAGCATACTGGCTTAAGCCACATTAGCGTGAGTCTGTCTACCCGGGCTGGGAAGCTGGCTCCCAGCTTCAGGATAAATGTGCCCCTTGAGATCAAGGCAAGTTTTGCTGTTTACTTACACAGGAGCAAATTTAGGCCAGAGCTGAGCACTTTCAGTCCCCCCACCCCACAAGAACATCTGTATGAAGTATGTTGCATAGCACATCCATTCTATAAGTGATATACATCCATTGAAGTCAATGGAGTTCTGCTTCTTCCACCAGGTGAGGCTTTTGCTCTGTTACTGAACATGATTATGTCCCTTTTTCACTATAGGGAGGCTGATGTCCTCTGAATCCCTTATGGAACACTTCTACAGGATGTCATAGCGACAGCAGGAGCCAGGTTCTACAGAAATTACACCGGAAGAAAAAACAATGTAATAGGAAGCCCTTTCTCTATGTTTGCTGAACCATACTATAGTATCTACAGCAGAGATGTAATTCTGTATTAAAATCTACAGCATAGTAGTATTTCTATAACATTTTCAATTAAATTTCACAGCACGTTTCTACAGCTGGCTGTAAGAAATCCCTTTCACATAGTGCATAGAGCTCTGCCCTGTAAATCAAGAGAACAGAGTTCTAGTCCCAGCTCTGTGAATGGCCTTGTGGGTAAATACCTTCGTGCCCTCAGCCTCAGTATCTCCTTCTGTAAAATGGGGACATACACTACACTCTTTACTAAAGTGCTTTGAGATCTTCTGATGCAAAGTGCTATATGAGAAGTAGCAATAATCTCAATTATGAGCCAGAGCCTCACCTGAAGTAAATAATCATGGCTCTCTTGAAGCTATGTGATTTACATCAGCTGAGGACTTGACCCACTAAGTACAGGAATGCCTGTTCAAAAAAATGCTGATCCATCAGAACCTATAAGTGCTGCACCTTGACTGGAAGGGTCCCTGCTAAAGGATACAAAGAACTCAGCGTATTCACTTTGCAGCACCTCCTAACCCTGAAGAGTGAGAGATGGAGTCACAAATAGAGCCCACATCCTTACCCAGGAATACCCATGGGAGGAAATTCACCCAGGAATACCCATGGGAGGAAAAGGCTAGTGCAAAACTGATGCCCCATATAAGTTCCACTTCACTCCTCGAAATAGGGGTGGAGTGGGACATAAGTGATGCACAGACCTTGCAGCAGGCTCTCTTCACAGGTGTGAATTTATTTTATAGCAATTATGCTACTGGCATGGCTTGAGGTCAGACAAGCTGATACTTTCTGAGCTAAAGGAATGGTGAGTTTCTGGCACCAATTTCATTCATACCTTTGCAATGCTATTCATTTAAAGATACTCTACAAAAACGATAGCCAATGAGTTTCATGGATGAGGGGGCTAAAATTAGTCTTCTGTGTCCATTATAGGCATCTAAATACATTTGCCCAGAATTTCAAAAGTGCTAATCACTTCTGCAGGTATGCTCGGCTGGTAAGTTCTCGGCACAACTGAAAATGAAACCAGACTATTAAGGAGTGTAAATATAGATTTAGAAGCTTAACTTCAAGCTCTTATTTTTGACAGTCTTCACCTAGATGCGTGTTTTGTTGTTGTTTTCCCCATAGCTCCTGTGCTTTTTAATAGCACCAAGGTTTTCATTTTTTTTAAATCTGATCACATTATTAAAGAGCTCTACTCAAACAGGAGAGTTAGGCAGTAGCCATGATTATGCATATTATGCTTTAGTGATTTCTGATTAAATGGCTGGATTTAGCTACAGTGAGTAAAATATCACATTTTTATTGTATTTATGAAGCACAGAACATTTGGGATACTCACCTAGTCTTTCCTGGATTTCTACTCTGTCAAAACTCAAAATATAGGTGATTGAAATGGATTTGAAACAAACAATGGCTTACCTTTAAAAATGTATGCTCAGGATAACCTTTCTTAAGAGTCAGAATCTGGAATAACCTTAGAAGCTGCACATTATTCTAGATAAAAGGCAAAGTTTTTTAACTGTATAAACTTGTTTTTTTCCAAACGTTTTACTTGTTTTCCAGCATGGAAACAGGAGTATGTCTATTAAACAAAATGAGCTTTGTATCAGGTTTTTCAAATAGTTTTTCAGAGTTAAAAATGACTCCAGAAAACATTTGCAACATGCAAAAAATTCAAGATTCTTGAAAATTAAAGAGCTTTGCAAAATTATGGAGAATTTCACACACATAATGGGAAATTTGCTATGCAAAACTGTATGGGCTTGCTTCACTGGGATTCATTCAGACAACGAATTGCTTTCCAGTTGGAGAAGGCTTAGGGTTTCCAGTTTTCACTTTGGGTTTGATATTCAAATGAAAGCAAAAACTGAAAGGAAAACTGAAATGAAATCGTTGAGTTTAGTCTGATGTCAAGTTGAAAGCACGAGCAATGATAAATTTACCATGGTTCTGATGCAAAATCAGGATGGTTTGAAAGTAGAACCATGATAATGTGAAAGATTAATGGCCTGAGTTCTCTTTTTCTGTGTGGGTCTTTTACATCACCATAACCATGCAAGGGAGAGAAAATAACACCCGGGGAATACCCCATCCATAACAGTGTTTCCAGCTGCTGGAGTGGCTCCCTGCCAAGGGATTTTTCACCCCTGGAGAAGGGCTGAGCCATCATTGGAGAGGGCACGGTTGGAGGACACTGCACTGCAGGCAGTTTCACTGTTGGGAATGGCCCCAAAGAGACCATTGCTGCCAGGCTGCTTTAATCTAGCCTAGGAGCTGGAGAGGAATATTTGGGACAGCTTGAAGTCATAACTGCTTCCCCATCTGCCTTCCATTCCTTCATCAATTGTATCAGAGAATCATAGTCAATGAGTTTTGCAAGCCTTTAAGAAACCTTTTTGATTTACTTGGGGTTCATAGAATTATAGAATCATAGAATATCAAGGTTGGAAGGGACCTCAGGAGGTCATCTAGTCCAACCCCCTGCTCAAAGCAGGACCAATCCCCCAGGGTTGGTCCTGCTTTGAGCAAGGGGTTGGATTAGATGACCTCCTGAGGCGTCTTCCAACCCTAATCTTCTATGATTATATGATTCTAAACCTACTATGTGGACATAACTTGTAATGGGACCTAAAGCCAGGCCAGGTTCACTTGCTTTCCTTCTTTTCTTAATTGGGAACTTTTCATCCAGCTCTAGTTAAAATGCCATTAATTTTTGCAAAGCTGTCAGTTGTCACAGTGGATATTGCGGGTAGTGAGCATTGTTAGTTTTGCACAAAGCTCTCGCCAGTAGGGGTGTAAGCAACCCAGCTGGGAAATTCCTTAGCACAGCCTTCTTATTCCTAGGATTTCTTCTAAGAGTTGAAATCCCTGCTTTAACGTCTAAGAGTATTGCAAACTGTGCTTTGCTCCCACTGACAAAGGGAGTTCAGATACCGAATTTAAACTCTTTGCTGCCCATGCTCCCCTTGCTCTTATAAGACCCAGGACAGCTGGGCAGAGTCTAGGGGAGTCAGTTCATAACTGGATGAAGCAATTCTTGTATATCTGGCCAAATAACATGTCCTAAGAATTACAGGACAACAGTGGAGTTTGTATTTTAATTGGAGCCTTTTGGCTGCAATATTCACTAATGTGTGTGTATGTGGGGGGCGGGGAACCACAACCCACTGTCTGAGGAGAAGGGTGCTTGTGCTCTGGTGGTTAGCGTATTGACTGGGAATAAAGAAATGCGGCTTCTGTTCTTGTCTCTGCCACTGACTCACTATTGTAACTTGAGATAATATCATGTTAGCTGAGCTGTGCAAACATGGCGGCTTAAAGGTAGGCACCTAAATCCACACTTACGTCTCTGAATAACTGTCCTTCTTTGGAAAACAAGATGCTGTGAGACCACCCATAATCCCCGTAGACTGTGCTAGGGTGTCACTCTAGTGCGGTGGCTTCTTAGTCACGCCTGTAAGCTGCTGGACCCACTCAACACAGATGCTCATCAATGGTTTACTACATCTTATAACCTGAAACTCAGAGAAGTCAACAGCGTAAGCCAAAAGAATAGCCCTTCAGCCTGAGGTTCAACTCAGTCCTATGACCCTTGGCATGACACCC
This sequence comes from Gopherus flavomarginatus, assembly GCF_025201925.1. Classification (NCBI taxonomy): domain Eukaryota; kingdom Metazoa; phylum Chordata; order Testudines; family Testudinidae; genus Gopherus; species Gopherus flavomarginatus. Next base: position 147,978,438 of record NC_066619.1, read on the forward strand.
TTCTTTTCAAAGAGAAGAGATCCCTTTTTTCTCTCGCCCAAGTATCCAATGGTGGTGTTCTTCCCTTGAGTCTGTGGTCCTGAACTGCTACCTGCAGGTGGGGGAACTCATCAGTGTTACAATCTATATTACTACAGCAATTGGGACCTTGCAATCATTAATACAAATTAGCTTTGCAATGCCCCAGTGAGGCAGAGAGGTATTCTCTACCACGCCAAATGAAGGCACAGGGCCCCAAATCACCCAGGAAGTCCATGACTCAGCCAGGAACATCAGCCACATCTGCTGAGTTCCAACCTAGCACGGTAGCTACAGCCTCGCATTAGGTAAGTGCTTTTTAGAACCTCCCAGCACTAGATTCAGGGTGCATATTTTCAGATTTACATGACTCTGTGAGAAATGCTAATTGAGACAGACTCTTAAACCATGTTGCCTTTAATATTACATTATGTAACTCTTTTGCATTACCATTAGAAAAGAGCTATTGAAAACTATATGAGCCAGCGGGGGGAGAAAAATTACACTTGCATTTTCTATTTGACCTCGGTAAATGAAGTATTCCTCAATTCTGGTTACAAGAATATCTTTAAAACTGTTTTACGTAAGGCCTCAAGTCTTCTCTCCAGTAGAGTATTTCCTGTTTGAATACCAACAGCTCCCTCTCTCTGTTTTGGTGTGAGTTAGCAGCAGACGGTATCTGTTACATGTAGCACATTGAGTTATTCTTCTGCTTCCTCTTCAGCAAAATCTGTGCCCAGCAGCTATTTATGTTGTTGCTTCTGATATGGATTAACTACTTGATATAGTTTGAGTAATTCCTTTTCTGGGGGGAGGAAGGGGATAAAAGGTATGATTTGGTTATTATTAAAAATTCCAGATTATAAATGGAACCACTATTTAAAAAGGGAAAAGGGGACAGAATCATTGAATTAGCTTAAGAGACTACAGCATTTTCTGTTGAAAGGCAGCTTTGAACACCCTGTGAATTACTGTCACACTGAACATGTCTCTGGGGATTTGAAAGTTTTATATCCTTTTGCAAAGTGCCACTATTGTCTGCATAACAAACATGAACTGAACTGTTCTGTTAAAAGTAAGTCATGCACACTTAAGGACATAATAGTAGCTTAGCGTTAACAATGCTTCTGTATTCAATTCAGCAAACTGTTATTGTAGTGGAACTGAAGCTAGAGCAAGCTGTTTGCTTTGTGATGAACAGCCAGCTTCTTTCCCCTTCCCCCCGCCAAAAAGATCTTGATATTAAAGGCACACTATTAAGATTTCCTAGATACTGACTGACTTTGACACTTGTCCCACGATGGAGGTCTTGATAATAATGCCAGCAATAACATCACTGCATATAGTGCTTTAGTATTTTTCAAAGGTCTTATTTTAATGATGCATTATTTTTCATCTGATCTGGGCTTTGGTGAAAAATACGAAAGGCTCATGGCCTAACTTGTATGTATTTCCCTCTGGTCAAAACACTGAATGTATTTTCAGTCAGGGCTGGCCCTAGGGTTTTTGCCACCCCAAGCAGCCAAAAAAAAAAAAAAAAGCTGCGATCATGATCTGCAGCTCTACCGTCACCGCTTCAGTCTTTGGTGGCAATTCGGAGGCTGGTCCTCCGCTCGGAGAGGGTCCGAGGGACCCGCGCCAAATTGCCACCAAAGAGCCGGACGTGCTGCCCCTCACCGTTGGCCGCCCCAAGCACCTGCTTGCTGGGCTGGTGCCTAGAGCTGGCCCTGTTTTCAGTTAAGCCTACACTGGCATTTTCTCAGGGCAATCTGAGGGTCAAGTAGTCCAGATCCCTCCGTATGAAATATATGTCTGTGTAGGACAGCTTTCTAAAATACTTTTCCTAAACACTATGGCTTACCGCAGTGTTACTGAAGGATTTGAGTCCATTACTGTACACCGGGGTAGGCAACCTATGGCACACATGCCAAAGGCAGCACACAAGCTGATTTTCAGTGGCACTCACGCTGCCTGGGTCCTGGCCACCGGTCCAAGGGGCTCTGCATTTTAATTTAGTTTTAAATGAATCTTCTTAAACATTTTAAAAATCTTATTTACTTTACATACAACAATAGTTAAGTTATATATTCTAGACTTATAGAAAGAGACCTTCTAAAAACATTAAAATGTATTACTGGCACTCAAAACCTTAAATCAGAGTGAATAAATGAAGACTCGGCACACCACTTCTGAAAGGTTGCTGACCCCTGCTGTAGACCATTGTACTACTTATTAATGAGAACAATTTAAACACTTTGTAACTGTAATACTCATTATAGTTTATCTTCAATAATTGCATATGCTATAATGAGTTTGATAACTTCCTGGACAATACAGCAGCCAGAATTTGTTTCTCTAGAACTAATGGATACCTATAGGACTGGATTCTGATATCCTTACTTACATACAATACAGCTGGGTTGGAAATGGTTTTGTCATCCTGCAAACTTTTGAGATTTTGAAAAATGTCTCCAAATTGTCTCAAAAAAATCAATTTCCAAAATTTTCATTAACTGCAAAGCTGAAAAAAATTGGTCAATCATTTCAAAAGTGTTTGTTGACTCTTTTTGGGATTTGTTTTTTTTTTTTTATTTTGTTTTCTTTACTATAATAAGCTGAGTTTAAAAAAAGAAGTCATCATTTCAAACTACTAATTTTCATTTCAAAAGTGTCAAAACAAAATGTTAGGACAATTTTGATCTTCTTTTCCCAAAAGTTTTTTGAGTTGAAAAAATTGTTCGAGCTGATCTTTCCCTGAAAATAGTTTTGGTTTTGATAAATTTGAAATTTTCCAGTGAAAAAATGTTTTGCCAAAAAATCCCCAACCAGCTCTAGTGATAAATGTGTCTTACTCCATGAGTACTTCCATTGATTTCACGGATGGGGACAGGTGTTCACTTTGAGCACCAAATCTGGCTTTTGATGTTCTTTCCACCTATTATAGGGTTTGCAAATCACAAACGTGTATGTTCTTTTTTAAAAACATATGTGCTAGCTCCAGTAACAAGAAACAAAAGAGATTATAATGCTACAGAGCACATAGCAAGAAACAGTCATCTTATTATGCTAGTCAACATACTAAAGCAGGGGTGGACTGTGTCTCCACTAAGGCATCACCCTTTCCCACCAGTAGGGGACACTGCAGAGCATCATGGGAAATGTGGCCTAGCTGTTCAAAGCTATTTAGGTGCCTAAATATGAAGGGAAGCACACAGTGTTGTGGTGTACTGTCCGTCTCCCGCCCCCTGAAAAAAATATAACCTATGCACTTAATTCTCATTGAAATCTATGGAAGATTGGCATCTAGGCAGTTTTGAAAATCTCATTAAGTACCTGTCTGTATCCCTAGGTGCCTAAATACCTTATAAATCTAGCCCTAGGTCTCACAGAGTCAATGGGACTTAGGCTCCTGAATGCCTAAGACACTTTCAAAATTAGGACTTAATTGTCTAAGTCACTTATGCCTCACAACGCTGGGTGAAGCAATACTTAAATACTTTTAAAAATCCTGGCCTACAAGCCAAAGTCAGTGACTTACACCTAGTGCAGCCCATTTACTTCTATGGGATTAATGGAATAAAAGTCAATGGATAACTCATGTGGGATTTTCAAAAGACCCAACAGTGTCTTCATAAGGTACCTACTAATCTTTTAAAATCTGGCCCTACATGACTGAGGAACACAAGAACCACTGACTTTCAGAGGGACTTGTACTCCTTAGATGCATTTGCAATTCCTATTCTTTAACCCTATGAGTCAAAAATTTTGACCCAAATTCATCAAAACAGATTTTTATTTTATTTTATTGAGTATGGGGATTTGTTTTTTAGCTAAGCACACTTGCCTTTTTCAGGGTGCAGGTGCCAACCAGACTGGTTTAAACAACAGGAAGCCAGACAAACAGTACTTTATTAACCACTTTGTGAGGCTAGCTGAACCATTACTTTTCTAGCTGGTTGTAAAAAAAACAATGTTGCTTTTATGGCTAAATTAGTGGTGAACACTTGTATTGCTTTTTTTTGCAAAATAAAATGTAGATTTATTTCCTTTCTGCTTCTGTATAAAATAGCGTTGGTAGCTAAAGTGGTTGCGTGAGGTTGAATGTATTTTTCAGAGTAAAATGCACAGAGTCCAATTCCAACATGTACTATGGGAGGCGGATCTATGATGATGCAGATTAGATAAATACCTCACCAGTTGGACAGGGTAGACAGACAAAAGTTGGGTTATGTTCCCTGGATTGTATTGCCAAGTCCACTCAGTCTACACTAGATAAGGATTCCCATTGTCCTCAACATGTGCCTTACCGTTCCATTCAGAAAGTGCTGCTACTGGTGGTGTTCCTGGTATATGCAGGCTAGCCAGGAACAGAGGCTAGCGGTAGGATGACCAGACAGCAAATGTGAAAAATCAGGACGGAGTGGGGGATAATAGGACCCTATATAAGAAACAGACCTAAAATCGGGACTGTCCCTATAAAATCGGGACATCTGTTCACCCTAGCTAGGGGGCATTCACATTCCCACTTCAGTGCCAGAGAAGGGACTAGATGACCTCTTGAGATCCCTTCCAGTCCTACATGTCTGTGATGCACTTGTGATATGTTTCTATCTGTTGAATGAATGCTAACCTAGGGCCAAATTCTCGTCTTGGCTGTGGTTTTGTAACTGAGCGAATGATGGAAAAGAAAGGAGATAAGTCCACTCCTCAAGGTGTTCCCAGCCATCTGTGGTGAAAGATGGTACAATGAGTTGCACCCAGTGGAGACAAAATGGAACAAATGGTCTGAGTGTAAGAGCAACGCATATGGGAGTGAGGATGTGCTCAAGGATTGTTGTAAGAGAACCTCCCAACCAGCACTGCTATAACCATCGGCATTCTGTTTATACACACGTAGTTGTGGGTTACTGTAGGTGTTAAACAGTGTAAAGAAATCCCTGTTCTGAATTAAACAGCATAGCTGCTGATCTCGTCAACACTGAAAAGTTTAGGAACGTCACCAGTGAAACACTTGTTTAAACATTTTCCTTTGACTCATTCCTCATTCATGAGCAATGGTGGTGTTTCTGTCACCAGTAACTTCTTCTCCTAGATAACATCTGTGTCGTCCTTTTCCAGAGGACTTCATAATCAAATAGAAAGTCAGCAATACCTCTCCATCTCTGAGCACCAGATGGCTGAGGGGTACCATGGTCACCTGAGGTGCGTGAAAGATATCTAGATAGATAGATGCAATTGGTGACTCTACAATAAAGTTTTTCTCATCTTAATGCAGAGTCTTGAATAATTTCCTGAATTTTATCCCCCACTGGTGCAGCATTAGACCAAGGTCAATGAGGGAAGCCTTAGGGGACAACAGCAACTGGCAGCCACCATCACCATCACCATCACTCAGTGGCAAATCCATCACTACTTACCAATATCAGGCCCTCTCCACTCACCAGCAGGGTCTAGTGTACAGACAGCATATGTGACACCAGCAGCCACTGTTCTCATCCACTGCTCAGCCAGGATCACTGTCAAAGATACCATCATGACAGTTAGGGGGACCAAGTCAAGAGCAGCAAGTGCTGGCCCCTTCCACCCATCCAAGAGATCTTGCAGCCACCTCTGTCCATCCAGAATTATGGACTGTGAGAGAAGTCAGAGAGGGGCTTTGATCACCTCCTTTCCTCATGCATCCAGGAGTGCCTTCATTGGCTAAGCACTGAACTACAGCCAGTAGGGGAAAGCAGGGGACACCATGGCTAATACGGTCCCCAGGGAGGCCTGGCCTCATGGACACCATATGGAGGCAGCTGCTGGTTGTTACCCCTGATCAAAGGTGCCACTAACTGTCATGGCCAGATGCTGGGTTTATGTCGGTGGGGGAAGTACGTGATGGATTATGGTAATCTCACATCCAGTTCTGAGGAATACATCTAATTCTGAGCCCTTTCCATGGCTACGTGTATGTGGCATCTATGAAGGATGAAGGATGTTCTCAGGAGCTGGGAATGGGCAACCTCCAGTTGTGATGATCAAATGTGTTACATGCTGAATTGGGCACTAATGATACTGCAAGGTCTGACCCTCAGCAGATCAGAAGTGACTACAGGGCTCTGAGAGTAAGAGTGAAGGAGTTGGGAGGGCAGGTGGTATTCTCCTCAATCCTTCCGGTCAAGGGTAGGGGCCCAGGCAGAGACAGATGCATCCTGGAGGTGAATGTCTGACTGTGAAGATGGTGTCATCAAGAGGGCTTTGGCTGCCTTGACCACGGGATTCTGTTCCAGGAAGAAGGAAGCTAAGTAGAAATGGGATCCACCTATTGAGGAAGGGGAAAAGCACATTTAGATACAGACTGGCTAACCTAGTGAGGAGGGCTTTAAACTAGGTTTGAAGGGGGCAGATCACCAAAGCCCACAAGTAAGTCAAAAACATGGAGATCTGAAGGAAGAGTCAGAATTTGAGGGAATCATGGGCTATAATAGAGGGGCTAAAAGAGGGACAAGACAGAACTGGGGGAATGAAATCAGTATGTTAGATGTCTGTACACTAATATGAGAAGTATGGAGAATAAGCAGGAAGAATTCCAAATGCTAGTAAATAAACACAACTATGATGTAGTTAGCATCATAGAGGGTAAAGCTTTCTCAGGAAGGACAGGCAGGGAAAAAAGGAAGGAGGTGTTGCTCTAAATTTAAAAAATGTATACACTTGGACTAAGGTTGAGATGGAAATAGGAGACAAACTTATTGAAAGTCTCTGGAAAAGGATAAAAGGGGTAAAAAGCAAGGGTGATGTCATGGTAGGAGTCTATTACAGACCACCTAACCAGGAAGAAGAGGTGGATGAGGCTTTTTTTAAACAACTAACAAAATCATCCAAAGCACAGGACTTGGTGGTGATGGGGGACTTCAACAACTCAGACATGTGTTGGGAAAAGAAAACAGCAGGGCACAGATTATCCAATAAGTTCTTGGAATGTATTGCAGATAATTTTTTATTTCAGAAGGTGGAGAAAGCTACTAGGGGACAGGCAGTTCTAGATTTGATTTTGACAAATAGGGAGGAACTGGTTGAGAATTTGAAAGTGGAAGGCAACTTGGGTGAAAGTGATCATGAAATGGCAGAGTTAATGATTCTAAGGAATGATAGGAGGGAGAACAGCAAAATAAAGACAAAGGATTTCAAGAAGGCGACTTTAGCAAACTCAGGGAGTTGGTAGGTAAGATCCCTGGGAAGCAAGTCTAAGGGGAAAAACAATTGAAGACAGTCGGCAGTTTTTCAAAGAGACATTATTAAGGGTATAAGTGCAAACTATCCCCCTGCTTAGGAAAGATAGGAAGTAAGGCAAGAGACCACCCTGCCTAAACCGGAGATCTTCAATCATCTAAAAAATAAAGAGTCCTACAAAAAGTGGAAACTAGGTCAAATGACAAAGGATGAATATAAACAAATAACACAAGTATGTAGGGACAAAATTAGAAAGTCCAAGGCACAAAATGAGATCAAACTAGCTAGAGACATAAAGATTAACAAGAAAACATTCTAGAAATACATTAAAAGCAACAGGAAGACCAACGACAGGGTAGGCCAGTTACTCAATGAAGCAGGAGAAATAACAACAAAAAATGTGGAAATGGCAGAGGTGCTTAATGACTTCTTTGTTTTGGTTTTCATCAAGAAGGTTGGTGATGATTGCACATCTAACATAGTGAATGCCAGTGAAAATGAGGTAGGATCTGAGGCTAAAATAGGAAAAGCACAAGTTAAAAATTGCTTAGACAAGTTAGACATCTTCAAGTCACCAGGGCTTGATGAAATCCATCCTAGAGTACTCAAGAAGCTGACTGAAGAAATATCTGAGCCATTAGCAATTATCTTTTAAAATCATGGAAGACTGGAGAGATTCCAGAACACTGGAAAAGGGAAAATATAGTGCCAATCTATAAAAACGGAAATAAGGACAACCTTGGGAATTACAGACCAATCAGCTTCACTTCTGTACCCAGAAAGATAATGAAGCAAATAATTAAGAAATCAATTTGCAAACATCTAGAAGATAATAAGGTGAAAAGTAACAGTCATCATGGATTTGTCAACAAGAAATCATGTCAAACCAACCTGATAGTTTTCTTTGATAGGGTAACAAGCCTTGTGGATAAGAGAGAAGTGGTAGACATGATATTTCTTGACTTTAGAAAAGCTTTTGATACTGTCTCTCATGACCTTCTCATAAACAAGCTAGGGACATACAACCTAGATGGAGCTACTATAAAGTGGGTGCAAAACTGATTGAAAAACTGTTCCCAGTAGTTATCAGTGGCTCACAGTCATGCTGGAAAGGCATAATGAATGGGGTCCCTCAGGGATCAGTTCTGTGTCTGGTTCTGTTCAATATCTTCATCAATGATTTAGATAATGACATAGAGAGTACACTTATAAAGTGTGCAGATGATGCCAAGCTGGGAGGGGCTGCAAGTGCTTTGGAGGCTAGGATTAAAATTTAAAATGATCTGGACAAACTGGAGAAATGGTCTGAAGTAAATAGGATGAAAATCAATAACAACAAATGCAAAATACTCCATAAGGAACAATCAGTTGTACATATACAAAATGGGAAATGACTGCCTAGAAGGATTATTGTGGAAAAGGATCTGGGGGTCATAGTGGACCACGAGCTAAATATGAGTCAACAGGGTAACACTGTTGCAAAAAAAAATAAACATCATTCTGGGATGTACTAGCAGAAGTGTTGTAAGCAAGACAGAAGAAGTAATTCTTCCACCTTACTTCACGCTGATAATACTCCAGTTGAGGCCTAGTGTCCAGTTCTGGGCACCATGTTTCAGGAAAGATGTGGACAAATTGCAGAAAGTCCAGAGAAGAGCAACAAAAATAATTAAAGATCTAGAAAACATGACCTGCAAAGGAGGATTGAAAAACTTGGGTTTGTTTAGTCTGGAAAAGAGAAGACCGAGAGGGGGCATAACAGTTGTCAAGTACCTAAACGTTTGTTACAAGGAGGAGGGAGAAGAATTGTTTTCATTAACCTCTGAGGATAGGACAAGAAGCAATGGGCTTAAATTGCAAAAAGAGCTGTTTAGGTTGTATTTAGGAAAAACTTCCTAACTGTCAGGGTGGTTAAGCACTGGAATAAATTGCATAGGGAGGTTGTGGAACCTCTATCTTTGGGGATTTTTAAGAGCAGGCTAGACAAGCACCTGTCAGGGATGGTCTAGATAATACTTAATCCTACCCTGAGTGCAAGGGAGGGACTAGATGACCTCTCAAAGTCCCTTCCAGTCCCATGATTCTCTGACAATTGCATGGGTCCTGCTGTTGTGAAATCTGCATGTGTGCACCTGCCAGATCATGCATCAGTATCAGGCCTACAGTATGCAGTTCTTAGGTGGATCAGACACTCATTTAAAATGTCTCCCGATTTTTGCATATATGTGTATATAATGCATGGATTTAAACTACATAGTATAAACCGTTGTTCCCAGTTCTCTTCTCACTTGTTTCTCCCCTGGCTTTGAATCAAACTGATTTCCAGCTGGCTGAGTAGTGGTTTGATGGGGGAGTACTGTTTGTCATTGGTGGAATTTGATAACACACAGATTTGATGTCACTCTAGTGAGTTATTGTTGGTGTAGGGAGTGGAGTGTTGGCTTGCAATGCAATGTGTTTTTTACTCAGTCACAGAAATCCTCTAGGGAACTGCCACCTGATGTGCTGAGACTACCTCTAAATTCCTTTTCCCTGGCAGCTTGAGACTTCAGTGCCCTGCCTGGTTGTGCCAGACATTCTAGCCTGCTACAAACACAGACTCAGGTTTGAACCACCTCCCCCAAACGCTGCAGGCTTAACTGAAAACAGCTTAACAAGTGCTCCTGTCTCCAACACCCAGATACCCAGTTCGCAATGGGATCCAAACCCCAAATAAATCAATTTTACTCTGTATAAAGCTTACACGGGGTAAACTCATAATTTTTTCGCTCTTTATAACACTGATAGCCAGATATGCACAGCTGTTTGCTCCCCCAGGTATTAATACTTGCTCTGGGTTAATTATTAAATTAAAAAGTAATTTTATTAAATATAAAAGGTAGGATTTAAGTGGTTCCAAGTAATAACAGACAGAACAAAGTTACCAGTAAAATAAAATAAAACACACACGTCTAAGCCTAATACAGTAGGAAACTAAATGCAGGTAAATCTCACCCTCAGAGATGTTCCAGTAAGCTTCTTTTACAGACCAGACTTCCTCCTAGTCTGAGTCCAGCAATCACTCACACCCCCATAGTTACTGTCCTTTGTTCCAGTTTCTTTCAGACATCTCTTTGGGGTGGAGAGGTTATCTCTTGAACCAACTAAAGACCAAAATGGAGGGGCTACCAGGGCCTTATATAGTCTTTCTCTTGTGTGACATCACAGCCACAAGATGGTGTCTCTAGCCACCTGGGCAAGGCACATGTGTATGAATGATTCAGCTTTTTGCAGGCCGACACCATTGTTTACATGTTAGTTTGAAGTTCCCAGGAAAGCTCAGATGTGGACTGGTGTCTCTCAAAGTCCATTGTTAGCTAACTACTCCCAATTACTTGAATAACCCCTTCACACTATGTTGACCAAATCTGCCTTATGTGCTTCCTACAGCAAATACTTTAAATATAAGCATAGAACCAATGCTCATAACTTCAGATATAAAAATGATCCATGCATACGAATAGGATGAATACATTCAGTAGATCATAACCTTTGCAGAGATATGTTACATGGCATATCTAGCATAAAACATTCCAGTTATGTCATATTTACACTCATAAGCATATTTCTATAAAGCGTTATGGGATGCAATATCACAACTGGAATCTACATGGGATAGATGGGGTTTTCAGAAGTGCTGAGCTTTGGTCTAACTCTTCTCCCACGGTCATCCACATGACTTTCACCATTGATGTAAATGGCAGCAGAGTTATGCCAATGCTGCAAACATTGGACTAAGACAGTATGTAGTCCTGCCATGAGGGCAGGGGACTGGGCTCAATGACCTCTCTAGGTCCCTTCCAGGCTTAGAATTTATGAATCTATGAATCCCAGCCTCGGTGTATGAAAGACACAAAACTTGCAAAATTAAACACACAGATCCTGTATATTTGAACAATTTATGCTTCAATTTTGCTCATGAATCCTTGAGAGGCCTTAGTTAAGAAATCTTGTTATTTGCTCTGAGCATCTTTTCATTCAGACAACGTGAATAATGGTTAAGCACAAAAAGTTGGCTCTAAAGAATCTGTTATGGTGACTTATGACTTCAGTTTACTCCTACACTTTATCTCTCAGATCGACATGATACACCACTAAGTCTCCATCTGTTATGTCAGTAACAAGCACTAAAAAACTCTCAGGACATTTCTGATGTCAAGAACGATAGTTATGGAACAAGTGCAGCAACCTCTTCTCTCACCTGAAATAGCTCATTGGATTTTTGTTATTTCTCCAAAATACACAGGATTATTAGGGCATGTTATGGATCAATAACTTTCTGAATTCCATATTGGAAAGAAACCAATTGTTAATGAAGAGAAGGGGTATGAACTGAAACACAGTAATATAGTTCATCTGCCCCATTAACTAGGTAAAAATTGCTAAATTATAATAAAAGTTTGTGATCCTATTAATGGCTACATATAGAAATTATTTCATTGTTTGTTACTTTTCACATATCTTTTGTCTTTCTGCCAACCAACATGCTTTAAATAGGGTAGATGCTATGGATTTGCACCTACCTATATTAAGAAAGAGGCCTCATTCTGGAACTGCTTAAGTCTGCAAACCAACTTCAAAGAAAGCCCAAGGAGAAATGACTTGGGATAATCTCACTGAGAAGTGATGCAGTCTCGCACATCATGGTTATACCAAGTTCGGTGTTTGTGAGGAACAGCCGAGAAAGTTGGAGTTCTCTGGTTAATTCCACAGCTCTGCCCACACAACTCCCTGGCAGGAGAGTGATTGGTAACCATGCTCAATCAATGAAACACAAGATGGAAGCATTATTTAAGCAGATTAATTCTCATTGGCTGATCAATGATTCTGAGGGCAAGATGTGGTTGCCTAGAATCTTCTGAATGCCGATTAACCTTACAACGTTTGTACCATGTTTCCTTTTGGTTACATTCTTACAAGAGATATCACATCCAATACTTCCCCTGTTGGGTTCTAGCCAGCTGCTGTGTTCAAATCTTTCATGCTATAGGACTTCTCCTGGTTGAAGATGTCTCCAAATTCATTGACCCTGCTCAGTTCAGGGTTGCTAATGATGAAGACATCAATCAGGCCAGCACAGATTACTAGTTTGGCTTGGAGTCCAAGATGGATTTCCCAAAAGATGGGATGGCTTTCGGGGAGGGGCATTCAGGAGATGGAATGGAGGGCGAGATACTAATAGTCTATACCTATCATCATCTTGATTTAGGCTGGGAGTTTCAAAGAGACCAAAAAGAGTTAGGTACCTAACTAACTCATTGAAAGTCCAACAGTCGTAGGTCCATTTTTGAAAATTCCATCCTTAGTTAGAATTGAGGGATTTTTTATGTTTTTAAATTGACTTTATTATTAGAAAGAGAAAAAAACCAAGAAATTGAAATATCAACAGAAACCTACAGTTCCTATTTTTTTCACAACAGGTGTGCTTATTCTGAGACCCTCCCAGAAATAAAATAAAGAAAATAAACATTGTAAATCAAAGGGCTCTCCCAGAAGTTAGCTGCTGACCTTTTTCAGCCGGCCGATTCAAAGTTAAAACAGACCACAGGATACATTAGTTATAGTCTGCATGAGGCTGTCATGCAAATGGCTGATCTAATATCTTTTCCTGGTATAATCACTACTTAATGATTCTACAATCATATCAATTGAAGCTGCAACAGCCTGATCACTAGGTCATTAGGGCTTGTTCTCAGCCAGTGCTGAGTTCATTATCTGAGTCCAGTAGATTATCCATGGTGTGTGTGTGTGTGTGTGTGTGTGTGTTTTGAGGGAGGGGATCAGAGAGGGGTTTGCTTTGAAATCCCAGTTAAAACAGCTGACCTCTCATTTTCTTCTAGAATGCAAAGTAAACATCATGAAGCTGTAGATGGCTGTATGTAAAATGACCTTCAAAGGACAGCTGAAACCCTCAGAAATGGAAATCTTGACAAAAGGCAAGTGATTTCACTTTGAGGGCAGTGATCCAGTTCGTTTATCCAGAGAAAAGCCTGTATTGCCTTTAGGATTAACCGTAATCAAGATAGTCACTTACTGTGTATTGACAATTCAGCTTCTGCCCCTCTGCAAAAGGTGATTCACTAACCATATGATAGTACTCAATTTTCTCAGGAGCGGTTGCCCTTTTGGTTACAAGTATTTCTCTTGGGCTTTTACCTTCATTTTTTGCATAGTTTAATTTTGCGCGGAATCACCCGCAGAAAGTGGAGTTCTCACACAGCTCAGAGGTACGGGGAGGTAGCATTGGCAGAGGTAAAATCAGGAGTCCTTTCAAATACAATATTCTACTTTAGACAAGTATCAGAGAGGGAGCCGTGTTAGTCTGGATCTGTAAAAAGCAACGAGTGGCACACAGGACTCATTGTTGCTGCTTACTTCAGACAGTGGCTAGTACCTGTGATATAACCTGGCTCCAGGGAAAGTTTTCAGCTAACCCTCTATAAGTAGAGATCGGCGTATGCTCCAAAACTTGAGAATTAATATCCTTCCCAAAGCTGCTTTCTTAGCATCTATTATAACAACTGTGGATATTCTTTTTATCTATATAAATGTCCAATCCTTTTTGAACCCTGCCAATCCCCTAGCCTCCACAGTCCAATTGTGCAGAATATAGATACAAATTGACATTTTTTTTTTACTTTACCTTTACTGGTAACTCAAATACCAACAGCAGACCATGCCCCAGAGCTGGCCAGAGGTCAATCTGGCCACAATATACGGCCAAAATTTAGGCTTAAAACTGTTCTAACTTGTGCCAGTGGCAACAGGCCTTTAGAGAATGCTCTGGTTGTCTAGAATTCCTAGAGCCCAGTGCTTCTGGTTGCAACTCCTCTTTATTACCAGGGCCCCATTGTGTTCAAGGCTGTGCAAACACAAAGTGGAGACAGTCCCATCTCTGAAGCACATCCAGTCTAAACAGACTAGTCAAAGTGTTTGCACAGAGAGGGGAACTAATGTGAAAAATCAGGTCAGGGGATGGGGGTAATAGGAGCCTATATAAGAAAAAGACACAAAAATCTGGACTGTCCCTATAAAATCAGGAGATTTGGTCACCCTAGGCGAACAGAGGCACTGAGTGGGATGGCAACTTCCCTAATATCACACAGCAGTTTGTTGACAGAGTCAGAAATAGAACCCAGAAATTCTAAGTCCCAGTTCAGTGCTCTATCCACTGGGCCTTACCACCACAGCACTGGAAAAGGCCAGCAGTTTAGAGGCTTGGAGCTACCTATATCAGGTTTACATCACCTGGGAATTTGCCTATGCAGCTCTAACCATAACCACTTTCGAAAGCTAGGAGAACGGGGAGAGGATCTGGCTAAGGTTTGTTTTTTTTATCCAGAGATATAAGCTCCTTAGTGTTGGGTCAAAAAATGTATTCGTTTTGGACTAAGACATGCGATTAATGTATCCTCCTTCTTGGTTTCTCTATATATATTGATTTATTAGAATGTTATATTGCTCCTCCCCTCCCCCCCCAAAAAAAACCTGTGGCCATTTTGATGAGAACAGATGCTTCCCATACCCATGCACAAAGGGATAGAGCAGGAGGAAGGGTGGGCAGGAGTCACTTGTGCCATCTAGCCTCTTCAGGAAGCTGAATATAGAGCAGGTCAGGAATTTTTTGACAAATTGTGTTTAATGAAAAATGCAGCGAATTGTTCATTAAACATGGTCAGCGTTGACAAATCTCGCAACTCAAAAAAAGCTGGAAAAAAGTTACAAAATTGTCTAAATATTTTGTTTTGACATTTTTTATTTGAAAAATTCTATTTTTCTGGTTCAAATGACTTTTTGTTTTGAAATTTAAGCGAACTAGACTGAAAGAAGGGAAACAAGATCAAAATCAAACTGAAATGTTCTGAAATGATCAAAACATTTGCATTGACTAGAATTGAAATGGTTTTCAGTTTTCCGATTCATGAACATGTTGGGGATTTTGACTTTTTGTCCTGATATGGGATAGTAAAAATATTTGAACTCTTGAAAATATTCATGGGCCAGTGTGATAGGGTCTATAAACCCTACTCTGGGACAGAAGGGGTTAAGGAGCAGTTCTGAGCCCAGGTGCCTCTGTCCTGCCACACCTGTTAAGGAGAAGCTTAAGAGAACCAGACAGCTCAGAAGAGGCTCAGACAAGAGAGGAGGAGACAGCGATCTTGGGAGCTCCTGAGTAAGGGTGCTGCAGGAGAGCAATCTTCAAGCAGCAGCTAGCTATCCATACCCCACTGGAGAGATCAGCCTTTCCCTAGGTCGAGGGAACCCTTCACTCCAGTTTATGATGGATCATTTGTGAGTCTCTTGAGCATGCCCTGGACTGGAAAGGTAGGTAGAAGAAGTGGACCACAGAGGTAGCCCTGAAGTACTCTGAGGTGTTTGCTATCATTGCCTCTTGTAGAGCTCGAGCTCAGAGTCTGGTGGGGAAGGAAGGCCCAGCCTCTCCTACCATCTACTCTCTCACAAAGGGGGCACAAACACCTTCTTGCTTAACCCATGGAGATAAGGGAGGATAGTGACATTGTAAGCCCTGAGGCAAGGACAGGCAACCCTTGGGGCTTGGAGGTGGGTAGAAAACCCTTTCTTTTGTGGGGACATTGGACTGTATATATTTTGTTGGACTCTGTTAGCCCATGAGAAGGCACACTTGATTGATCTGGCTGGAGGGTCGAGTTGCTGCCGACTGACAAGGGGACCACCACAGTATCAGAGTGGTTGCTAGATAGGGACAGAGGAGACGGGAGGGAGATGAGACCCAGTTGCCTGCCACTAAGTGGCAACAGCCTCATCACAAACAGGAAAACAAACTCCCAGCCAGCTCTAGTTGGAGCAGTCTGAGAGTAGCGTGAAAAACACCCTCACCCACTTGGAATGGGGCAGATTGCCGCAACTGGAAGATCTGGAAAGGGACTCTTGAAACCCCTGCCCAAACAAGATTCCCTCCCACTCACTGTTTAGTATGGTGAGTGGAACTGGACAAAGAGGGCCAGGTTTCAGGAGGCACCTCAGTAAGTGTGACAGCAGCTGTACAAGCTGAAGGCCTGCCTGCTTCTGAGCAAGCCCCTCAGCATGCCCAGCAAAGATCTCTTTCCTATAACCTAGCCTGCCGGATCACTTACTGCTGTCAAAACTTCCAGTAGAACAAAAGAGGGTGGGCAAAAACTGCAGGAAAGCCCAGTTCTTACTGAATCCAGGTCTGATGGCTGAGCACCCTGCTCCTCTTGCTGTTGCCTGCAGCATCAGCCACGCCTTGCCTACACTCCCCTCTTTGCAATCCTTGATCTGTCACTGGGAGGGAAGGATGAGGAGTTGGAGCCTCTGACTATGCAGCCCTCACACCCAGGATCTCTCTCTTCTGGCCAGGGTGGCTGAATTATTTCCCAAGAAAGCAGCCATATGGCCAGGTCCACCGTCCTTACGTCCTGAAAAAGGTAAAATTTGTCACAAAAGTGTAAATCGCTCCCACGTGCTCTGCTCTGAGTTTTCCAGACCCTGATAATTTCATTGTTCCAGCTGAACAGGAATTGTACCTTATTAAACACAGGCGCGCTGGTCTGATGCCAGCAGTCTTTTTATCCTGCCCTAGCATTTTCTGCCAGACCCGTAATGAACGATAAATCTCAGAGTGTTGCAAATGGTGCAGCTGTCTCTTTTGCCTTTATTAAAAAAAGTGGTGTTTGATCTCATTTTTGTAGCATCTGTGTCTGTGATTTTTAAAATCCACTGTGATGTGTTTCATAGTGTGAGCCCACTTAGAGAGCTACAGAGCTCTAAAAAAATGCAATTTTCCCATTTTGTCCCTCTCTCTACTGCTTATATTCAGTGAACAGTTTCATCCAGACCTCATGCAGATAGGTTTGTCATTTACCCCCGTCCATTCTTAGGAACATTTGTTTATTTGTTGCAATATTCCACTTGTTGTCATGCTCCAAATTAATGTTAAAGTTGTGAGCAAAGCTCTTTGGGGAGGCATGCTCTCAAAACACCTCCATTGAATGGACAAGGCAGATCTTCAAAGTGGGGACGCACAGAAGCACAACCTTAGCAGGTGTAAATTATCGGAGCTCCATACATTACACCAGCTGCGGATTTGCACTGCCAGTGTTTTGACACATTTATATATTGCAGTCATACTCACGGAATGTTTCTCAAATAATCCGTCGGTCAGACACTCAGGAAGACCATCAGGTCATGAGTAACAGACGAACCTCCATCTTTTTAGTTTCCTGATACTTATTTTTTACTTTCATTGTTTTTACATGAAATGCTCTTGTGAAAGATAGCTCCAAGGAGGAAAATGAATCAAACTGTCAATATTACATCTGATAGGTGGCTTAATTAGCATTATGTTATTAGGAGAGATGTTAAATAATTGATGCTTCATCCTTTTCAAAAAGAATGGTCACCAGACTGGGTATGCTGTCTTGCTTTTGTTTAATATTTTACAAAGTCTTATAACAGGATGATTCTTATGATCAGACTTTTCTTGATGGTTTCTGACTAGGAACAGTGTGCGTGTGTGTGTAGGGATTAGGAAGATTTCCAGCTGATTCCAAACTTAATAAACACATTAAGGATTTACCTGCGTGTCACTGATTTACTCTGACTGCTGATTACCTGTTCAAATTACCAGAGGAATCATAGAATCATAGAATCTCAGGGTTGGAAGGGACCTCAGGAGGTATCTAGTCCCACCCCTGCTCAAAGAAGGAAAATCATCTTAAGTGCTCTTGAGGCCCAAACTTTGCCAGTATTTTGAATGGTTCCCCTCTTCAGAGCCAGATTCTCTTCCCCAGATTGCTGATGATTTCTAATGCTCAGCCACCTGCTTTCCAGACAAACACACGCCATGTTTAGTCCTGCTCTCCTATTTCCTAAATCCCTGCCCGTTTCATTAGTGAGGCTTTTCGAAATCTGACGTAGGTGAAGTTAACTCTCTCACAATTTGCATTCAAATGGTAAAAATGACCTCAAAGGGGCACAGTTATTTTACAATTATTCCACCTTTGAAATCATTACTGCTTATTTTTTCCATTGCTGCCTGCGCTGAACAGTAACATTACTTACTGAGGAACATGAATTACTAATGTGATATTTAGAGGTGAAAAGTAAAGACCTCATCAAATTCTGGATATTTGCATATACATTGAAGATAATTAAGTATCTGAGAGGCAATGTTTTTCCCCTCTGCTATTGAGGCATTCAGTACAGAGAGAGTTTTTACTATCTTATGCTACTATGGATTAATCTTTGTTAAAACCACCCAGTCCTATACAGTATATCATTGGGTTTCATTAACCCTCATTTGCAGAGCTACTTGGGTTCCTCTATGTTTGCACTGGCAAGCACCATGAAAGTAATTACAGCACTTTGTCAGAAATTAACACCCAGAGGTGGAGTCTATTAAAATAAATCAGAATTTCCCCTGTAGAATTCACTTTAAAGACTTGGGAAGGCCACACTTTTTGTGTCACTTTGTAGTTCTCTGTTGAATCAGTATGAATCCACGAAGGGTCAAATCCAGCAAAGCATGTAAACATATGCTTAACTTTAAGCCTGTGAATAGTTCAATTTACTTCAATGGAACTACTCATGGGCTTAAATGCTTGGCTGAACAGGGATGGATGTAAGCATATGCTTAAAGTTAAGCAAAGGTGCAGGTGCTTTTTGAATCAGGGTTAAAGAGAGACAAAAGAGGGAAGGCAGAGATAGGAAAAAAAAATTTAATGAAGCACCTCTTTTTCTTGTATATATGAGGTGCTTAAAGCAGGAAATACGCTTTTCAACTGCCTTTTTATTTGGTGTAAGATAAAACCACAAAAGAAAACTGATTGTTCCGGATTAATTCAAAGACTTAAATAGATGTCCAGCCCAATTCCATTTGAAAACAGAGTTCAGGCATACAGTATCCTTCAAATAAATAGTTCTGCAAGTAGCTATGTTTACCAAGAACCTGGTTTTAGTGTCACCTGCATAACCAATGCACAAATGCTTCAATCAAGGCAGATTTTCTGAAGAGTTTAAAATTGCCTATTCTACAATTTCACACATTTGCCTGCAATTTAATGTTTTAGTTACTGGAGTGTAATCAGAATTAACATGCTCATGTGGAATAAGGAAAAAAATATAATTCAAGAATAAAAATCCTTTGATTTTTTTTTTCCACAGGCTTTTAGGACAAAAGGATCTCTGAAATATACATGTATAGATGTATATTCTATACATGTATAGAATATACTTGTATAGATGTATAGATTTATCTCTGAATCACACTCTGCTAAAGGTATTTATTTCAATCTTGGTACAGTTAAAGTAAATGTGTCATCACAGTCTATAATAGAATGATCAATTAACCCATGGGTTTTAGTTACAAAAAATGTCAAAGTACTTTTTTTAAAACTTTTCATTATTATACAGATTATATTTTGTACTCATTACAGGTAATTAAAAGGTGATAGGTACAGCTGGTTGAAAAATCCAATTTTATTACCACAAAAAAGTTTGAACAAACAATAATAAACAATTATTTTGGAAAATGTTTATTTGTGTTAAAGAGAACATTAGAAGGAAAAGGAATTTTTCATTTTGTTTTTTTTCATTAAAATCAAGTTATTTCTAAAGAGCATTGTTTTTACAAAACATTTAAGTGAAGCTGCATTTTACAAGAACAATAAAAATGTGGTAACAATATTTCAATTAGCTTTATCGATGGAGTTCAATATCTTATGGACTGTTTGTCTGATTTTTGCCTGCTTTGCCCATGGCAGATCAGCAGTACAGAATTTTATACTCTCTTTACAATTAATGACACAAATGGCAAAGAAAGCAATGGAGAATCGGTTTCTTTGTTTTCAAAATCTGACTAATAAATCAGCATTTGCACCTGTACTGTGAATGAAAACAATATTCACTGAAGCTAAGAAAGTAAAATCATAACTCACTTGCATGTTTTACAGAATGACAACACGTAAAACAGCAATGAGAATGTGGGATGTAGTGTCTTCTTTCCCTAGAAATCCTACTGACTCCAGTTCATGGTATTTTAGTATATGATTAGATCCATTGACTTCAATGGTAGTATTCACATACTTAAGTCTCTTGTTGAAATAAGACCTCAAAACTGGCTTTCCTGACAAAACTACAATTGAAGAATGCAATTGACCTTTTTTTGCTGTCAAAACATTTAATTAAGTCAGACTCATAGTTTCTTTCACACTTCAGGTGCCGAAGGCTGGGAGAATTTAAAAAATATATATTTTCCTTCCTTTTTCTTGATCACACTGCCCAGTTGCAAAGTCATGACCATTTGTTCTTAATGAGAAGTAGACTTACTTTTAAATCACAAGGAGCAACAGGGGTTTAGCAATTCTCTGCTGTTGTTAATCACAGGCACAATGTTTGCCCGTGCCTGAGATCTGCCTGAAATGGTTATAGATGAGTCACTCAAGAATCTCCCCAGAACATAAAACTAAAATGACAAGCAAAGAACCCAGAAGGTTAAGTGCATGCAGACCCTTTTCTTGATAGGGCTGTGATATAACTCAGATGAAAATTGAGGGTCAGGTTTTCATAAGCACCTAACAGAGTATGGCATCCAACTCTGGTCTGGTTGATTTCCCAGAGGCTGTAAGTAAGGGCCGATACATTTTCTTCCTAACCCCATGCAGTTAGTGGTTGGCTTACGTGCTTATACTCCTTACTCATTTTTTATATTGTGTTTTAAAATATCTTATCCCACCTTTATAGCTGAAGAACAAGCTCCTGGGGTTGTAGAGAGAGGAGAATTAACCCAGCAATTACAGCATCTGGAGGAATAAAGGTGTCAAGTATCTGAACAGGTGGTTTCTCACTGGCCATAGGCGCCAGTTACGTAAACTGCCATTTATGGGGTATAGGTGAACAGTGCATTACTTTATGCATGCAAAACTAGATGTCATTCCCAAAGGCAGTCAGGAAACCAGTGAAGACTGGTCTCATTGGTCACAAACTAGCAGAAGCAGAGAAAGTGCAGTGGGCTATTTCTATAAGTAATATTAGCCCAGCTGTAATTTTTATATGGGCCAATATTAGTCAGAGGCAGGCTTTGGTTACAGGAAACTAGGTCTTGATTAATGCTAGTAATGGAAAACTCCACTGTCAAAACATCCATCCTGGCATGTCTTCATCTGTTTCTTGCTCAAGAAACTCCAGAGGAGAGAATTCCCAGTTAACGGTACAATAGATCTATCTGTCCTTGTTGGTAAGTGGAACGAGCGATGTACCACTGTGATCCCTGATATGAGCCACAGCTGTGCACTGGGAGGAGAATTTCTAGTCCAGAATCAGCTGGCGATTGGTTAAGGGGAATTGATCACTGATGTGAGATGATTATCATGCCTCATTAGAAAGTGACTTAGTGCATCCCCTCTCCCTGCTGTGACTGAGAGTGTGGGTGAAAGCTATGGAGGGCCGGAATGTGCTTTTATCTGGTTAAAAGGCTAGCCGAGTGATAAAGCCCACTGCACATCTGTGATAGACTCAGACAGCAGAACAAATGCAATAATACTGAGGATGCACATCCCATCGAACACAGAACACCTCCCTTTCCTGTACACCTGCATCGAACAGTACAAGAATACAGTCATAGAATCATAGAATATCAGGGTTGGAAGGGACCTTAGGAGGTATCCAGTTCAATCCCCTGCTCAAAGCAGGACCAATTCCCAACTAAATCATCCCAGCCAGGGCTTTGTCAAGCCTCACCTTAATAACCTCTAAGGAAGGAGATTCCACCACCTCCCTAGGCAACCCATTCCAGTGCTTCACCACCATCCTAGTGAAAAAGTTTTTCCTAATATCCAACCTAAACCTCCCCCAATGCAACTTGAGACCATTACTTCTTGTTCCGTCATCTGCTACCACTGAGAACAGTCTAGAGCCTCCTCTTTGGAACCCCCTTTCAGGTAGTTGAAAGCAGCTATGAAATCCCCCCTCATTCTTCTCTTCTGCAGACTAAACAATTCCAGCTCCCTCAGCCTCTCCTCATAAGTCATGTGCTCCAGCCCCCTAATCATTTCTGTTGCCCTCCGCTGGATTCTTTCTAATTTTTCCACATCCTTCTTGTAGTGTGGGGCGCAAAACTGAACACAGTACTCCAGATGAGGCCTCACCAGTGTTGAATAGAGGGGAATGATCATGTCCCTCGATCTGCTGGCAATGCCCCTATACAGCCCAAAATGTCGTTAGCCTTCTTGGCAACAAGGGTACACTGCTGACTCATATCCAGCTTCTCGTCCACAGTCAGGTCATGGCAAACTGGTCCTTCTAGAATCTGTGGGCATCCTCAGTTATTTTAGTCCTAAAGAAATACAAAAGTTGTAAGTTGTGTGTGGATTTTAGAGAGCTAACAGTTGTTGCTAACAGAGACGCGCAGCAAATTCCATGCACATTTGATATTTTGGACTGGGGAGTACTTTGAACTTCCTTACTCTTTGTATAGATAGCAGGTATTGGAGGGTATAGCTGCGGAAGAAAGCTGCCTTTTCCATTGTGCTGCACTGTTGTTAATTCACAATTATGCTTTTGAGGATTCCTGGTACTCCTGCTACCTGTTTGAGATTAATGGCAAAGGGTGGGATTTTCAACATGGGTGAAATGTGCTCCCGAGTGATTTAGGAGCACATGGGAAATCAGAAGCAGATGGTAACCTAACTTCCTTAGGCATTTGTGTAAATCAAACCCTGAAGTGACATCTCACGCATAGGCTCTGGATGCTTTATGCATATATAGAAGTTGTCATCCTGCCACATGGCTGGCTAAATGGAGGACTAATTAAGAATTCTCTTCCTCCCAATGACACTTTAAATACCCATGTAGTGTAAGTCCTTAAAATATCCTTTGGTGTGAGGTATGTCTGTGGTATCACATCCATGTTCCTCTTGTATTATTGTAGGGAATTATCACTGCTTTTGGTAATGTATATTAAATTATATAATATAAACAAACAACAACAAAAAAGAAAATAGCCAAGATGCTTTACAAGATTAGCCACTCCAGAATATTTTACATTTTTGAAACACTGTCCAGGTCTATGATCATTTTGCATGGGTAGCCCTTTGATGTATATGCAAAACTGGTGTGTCTATTGTATGTAGAACTGCTCAGGAAACAGATTTTTCTATCCTGTGAAAAAAATTCAAAATTTTGAATTGTTTTCTTACCAAATCAGGACAAACTTTAAAACTTTGACATTTTTTCACAAAATGAAAGAACAATGATAAAAAAAGCTTCAGGTCAATTGAAACATTCCATTTGGATATCTCAAACGTGTTTTATTTTGGTTTTGACCAGTATTTATTTATTTTATATCCAATAAAGTAAATTTTTAAATGAAAAGTCATCTCCAAATGAAAAACTACAAGTTTTCATTCCAAAACTGTAAAAAAAAAGACATTTTCAAAACTTTTCTCCTCAATTTTTTAATGAAATTTCATCAAAATCAATACAATTTTATGAAAATTTTATTTTCTTCCAAACAGCATTTTCCAACAGAAAACTGTTTCAGCTAAAATTTTCTAACCAGCTCTGTCTGGTAGCTTTTTATATGACTCCTCTCTCCATATTATTTGAGCATCCTGCAATCTTTAACATATTTGCTCTCACTGCTCCCTTGTGAGGTAGGGAAATGCTAGTATCCCCATTGTTCACACAGGGAAATGAGGCTCAGAGGGTATATCTACACTGGAGGGGGAAGAAAACCATTATCAGCAAGCCTGAGCACAGACTCTGAAGAGTGTAGCAGGGTAGATGGATTCAGTCTGGAGCCTGGGCTTTAAGACCCTCCCTCTTCACCAGATTTCAGAACTCAGGTTTCAGCCCAAGAGAGACTGTCTACACTGCTATTTTCAAATCCATAGTGTAAGCACCATGAACCTAAGGCACCGGATCTGGTTTCTCTCACTCATTGCCACAGGGCTTTCTAGGGGGTATTGTTTGGTATTGGAGAGTATGAGTGATGGACAGATAGTGACCCTTCCTTGTGTTAAAGTTTAACAAAAGTTGTGGCCTGCCACTTAGTTCAATGCATGTGTCTGTGCTCATTTTGCCAAGGTGTCTAGATTAAAAGCATTCTGGAGGGGAAAGGGAAGAGGCTGTAGCTATTCCATGTAGCTTTGCTGCTCACTTTCTGGGAATGATCTGGACAGCTTCAAATCAAGTTTGTCACTTCAGAACCTTTACATTTTTTTTTATATTTCTACAAACCATCCACTTATGAATAAATCCCATTTATTTACAATCCCACAAATCAAGATGCACATCTAAGAAGATGCAACACTGAGAGATAAGAAATGTGCCTCTTCTGTGTTTATCTTAAAGTTTGAGAGTTCAGCTTGTCGTTATCTCTCATGAAGATTTATCAGCTGCAAGTGGCTTTAAGCCCTGGGTTTTCTAACTCCATATATACAAAGAAGCTCATTTTGTTTCCTTTGTTTTCCCCCAATTTGAAAAACTTCTATATAAAATAGCAATTTCTCATTTTAGAAACTATTTCGTGAGATGAGAGCAATACTAATTATATCAATAACGTGCACTGCTTTCCCCCTCTCATTTGTCCTGTGTGCCAGTAAGCACAACATTTGACATAATTTATTTTGTTCCGCTTTTCATCTCTAGTACCATCACCTTTTGATAATAATCAGAATTTAATTGGAAACAGGATCAGAATTTTGTTCCCATAAATATCCCATAATTTTAAAAAATAAAAGACTAGTGCACAAAGGAGAGGATAAAACTTGTGTGTAATTTCAAGGCCTGTTTAAGCCATTGTTAATTGACATGTTATTCTATCTGTCAGAGTCAGATTCAGGACTCTCAATTTGTCAGAGCACTCTGTTTTATTAGCAAAGCGCTCTGCCAATACACCCAGATAGTGTGTGAGTCCCATGAAAGGCTTAAGCTACTTTATTTATACAGATAAAAAGAGTGTGAACTTAACAAGTTAAAGGGAACAGAACTGAGTTTACCTGGGGCTAGACACACCCATCTTATTCCCTTATTAGCTCTTACCGATCTCCTGCTATTGTCCCTCCATTAGCTTAACTGGACCCATTGTTCCATACCTTAATGTTTCTCTTCCTGACAACTTTATCTCAACAGTCCTCATCCCTGCTTAAAGGAACATACAGTATTTCTTTAATCCATTTTACTTTTACAATCTAATTCATTCTACTTTCACATGTCTATAGATGGTACTTACATGGCCATCCCAATGCTCCTCTGAGATTGGGCAGGACTATTATCCATGAAGGCACAAAGAGGCTAAGTCACTTGCCCAAGGACACACAGTAAGTCTATGGTGGAGCAGGTTCAAGATCAATTATTGATATAATTTGCTCATCTGGAATCTTTAGGTTATCTTGGCATTCTTCCATGGTCTAGGGCCAGTTGTACAACCATTGAAGTCAATGGTAGAAGGATCAGGCCATGAATAGCTGTTCATTTGAAATGTAATGAACTGTGTGTCAGCTGAAGTTTAAGAGTAGTGTCATCAGCTGGTGTAAATTACTGGAGATCCATTGACTTCATAGGATCTGTGCAATGAACAGCAGCTGAGGATCTGGCATGAGATTTTAAAACTGGAATGGCTAACATTATTATTCTAAGGCAATATTTAGTATAAGTAAGTGGCCTGTTTTGTCAGAGGTGCTGAACACTAACAGCTCCCCTGGTGGTCAAATCCTGCTGCAGCCTCCACAAGTATGGAAGGCCCATGTGCAGCAGGACTGGGCTGGATTCTGAGAGCTCATACAGGAAGTGTGTTCCTCCCGCACACAGCAGACCCTAGCTCTGGGCAAAATTGGAATGGGAGGCGGGGTGGGAGTTCAGGCAACTGATCAGCCACTACGTGGATCCTCTCACTGTTTGCTTCACTCATGGGTGGGGATGATTGCAAGCAGAAACTAGAGCTGGGTGTATTTTTTTAGCCTAAAAGTTTTTTCACAAAAAATGCTGATTTAGTTCAACCACAATCTTTCACAAATTTGTACAGAATTTGTCCAGTTCTCCTGGTTTAAAACAAAACAGAATGCCAAAATGTTTAATTTTGACATTTTTGAAAGGAAATGTTGCAAGTTTTTGCTTCCAAATTTACTTCCGTCGTATTTAAATACAAATACTTAAAATATAAAGCTCAAAAATGAACCAAAATAGTTCATTTAACCCCTATTTTCTTGGTTTTTGCTTTTTCAGTTCTCTGGAGGGTTTTTGTATTTTTCTTTTGCAGTGGCCAGTGACCAAAGATTCAGGTATTCGTGAAGCTCTAGGAGCAGCTAGGCTGCTCCAAGCAGGGGTAGCTATGCTGGTATATGAAAGCATCCTTTACTCACTAGGCCCAGAACAAAGTGCATAGTCTGTGCACGTAGAAAAGGAGTCACGCCTTCACGCTTGTCTACACTTGAATCGCTGCATCTGAGCCACTGTAGCGCTTCAGTGTAACCATTACCTAGGCTGATGGGCGCATAGGCAATCCACCTCCCTGAGAGGCGGTAGCTAGCTCAACAGAAGAATTTGTCTGGTGACTTACCGCTGTCTACATGGAGACTTAGGTCGGCTTAACTATATTGCTCAGGGGTGTGGATTTTTCAGACTCCTGGACAACATACTTGGGTTGATTTAACTTTTTCGTATAGACCTGGACGTAGTCTGAACTGAGCACTTAATAACTGCATTTTTTTCCCTTTTATTCATTCCTCTTTACAGCTGAGAAACACCGATGAATTAATTGGCTCCTCACTGAGCAAAGAGATTCATTCAGCTGCTTCAGACAGAAGCATCTGTCTAGTGGGGCTGTCAGAGTGGCTCAAAAGGCTACAAGTGTTCCTAATGGTCATTTAAATAATAAATGCCACCACACTTATAATGGGTATTTCAGTCATTCCTTTCCTGCTCCCTTGCTAGCTGTATTCCATTAATATTTATTGAGGAAAATCATCCCAAGTTAGTGGCCTGCATTTCTTTTCAAGGTCACCAAATATAAATATTTTATTTCTCTAATCTGGAAAGAAATGGTGGTGTATGCTGTGCTGCAAACATGGCATGTTTCTGAATTAGTTTCTGATGCAAAGGTTCCTTTGGTAAATGTCCCTGGGTGTCAATAACTGATAATTACAAGTCCAATATTGTCTATCCAAGCAAGCAATAAGTATAAATACATACTATATAAACCCTTCACAGAAAAGGCAATAATATTTAC
Organism: Gopherus flavomarginatus; assembly: GCF_025201925.1. Taxonomy (NCBI): domain Eukaryota; kingdom Metazoa; phylum Chordata; order Testudines; family Testudinidae; genus Gopherus; species Gopherus flavomarginatus. The sequence goes on from NC_066619.1 coordinate 148,005,937, forward strand.
TATCCGGTGTAGTGAAAACATCAGGGCTTCCATGTTTGATGCTGTGAGCACAGTTGTGGCCATTAACAAAAGCTTCATCCGGAGACGTGTGTGTATATGTGCACCCAGGAGAAGGTATAGGAAGATTTTCAAAAGCACCAGTGGAACTTCTGCTCCTAAACCGCTTGAACGCTGTTGAAAATCTCCCCCGTGCTATAGCAAGCGTGGTGGCTGGAAGCATGGTGCTTGTGGCGTCCAGAAGCAGATGCAATGTCCCCAGGCATACTGGTGGCAGACAGCTCTCCAGTGACCTTTGGAACTCCTTTGCAAGTCAGTGTAGATGAGGATGGGAACAGGTCATGCCCCTTTCTCCCCCTTTGGAATTCTGAACAGCATCAGACACTGACTGCTCCTCCTCTGCTCAGCAAGCAGGGGCAGTGATAGTGTATCTTTCCTCTGCACAGGTGAACTGCAATGGGTGGGGCTCCAGGTTACTTCTCCTTTCCCCTCCTCCCCCCATCCATGATGATCAGGCCAGTAGTGAATACATTGTTGGGATAAAGCATATAATGTTTGCAGTATTCCCCAGTCTAGCAACTGTGGTTTTATTTTTGCCATAGAGAAAGTTACCTGAGGTCTATGCAACTTCTACACAAGTCTGGGTGCTGCACTGTTTGCTTTTCTGTCACGTTTGAAGATGATGCTTTTTTACGATGCTTTTCGATGGTATTTTTTTTTCAAATATATAAATACCCTTTTCTTCTTTCTGTTTACAAATAAATAAATAAATACATAAAAGGGACCACATATTGGAAACGCTGGCTGAAATAAAGCAGTTTTTTGCTTCAGGAAAAAAGCCAATAGCTTGTGTTTGCCTAAACAACAAGCCCATTATTTTTGAGTATAGAGTAGCCAAGAACCAAGGAAAACAAATGAGATGGCTTTTAAATGAATTGAAAATTGTTCCTGTGGTTTTTTTGTTTGCTTTTAATGCTATTGTTGCCATTTGCTGCCACCGAAGGTTAAAATTAAAAATGAAGGAAAGAAACCTAGCGCTATTGTCTAGAAAAGTCACAGACAAAGTCCATGCTCTATAAAGAAGGCATTGAATAATTGCTGTTGCTGTTGTTATGTTTCAAATAACCCAGACTCATCCTCTAAGGGGAGATATTTGAGGAGAATTGGCTATAGAAGTGGAGAAAACACTTTTCCTTTTATGTTGTGACCCTGAGCCTTGAATTCATTACAGGGGTAACAGAGTAAAATTCTTTGGCCTGTGTTATGCAGGAGTTCAAACTAGATGATCACAATGGTCCCTTCTGGGCTTAGAATCTATGAGACTAATTCATCACTGGAATTAGTGGCATTAAACTGGAGTAATCTAGTGGTGATTCACAGCCATTTCATTACTAACTGGCAAACTCCTTGAAGGTCTCAGTAGAGAGGCCAAGGGCAGAACAGGCCTAGAGAATAAATTACCCTGATTTTGTCCTTAAGTTTAGCTTTCTCTGCAGGGAGAAGCAAGACTACTTTGTTAACTTATGTTGGAAACCAGATCAGACGAGGTTCATTAGCTCAAATCCAGGCTAGACAAGAATTTTTGTGCCCCTCTGAGGAGGGGGAAGAGGGAACTGGGGGGAGAGGAATAAGGGCCTTGCAGAGTTCTAGGAACAAGCTATGTTTCTGCTAACTCTGAGCCTGAGGTTCACCTTTTCTTCTTTTTCTTAACAATAAGGCAAAATCCAGGAAGAAGAGTAAGGAATGATGAATGACGCCAAAGGTTAGAGCATTCTCCAGGCCAGTTCAGTCTTTGTTCTCTGTACTGAGACTGCCACTATGAGTGATAGTTAGTGCCCAATAAGATAGTGGATTTCTAGTTACAGATACCTGTCCAGAAGAAACAACTGATTCCAATAAAATAGGGACTACCTAGTGCGCATCCATTCCACTATGTAATTAATGACAACATGTAGACAGTAGTAGCCAACATGTAGTGTGAGAATCACAAAATCCAATTGATGAATCCATTATTATTTATGCTATGGTGTTGCCTAGGAATGCCAGTCAAAGATCAGACATTACAGACATGTAACAGAGAAGCCAGTGGTTGCCCTGAAGAATTTATAATCTAAATGAGAGAAAGGATACACCAGGAGGACACAACCAACAAATAGGAGGAGGAAAAAGAGGAAATGATCGATTTGAGTAGAAAAAGCAGACGTTGCAGGCTATAACTTGCCTAAGCAGTGCATTGTGGGTGTGATATGTAGGCTACATGGCAGAAGTAGGTTTGGGCAGGGATTTAAAAGCAGCTTTATGAATATTAATATAATTCCCATGTATGGGAGACCAATTGGGAGAAAGTGAAGAAGAAGGAAAGAGGCAGGTGATCATGGATGACACCACAGGCAGAGTACAGGTGAGTGGATAGTCTGATCAGCAAGCAGATCTGGCAAAAGATGAATGGCTATAAAGGCAAACACAAAGAGCATGTGTTGGTATGGAAGAGGACGGAGAGCCAATGGATGGACATGAAGAAAAGGATGATGTGGGGACATCAATGAGCCAAATCAATGGCCCTATGCAGAAGCTTGCTGAGTGGATGTGAGAAGGGTAGTGTGGCTGGAATCAAGTCAAAAGAGGAGTTGATTATAGTAGTCAAGATGTGAGGGGATGAGGATATGAGCAGTCTGGAGAAAGAGAGGATGCAGAATCTTAGAAGGCTGGCTGGATGACTATATGTTAAAAACCTGAATGCATATTTGATACAAATATGGGAGTTGTGTTGGGTCACAACCTCAACATGTGTTCGCAATTCGATGCTGTTGCAAAAAAAAAAAAAAAAAAAGCTAATGCAATTTCAGTTTGCTTTAAGACAGGCACAGCATGCAAGTCATAGGAGGTGATAGTACTGTTCCACTCAGCAATGATTAGGCCTCAACTGGAATACGGAGTCCAATTTTGGTCACATATAGAAAGGATGTAGAAAAATTGGAAAGGATCCAGAGGCGAGTGGCAAAGATGATCAAAGGGATGGAATGCAGCCATATGAGCAACGGCTGAAGGAATGGGGTATGTTTAGTTTGGAAAAGAGGAAATTAAGGGGGGATATGATAGCTGTCTTCAAATATTTGAGAGGCTGCCATAAAACAGATGGAGAAAACTTGCTCTCTCTTGCCTCAGAGGGCAGGGCAAGTGGCAATTGGTTCAAACTACAGCACAGCAGATTTAGATTAAATCTCAGGAAAAACTTCCTAACTGTAAGAACAGTAGGACAATAGAACAGATGTCTCAGGGGGTTGTGGAAGCTCCTTCACTGGAGGTTTTCAAAAGGAAGCTGGACAGAGCTACCAGTCTCGGATAGTTTAGACTCAACAAATCCTTCATCTTGGGAAAGGTGAGACTATATGAACCTTGTGGTCCTTTCTAACCCTATGATTCTACGATACTCTTAGCAATAAATTATCCTTGTCCCATCTTGAACAATAATGGCAACTGAGTATCTCATTTCCCTAGCCTAGTGCTGCATTGAAAATGATATCTGACATATTATCTTCCTGCTCATTCCTGTGCAGTACGTCAGATCCTTGCTTTTCTAAACAAACATGCAACATATTCATGGCAGAAGTATCTTTGGCAACAAGTTCTCGCATGACAAGCATCTAAGTAAACACTAAACAGTTGCTAATTAATGGTAAGTACGTAGTTCCTGATTTTCAATTAGTGCATTCAATATGTAGTTCTGGCTTTTTACAAAAAAAATCTAAGTCTAAATATACTTAGAATAAATCCATGAATCTTGTGCTGAACTCTAAAGGCAGATGATTCTCTCAAAGAATATCTGAGGATAGGCTAACCCTACCTGTCCTTTAGATTAAATGTTACCCCTCATGGAAGTGTAGCAGCAGTCAAAAACTTGACATCCAGGGACCTAGCCTGTTCCAGACTGGCACCTTCCAAAAGGTGCCTCCTAGAAGTCTAATAATATTGCATCAGGCTATCAACCTGGAGGCTTGAATCTGAAGCCTAGAATCACAAATGCAAAAGATGGGAAAGACCTTTGAGGTCAGCCAAATTTATTCCCTTCACTGCATTTTTAGAGCACTCTCAAAATTAATTTTAAATGCTCAAAGTGATGGTTATTCCACAGCAGGATAGGTCTCAGAGTTAGGAATTTTGTTCTTGACACTCAGACACATTTTTCCCTTCTGTAATTTTAACCCATTGCTTCTAGTTAACCTCTCTCATAGCCTCTTAAACCATTCCTCGCCTTTCCAGGAGTGCACAGATGTCACACACATGCTGACTCATCATGCCCTTGTCTCAGCCCACAGTCATTGTTCAGCTGAACTCTCCTATCTCCCTCTGGAGCTGGGAGCCATAATGGAAAATTGTATTCTTTATTCTGGGTAGAAACCATACATGCTCCTGTTCCCATGGAAGCACCTATCATGGCTATTTGTGTGGAAATAGCCCTTCTAATAATATACATCTGTCATTATAGGGTAATGACCCAAAATACTAGAGTAGGAACTTTGGCTTATATCTGTTCCCATTAAGTTTAGTGGTAAACTCCCTTTGATTTCAATGGGAGGAAAGTTAGGCCAATGGTGAATGCTTTCAGAAAACACTTCCTATACCCTGCAGTAGCAATAATGCTCCATTTGGTGCTATTACTCTAGAATCCCGCATTTTGCTTTTAAATAAGAGACAGCTATAAAGCAGGCTTAGTGCATGAATGATGAGAAAGACGGGGACACACTTCCTGGAGGGCTGGCTCCCCTCTCTACTGTTGAGAAACGTGGCTGGCTGTTCAGTTGTGAAATGTAAACCTCAAACCAAAGTAATTGGGTTGTGAATTGCTCTAGCAGTTGGCTGCTAATTCTCAAAATAATCTACCACCTGTTGTTTAGTCTGCAGGATTAAAGCAGGTTTAATGTTTGAGGCTACATAAATTTATTGTTCCAGATGGAACACTATTAAAAAATGCAGTTGAATATCAGTATTGAGAACTGTGGCACACTGCACTTTAAAGGGCGGCTTGGTAGAACCATCTACATCACCCTTAACTACAAGCAGCAGACAGGGGAATTTCTTCATCTATCAGGAACTAAATTCTGTCTTAATTATCACTGAAGACTTTATCACATTTCTTGAACTGAGAAGCTATGAAATTGTATTTTTTCCCTGTGTACATCATCCAATTTAATAAATGGCAATAATGTTGTTGTCCCATTGGGAATATAACCAAAGATGTGTTGATACACAGGAGGGATTGCTCCTGGAATTGGTAGCATGAAAATACGACAAGGGTTATGTTGTTTTTGTGGTTCTTGCCAGCCATCTGGAAGCAAGAAATTCTCAAACTCTTGGCAGAAAGACTTTCAGAAATAGGTAAAATCAAATCAATGGAAAATGGTATGAAGGAAAATTCTATCCTCTGATAGCAGGATGGACTAGATAATATAAGAACTAGGTCTGGTCAGGATATTTTCAACATTTTGTTGTTGGATAATATCAGTTTGCCCAAACTGAAACTTTTTCTGGAAATGGATTGGTTTTTTGAGGCAAACCTTGTCAGGTCTAGGATTAAATTTCTGTCCAAAACCAGAGAGAGGGGCCTACTCCAGCATAGCCAATGTCCCAGTGGTTAGGGTACTCAGCTGGCCCACGGTCGATCAAGTCTGTGCTCTGAGTGATTCAGAAGAGGAATTTGAATCTGGGGCTCCCTCACCCTGGGTGTGGGCCCTGACCACTGGGCTCTTGGCTATTCTGGAGTCTCACTCTTTCCAAAGGTTTAATCTTTATCATAAACTGAAACTAAAATATTCAAAATCTCACATTGTTCACAAAACAGCTAATTTTCCTGCCAGCCCTAATGAGAGTCCTTTTTTAGATGGCTGATCTGTACCACGTTAGTGAAGTCTTTGATTAGGCACTGATAAGCGAGTGAGGCTACACCATTGTCACCCATGAACAATCTTAGTTTTATTGGAAAGAGCAGACTGTAGTAGATTTCCCACATTCCTGTATAGAACGGGTCATTGCTTGACTACAGGAGCTTCTGCGGGATGTAATTATTTGAAAGTGAACCTGATAAAAATGACAGGCATTTTTCAGTGATCCAAAGGAGATCCTCTGGATTTGCAGTGGTATCAGTGGAACATAACCTGTTGAAAAGCTTCAAGTACAAGAGTCTGGCATATATTTGTAGTCAAAACCAAACACAAACAAAAAAAGAAAGGTACCTCAGAAAGAGTGTTCTGCCTGAATTTGCATTATTAATGATTATTATCATTGCATTGTCGTAGCCCCTGGTTGCCGCAACTGTTTAAAATGATTTAATAGTTGGAGACTATTGTTTCAAGATAAAAATGGTTTTATTGACAGAATGACCAGATTTTCAAGGTGGAAAACCAGGGACCGAAGGTTTTATAGGGGATGGATTTAATAGGGGTCAGGGAGGTATGCACAAGGGGGTTTGCCAGCTGTGGGGGGCCAATCATAGAGGTAAAAGGCTGTCCATTACTTCCTCCAATGAGGCCTGATTCAAAGTCCTTTGAAGTCAATGGGTGTTATTCCTTTAACTTCAGTGGGCTTTGCATCTGGCTCATATTCTCAATACTTTTGTCCTCTTTTTTCCTTACGTTCTCCCTCCTCTCCTTTCCCATTGGTTCGATCTTCTCTCCCTTGCTTCTTCCCTCCCTACGCCTCACTTTCTCCATGACACTTATTTATTCTCTCTATCACATATACTCTCAATCCTTGATGTCCTCCTTTTTCCTTTGTGTTTCACGCCGTCCAGCATGTTACCGTAATCCAGTGTTCACTTGTGGTGCAGGGAAGGTGAGCAGAAGCATGGATATCAGTCTCCAGCCTGGGTCAGCAGTTGCTAGAGATGATGTTGGTAGGTCCACCTGAGCTAAACCGAGGCTTGCCTATATTAGCAAGGCCCCAACTCTCTTTGTGAGGAAGAGCTAGTGTGAGTAGGGCGATGTATTATTACAAGATAGACTAGGGGTGGGCACAATCTGAAATTTGAATGTGTCTGGTTTAGAGGCTCAAGTTTGGGGCTATCTCTTCTTTTAGCACTTTGCAAGTCTATAGCATCAAATATTCAGAGATCTCAAAGTATGATTCAAACACAGATGATGTAAGCCTCACACATCCCAAGAAAGTAGCAAGGTGTTATTTTTAGAGCTGTGGAGAAATTATTTCATTTTCCCATGACAAACGTCTACAAAAGTGAAGCTTTGGGGGTTTTGTTGAAAATTTTGTACAATAAAATTATTCCCACCCTCCATTATTGGGGTGGGGTTGTCCTACTCCAATTATTATTCCCATCTCACAGATGAAGAAACTGAGACAAAAGTGGGATTAAAGCCAATATCTCCTGACTATAGAGAGGTTTGGGGTTTTTTTTGCGGGGGAAGGAAGTCGGGGATAGTACATTCACCAAAAATTGCATTTTTCAGGGTATCATAACTATTTGGTCAAATTTGGTGAATAGTTTTGGCAAAAAAAAATGGGAAACAACTTTTTCAGTCGTTGAAATAGTTTGTTTTGAACATGTTAAAAGGAACTGTTTTAACATTTTGTTTTAAATTAACATTTCATTTAAAAAAATCATTTTGAATTGACATTTGGAACATTTTGTTTGGCCCAAATGAATTTGTTCCAGTTTTTCATGTTGCTGTGGGGAAAAAAGAGGGGAGGGGCGAGAAGAAAAAAAAGTCAAACTGAAAATTCAACTATTTGCTCAGCTCTACTCCTGACAACCTTTCCTGTGTTTTATCCTCAAAATCATATTTCCTCTTACTAATATTTTAAGGAACATGTGTATTGTGGACTCAGAAAACCATTGCTAATTCAGACTGACTTGTTATGGCAAAACAGAAGCTTTAACAGAGCAAGGATAATATTTGCAAAACTGTGTTCAGGGGACCTATTTATCCCATCTGTTATTTCAACTAGCTAAACTACCTTTCTGCTGAAAAGTATTTTACAATACACTTGTGGACTAGAAATGTTTGCTATTCTTTGCAGTACTAGAACGTTCTATGGGCTCTTTAATGGAGTGTCACCATTATTAGAGGTGAAGATGGTTCTGTGCTCGTTTCATTCCTGTGAGATGATATTTTGCATGTACAGGATCACATCAAGCTCTGAAACAAAGAGGTAATTTGGTAACAATAAACCAGGAAAATAATATTGCATGGTGCAGTGCAGATGTTTAAAAGGATGGGTGAATAAGTGGAGGAGCCATAATCAGATTGGTTTCTGTTGCCTCATTCTTTAGTTTGTAAAAGGAGCTGGTTGAGTGAAGTGCTTTAGACAGTGCAAATATTTACATAAGCATATGTTAACAGTGCTACTGCTTTTCACAAATACTCTAGTGAATATTCATTAAAGGCATTATCCTTGGAACTTTGCCATGGACTTCAGTGGGTACAAGATAAGACCCTAAACAGTACTGAATCTGCTAGCTAAGTGATTTGATATTGTTTTACTCTGCAGTACATTAACAAATATTTCTTTGCTGCACCCATCCTCCTCTGTTTGAAAGTAAAAGCATAAGAATTAAAGCTACAGTACCAACACTTACAATTTTGTTACAGAAACTCAGTGTCCCTATAGTTTATCTCTGAAATGGCAAAACAAAAAATCAGAATCTCACCTCCAAGCCCCACTTCTTGTTCATCTTTCAGTTATTTCCGACACAGTATGAAAGATAATTTTAAAAATGACTATCGGAAATGATATATGTAGGATGGAGTGCGTTTCAGATAAACCGAAGGAAACAAATATATACATGTCTTAGAAAACAGACAATGTCGAACACATGTGGACTGCCAAATGTTAAGAATTTCCTCACTGACAATGTCAGATGAAAGATGGAAGACCTGCAGGGTCAGAGATTGCAAGAGTATTTGTAAATGCCACTGCACTGAATTTTATCAACTACATTTTTACTACATGTAGCAAGTGTTCTGTGTTTGTGGCTATATATTCAACTCCCAACTGATTTCACTTCACAACCCAGAAAGTCTATTTTAAACTCCTACAAATAAGAAGATGTGAGATGCAGCTTGTAATACAGCTAGGAGAAAACAGCAATGTATTTTCTGACATTTTACATGAATTTGCTTCAACAGTGTTTGTGGTCTTTGTTGTGGATGAACCCATGAGGTGTAAAGTCCATAGAGAGTACCCTAAGTTCAGAGGAAGGAATGATTTCATGATCAGGGTCCTGCTCTGGGATTCAGAAGACCTGGATTTGGTTCTTGGTTTTGCAGCTAACTTCCTGTGTGACTTTGGGAAAATTGCTCAATCTCTTTGGCCTCAGTACCTCATCTGGTAAACTGGGACAACAATACTTCCTTTGTCTGTCTAAGGGTAGGTCTACACCAGAAAATTACGTCGATTTAATATAAGTCAATTTTTTAGAAATCGATTTGATACAGTTAGTTGTGTGTGTCCTCACTTAAGACCATTAAGTTGGCGGAGTGCATCCACAATACCAAGGCTAGTGTCAACTTTTGGAGTGTTGCACTGTGGGTTGCTAACCCACAGTTCCCGCAGTCTCCGTCCCCCGTTGGAATTCTGGGTTGAGCTCCCAATGCCTGATAGGGCAAAAACATTGTCACAGGTGGTTCTGGGTACATGTTGTCAGCCCCCCCCCCCGTGAAAGCAACAGCAAAAAATCGGTTCTCTCCTTTTTTCCTGGGTTACCTGAGCAGATACCATACCACAGCAAGCATGGAGCTCGCTCAGCTCACTGTCATCATACATCTCCTGGGTGCTGCTGGCAGATGCGGTACTGCATTGCTACACAACAGCAGTTCCTTGCCATTGTAAGTTAGCAAAGATGGTTAGCAGCCATATTGTACCATCTGCTGCTGTCTCCTGGTCCCTCCTGACTGGCCTCAGTGAGGTTGGTCGGGGCTCCTGGGCAGACATGAGTGCTCCTGGCCGGCCTCGGTGAAGTCAGTCGGGGGCACCTAGACATAAATGGGAGTGACTCCAGGTCATTCCCTTCTTCAAGTTTTGTTTAATGGAGATTCAGTCCTGCCTGGAATATCAGACAAGCCTACTAAAGAACCAGAGAAGCAAACGGCCACTCCAGGTCAGAGTCCCAGACTTCCTGTTTTTATGATGAGCTGTATGCCATTCTAGGCTGTGCCCCTACAACTACCCCACCTCTGTGCTTCCCTCATCTCCCACCCATCCCAGGCTACCTTGGCAGTTAGCCTGCCATTTGTGTGATGAATTAATAAAGAATGCATGGATTTGAAACAATGACTTTATTGCCTCTGCAAGCGGAGATCGAAGGGGAGAGGGGAGGACGGTTAGCTTACAGGGAAGTAGAGTGAACCAAAGGCGCAGGTTTTCATCAAGGAGAAACAAAAAGAACTTTCACACTGCAACCTGGCCAGTCATGAAACTGGTTTTCAAAGCTTCTCTGATGTGCAGCGCATCTTGCTGTGCTCTTCTAACCGTCCTGGTGTCTGGCTGTGCTTAATCATTTCGTCTTTTAGAACGGAGTTCTGATTGCATGGATTCATCTCCCCATACAGTGATCAGATCCAGTACCTCCCTTTCAGTCCATGCTGGAGCTCTTTTGTGCAATTCTGGGACTCCATGGTCACCTGTGCTGAGTTCTGCATGGTCATCTTTGCTGATCAACTCGTCACGGTGGCCAAACAGGAAATGAAATTCAAACATTTGCAGGGCTTTTCCTGTCTACTTGGCCAGTGCATCTGAGTTGAGAGCGCTGTCCAGAGCTGTCCAGAGTGGTCACAGTGGTGCACTGTGGGATAGCTCCCGGAGGCTAATACCATCAAATTGCATCCACACTATCCCAAATTCGACCCAGCAGAGTTGATTTCAGCGCTAATCCCCTCTCCAGGGAGGAGTACGGAAATGGATTTTAAGAGCCCTTTAAGTTGACAAAAATGGCTTTGTCGTGTGAACAGGTGCAGGGTTAAATCAATCTAACGCTGCTAAATTCGACTTAAACTCATAGTGTAGACCAGAGCAAAGCTATCTAGACTGGAAGCTCTTTGGGGCAAGGATTCTCTCTTACTATGTGCTTCTACAGTGCCTAGCACAATAGAGAGGAAACAAATGTGACTCCCAGATCACATGCCTGAGTGGCAAGGATGGTGGCACTGTTGTCAAATGGCAAAAAGCAGCATCTAGGGAGCGTATATAAGCAGTTCAGATGGGGATATGCTAAATTTTCAGGGACAGCATCTCCATTGAAGTGTAGATGTTAGAGAGAGACAGAAAGATGTGGGATTGGATTGATAGAGACAAGCCAGGTAGATCTGTGAGTCATCAGTGTAGGGATGGTAACTGAAGCCACCTGAGTGAAAGAGCTTACCTAGAAGGAGGGTGTAAAACAGAAAGAGGACAGAGCCTTTTGAAACTCCCACGGTGAGTGTGAGAGAAGATGAGCTATCAACTGAGATGCTGAGGGGATGACTATAGAAGGAGGAGGAGGACGGAGAGAGAACAGTCTGGCAAAAGCCAAAGGAGAACAAGACACCAAGGAGGGGAGGATGATTAAGAAAGCAGCAGAGTGTTCAAGGGGCATGAGGGCAGAGTACAGATCCTGAGAATTTTCCTGGGGAGGTCATTAGAAATCTTGGCAAAAAAGCAGCAGCAGTGGAAGAAAGCATGTGGAAGCCAGATGCAAGGAGCTCTTGGAACAGGAGGTGAGATACTCCAGGTCACAGTTGTTAAAGGTTCATTGCATGAGTTTGGCGGGGGTGGGGAGCTGGGGCTGGAGCTGAAGAGGCAGGTAGGTGGAGGGATGGCTTCTTGAAGATGAGGAGATTGAGCAGGGAAAGAGATAGAAGCAGTGAGGAGATAAGGTGAAAGGAAGTGGGGACAGCAAGGGAATAATCTTACAGACACATTGTTTGCTCGTAGGTCCTTCTTTAGAATCACTGAGTCACAGTACTGAGAGGAAAGAAAAAAACACATCAAATGACCTAACCCTTAATCCTGGCAGAACGGAATTGTTCCTTTCAGTTTATTTCTGAGTGTTTTTTCCACTTGGAGGCCTCAAACTGTGGGGCTCCTCCCACTTTCCTGGAAAGATTATTCTATGGAGAAATTGAGCAGAATAGAATGATGCTGATTTCTGTAAATTGCATTCGATTGCTTAGGTACCAGAGTGGATTGCACTGAAAAAAAAATTAAATTGATCTATTAGTGGATGTGCTTTGAACATATAAAGTGCTATAAAATGTGAAGAACCTGAGCAGTCAGGCCCAAGGAATCTCAAATTAGTTGACACTTTTGACCTTAATGTCTCTCTGCCTCAGTTCCCTAAACTAAACAATTTGTGCATATGGGTTGGTACAACTGAGACTATAATGGGGCAGACAGGCCCCATGGTGGCAAGGAGAAGGTTAATGTGAGCATGTGGAGCCAACTGGACCTGCCCTGCTCCACCTACAACAGATATTGGGCATGGAGATGTTGGGACCCCACCCTGAAGAGAAGGGTGTGGTCCCACTGAAGGATTGTTGATTGACACTGTTCTGAGCTGTGGCTCCTCCTGACATTTTGGGACCCAACATCCTGGAAAGGGCGGGACTGAACTGTGTCTTGCCTGGAGGGCTAACGCACCGCAACAGTGGACCCCATGAGAAACAGTGTCCAGCTGGCAGAGATTTTATGCTGAGTGAGTCATACCCTGGTGGGCAACAGGGGGTGCTGCAGAGGCAAACCTGGTCAGGGACCTATAGAATCAAGGATCTATTTCTCCTGCTTTAGCAGGTACTCGGAAAGAGGTGCAAATAAATATCCTGGTATCAAAATAACTTGTATCCAGTAACAAATTACTGTTGTGTGCTCTCTTTGGGCAATACCACCTGGGAGGTAATGCAACATCTGGGAAAAGGAGGATTGTATGATGTAGGAGAGTAACACATCAACAAAAACAACGAGGAGTCTGGTGGCGCCTTAAAGACTAACAGATTTATTTGAGCATAAGCTTTTGTGGGTAAAAAAAAATCACTTCTTCAAAGTGAATTGCAGTGAATGCTTAGTCCAAGGATGCCTTTGTTCAGGGAAGAAAATATTCAGAAACCAGCTTAACATTGTTATGGGTTAAAGAAAAGCCAAGGATGGGGAGATCACAGCTGTTTTCCTGCTGCCAGAGAGGAGGAGAAGGGGAAAGGAAATACGCACTATGTGCATTTCAATTACTCTGAAATCCACTTTGAAGCACCTCATTGATCAATTGGCATCACTGGAAGGAAGAAGGTCATCACTGTAACAACAGGGTGTGTCATCTGCTGGAGCCCAGACATCTTACTGAGCTCTGGGCTCCCATAGAGCTGCTCATGCAAAGATTTTAGTAACCTGTTATTATGAATTATAGCATTTTAAATTAGCGAGCGTATGAAGAGAAGTAAAAATAGAGAGATCTTTGCAAGCTTTCCCAGCAGCTGACGTATTTGCACTACTAATATGTACTTGAGCTGGTTTGAAAAGACAGATGAGTCTCAGATAGGGTCAGAGACAATGGCACTTAAAGGAGGGAGATGGAAATGGCCTTTGCTTAGTGGTTTACGACAAAAAGCTGTTTTCCTGAGGCGTTCTCTTTTTAAATTAATTGAGTGTAGTGTCTGTTAAAGGTGATGGCCTGCTCATTCAATTCTTCTGTTTCACCACAAAACAGGTACATTGCCACTAATTCTATGCCCTGGCCAGGCTGAGCTCAGCTCAGCCCAGAAGGAAGGACAGGGGAAGACAGAGGTAGCTTTGATATATTTGCATCTCTGGAGAGGATTCAGCATAGGCTACAGCAGCCTGGGGCGGGTCTCACCTTCATTCTGCTGCTACAGCTCCTTATGACCAGCAAACAATATCACCCATCTGCATTTATCCTACAGTGGAATTCCCTAGGGGACCATTGTGGCCCCTTTGTGCTTCAAGGGTGACATGGAGGGGGCTTCTTGGACCTAGGCATGCTGGAGTAAGTAGAGGCCAGTGGCCTGGCACAGCCACAGCTGGTGATTACGGGATGGGTGGAGTTTTATTTCTGCCCCCTGGTGGACCAGCTAACACAGCTGAGCCATTCGGAGCCATGCTGCTGGTGTAGGCCTTCCAGCTCTGAGTCACTAGGCAGGCTACCGCGGCTTACACACCATCCCTTGCTCAAGGCTCTGCCCAACACCACAGTCTAACCCAGCATCTGAATTTGCAACTAGGCTTCCTCAGACTTTGGAGATTTGGGATTTAGATTGCTGTTCTGGGCCATCGCTGGACAGAGGTACCTGATTTATATTGGGGTGGAGGAGGGGGAAATGTAGGGCAAACGAAGTAAAAGGAATGTAGATGAGAAAAATGAGAATCTGAGCAAAGCAAGAAATGTGGAAAGAAGGGACTAGTTCAGATGCACTCAGATATCAGGCAAGACAGATGATAAAGAAAGAAAGCTGAACTGAACAACATGCATTTATGAAACCTTATGAGATGAGGGACCTACTTACCTTAAGGTCAATTTTCAAAAGAGCTCAGCATCAATCTCAGCCGGCGTTGCTGGGTGTAAGGCCTGGTCTACACTATGCGTTTAAACCGATTTTAGCAGCGTTAAACTGATTTAACGCTGTACCCGTCCACACTATGAGGCCCTTTATATCAATATAAAAGGCTCTTTAAATCTGTTTCTGTACTCCTCCCCGACAAGAGGACTAGCGCTAAAATCGGTATTACCATATCGGATTAGGGTTAGTGTGGCCGCAAATCGACGGTATTGGCCTCCGGGTAGTATCCCACAGTGCACCACTGTGACCGCTCTGGACAGCAATCTGAACTCGGATGCAGTGGCCAGGTAAACAGGAAAAGGCCCTCGAAATTTTGATTTTCATTTTCTGTTTGCTCAGCGTGGAGCTCTGATCAGCATGGGTGGCGATGCAGTCCCAAATCCAAAAAGAGCTCCAGCATGGACCATACGGGAGATACTGGATCTGATCGCTGTATGGGGAAACAAATCTGTTCTATCAGAGCTCCGTTACAGAAGACGAAATGCCAAAGCGTTTGAAAAAAAAATCTACAGGCTACACAGTGCTGCGTGACAAGTGTAACGGGAAGCCAGAGACTCCAATGGATGCTCATGGAGGGAGGGAGGGGCTACTGAGGACTCCAGCTATCCCACAGTCCCCAGGAGTCTCCGAAAAGTATTTGCATTCTTGGCTGAGCTCCCAATGCCTGTAGGTTCAAACACATTGTCTGGCGTGATTCAGGGAATAGTTCGTCAATTTACTACCCCCCCACCCATGTGAAAGAAAAGGGAAAAAAAGCGTTTCTTGACTTCTTTCAATGTCACCCTATGTCTACTGAATGTTGCTGGTAGACGTGATGCTGCAGCAGTGAAGAGCAGTATCCGCTCCTCTCCCCTCCCTGGTGGCAGATGGTGCAGTAGGACGGGTAATAGTCCTTGTCATGAGCCTGTGAGTGCTCCTGGCTGGCCTCAGGTGAGGTCAGCCGGGGGCGCCTGGGTAAAAATAGGAGTGATTCCTGGTCATTCCCAGTAGATGGCACAGAACGGCTGGTAACTGTCCTCATCATAGCAACTGGGGTCTGAGCTCCATCAGCCCCCTCCCTTTCCTGTGTAAAGAAAAGATTCTGTACTGCCTCGACTATCATAGCAGCGGGATGCTGGGCTCCTGTCCTCCGCACAGCTTAATGTCCTGCCTGGACTGTCATAGCACCTGGACGCTGCCTCCTCCTCATTTTATCTCACTAACAAGTCACTGTTTCTTATTCCTGTATTCTTTATAACTTCATGACACAAATGGGGGGGGGACACTGCCACAGTAGCCCAGGAAGGTTGGGGGAGAAGGGAAGCAACGGGTGGGGTTTTTGCAGGGGCACCCCCCGTGAATAGCATGTAGCTCATCATTTCTGCGGGATCTGACACGGAGCAGCTGTGCTCTCTGATACACTGGTTCTCTAGTACACTTGCCCCATATTCTAGGCAGGACTGACTCTATTTTTAGAAACCATACAGGATGGATTGACTCGGGGAGTCATTCCCAGTTTTGCTTTTGTGCCCCCAGCTGATCTCAGCCAGGGGCACCCATGATAGCAGTAGACAGCACAAAGGACAGATAACCGTCATCTCATTGCCAAATTACACGGGCAGCAGACGATACAGAACAGCTGGTAACCGTCTCTGCTATCATGCAAAAGCAAATGAATGCTGCTGTGTAGCGCTGGAGTATCACCTCTGTCCGCGGCATCCAGTACACATATTGTGACTGTAAAAAAAAAAAAACTGAACAGGCTCCATGGTAGTCGTGCTGTGGCATCTGCCAGGGCAATCCAGGGAAAAAGGGCAGAAATGATTGTCTGCCGTTGCTTTCCAGGAGGAAGGAATGACTGACGACATTTACCCAGAACCACCCACGACAATGATTTTTGGTCCCATCAGGCACTGGGATCTCAACCCAGAATTCCAAGGGGCGGGGGAGACTGCGGGAACTATGGGATAGCTATGGAATAGCTACCCACAGTGCAACGCTCCGGAAATCGACCCTAGCCTCGGACCATGGACACACACTGCCGAATTAATGTGCTTAGTGTGGTCGCGTGCACTCGACTTTATATAATCTGTTTTATAAAACCGGTTTATGTAAAATCGGAATAATCCTGTAGTGTAGACGTACCCTAAGACTTTTCTTTGAAAACATGGTCTCTTTAGTTAGATGCTGATGGAGAAGCTGAGGGCAGCTGAAAATGTACTCCTTCATTTCTGTGGAACTGTACCCCACAGTGGATACATTATGATTTCTAATTTCTCACGTGTTAACTTGGATTGTTTCTCTTCAGTCTGTACCTCAGAGTTCCTTAATGTTTGTGACTGGCACACTAGGGACTTCTCGAGATAAAAGCATGCACTGTTGTAGCTGGAGCTAAAGAATCAAGGCTCTGAAGCTGAAGGGTGGGAGCACTCGCTTTATCTATGGATGAGACCAGAGGGGAACCTATAACATTTACTACCAGTGAGTTACCACTACTCCAAAAACCTACATAACAAATGAACATTTATGTTAACAGTTTAAAACCCGGGTCAGCCATTCATTCTGTCACTAACTCAAACCACTCTGCATAAGCATCAGAACAGAAAGCTTGTACTAAATACCATCCAACAGATACTGATCAATGCTATCCACTAACAACCAGAGACAAAAGAGATACACAGTTTATACAACGAAGATCAAAATACACAACAGTGATGAGCTATATAATTTAGGTCTGTGATACACTCGTCTCAGAGTGAAATTCACCATTCCCTTCACAAATGGTGACAAATGCAAGGTAATGTTGAAGGGAACAATTGCTCACATATGTTCTTGGGTTCTGTAACTATGCAAGAAAATGGCCCAGGACCCATTGTGGGTAGTTCAATGTGCAGCAATAGTCAAAAAGGCAAATGGTGTAATATTTGCAACTCTCTTCAATACTAGACAGAGCTGATTGCATGATCTACAATTGAGATTGCCCAACATTTCCCATTAAAATATCTCGTCTTCAATTCCTCATAATTTGTCCAGACTTAATTATTCAGGCTGAAATTTTCCATGCTGGGTGTCAGCCACAGAGTGAATTATAGACAGGAAGTTTCAACCAAAACGGTTCAGCCATTTCTAAGAAAGAGGTTAGTAAAAAAATACACTGGTTTGCCCATGTTTTAACTAAAAAAATCTGCAGCCTTTTTCTTTGAGAAGTTCTAATGCCTCCATACTTTGGAGAGTAAACTTTAAATATGGCTGGGGAGAGGCAGTGTTACCCTGCTGTCAAAGATGTGTCCTTTCACTGTTTTTGTGGAAAAACCACTGACATTTGGTCAAGTTATAAGGTTTGAAAAATCTCCATTTGCACCTGCTTAGTAGAGACGACAGCTTTCAGATCAATCCTCTGAAGATTCTGTCTGCACAGAGCATGCTCCAGTTACTCACAGCTCCTACATGCCAACCAGACTGTGCATATGCAACGCCCCCACAGTGACTGACCATGCTACAGTCAAGGGCAACGTGGGCTGAGCAGCACTTTCCCTGGGATTGCTTTTCCTGGCTGCTATGGGATGTGGTGGAGCCAAGCACAGGAATCAGGAGCAATGCTCTTTTCTGTGCTTTCAGTGATCCTCTTGCTGGCTACCAGACAACATGGAGGAGGAAGGTGCCTGACTTCAATGAAGAAGATACAAAATCTGGAATTAGTTGATTAGGACAAGGATTTTGGGGGTGGGGGAATAGGTCAGGGAGCTGGTGGCAGGGACAAATCTAGGACTTCTTGGACAAGGAGACTGGGATGAAGAAATGTGGGAAGATTTTGGGGCTCAGATGGAAAGCCTGGAGGGGAAGACTGGGGGTAGGTAGGCAAAAAGACTGTGATGAGGAGTTGGAGGGGGAAAGAAACCAAGACAGGTGAGAGGGGACAGAGCAGAAGGGGTCAAGCTTGTGGGGAACTGCCAGAAGGGCCTATTCCCCTAGAGTACACTCGTCTTCACAGCTTGGAATGGAACCTATGATTCTCAAATCTCACCATTCCTCTGCAGCCCACTGGCCAAGGCTTTGTCCATCCCCTTCTAGTGCTAGGCCACATCGAATAGGACAATCTACTAATGCTATCAGTTCGACCACTAGCTCAAATGGCAGAGGTCCTTGCAATGGATATAAAGTTTCCACACCAGCTGATGAAGACATATCTGGCTTTAAGACTAAGCTTGATAAGTTTATGGAAGGGATGGTATGATGGGATAGCTTAATTTTGGCAATTGATCTTTGATTATCAGTGGATAAGTATGCCCAGTGGTCGGTGATGGGATGTTGGATGGGATGGGATCTGAGTTACTGCAGAGAATTCTTTCCTGAATGCTGGCTGGTGAGTCTTGCCCACATGCTCAGGGTTTAGCTGATCGCCATATTTGGGGTCGGGAAGGAATTTTCCTCCAGGGCAGATTGGAAAAGGCCCTGGAGGTTTTTCGCCTTCCTCTGCAGCGTGGGGCATGGGTCACTTGCTGGTGGATTCTCTGCAGCTTGAGGTCTTCAAACCACAATTTGAGGACTTCAGTAACTCGGACATAGGTTAGGGGTTTGTTATAGAAGTGGATGGGTAGGGTTCTGTGGCCTGCTTTGTGCAGGAGGTCAGACTAGATGATCACATTGGTCCCTTCTGACCCTAAAGGCTATGAGTCTATGAGTCTATGAACCCTGTGAGAGTCAATATGATACTACATGATAGAATTCTGGGTTTTCTTCTTCATTTGTTTGCTTTTTAGAAACCCTAGACAATTACACACAAGCTTTGTTAAAAGAATTTTAAGATTGCTAATTCAAGCACACTGATGTCAAGAAACACCACAATTAAGTTACTCCTGAAGTGAAGTATGTGAAACTGATATTCTTGGCAGTGTTATGTCTGCTAGTCACTGAATGGAACCCTGCCTATGTTTCCCCAAAAGTTTTCTCGACTCTGCAGTAGATTTGGCAAAACATTTCACTTCAACTAAGTTTCATCAGAAAATGTCAGAAAAATTCTACTAGTCATAATAGCTTTATTTGGAAGGTTTTACCTGTAAATGTGCATCCTCTGGCTTTTTATCTCCTTTCTTCATTTCTCACTCCTTTATGGTTAATTTAATATATTCTTTCCCTATGAGCACTTATTTAGGATAGTTTTTCTTTATAAATTGGTGACAAAATTATCAGAGCACAGACAATTACCTCAGTTGCCATCAAGCACAAGGAGACACAAGGCTAAATTCTGCTCTCATAAATCTGAAGTGAGTGACTTCATTAAAGTTGTTGCATTTACACCAGCTTAACTGAGAACATAAGCTGACCCCAGAGTCCCTGATATTAATTTCAACAGGAAAGTTAGAATTTTCTGGGCCACTGAATTGAGTGACACCTGAAGGTTTATCCCTGGAAGAACTGTAAATGTTTCCAGTATCTTAGCATTTCCCTCTCCCTTATATATATGTGTGTCAGCTGTGTTTGAACTGGGAATGAAGGTGACTTGCATTTAGAGTAATGAGTGAACATGCTAATATTCAGAGTAGGTTCTAAAAATAGCTTTTTCAGTTAGGGAATTTTTCTTTTTACAGTTGTTGGGGGTTGTGATGGGGTGTCCATCCTACACAGGACTGGAAGGGGCTAACAGAGCCCTCGTCCAGACTAACCCGCGGCATCGGCGGGTTAAAATCGATTGCTCGGGGATCGATATATCGCGTCTAGTCTGGACGCGGTGTATCGATCCCCGAGCGCGCTTACATCGATTCCGGAACTCCATCAATCCGAACGGAGTTCCGGAATCGACACGGAGAGCCGCGGACATCGATGCCGCGCCGTCCAGACTGGTGAGTACCTCGATTTTAGAAATTCGACTTCAGCTACGTTATTCCCGTAGCTGAAGTTGCGTATCTAAAATCGATTTTAATTCCTAGTCTGGACGTGGCCATAGCCAGGTAGGCATATTAACTCCACAGGCCGCACCTGGAGGAAGAGCCAGGGAGCAGGCATTGATTGCAAGTGGGCAGCTGCTGGGAAAAGGCAGTCACTCCCTGGGAAGGAGAAGTGTTTTAGGTGCTGCAGAAGTGTGTTGGCTGCAGTCACTCCTTGGGAAGAGAGTTGAGGGTTTGGAGCTGGTTCCCACAGAGAGAGGAGGGGAACCAGGAGTGGTAATGCAGTCCAGGGAAGGAGCAGTGAGGGCAGAGAGAGGAAATCCCCCAAATGCTGGGTGCAGGTTCCCTGCACTGGAACCCAGAGTAGTGGGCAGGCCTGAGCTCTCCTCTATCAGCCGCCAAGGGCATGGCTTCGACCAGTGGAGCAGGGAACTGGAAGACTGGCTGGGGCCCTCTGGGAGTGACATAGGGTTTGAAGGATTGAACCCCGAACGAGGGGAACACTGAGTGACCTACCTGGAGGGCTGAGTCACGAAGTGGATGCTGCAGTTCCAGGGCTGAGAGAGGGCTGCAGACCAGAAAGAGAAGCAGAGTGCTGGTGTGCAAACGATGGAAGGGGGTGTCTTCCCCAAGAGCTAGTCTCAAGAGTGACCAGGAAGTGGTGCTAGACCAGTGGTGAGTGGTACACACTACGACAGGGATTTCTGTGGGGTTTTTTGGCCATTCTTTGGGTTTACATTTTTTTAAAATATATATTTCTAGGGTGATTCTGGGTATAATTGATTGATACATATTTTGTTCTAATGATGTAACTAGTTCTGCCCCACCTCTCCTTTGCAGCCCTAGTATAGAGGAGTGGTAGAAGCATAATCTATTGAACAGACACTTGAATGGGCGTCAGGGCTCAGGTCCTCAAAGGTATGTAGGCACCCAGCTCCTACTGATTTCAAAGGGAGGTAGGCATCTAAATACTTTTGAGGATCTCAGCCCAGAATATTAACCCTGGCTCTGCCACTACCTCATTGGGTGACCTTAATCACGTTACTTTCTGTCTGTGCCGTGGCTTCCCATTCTACCCTTTGCCATGTCTATTTAGCCTGTATGCTTTTTGGAGCACTGTCATTGAATATGTGGGTGTGAGTAGCGCCTATTATCTCAGATGGACCCTCTAGGTCCTATCATAATAATGCTGATGATAAAATAGAGCACAAGAGTGAGAAATGGCCAGAGCATGTTGTGGATCTGGCTATCCCTGCTGATTCATGGTGCTTTAGGGACTGCTGCAACTGGCATATTTTATAGCAGCCCTGTCAGGGCTGATTCCCTCACTCTGGCACTTCGGGTGCAAAAGGTGGGGGCCTGCAAGGATTCTAAAAATTGATACTTGCCACTCCAGGCTGGTATTAAACTCCCAAGGTCACAGCTTCTATCTAACCTTGGAGGGATAGATGCTGCCACCCCCTCTAGTGCACAAAAACCAACCAACCAAACAAAAAACCGTTGGGACCCCAGGAAGGCTCGCTTGGGAATTCCTTTCTGTGAGCCATCCTAGGGCCCTTTCACCCCCCCTCCCCACCCCAGGGAAGAGCTGAGAAAGAAAGCAAAGGAAATTAACTGTTGCCCTAGCTAATTAAGCAACATGTGCACAAATTTCTTAGGACTCAAAAAATCCTTAAAAAAAATTTCTTAAAAAAAATTATTAAAAACAAAAAGAAAGGAATACGTCTGGAACTTAGGCTTTTGCTAGATTTTAAAAAACCCGCTTACGAAATTTAAACATCAAGAATAAACTTCTTGAGGTCCAGCTTAAAAGTTACAAGCAAAATAAAAAGCATCCAAGGTTAGCACAGAGGAGTCCACAAGCCAATAAGAAATAAACAGAAATAAACCTAATTGCATCTTCTTAGACATCCCCTAATTTACGTACATATCTGGAGTTTCAGATAAGTAATTTCTAGGTATGATCTTATGGTTTTTCATATCTGGCTTAAAATTCTCACAGCATAACTGCTCCCTGTTCCCCTCTTCTGGAGAACCAGAACACACAGACAAAGGGAAGATTTTTTTTCCTACTTTAAAAAGTTCTAGCCTTCCCATTGGCTCTTTTGGTTAGGTGCCCACTCCCTTCCTTTTACCTGTGGGCTTGTTAACCCTTTACAGGTAAAACAAGTAGGGAACAACCACCAAGAGAGATTCCATAGCCAATTGGCTGGCTGCATGTCCACAAAAGGGAGCTATCCCCTCTCTCATTTATAACAAGGCCCGAGGCTACTCTAACTTCTTCCAAAGCCTGAGCTGGGATCAAAGCCAGGCTAAGAGTCAGGGAAACCATAATGGGCCCCTTGCAGGCCTCTCCTTCTCTGCTGCGCTGAGCACAATTTGGCCACAGCAGAGAATCTTTTGCTTTATAAAGACTCTTTTATGGACAATAAAACTTTACTCCTATAAAGTAACTGCAGATATATTTGCATGTGTGTTGATTCAGATTTCTTCTGCATTATGTAAACTCCACTCCAGCTCCCATAGCAACAGCCTCCATGTGGCCAATTCTGCCAGTGCCGAACACCTAGTAGTAATCTGCAAATATTTAAATTATACATGATTGGCTTGTCAGTTTTGTCACATATGTTTATATGCAAACGGATCTTATGCCTAGTGCTTTCAGCAGCCTCTGGGAATGTGGCAGAATTGAACATTCAGTAGTGTTTGTAGGTCTTGTCTGACCTGAATGTTAATTGTGATTTCCCCTATGTGAACATTAAATCTCTTCTACTTCTGAAGACCAAGATCAAAATTTAAATATTTAATTTACTCATTAACATTAATTAAAATGGCTTTATGCTGGAATCTGAAGTTAATTTTGTGGCAACTAAACTTTGTTAGAGCCTACATGACATTGGAAATGTACTGAAATCTGATTGAAAAGCATTTAGTATGGACCAAAAAAAGAAGGCCACAAAAGATCAGTGACATGAAGTACTGACGTCTTCAGACATCCCAGAGTTCAAATACGGGTTGGATATTGAAATAACCAAATCACACAAGACAGAAACACAGTTACAATTAGTGATAGACCAATCTCTAAAGGTTAGGAGAGCGTCTCAATCTTTTCCATACTGTGACCTCGTGTCACAACAGACAAATATTCCAAGCCTCCTTATCTCACCCTGCAGTAAGGGAGGAGGCTTATGGCCCCTCTGGACTTGGTCACATCCCTTTCTTGGGGCTGCAACCCACAGCTTGAGAGTCCCTGGCTTAGTAGGTACAGTTTAGATACAACATAAACAACAGTAGGCCCTCATCCTGCAAAAATATATGCACATGTTTGACTTTACATAGGCAAGTTGACTTCAATGCCACTACTCAAATGGGTACCATTCAGCACACGTCTAGGTTGAATAAGGAACTAGTCTCCTACTGACTTTTCAGTTGCCACCAGTTTTGTGTAGCATATCATAGATATTTTTGTTAATTTGTCTAGCAGGAAGAAATCCACCAGTTTGAATCTCCTCCACTGGTGGTGTGACCTACACCAATCATGTGGCTGAATTTCTTCCCATGGAATTACTAAGATTTTTTAAAAGAATATATTGGAAATAAAATTATTGGGAGTTTCAATCTGAAGGATTCTGGCTTTCAACTGGCTTTCAAACAACCGGAAATAGTGAATGCACATTCCTAAATTTAATTTCTTTGTCTCTTGCTCCAAAACCAAAAGGCCATATTCTGATAGACGAGGGACTGACAGAGCTAAAAGTATCTGATCATGTCTCATGCACTCAGGAAGTTGCTCCAAGAGATGGCAATACTACTGAGAGACACAGAAAGGCTCTGTTGATAGGAGATTCAGTAGTGAGAAATATTGTTAGAGATGGTTGAAAAACTGAGTTTTCTCCTGTGGAAAATTTCAACAAGAATGCAGGTCAGTGTAGTTTGAAAGCTTCCCTCTCTCACCAACAGAAGCTGGTCCAGTAAAAGAAATCCCCTCCCATACCTTGTCTCTCTAATATCCTGATACAACAACACTGCAAACAACCCTCCAAATGACCATCTGCCAAGAATATAATTGAAAAGCCCTGTAATACAACTCCAGCAGCCACTGGAGCTACCATGAGCCTTGATAGAAACCACTACAACGGTGGTAGATGTTTCATGTGAGAGGGAGGGAGAATACGTTAGTGATAAAAAGAGTTGTTTTCAATCTGGAAACAGTTTTTCTCCACCTTTCTGGATTTTATGAAATTTCTGGAAGGGAGAGGAATTCATACCAGATGCAGAATTAGTAAAAAGTTGAGGTAATAAAATTATTTTTTTCTCTCTCTGACATTATCTTTAAATAAATAAATAAATAATGCAACTTTTTTTTCAAAGCTGAATATTTTCACAAAAAGCTTTCAGATTTTCCTAAATTAGCTCACTTTTTGTTGAAACTGAAAATTTTGAAATTTCTCCTGTCCCCACTTTCTCCCCTTATTCCTGTTTGTCACTAAATGCAACAGAATGAATGATGTCCAGAATTTGGGTTTTCTTACGTTTTATTCTTTTTCGTTGAATGCTCTGTACTTTTACAAACTTCCTCATGGAAGTTGCAGAATATCAAAATTCAATATCTCTGCCACTTTGTAACTTTTTATAAGATGAATAAGTTTTGAAAAGTTAGTGGAAAAGAAAAATGAAACAAAAATAAAAAACTCCCCACAGAACTCATTTTATTGCACTCAGTTAGAAAAAATGAAAAAAAAATGTGCATCAGAGGACAAAAATGGAAATTTAAAATTTTAAAATTTTGAAATTTTTTGAAAACTGAAATTGTCCCACTTTGAACACTATGAAATTGTTCCAATTTCATAATCTACTTTTTGTGTAAAATTGTTTTTTTCATTTTTAACCAACTCTAGTGAAATAGCTACAAAAGAATCATTTTAGAAATTTGCGTATACTTTATTTGCATAAATTCAGACAAACTAACTGAAGCACATGCACTCTCATTTTAAAATTCTATTGTATACAAAATCCCAGTACATGAAAATAATTGCATGTATCTGAGGCTATTTCAGTGTAGAGCTTATTCAGAAATATCAATTGTTTTTCCATATGAAATTTTAAAAAAATAAATAATTTTTAATAAATATTTTTCTTCAAAATTTTCCATTAAAATATTTCAGATGAAAAAACATGAAAACATTTTATTTTGAAAACATTTCCGGTTTTAACCAAAGACATTTTAGTGTCAAGATTTCTTACTGCTCACAATTCTTTTTCTGATTTCATATGAAATGCCCTTGTTCTAAACATGAGAGCTTACACCAGGAGTAGTCGTCATTGGATAGGTATTTCAACAGACTTTCCTGAAGAAAGCATAGAAAATATGTACATTTTGGAGGTTTGAGAACCAGTTTGAATAAACCCCAACTGAGGTGGCTTCAAATGGCATGTTAACCTGGAAATATTTGTTACTGGGCAGCTCTAGTTAGATGTATATGGCAGAATTCAGATAAATAAACTAACACAGAGTTTTGTGTTTTGGTTCCTCCATATCCTCTGCTATGCAAGAAAATAATAACTTAAATCTTCTTTTTGCAAACACTGAAAATATGAGCAGTAAAGAGTCCTGTGGCACCTTTTAAACTAACATAAGGATTGGAGCATAAGCTTTGGTAGGTGAATACCCACTTTGTCTGATACAATGCAATGCATATTCACCCACGAAAGCTTATGCTCCAATACTTCTGTCAGTCTGTATGGTGTCACAGGACTCTGTCGCTTTTTACAGATCCAGACTAATATGGCTACCCCTCTGATACTGAAAATATAGAGGCAAATTGCACAAGTTTACACAGATTAGCAATCTTAATTACATACGTTGTTGAAGCATCTGGCTTTTCTCTGGGGCCTTAGAATTTTGAAAAATTTGGGATCAGAAAGGACTTCTGCAGATAACCCTGGTATGATAAAGATGCCCCGAAGCACCTTTGTGGAATATCATGTTGATCCATAGAGTGATTTTTGTTTTTGTCTTTAACTTCAGGAATGTACATATTTAGCAAACTACACAGACGTTTTAGTGGCTCTTGTAGTACATGTGAAAGACCATTGGGCTATTTGAAAGGCATCTGAGCCTCTCTTTTTAAGAACAAAACAAACAAAAACTAATATTCATGGAAAGCGCCAGTGAATATTTAATTGGTCTGCAGCACATTTAGATGAGATTTGAACCAGCAACCACTTGAATAAAAATCATTAGTTGTTCCACTGCTCTGATACAGTAATTGATAGCCCTGAAGATTCATTGTTCCTGATTATCTACAAAATAGATACAGCAGTTAACAGCTAAGCCAACTTCCATGCACCACTTTGCAAACTGCCTCTCCTGCACTCTGGCAGGACCCTGCATAGAGATAAGTCAGTCTTCATACCCTTTCAATCTTTGAACTCTTTGCCTAGGGCTTCTGAAGTCCATGGCTCTGGGTAGCACACCATGCAGACTGTCAATGCATTGAAGACTCTAGAGCCTTTCCCTTTCATTGCATTTTTAAAAAAATAGGAATGAAACCAAACTTCAAAATACTGAAATCCTCCAAGACACGGAGTAACCTTTTCCCACACAGCTCGAACCAGAACATCAGAATCTGGGCACTTCCTAGTTCCAAGCTGCATCCAAAACAAGTATCCATCTATCACATTCATAGTATACCTATCAGCATGGTGCCAGAGTATTGTACATATTGAAAAGTTACACAGGTGAAGCTTCTTGTCTCTCTCTCTCCATTTTTTGCTGGTATTTTTTAAATGTCTGGAAGGCAAAAAAAAGGGGAAATAGACATTGCTTTGGGAAAACTTTGAAGTGAGTTTCAAATTCTTTCTGAAGGGTGCTGAGATCTACGGGTCAATCTGAACAACTTCAGCTGTGAGCTCCACAGTCGTGAGCCAGCTGCCAAGAAAACGTTATCTCCTGTGCTCATTCTTGCAGATAAAACAGTGCCATTGTTCCAGAGGAGTGTGGCTGTCATTGATCACACCTGGTTTGATGGTTTCCCTGGTGGACTTGACCAATCCCATAGAGGAATTTTAAAGATTAGGGCCTCAATTTTCAACTCCACTCTATATCCAACAGAAAGTTCATGGAACTGAATATGGAGTGATGTGCTTCTTGCAGCCTGTGTTATTGAGTGTGTGGGGTGTTGCATTTCTGAGCATACAAGGCCTTCTTTTAAAGGTCAATGTTTTAATTTGGGGGTACAAAGTGTTCCAGAATTGGACCTGCTCTGTAATTTATCAATATCACACACTGACCTGGTTAGTGGGATGTTTATGGTATGAATATATTAATTTAGTTTAATCATGGGCTAACAGGAAAAACAAGGTGACACAAGGCATTGCAATAATCTGATCTGCAGGTCCCAGAAGACTGTATTGCTATGGCCAGTGCATATTTGACAGGATGGGGTGCATCCTCCTTGCCAGCTTTAGGTGGGAGAAGGCATTTCACTACTGCAATTCATTGGGAATCCATTGATAAGGAACCCAGAAGGTAGCTGAGGCTGGAAGCCATCTTGATAATCTGAGGAGAGATGCACACTATGGATGGTGATATCATGGCAAAGATGAGCTCTTTAAAATGCTTCCAGCTCCCCATCATCATCCCTTTAGTCTTGTTCAGTTTTAGATTCACTTGGTCTTCATTCAGGTACTTTTGTCTCCCAAAGGCTGCCACAGCTGGGAGATGATGCCATTTGCATTTGATACAACAGAGATATTGAGCTTGGAATCATCCACATATTGCTGGCATCTGAGTCCATGCTCTGTCATTTTCTAACCCAGCAGCTGCACAGAAATGGTAAAGCTGACTGGAGAAAGGATGTACTTATTTTTATGGTAGTGTGTTATTAATGTATCAGCTATATTAAAAAAATCAGTGGAATAGGGTACTGTACCACTCTTAGCAAAAGTAGAGTAAGGTTTGGCATCACTAAACATGTAGTCTTTTGCTGTTAATCACCTTCCGAGTGACATGGAGATATCCACTTTGCTACAGACAAATTTTGGACAGAGTTAGAACAAACACTAAGGCAAAATCCATCTGATGATGTATGCCAAACTCCCATTGGATACGTAAATGGAGCTCTGTGTGTGTATTGAAAACATAGCACTCTCTTTATTACAGGCTAGCAAATGGGAAAGCATTGGGAAAGCAAATGGGAAAGCATTACCAAACAGTGGCCTAGAAAGCTCGTGGCGTGATTATTCTGAGAGCAAGTAACAGTTTTTAACCTGTCTCCTGCTCATAAGGATGTGTTTGACTAGCTAATTACAGGGTCTCATCTGGTAGCATTTTTATAATTAAACTAAGTGCTTAATAGAGCTGGTCAAAATAGTCTCATTAAGTTTTCTGTTTGTTTTTAATGTAAAACAGTGTTAAGACTAATATGAAATTCTTCGTGGAAAAAATTCGTTTTGGTTGAATCCAATAAACTTTTGGTATCGCTATTTTACTTTTAATTTATTTTATTTCTTTTAATAGCTTTGGTTTAATTTTTTATTAATGTCTGTGGGGGTTTTTTTTGTTTGTTTTTTTTTCTTTTATTTTGGTTTTAGAAAACTAAAAGTCTGTAGAAAACCCAGTTTGTTTTTGTTTTTTTCCAAAATACACCTCTATCTCCATATAACGCTGCCCTTGGGAGCCAAAAATCTTACCCTGTTATAGGTGAAACTGCATTATATCGAACTTGCTTTGATCCACCCGAGTTCGCAGCCCCGTCCCCCTGGAGTGCTGTTTTACTGAATTTGTGTTATATTGGGTTGCGTTATATCGGGGTAGAGTTGTATTTGCAGAGTTTTATTGTTGTTTGTTTTACTGTTTCCAGTGAAAAGCTGTATATTTTGTGGGAAACTGAAACAACTCCTCTTTCACAAAAGAAAAGTAAATCCAATGTAAGAGAATGAGAAGTTGTTGACGATCATTAGTCATTAGCTAATGAGAGCCCTCATTTTGACAGATTTGGAGATTCTAAATTCCAGTGAGAAACAATACGTGATTATTGAGTGCCATATCAAGATGTTGGTGATGATAGATAGTTCTGTGTGGCTGACTGGCATTTAAGATGGCTAGATCAATTTCTAGACTAAACAAGTTGAGATAAGTTTAAATAACTCAACCAAACTGCCAAAACTTTGGAGGTTAACCCAAGACTAGTTCCTGTACTGGGCCACATGAAATCTGGATTTTGCCCAGTCTCTTCCATCAATAAACCCAGGCACATAGCCCCAGTGATAGGACATCTACTGGGAGACTAATTCTACCAGCAGAGCCTCTGTGAATGTCTTGAATATAAACTGGATCTTCACCTTCATCTTCTTCTTACAAAAACATGAGGACTGGCACTTTCTGTCCTCCCTCAAAATACCGCTGTGAAATAGTGGAAGTAGACACAGGAAAATACAGGGCCAGATTTTCAAAAGTGTTCAGGGCCAGGAGTTCCCATTCACGATCTCTAGCCCATTTTGTTTAGGTGCCTAAATGGGAGCTTTGGGGTGCTGAGCTTTCTTAAACTCTGCAGCATTTATTGTAGGTCCTAATTGGACAAATCCATTGTATGCATATCTGAAAGTATGTGTGTGCAGGGAAGGGGTGTTTATTTGTTCATTGTCTTGTTTGCATTCTTGTATTAGTGGCACACTGGAAATTATTCTATAAATAAATTGTGGTGAAGGAAAGGTGTGTGTGTGTGTGTGAGGTACTTTATTAGCTGCCCTTTCCCTAATGGGAACTGTGCTGGTACAATGTCACGGTGTGTTTCAGGAAATCTAGTCCATTCTACAAGCTGGTTAGGAAAATAAGTGACATATTTGCATGCCCACTGCTCTGTCAGTATACAGCAATTGAATAGATTTCATGCCTTTAAAGCCACATGCTGCTTTTTTGGAAACTCATCACTGTCTCTTCAAGTCGCTGCAAATGAGCATCAGCAAGGATCTGATGGATTGTTTCACCAGGAGCCAACTGTCCTGTATTGGAATGTCAGAAGGTATTTTGTTCAACTTCCCTAAACCTACATCTTCATCCAATGACAACAACAAAAAGTTTTAATGAATAAACTATATTTGATTCCAAAGATCAGAGAGTAAAACTTTCAAAAGTACTTAAGTCACTTAGGACCCAAAAGTGTTTAAGTGAACTAGGTTGTCTATAAAAAGAACAGGAGTACTTGTGGCACCTTAGAGACTAACAAATTTATTTGAGCATAAGCTTTGGTGGGCTAAAACCCACTTAATCTGATGCATGCAGTGGAAAATACAGTAGGAAGATATATATACACAGAGGACATGAAAAAAATGGGCGTTGCCATACCAACTATAACAGGAGTAATCAGTTAAGATGGGCTATTATCAGCAGGAGAAAAAAACCTTTTGTAGTGATAATCAGGGTGGCCCATTTTGAACAGCTGACCAGAAGATGTGAGTAACAATGTGGGGGGGGTTAGCAAGTCTATTTTCATCTTTACGTGCCTAAATACCTTTGGAAATTCAGGCCCTAAGTCCATTTCCAAAGTCACCTAAATAACTTAGGAGCCAATCTGGGACATTGGTAAAGCAAAAACTTTAGCAAGTGATAACAAGTCACAGTAGGAAGAGAGCCTGAGAGAGAAGCCCTTGTATCAGAGGCCTGGTGTGAGGCCTCAGCTAAAGTAGTGGGCAAGTGTTGTCGATATAAAGCGAAGTTGGCAAAAGTCAGGCTGTGCGCAAATGTCAGGCTCTATCTGCTTGCTAGGCACAGAGTACTCATGCAAACACGTTCTAGAAGAGTGGTA
The DNA here is from genome assembly GCF_025201925.1 of Gopherus flavomarginatus. Classification (NCBI taxonomy): domain Eukaryota; kingdom Metazoa; phylum Chordata; order Testudines; family Testudinidae; genus Gopherus; species Gopherus flavomarginatus. Next base: position 148,037,155 of record NC_066619.1, read on the forward strand.
CCAGACCATCTCAGTATCAAGGATGGTACAAAAACATTCCCCACTGATAACAGGAACACACAGACCCCTCCTAAAAGATAAGGTCAGGATGACAGTGTGATGAATAGAGATGTTGTAATCGAACCAACATGTGCAAGGAGATGGGTGATAACTAGCAACGTCAGGGGACAGTAACTAACTATGTCAGAGGGGCAGTACGTATCTTGTTTGTATCAGGGTATAAAAAGGTATCTCTGAGAGAGTGTCTTGGTCCAGCCAAAGGGGAAATGAAAAGTCCCCCCATTCACTGAGCTGCATCCATTGTCACGGACATACATGTCTTAGTATCCTTGTAGAGTCTGGCAGGTGCTATTACTGTGCTTTGTTGACAATAAACCTGGCCCGGTGCCTTCATACCTTAACGGATCTTGTGGTCATTGGGCGGTTTGCCTGAGGTCTGCTGTGCCAGCTGTCTGCGCAAAGCTGGGGCAGCACACAGGGAGAACACACACACAAACAGCTGAACATCTAACAGTAACAAGTATTTTGTGATGGCTGAAGAGGACCACTGCAGTTATGGATGCTGGGAATGTTATTTTAATTGGCCTATGTTCTATTTCACACATAAATTTCCTGTGGTGATGAATGGAAAGATTTTTATATTTTGTACTAGTTTTTCACAATGTAATTAAAATAAAAGCAAAGTTAAAATTACCAAAGGATGCTTTAAAGTAAGAGCAAGCTTATAATGTGGGATTACACCTTGGTGGGGTCTACTACAGGTGGTAAGCTTTACTTGAAACTTTAATATTAATGGTGGTTCAGATGACTACAACTACTTGTGGTCTTAATCATGTGTTGCTGAGTAATAAACTTGAGAAAGAACAGAGAGACAGGAAAATGATGCAGATGGAATGAATGCTAATATAAAACACAGAAAAAGAAGCAAGGGAATATAGCTGTAGCCTGCCTGACATGAGTAATTAACACCTGGAAGAAAGCCTCATTTCATGGGAAATAGAAATAGGGAGGAAAACAGTTTATCAGGTTGAAAAAGACTATGTCTGAGCCACCTAAGATAAAAGAGAGAACACTGCAGGAACCACTTACTAGGAATGTAAACATGAGGTAAGTAATAGTTCAAGCATGGGTAGAGCATGCTGCACAGGGATTGGTTCCTGCAAAATGACCAAGCCAATCTAAAAAAATATATAATGCATAGTGTATGCAATGAGGTGCAAAATTTATATGAAGGGAGCCGGATTCAGTGTAACTCTGGATGTGTGGCACATCCTATACCCCCCCATGCTTGAGTCTGATCTGCTCCACATAGCTTTGCTCTATGCCAAATAAAGGAACCTGAGTGATTGAAAACTGGAGTTGAACTAAGGTTTTTGGATCCCAGAGAGCTGGATGGATCCAGAACTGCGCAAGATGTTCTGGTTAAGCCGAGTGGAAAAGTTCTCAGAGGGAATCCCTCAAAAATAGATAGGTCTGTAGGAAAAGAAATGTCAAGTCACCAGTCAGAGACCTGAAGTCTTATTGTTCCTTCTGCTTTCCTCCTTCCTCTCCTCCCTCCCTCTAGGCCTTCCTGCGTGTCTTTGTCACAGAAAGAATTGTTGTAATGCTGGTAAGTAGTCTGAATGAGGGAGAGTCACTGAAACTCAACTGTAAAAGGATTACAGATTTCTGTTTTTAATCTCCCTTGCAGAGTAAAGAAAGCGATGTTTTCCATAATGTACTATGTTCAGCATGCATGAAAAACTACTGTAGGGTCTACCATTTTATTTAGCAGAGCAGAGACAATAAAGACAACACCGACCACAAACAGCATCATCACCATGGAGCTACATATATTTTGGACTCAAAGGATCCCATTTAGAAAGATGATCAGCACACCGCCATTTCCATTAAGAAAACAAGGAGCTAGAGAGCTGAGTGTATTTAAAAATCTGGTGATTTATTTTGATGCAGAATGGGATTGGCTGGAGAGTGAGCACTTTGGAAGATTTGGGGAAAAAGAAGCTGAGATCATGCTCAAAGCATTGGAATGTCAGCATATTTGCCTTTGGTTACCATACCTAATAGTATTGGGAATGTAGACAGAGGAGGACAGAATGTCACAGGGGCAAAACTCACCTGGATACTAGAGTCAGCTAAAATGATTTGGTTTCATTGTTATGGGAGATGGTACAGGGTGGTGTTGATCTTCAGTCATCTTTCCTGCCGCTGGAAATCTTACTTGATTACAACTGCAATCTTTCTTCCAAACTGAAGGTGACTTCGGGCAGTACTATAGTCTTTATCCTTTAAGTTGGCACTTTTCTCTATTCAATAGAACCGTTAGGTATTTTAGATTCCTGGGCATGTTCTCCTCCCAGCATCCAACGCTAGTTCTACCACATCACTGTCAACTAACACCTTATATTGTCTGATGTGCAAGCCTGTTCCTGGAAGCATTACTAATGTATGCACGCTGCAATTTCAATATTCAAACACTGCAGACACCTGTTACATGAAGAACTATTGAAGTAGATAATCCTATTTATCCAGCTTTCCTTTTTTTTTCTATTTTCTAAGCAGACAATACAGTGAAGGATAAGTCTCACATACCTATAGGTCTCTTTGTTCAAAGAGCTGAGGACTCCCCCACCCACCCACTCCCCAGTCCTTGTATGGAAACCCTACAAGTGGAAGAGCAGAGGGTTCTTAAACATATTCTTATAAAAATGCTAAGCATAACAAATAACTTGAAAGTCTGGATTTCAAAGTCCTAACCATAGGTGATGAGCTACTAAATAGAAGCAAGTAGAATACTCCGGAAGGAAAGGCCCTATGCCAGTTATTTCAATATGGCTAGGATATCACCCTAGACTCATACCTAGCTCTCATATAGCATTGTTCATCTGTAGACCTCAAAGCACTTTCACAAGTGGGGCAACATCTTCATCCTCATTGTACAGATGAGGGAAAATGACCTGCCCAAGGTCACCCAACAGCAGAACTAGGATAAGAATCTAGGTCTCCTGAATCCTAGTTCCACAGCCTCATAGTCTTTACGGTGAGAAGGGACCATCAAGATCATCTCATCTGAGCTGCTACACACTCCTCTAGGTCACATTACCTCTGTAAGAGATGCAGCGGGATCTAGAGGTTGGCCAGAGTCCTGGGAGCCAGACTCTTTTGTTCTCTAGCTGGTTTAGCAACAGGCTCATTCTGTGCAAAGTTTTGATGCCTGTGGTTTTTTTGGATCTCATCTTGAGAGACCTGAGATATCTCAAGCCAGGACCCCCAAAACTGAAGCACACAAAGTCCATGAAGATGTACTGTTGAGTATTTGGTCCTCTGTCTCACTTCCTTAGTTTTCAGTCCATGGCTCCTTATTACCTATTGCTATTCAGTGCAGCACCTGTGCCATCAGTTCAGTTATGCTGAAACCAGAAGGCTCATCCTCACGTCTGCAATATGCACCCTGTAGCTATGAGCTGATTTTTTTTCAGATTCATAGCTTCAGTCCTATTTGCAGAAATCAGAGAGATCCATATATTTAATAGAACGGATTCAAGCCATGTTCTCCATCAAGCCAAGCTACTGATTTGTTTGAAAGACTCTCTAGTCTCATTTAAAACCTAAACGTTGAACATTTGACCGGCCTGTCTCAACCATTTAATATATTTCTTTTGGGCATCCAGCTAGCTATTAGAGTAGCATTTCCGTTTATTATTGCATTTGATGCCCATATGTTCTGAAGAGAGCAAAGATAACATGTTCAATAGCTTCTGAATTCAACACACTGCTGTCGCTTTGCAGTTTGTTATACTTCAGTCAACTGCAGCTCAATGCAGTATGAGCAAACTAAGAGCTTTCTGAGGAATTTTCAAAACCCATCATCTTGCCTATATCTGTCTCCAGTTTCTTAAGCATATACCTAACTTAAAGGACATGAGTCATCCCATTTACTGGATGCTCTGCTTTGCTGAATGAGAACCTCTGGGATGAAAGTGAAAGTGAGAGAATACAGCTGTGTGGTTGGTTGGTTTTTCTGATTTTGGTTTTCTTTAGAAAAGCCATCAGAGATGATTCCTGAAGAGCCTAAACAGGCAAACTTTCCAGGGACATCAATGAGAGGTTTTCCTGGTAGGAATCTGTGGTTATGCCTGTTAATTAGGAATAGTAAAAGGTGTTACAGCTGCTTGGGAAAGAGAACTAGTTATTGTTTTAAAATAAAAAAAGCTGAAATGTTATCACTACTCACCTTTGTGTAGCAACTATGGAGATTTGAGATACCACAGAATAGGTAAAATCCTGGGCCCACTGAAGTCAATAGAAAAACTCCCATTGACTTATGAGACAAGGATTTCATCCTGTTTTTGTACACTTAGGTTAGAAAAGACCTATGCTATCTTAGACGCTACCATGTGGTGAATAGGGATACGTTTGCTTTGTAAAGGCAGTGACTCTACCTGTTCTGTAGATGAGCACACAGCGAAGCAGATCTGCATATTTAGCTCCCTACATTCAAACCTGAATTTTCGACTCCTTCTGAATTTGGCTATACACTGCTTCACTGAACTAGTGACACACTGTCAGTAAACTGGAGGCACCACACTATGAGCTGGTACAGTCTTCCTGGATGTAAAATATGGTGGTCATTATGTGGGGCCACAGGGATGGTAAAATAAAAGGGAAAATACACACAAGCATTAACTGGAGGAGTGGGGTAAAGCCAGGGGTTAAAACTGAAATCATAGGGTGTCTACCTTCATTAGGAATGGCCTCACTCCCACATTCAAAGTGTAGTTGGGCAACCATCTTTACTGTGGGCAATTGTGTCTTCAGTCCCAATGTAAGTAATGAGAGGAGGTCGCCATTGTTAAAAAGAGCAAAAGGTCTCAAACTTACTAGATGACCTCCTGAGGTCCCTTCCAACCCTGACATTCTATGATTCTGCCAGGCAGCAGCAGATGAAGAGATGCTTGAGAAAAAAACAAACAAACAAACCGCACACATGCACTGTGTGACTCATAATAACAATGAGACACTTGGCAACTGTGCCTAAAACCTGCTTCCTCCTTGCAAATGACCAGCCACTGCCATTCACTCGGCTTGGGAGCAGCACTGAGAAACAGGGGAGAATGCAGCCAGCTAGGAAAAGATGGAGGAGCTTGCCTCACTGAGGGGAAGCAGCATCACCAGAGCAAGCCACAAAAATTAGGCCATTTGGGGATGAGAGAAAAGCCACTCCCCTTCCTGGCCGCGAATTATGATAGGCATGAATGATGAATGTGACTGTACAATGGCCCTAGTCCTCAAAACCTCACTTCTAGAGCAGGATGAGAATTTTTCACCAATGTTTTTGTTTGCTTGCTTGTTTTCTAACCAGAAAATGCTGATTTGTACAAACAAAAACTTCACAGGAATAGGTTGGTTTTGAATTTCTCATTTTGAAAAAAAAGAGAAAAAGGTTTTTTTTTAATCACAATTTAAATATGGAACATTTTGATATTTTCAAAAATAAAAAAAGGACCCATTTTGGGTTAAAACAACTTTTGGTTTTGAATTTTAAGATGATTTATAGTTTTTTAAAAAAAAGTTTGTTTTTCCTTAAATGCCAAAATCACAACTTCTTGAAATGATCAGAATGAAATTTTTTATTTTGTATTTGGCTTGTGAAAATTCCCAAGATTTTGGTCCCATTTCAGAATGGGATTTTTTTCTGAAATCTCGGGTTCTCATAGGATGAGAAAACCCTCTCCTGCCCAGCGCTACTCAGCAATTTGGTGGCTCTTCTGAAAAATCCAGCCATAAGTGTCACAGGGCGAGCTGTTGGTTACTGAGTCCTTTTGAGAATCTGGCTCTCATTCAGAGCTGAGCTCTTTTCAAAATCCAAACCTAAATGTGGGTGCTGAAAATCCTTCCCAATGTGAATATTTAATGGTATTATCCATGACCATATCTCTCAAAAAATATTATCAATAATGGATCACTTTAATGAAAAGAGTCTTTGCTTTCCTGGTTTAGGAGTTTTGTAAGTGCACGTGACTGAAATAGCATCTCCTCCAAGTAACATTAATCACCATCTCTCTAAAATCTCTGGTGTAATTTAATAGACAGCTGCTTTATATGGCAATAAAAGCTTCAGCATTAATTAGAAATTCAGTTCAGTAAATAAAGGTCAGAACTTCTAATGTATTACACAAGGCATAAGGAAAAGTTAATATGAGGGTCATAAACATTGTCTGTATTTCACAGACAGGAAGCACTTTCAGTTGGAGCCTGTGAAATGCAAATTAGGTCATTTTATTCATTGAGCCTGACAAATCTCTCACCATGTTGCCACTACAAAAAAGGGGAAAATGAATGTGAGTGAACTGTTACCTCCAAATGGTATGCACTCATTGAGTTTGTGCTCAGTCGATGAATTGACCGAGGTGCGGGAAAGATGTTTGGAGCAATTTGTGTCACCCTAAATATCTATTGTAGCAAACTATAATGTATATATCATGAATCAGAACACAAAGGGATGTTAATTGTTATTTTAATTAGGATCAATTTACCAAGTTGCAGCAACACAATCTCTAAATTCACTGCTGCATTTTGCACTGTTGGTGCCCCCTAAATGGCAGAATCTGCTCATTCAAACAGCATTTGGATATGCTCATCCGGTAGATATGACAATAACTATTAGGTGATGCTATGGCAAACGTAGGGCTCAGCCCTGCTAGGTGCTGAGTACCCTCAAGTTCATTGAAATCAGTAAGACTTGAGACCTCTTACTTCCTAACAGCATCATAGTATTGGAGTTTATGGCCACATGTTACTTTAAGTTATACCAGTGTAGACACAAAAGCTGGCACTGCTCTAATATTATAAAATGGTGCAGAATTTGGGCCTTTGTATTAAATGGGGAAGAACAAACACAGAAAACAAAAAATCTTCTTCCTGGGGTTATTTTTTCTGTATTTTAGATGGCTAAAGAAATACTGTGAAAACGTGGGGTGGAAGAATTGTAAGGAAAGTGCACTGTACGGATGTGACCATGCTTCCTAGGTTGGAATAACAAACCTAGAAGAAAGGGTAGAATAATCACTGATGTTGCTCCTAAGGCACATGCTAAGCTACCGAAGGTCTGTAGATAGTTGAAACTCAAAGAGGATTAGCTGGGGAAGTCAAGGAACAGCTGTAGACAAAGGCAGCACTAGCACTTCCCTCCTTTCTCCACCAGGGGCATCTCCTGGGGATTGCAGAACAGGGACTCATCTCTCATGAACCTTTCATTTGATTTACTTCTAACATGGTAGCTAGATCTGGGGCTGAGAGAGAATTTTAACCCCTACCAGCTTCAAGGTTAAAGATGTTTGCTGGATTTTAGAATGGGGGCCAGTGGAGAATGCTTGGAAATGGCAACTAAATTGCTACCTTAGCAATGGGGAAACTCCCTGCTCCGAAACAGTAAAATGTAGTTTGCGTGATGGGAATATTGATGTACACTCACAGATGGCCATTTCAATTTACACCAACTGTGCTCAGCATCATAAGGCTGAAGCAATTATTTCCAGTATTGCATGAGGCTCACGGATAGTTCCTGTAACTTCTTGAATAGGATCATGTCATAATAAATGCATTCAGGGCTTGCAGTTAATATGCATTGCAAGCTTCTAACACAGATAAAAACCTCAAAGTCCAAATGCTTCTCCAAACCACCTCCAACGAATCTCAAATGCAAAACCAGCATAGAAATGCTGAGAGGCTGAAAAGCATTATTGTAAACACAGGGTTCAGTCTTGCAATGACCCACACTCAACCTCCCCTAGTAGAATTTATTGCAGGATTGAGGCCACAGGTTGCAAACTGCTTGTATTGTACAACAACTTGCTCATACATTTCACTTCTCTCAAACTCTGCAGACACCAATAAACAATAACGCCAGTAGTGTTGGAGATGGATCGTGTTTTAAACTAATGGCTAAAGGATGTGTGCTATGTGGCTCTCCCTTTAGAAGTTCACTGGGGATGTGTGCCTCCTGAAACCGAGGGTGAAATTCAGGAGAAACACCAATTTAAATGTACCTTTTCTTTGGGGAAAGATACTTGCCACCCGACTGTGCAAATGAGATGTAGCACAAAGGAACCCACATTCTTCCTACTAATCAGTGCTGGGTTTTTGCATTGAAATCTGAACAATGTTTCTTCAGCGCTTCCCTCTGATAATTCAGCAGATGCAACCTAGAATCATGCAGAATTACTCTACCTTAAACTCACTCACAATACCCATTGGCTTCTTGTGGATGGCCCAGCATCATTCTGCCTATTGCATTGGCCCAATTTTAATTAAATTACCATACTGAGCAATACCTTGTGTGCTTTATCCTTGACAGAAGTTCCACTGAGTTACTGGACTACGTTCATCTGCAAGGTAGGCAGAACTTGACTCATTTCAGAATGCTGATAATGCTTGGGATTGGTAGATCGTTTCAGTGCTTCTGGTATGAACCACCATGAATCCTTCTATGAGACTCTCTATCTTGAACTCAACACAAGGGAAATCACTGTAGTACTGGGACTGCTCTTTCAACACTTTCTTGTGTGCCCTAGATAAAAAGGACACAATTTCCCTCATACTAGTGAGTCAACACCCACCAGCTCTCACTTAGGCTCCTAAATAAGGGATCAGAGTTTTGAGAGCTCAACTCCCATTTAGACAGAATGGAAGCTACTGACTGGACACTGAGCCCTTTTGAAAACCATATTTAACAGGCTGTGGTTAGGGACTATAACGTGAGTCCTTTGGAAGCCAGCACCCAGGGCCCTGGGAGTAGTGAAAGCAGGTTTGACTTAGGTCATTTGGGTTTGGAAGGGTAGAATGCGTCACCTGTAGAAAGCCTGATGAGCTAATGAAGTAATTAGCTCTCCAGCTAGCCAGCTCCAGATGAAGGCAAGCAGTAGAAAAGACTGAGCCAGAGAGCAGGAAGTGTGCTCCACATAACTCGCTGTGTTGTGATGTACCTGGAGCATTAACATCAATACAGATATTTGATGGAGGTATACAGGTGGACTGTGTATTTTGCTTAATTCACAAAGAGGGCTTACCAGCTGGGGTTTCCAGCAGCTGAAGGGAAAAGCTGTTCACACCATATAGTGTTCACACCATACCACTTAAGTCTGCTGAGGTGCTGAGAACACTTCTGAAAATCTGGCCCCACCTATGAGATCTGAGCTCTTTTGAAAATCTGAGCCACACAGCAAAATAATGATTCATGTCCCCTGGTGCAAGCCAATCAATGGGGCTGAGATGGCATAAAGGAGGGCAGGATCTGACCCAGAGTGTTTGTTTTTCAGTATTTACAAAGCTAAAATCTTAGTGGTGAAACAGTAGAGGACACACTCCAAAGTAGGTAAAAGGCTTTGGCCATTTGGCAGTAGGCTGAGCTACAATGGCTGGGCGTACTTCTTAAATGGCATTACACTGTCATTGTCCCAGGCGAGAAACTGAAAAGCAGGGGCTGGATGTTTGTCACACCTGCTTGGGAGAATTCTCATAAAAAGGAGCCTAAAAACCTCTCAGAATGGATTGGGACATGGGTCCCTGTCCAGAAAGAGGTGAAGGTTAGAGGCCTGAGCAGGCAGGCAGGGTTGAAGGTGCAGCTACGCTGAAACTCTGCCAGTGAAGTCCTCAGGAATAGAGCTGGGTGGGGAAAGAGTTTTCCTGTCCTGTGAAAAATGTCCCATTTTTGCATCAGGGCAGAACCAAGACCTTTCAAAGATTTTAAACTAAAACCAGAGAGTCCCCAGCTACACCCGACACACTAGTCCCCAGGAGCCTGGTGGTTCGTGCACTCACCTTTGAAGTTGGAGCTGCATATTCAAGTCTTGGTTCTCCCTGATGCAAACTATGGAATTGAGCCTGAGATTCGCACACCCCACAGGGAGTGTTCTAACTACTGGGCTAGAGTATCTGTCCTTAGTCCAATAATACTTCATTATTTGTGCAAAGTAGAAAGAAACTGGTGCCACAGCCCTGTGGGTAGGGAACTCACCTGAATCTGGGAGACTCAGATTCAATTCCCTGCTCTGCCCGACTGATGGTTATTGGCAGTTCTGGGGTGTCTCACTTTCTTGTGGTGGTTGATCAGAAATTCTCTCCTGGATCTGAGAAACCTTTCCCAAGAGAAGCTTTGTTGAAACTGGAATGTTCCCACAAAAAATATTGGTTTTGACAAATTGGCATTCTCTGACAAAACTGTTCTGTCAAAACTTTCCTCCCCAAGTCTCCCCCAGAATAGATAGAATAGTTAGATTTTCTTTTCTCTACCCATTCCAATATTGCATACTGTTCCCTCCCCTTTTTCAGCAATGGGCATCCTGGCTTAGTCTCCTTGGCAAACTGTTTTCTCTCTCATCCACCCACTTTCAGTTTCACTTTTCCTGGGATGTTGTAATTTACTGCATTGCAATAACTATCTAGAACAAATAAAGTTCAAAGAACTAAACGTATGAATTAAAGGCCACACTCTGCCCAGATAATTGTCTTGTGCAACCCATTAAACCTCAGTTTAGGTCTAATTCTTCCCAGGGCTGGGAAAAGTACCAATAGGTTTGAGTATCTTGCTGCTCTTTTATATCACTTTTGCATCATGAAGGGGTCAACACTTGATCTTCCTAGGTGGGATTCCCCTGGTACAGTGGGAGGTGGCAGTTGGGTTCTTCAGGCACAGTAGGGCCAGCACAATGACCCTCTCTTGGCTCATCTCACAACCTCTGGCTTAAGTGCCAGCCTAGAGACTCGCAGGGGGCATGGCCAGGGTTCAGTGGACTTCAGCACTTCTGGATGATAAAACGTTCTTTGCTCCAAGCATAAGATAGCATAGCTGCTGGGGCTGCTCTAGCTTGTGGTCTGGCATTCGGAAGCAATTTGCCCCTTAGGTGTTAAGGTGACATAGGCACTTCTGCTCATAGCCCCCTGGGCCTTCAGGAGAGCACTGCTCAGGACTGATGCATCTGCAGTTTTACTCATTGTGTTCGTTGAATATTTCTCTTCTACCTATTTAGAGAACCAACCCTTAAAGAGACAGTAGACTCATAGACTCATAGACTTTAGGGTCAGAAGGAACCAATGTGATCATCTAGTCTGACCTCCTGCACAAAGCAGGCCACAGAACCCTACCCATCCGCTTCTATAACAAACCCTTAACCTATGTCTGAGTTATTGAAGTCTTCAAATTGTCGTTTGAAGACCTCAAGCTGCAGAGAATCCACCAGCAAGTGACCCATGCCCCACGCTGCAGAGGAAGGTAAAAAACCTCCAGGGTCTCTGCTAATCTGCCCTGGAGGAAAATTCCTTTCCGACCCCAAATATGGCGATCAGCTAAACCCTGAGCATGTGGGCAAGACTCACCAGCCAGCACTCAGGAAAGAATTCTCTGCAGTAACTCAGATCCCATCCCATCCCACATCCCATCACCAACCACTGGGCATACTTATTTGCTGGTAATCAAAGATCAATTGCCAAAATTAAGCTATCCCATCATACCATCCCTTCCATAAACTTATCAAGCTTGGTCTTAAAGCCAGATATGTCTTTTTCCCCCACTACTTCCCTTGGAAGGCTGTTCCAGAACTTCATTCCTCTAATGGTTAGAAACCTTTGTCTAATTTCAAGTCTAAACTTCCTAGTGTCCAGTTTATACCCATTCGTTCTTGTGTCTACATTGGTACTAAGTTTAAATAATTCCTCTCCCTCCCTAATATTAATCCCTCTGATATATTTATAAAGAACAAGCATATCCCCCCTCAGCCTTCTTTTGGCTAGACTAAACAAGCCAAGCTCTTTGAGTCTCCTTTCATATGACAAGTTTTCCATTCCTCGGATCATCCTAGTAGCCCGTCTCTGAACCTGTTCCAGTTTGAATTCATCCTTCTTAAACATGGGAGACCAGAACTGCACACGGTATTCCAGGTGGGTTCTCACCAGTGCCTTATATAACGGTACTAACACCTCCTTATCTTTGCTGGAAATATCTCGCCTGATGCATCCTAAAACCGCATTAGCTTTTTTAACGGCAGTATCACATTGGCGGCTCATAGTCATCCTGTGATCTACCAATACCCCAAGGTCCTTCTCCTCCTCTGTTGCTTCCAACTGATGTGTCCCCAATGCATATCTAAAATTCTTATTATTAATCCCTAAATGCATGACCTTGCACTTTTCACTATTAAATTTCATCCTATTACTATTAGTCCAGTTTACAAGGTCATCCAGATCTTCCTGTATGATATCCTGGTCCTCCTCCTTGTTAGCAATACCCCCAGCTTTGTGTCATCCGCAAACTTTATTAGCACATTCCCGCTTTTTCTGCCAAGGTCAGTAATAAAAAGGTTAAATAAGATTGGTCCCAAAACTGATCCCTGAGGAACTCCACTAGGAACCTCCTTCCAGCCTGACAGTTCACCCTTCAGTATGACCCGTTGTAGTCTCCCCTTTAACCAGTTCCTTATCCACCTTTCAATTTTCATATTGATCCCCATCTTTTCCAATTTGACTAATAATTCCCCATGTGGAACCGTGTCATATGTCTTACTGAAATCAAGGTAAATTAGGTCTACTGCATTTCCTTTGTCTAAATAGTCTGTCACCTTCTCAAAGAAGGAGATCAGGTTGGTTTGGCATGATCTACCTTTAGTAAAACCATGTTGTAATTTGTCCCAATTACCATTGACCTCAATGTCCTTAACTATTTTTCTCCTTCAAATTTTTTTCCAAGACCTTTGTCATGGTATAATTCCCCACTCTGAACCTTAGCGTCCAAAAGATGGGGTACCAGCATGAATTCCTCTAAGCTTAATTACCAGCTTAGAACCTGTAGCGCTGCCACTAACCAGGAATTCCAGTGCTTGGTACACTCTGGTCCCCTCAAGACCTTGCCCGGGGAACCCCAAGACCCAGACCCTCTGGATCTTACCACAAGGAAAGTAAACCCTTTCCCCCAGCGTTGCCTCTCCCAGGCTTCCCCTCCCTGGGTTACCCTGGAAGATCACTGTTATTCAAACTCCTTGAATCTTAAAACAGAGAGGACAAGGCACCTTCCCCCTCCTTCTCTCTTCCGCTCCCAGATTCTCCCTGAGAGAGAAAGTAATCCTAACACAGAGAGAAATTAGCCTCTCTCTCCCCCTTCCCTCCTTTCTCCCCACCAATTCCCTGGTGAATCCAGACCCTGTCCCCTGGGGTCTCACACCAGAATAAAAAAAAACAATCAGGTTCTTAAACAAGAAACTTTTAATTAAAGAAAGAAAAACAGTGAAAACTATCTTTGTAAATTTAAAATGGAATAGGTACAGGGTCTTTCAGCTATAGACACTGGGAATACCCTCCCAGCCTAAGTATTCAAGTACAAATTAAAATCCTTTCAGCAAAATATAAATTTGAACTCCTTCCAGCCAAATACACATTTGCAAATAAAGAAAACAAACCTAAGCCTAACTCGCTTAATCTACCTAGTACTCACTATTCTGAATTTATAAGAGCCTGTATGGGAGAGATTGGAGAGAAACCTGGTTGCACGTCCGATCCCTCTGAGCTCCCAGAGTGAACAACAACCAAACACTGACAGCACACACAAAAACTTCCCTCCCTCAAGATTTGAAAGTATCCTGTCCCCTGATTGGTCCTCTGGTCAGGTGACAGCCAGGCTCACTGATTTTGTTAACCCTTTACAGGCAAAAGAGATATAAAGTACTTCTGTTCTATTAACTCCTACTATCTGTTTATGACAACCTTACATACTACAGATGTCAAACTAACAGGCCTATAGTTACTCAGATCACTTTTTTTCCCTTTCTTAAAGATAGGAACTATGTTAGCAATTCTCCAGTCGTATGGTACAACCCCTGAGTTTACCGATTCATTAAAAATTCTCGCTAACGGGTTGCAATTTCATGCGCCAGTTCCTTTAATATTCTCGGATGACGATTGTCTGGGCCCTCTGATTTTGTCCTATTAAGCTGTTCAAGTTTCGCTTCTACCTCAGATGTGGTAATATCCACCTCCATATCCTCTTTCCCATTTGTCATCCTTCCATTATCCCTAAGCTCCTCATTAGCCTTATTAAAGACTGAGGCAAAGTACTTATTTAGATATTGGGTCATGCCTAGGTTATCCTTAACCTCCTTTCCATCCTCAGTGTTTAACGGTCCCACTTCTTCTTTCTTCGTTTTCTTCTTATTTATATGGCTATAGAACCTTTTACTATTGGTTTTAATTCCCTTTGCAAGGTCCAACTCTACTTGGCTTTTAGCCTTTCTCACTTTATCCCTACATGTTCTGACCTCACTAAGGTAGCTTTCCTTGCTAATCCCACCCTTCTTCCACTCCTTGTAGGCTTTCTGCTTTTTCTTAATCACCTCTCTGAGATGCTTGCTCATCCAGCTTGGTCTACAACTCCTGCCTGTGGTTTTTTCCCCCTTTCTTGGGATGCAGGCTTCCGATAGTTTCTGCAGCTGCGACTTAAAGTAATTCCAGGCCTCCTCTGCATTTAGATCCACAAGTTCTTCAGTCCAATCCACTTCTCTAACTAATTTCCTTAATTCTTTAAAGTTAGCCCTCGAGAAGTCAAAAACCCTAGTCCCAGATCTATTTTTGTTTATCCTTCCATCCAGTTTGAACTGAATTAGCTCATGATCACTCGAACCAAGGTTGTCCCCTACAATCATTTCTTCTATGAGGTCCTCACTACTCACCAAAACCAAATCTAAAATGGCATCTCCTCTTGTTGGTTCTTCAGCTACTTGGTGAAGAAATCCATCTGCTATCACATCTAGAAAAATGTGAGCCCTATTATTCTTGCTAGCACTTATCTTCCAGCCTATATCTGGGAAGTTAAAGTCTCCCATGACCACACATTTCCCATTAGTGTTTACTTCATTAAAAACATTAAAGAGGTCTCTATCCATATCCAAATCAGATCCCGGCGGTCTGTAGCACACCCCAAGCACTATCTCAGGGGAGGCTCTAGTAGCTTTCTTTCCCAGTGTGCTTTTTGCCCAGACAGACTCTGTCTTGTCCATTCCATCACTTCTTATTTCTTTACAGTTATCCTCCTCATTGATGTACAATGCTACTCCACCTCCTTCGCCTTTATTTCTGTCTTTCCTAAACAGCACATAGCCTTCAATACCTATACTCCAGTCATGACTAGTATTCCACCATGTTTCTGTTATCTCTATAATATCCGGTTTCACTTCCTGCACCAGTAGCTCTAGTTCCTCCATTTTGTTCCCTAGGCTCCTCGCATTAGTGTACAGACATCTTAATTTTTGCCGTTTGGCTTCACTGACGTTCTTTACCCTGTTAGGCACAGACATTCTACCACCAGCATCACCTGTTAGTCTGCTATCTACACTACCCTTCCTCCTTATGCTAATTCTTCTGTCCATGACTGTGTCCCCTCTTTGTTTACTTCCCTCTCAAGGTTAAATTCTGGTGTGGAGATCTCCCAGACATCTCCCAACCATCTCCCCCAAATTCCTAGTTTAAAGCTCTCTTAATCAGTTGGGCGAGCCTCCATCCTAGAAGTCTATTTCCCGCCTTACTCAGGTGAAGTCCATCCCGAGAGAACAGTCTTCTGTCCGTAAATGCTTCCCAATGGCCGTACATCCCAAAGCCCTCCTTATAGCACCACTGCCTGAGCCATCTGTTGATCGCCATAATCTTGTCACACCTTTGTCGCCCTTCTCTGGGAACCGGCAGAATCCCACTGAAGATCACCTGAGCCTCAATTTCCTTAAGCGTCTTTCCCAGTCTGGCATAGTCTCCCTTGATACATTTCAGAGAGAATCTAGCCGTATCATTCGTTCCCACATGAAGGGCAATCAACGGATCCTTTTCAGCCTCAGGTCCACATCCTGTATCTTAGCACACAGCATACAGCACACCCTTCTGTTCTCCCGATCAGCTCTAGTTACAGGCCTGTCTATTCTTCTCAGTAAGGAGTCTCCAATCACATAGACCTGCCTTTTCCTGGTGACAGTGTGATTCTCCGGTCTATCCCCTTCACCCACTGGCTGCAAGTCCTCTCGATTCCTATTCACCCTTGCAACCCTCCTGGGGCTTATATTTGGTGTTGCCTCCATTGATTCCTCCCCTCCTCTTGTAGAACTATCAGCTCTTCTCTTTTTCCTTGCCCTCTTTCCTTCAGCGGCCACCTGCTGTGTCCCTTCTTCATTTTCCAACTCTGCAAACCTGTTCCTGAGTTCTATTTCTGCTTCACTGGCCTGTCTTTTGCTCTGCCTGGTTCTCTTAGTCACATGCTTCCACCGTCCACTTTCCTCTCCCAGCAGTCTCCCCTCAGAATTCTTTGGTCCTGCTTCCATCTGCACATCTGAGCTTATCCCTTCAGCCCCCTCGTGTCTGTGCTCCATCATCTACTCAAACCCTCTTCTAAACTCAACCAGAGTTTGCACCTGCATCTCCAGTCCTCGGATCTTCTCTTCCATCAGCTCTATCAGGCGGCACTTCATGCAGACAAAGCTCTTTTCAGGTGCCCCCTCTAGGATCATGTACATGCCGCAGCTTCCACATCCAGTCATCCTCATTGTGTCTTTCACTGCTACCTCTGTATCAGTCATAGCCTTCCCACCTAAAGCCTGGTAGTCCACGGAACACAACACAACACAACCCCCCAGCAGGCACCAGACTACCATCCACTCCTTTACCTAGCCTGTCAGTCCCTCTGTCCTAGTCTCCCCTGCAACCTCCCCCTGAGAACTCCCTCTGAAACTCCCCTGTTTACAGCTCTGTTTGCTGGCTCCTGTGCCACTGCAGCTGTCTGTGTAGCATTGAGCAGACTCTCTTATTGCCAGTAAACAGACACTTCAGAAGCTCACAATCAACATTCATAATAACTGTAAAACCATAATCCTACTGAATCCCCTTTCAACTAATTTAGAGTGTGAAGAAATCTCCTGTAAATATCTAAGGCTCAATCCTAAACCTTTTCTAATCTGAGGCAGCTGTATAATTTGGGACAAACACAGAACATTTTGTGACAAGAGATAAAATCACCTGTAGGGGCTAGATAAAAACCATCAAACTCACTTTGAGTGTGATGCCAGTTAGATTGGAGACACTGAGTTCTCCAGAGGCACGAGGGAGAGTGTTGTTACATTCACCCTAGAGATTTATTTTCAGAGATGGAAACAAGATGATTTTAATCCCCTAAACTTTAATTTTACTTTTTTTAGTGGAAAAGACTTTTTGCCTCCATATCTGCCTTTGCCTTCTGGTGCCTAAAGCTGGTTTGAAGAAAAATCAGTATTTCAATTGGTTGTTTATTCTGAATCAGCGAGAGCCAACATTTTGAAATTTTTTAGAAAATGAAATTAAAAAAAAACCACAATTAATTTCAGGTATGTTACAAAGCAGAACCTTTCCAAATGATTTTAAATTGAGTCAATTTTTTTTCTTGTCCAGCTGCTCTTGAAGAATAGCTTTTTCAACCATGATTTTCTCATAGCAAAAGAGCATCTAATGTGATTAAAGCATTTGGGCCTAGCAAATGATACAGATCTTTGGAAGCTGTCCCTTCAGGACTTTTTACCTGACTTCTTAGTAGCTGGAACAAACACTTGGGCCTTGGAAGCTGAAGTGGGGAGGTCACTTCACTCCAGAGAGAAAGGGGTTAAAACCCACTCTGGGAAAGGGCTGCCCTGAGGAGCCAATCAGGGGAAGGCACGTAGCAGCCAATCCGGGCCCAGTAGGGCTGGTATAAAGAGGGTTGTGAGCTAGGAGGCAGGCAATCTCACTCCCACCACGGGATGGGAAGGACCTGGTTGCCTGAGAGCACAGGGTACTTTCAACAGAGCAGTGCTGGGGAAGGGGCAGGCTAAACTGAGGAGCTCAAGCCTGGTGACCTCCCAGGTGGCCTGACAGGAAGGCCTAAGGAGGTACTGGGGCTGCAGGGAAAGGCAGCAGGTCCAACCCCCTAGCAATGATGAGTGGCCATTCCAGACTGAAGTTTGCCCCTGAGTAAAGGGGCTAGATGAAGACTGGCAGTGGGTCACTGAGGCGAGGTGGGCTCAGGGGAGTGGGGTTCCCTGGGTGAGGGGCAGCACCCCAAGATAAGGGGGGGATGTGGGGCCTACACATGGTGGAGATAAAGGGATGGCAGAGGGGCAGGTAACAGAGGGTGAGACACCTCCCTATAGAGGGCGCTCCAGGGCTGAGAGAGCTAATTCCCAGGATGACCAGCAGGAGGCGCCACAGTGGTGAGTCAGCGCTCTGTTACAGAAGCGTAATATCTTAGACTTTCAAAGCCATATTGTGAGGTTACCAAATTGATTCGCGATGTCAGTGGTCAGAGTCAGGGCTTCGTTTCTTGCTTTGGTTTGTTTATGTAGCTTTTTATTTGTCTTTTGCGTTTCTTTTTTGAACTTTAGGCTTCTGATCTTGCTCTTGTTGGTGCCTCCTTTTTTTGAGAAAGAGTGAGAATATAAAATGGTTATGAAATGCAAAAAAGGTCTGCTGGAAACCCAACTGCCTTTTTAATCAAGGTCAGCAACAGAAGAAATCTGAATTTGATTAGCTTTATTTACATCCGAAGGGATTCTTTGAAGACAGAATGTCCCTAGTCTGTCACCCCAGGGGACTATACACACTTGGGGATTCAGCTCTGTCTGCTGGAAGAACACAAAAATGATGAAAAAAATATTGGTGAGCTGCCTCTTAACTTCAGTCCTGTCACATCTTTTATTAGCCTCAGAGGTGAAAGCAAGCCAGTATGGTCCAGTACGTCATGCCAGACCGGCTTCCCCAGGCTGGTAATTTAAAGGGCCAGGGGCTCCGTGAAGCGGCCGGAGCCCTGGGACCTTTAAGTCGCTGTCCGAGCGTGGCTGCTGGAGCCCTGTGGTAGCGGTGGCAGGGTTCCAGCAGTGATTTAAAAGGACCAGGGCTCCAGCTGCTGTGGGGAGCCCCGGGCCTTTTAAATCACCACTTCAACTCTGCTGCCAGAGCCCTGGGGTAGCGGTGGCAGTGCTCCAGTGATGATTTAAAGGGCCAGGGGCTCCTCTGCAGTAGCGGTGGCTGGAGTCCTATGAGTTTAAATCTTGATTTAAAGGGCCCGGATATATAAAAGCCCTGCCTCTTCCGGTTGAGGCCCCACCTCTTCCGGTTGAGGTCACGCCTCCTGCTCAGGACTCCGGCATACCAGTAAATCCTTTAAATTACTTTCACTCTTGAGTAGACTCCACCTTCTCCCTTGGAAATGCGGAAGTGGAGTGATACAAACCCTGTGGGGAATTTCACAACTTTCTCACTGTCTTTTTAAGTTGGAGAGAAAAGCTAGCACAAAAATATCATAAATCCAGAAGATCGTCAACTTCATCTGCAAGGCCAAGAAAAGCAAATCAGGAAAGTTAACTGATATTTCGCTTTCCTTCTCAGCAGCAGCAGCACAGATAAATAGCTCTGTGGTTCACCTGTTCTGTTAGCAAAGTTATTACTCTTGTTTCCTGTACTGCACCATCTGTGCACTATTAATGGAGTTTTAGGAAATTTTGTGCATGTGAGTGGCCTGCAGGCACTATTACTGCTACCACAGGAAAACCATGGGGTAAAAAGTGAAGATGTGTGTTTGAGGCAAGGGGAATAGTTGTGACTGTCTCTGCTATTTCATTTGAACACTGTGCAGCTTGGCAAATTGATGAGAGGGCCTTTTAAATGCATGCTCAATGTATAATCATGTTGTAACTAATAGTGTGTGATGTGCACTTTCTTGCTGGCCAGATATTATTACATAGTCCAGATGTTCCGCACTGCCTCTGGGAGAACACTAAGGTAAAATATAATATATACATACGGAAAGGTGCTAAAGGGAATGGGTGCCAAGCACTCCTTTTCCAGCCCAACAGAAGGAGAAATCAAACACATTTATGCTGGAAAAAAAACCAACCAGCTGTCATCAATGGGGGTGACTGCCCAAGGCAGTAGGCTAGAATAAAAGCCCAGGTAGATTAATAGGAGTGTTCCTTGTTGCAGATGCAAGGGCTAGGTTATCTCTGTCAGGCTTTTTGTGACTCAGAAAGCCAGGAGAAGGAGTTCAGAGACACGGGTCGTCTTGGGCACAGAACTTGCTGGAGCGGCAGATTTGGGAATTTCTGAGCAAAGGAACTGCCTGCTGTTGTTCCCACTGCATTCAGGGAACTACTTTGTGTACATTTTTTGGTAAATTACACCATGATAATCCTTGACTCATAACACTGATTTCTCCATCGTTAAGGAAACAACCTGGCGAGGCCCCGAATATTGGCTAACTGCTCAGGCCAAAGGGGCAGCAAAATCAGCCCACACATTAATAATGTAATTTTAATTCACCGGTTGTCCACACCACATATATCATGAGTCTGTTGAAAGTTAGGCTGCTCTGCAAAAATAGACTCAAGAATTCTGACAAATGTAAACGGTGAGATTTTCAAAAGTGGTCCGAGTTCATTCTGCTCCCATAGAAATCAATGGGAGTTTTACCAGGGTACACTTCAGCCACTTCTGGGTGCTTTTGAAAATACCACCGGTAAGTTCTAACATGCAAAATGTTTTTCAAAGATAAATATGAAATGGCAGAAATAAAATCAAGATGGTTCTACAATAGGGCTTACAGCTTTCAAATGAGTGAAGTTAGCATAGGATGTTATAACTGTTTTATTGCAATGTGGCAAATTTATTCTAATTATGTACTGCTTTGAGGAGGTGATTTTGGAATCGCTATAGAACTATGGATCCTTAGTTCATTACTTATCAGTGTGCCAACTAAACTTTATTCCAGTTAAATTTATTGGACGCTCAGGGCATGTCTACACTTACCTGGGGTCGATGCTGCAACAATCGATGCACTGGGAGTCAATTTAGTGGGTCTAGCCCTTGTACTCTAATGGAATGAGAAGCGTAGGTAAATCGATTGGAGAGTGTCTCCCATTGACCCAGTGTGGTGTAAACACTACAGTAAATTGACCTAGAAGTTATTCACATAAGCTGGAGTTGCGTAACTTAGGTCAACTTACCTCCGTAGTGTAGACAAGATGTCGGTAGCCATTCAGCTAAAAATAATCCCTTTAGAAAATTTAAATCAATTTAAAAGTGAGATCTCAATTCAATTGAAAATTATGTCACACTTTATATTTACGTTCCATTTGAATCAATTTATGAAGTGTTAACTGTTAATTAATGGATGTTTTAATAATGATGACCTGTTAAAAGCTATTATATAAACCAACAGGTCAATAGGTTGCTTAAACCATGGTTTATATCCATGTCTATCTATTTTTCATGTCAAGAATATCTGTTCTCCATTTATTAACCATTTATAAACCTTGTATAAAGTGAGCCTTAACATAAATTGGGACCCAAATGTCCCTTATTTTGTTTATTCTCACATAGGAGCTAAATGTTCTGAAAATCTGTCCCTTATTGACTTAAAACATATTGATTGGTATCTAAGATTCAACTTGGGAATGAAAGACAATTACACTTTATTCATGTAAGTCATTCACAGGTTTTGTAACCCTCCGGGTATGTGTACTGCACACACTAAGCCCAGAATCTGACTCACATTTGAGACCAAGCCCCACTTCTGTCCACACACAAATCAATCTGAGACAAGTACCTGGGTCCTAGTGCCCTGCTGTGAGGGGGGGGGGGGTCAAAGCCTAAGTCTTTCTGTGACTTTGGGCCAAAATCTGTAATTTTTCAGGTTGGCTGCAGTTCTAGCCACAGACCCAAGTCACAAGGTCTGTGTAGTTCAGTATAGATGCATTAGCGTGGCTGAGAGATCTAAGTCCTGCAACTGTAAACTCAAGTTTAATGTGGGTGCTCAAGCACAGGCTTGGAAACACCGAGTCCAAAAGCCATGGTCCTGGAGACCTGACAGACCTAGAAATTTTTCTAAAACTTACAAGTTTGGCAAAGGTATAGGGGAGATTTAAAAAGATATATAGGATCACAATCTCTGTTGAAAGTCAATGGTACCTCTGCTCCCAAATCATTTAGGTGCTTTTGAAAATCTTTCCCAGAAGCAACTAAAATGAAGTGCTAAGAATGGAAACATTTAGGCAATCTTACCTATAACGGATGCTCTGTGAACCACTTACATATACAATTTTCATGTTCACACACTTTTTACTGCTCACAACAAAATTTAGTCCCTGCAACTCACCCACTTAAAGCTACTTCTCAATAAGAAGGGACAAAATTGGAGACCGTTTCAGTAAATATTCCTAATCTATTATTTCTTGTGTATTCCACAAATCTGAAAGCCTATTGACAAGGTGGGTGCGGGGAGGGGGAAACCTCATGATGAATTGGCAGTGACAGCTGGATACCGGACACTGAGATAAATTGAAGTGGATGTGACTATAGCTGACTTTTCCTAAACTGCTCACACAGCAGTACGTGGACGCATCAAATCAGAGAATGTTCACCAAGGTTGAATTGCTTGGAATACTTGGTTTGCTTCCGGTAACCTTACTGTTATAGTTACATGAAAACATTTAAGTGCTAAACTGAAATTCCCATTGCAAATCTTTTGCTCACATCACCAGTTCCGATCGGAGAATGTTGGGTTTTTTAAATTTTGCTGCAAGTGGTTAAAAATTGGGTAAAGAAAGAGCATTTCTGATCCAATACAGCAGGAATTTACTTCTTTTGTGCTAGGTATTCATAAATTCCCAGAATATACCACAGATAGTATAATGACTTGTAATGATAAACATGGTCACACTTTATGGTAATTTTATTAGTAATGGTTTATAAATGGTTAATAACAAAATAATAGATGTTATAATTATAAGCATATTACTGATGATAGTAAGTAAATCACTAGGTGCTACCAATTGCTATGAGCCACCATTATAATCAATTGATTGTTGGACTCCAACAAAACAATCTATTGCAATTTATTAACTATTTGTTAAAAGGTTTATCAACCCTTTATAAGATATGTATAAATAGAGCCTTAATATGAATTGTGACTATAAACTCTTACAGGCTCCAATTCAGAAAATCCCTAAAATAGGTGCTTCATTCTAAGTACGTACTTAAATCCTGTTGACTTTGGTGAGATTAAGCAGGTGCTTAATACTAAGCATCTGCTTAAATGGCCTTCCTGAATAGAGATGCCTACCTGAACCAGGGTCATAGTTAGAAAATGGCCACTATTAAGGCCACTAATTAGACCTTGCTATTTGTTAATATCATCAAAATTGGGACCTAAACCTTCACCCAATAGCAAAGCTTCCATTGATCTCACTGGGACCAGGTTTGAGCACATGGCTGCTGGAAAGACAGCAGATAAGATATAATGTTGGAAAACATGCATATTGGAAATGTAATGTAACTACAGCATCAAACTGATATAAAGTTTGCTTAGTGTGCATTTTACTAGACAAAATTTATCACTTCTTGGCTGCCTTACAAACACATCTACTGCATCATGCATTCTAATGGATCTTTTTCAAAGTTCTATATTACAAGTGGGATTTAAAATAATAGAAACATTTTAAATGATGGCTTTTAAAACAGTTTAACCATTTTAAGATTCAGTACAGAAGCATCAGCTGACTGCTGCGTAGAAGGAGTTAGAAAAAGATCCTGTGTGGGATATTAATTATAATATTTAATAAAAATAGAATATCTTACTCCAATAACATCTTTGGCAAACATCTAAGTACTTTAGTAATTACAAATTGTGGAAAATACAGGGGTCACTTTTTGCTGCAAGCAGGCTTTGGGGTGATTTGTAGCAATCAGTACCGACAATAATGTTATACAGCACAGGAGGAAGAATTCCTTATTCATGTACTCACAAGGAGATTTCCGTAGGTAGATAAGGGTAAATTCAATATACTATGCAGCCAATTTTATAATTCATCTAGATGTCAGTGCTGTATGGCCCTCTTCTTGTGAAAAGTGCCATTAGATCTTCAATGGTTCAGACTTCAGTTTTAAGTTTCATCCGAAAGATGAATCGTTATTCATGCTAACAATAGATTCATAGACTCATAGATTCTGGGGTCAGAAGGGATCAATGTGATCATCTAGTCCGACCCCCTGCACAAAGCAGGCCACAGAACCCTACCCATCCACTTCTATAACAAACCCCTAACCTATGTCCGAGTTATTGAAGTCTTCAAATTGTGGTTTGAAGACCTCAAGCTGCAGAGAATCCATCAGCAAGTGACGCATGCCCCACGCTGCAGAGGAAGGCGAAAAACCTCCAGGGCCTCTGCCAATCTGCCCCGGAGGAAAATTACTTTCCTACCCCAAATATGGCGATCAGCTAAACCCTGAGCATGTGGGCAAGACTCACCAGCCAGCACTCAGAAAAGAATTCTCTGCAGTAACTCAGATCCCATCCCATCCAACATCCCATCACCGACCACTGAGCATACTTATCTGCTGATAATCAAAGATCAATTGCCAAAATTAAGCTATCCCATCATACCATCCCTTCCATAAAATTATCAAGCTTAATCTTAAAGCCAGATATGTCTTTTGCCCCCACTACTCCCCTTGGAAGGCTGTTCCAGAACTTCACTCCTCTAATGGTTAGAAACCTTTGTCTAATTTCAAGTCTAAACTTCCTAGTGTCCAGTTTATACCCATTCGTTCTTGTATCTACATTGGTACTAAGCTTAAATAATTCCTCTCCCTCCCTAATATTAATCCCTCTGATATATTTATAAAGAGCAAGCATATCCCCCCTCAGCCTTCTTTTGGCTAGACTAAACAAGCCAAGCTCTTTGAGTCTCCTTTCATATGACAAGTTTTCCATTCCTCGGATCATCCTAGGAGCCCATCTCTGAACCTGTTTGAGTTTGAATTCATCCTTCTTAAACATGGGAGACCAGAACTGCACACGGTATTCCAGGTGGGTTCTCACCAGTGCCTTATATAACGGTACTAACACCTCCTTATCTTTGCTGGAAATATCTCGCCTGATGCATCCTAAAACCGCATTAGCTTTTTTAATGGCTGTATCACATTGGCTGCTCATAGTCATCCTGTGATCTACCAATACCCCAAGGTCCTTCTCCTCCTCTGTTGCTTCCAACTGATGTGTCCCCAATGTATATCTAAAGTTCTTATTATTAATCCCTAAATGTATGACCTTGAACTTTTCACTATTAAATTTCATCCTATTACTATTACTCCAGTTTACGAGGTCATCCAGATCTTCCTGTATGATATCCCTGTCCTTCTCCGTGTTAGCAATACCCCCCAGCTTCGTGTCATCTGTAAACTTTATTAGCACAGTCCTGCTTTTTGTGCCAAGGTCAGTAATAAAAAGGTTAAATAAGATTGGTCCCAAAACAGATCCTTGAGGAACTCCACTAGTAACCTCCTTCCAGCCTGACAGTTCACCCTTCAGTACGACCTGTTGTAGTCTCCCCTTTAACCAGTTCCTTATCCACCTTTCAATTTTCATATTGATCCCCATCTTTTCCTATTTGACTAATAATTCCCCATGTGGAACCGTGTCAAATGCCTTACTGAAATCGAGGTAAATTAGGTCTACCACATTTCCTTTGTCTAAATAATCTGTCACCTTCTCAAAGAAGGAGATCAGGTTGGTTTGGCATGATCTACCTTTAGTAAAACCATGTTGTAATTTGTCCCAATTACCATTGACCTCAATGTCCTTGACTACTTTCTCCTTCAAAATTTTTTCCAAGACCTTACATACTACAGATGTCAAACTAACAGGCCTATAGTTACTCAGATCACTCTTTCTCCAAGATAGGAACTATGTTAGCAATTCTCCAGTCGTACGGTACAACCCCTGAGTTTACCGATTCATTAAAAATTCTCACTAACGGGCTTGCAATTTCATGCGCCAGTTCCTTTAATATTCTCGGATGAAGATTGTCCGGGCCATCCGATTTTGTCCCATTAAGCTGTTCAAGTATGGCTTCTACCTCAGATGTGGTAATATCCATCTCCATATCCTCATTCCCGTTTGTCATCCTTCCATTATCCCTATGCTCCTCATTAGCCTTATTAAAGACTGAGGCAAAGTACTTATTTAGATATTGGGCCATGCCTAGGTTATCCTTAACCTCCTTTCCATCCTCAGTGTTTAACGGTCCCACTTCTTCTTTCTTCATTTTCTTCTTATTTATATGGCTATAGAACCTTTTACTATTGGTTTTAATTCCCTTTGCAAGGTCCAACTCTACTTGGCTTTTAGCCTTTATCACTTTATCCCTACATGTTCTGACCTCACTAAGGTAGCTTTCCTTGCTAATCCCTCCCATCTGCCACTCCTTGTAGGCTTTCTGCTTTTTCTTAATCACCTCTCTGAGATGCTTGCTCATCCAGCTTGGTCTACAACTCCTGCCTATGGTTTTTTTCCCCTTTCTGTTGATGCAGGCTTCCGATAGTTTCTGCAGCTGCGACTTAAAGTAATTCCAGGCCTCCTCCGCATTTAGATCCACAAGTTCTTCAGTCCAATCCACTTCCCTAACTAATTTCCTTAATTCTTTAAAGTTAGCCCTTTTGAAATAAAAAACCCTAGTCCCAGGTCTATTTTTGTTTATCCTTCCATCTAGTTTGAACTGAATTAGCTCATGATCACTCGAACCAAGGTTGTCCCCTACAACCATTTCTTCTATGAGGTCCTCACTACTCACCAAAACCAAATCTAAAATGGCATCCCCTCTTGTTGGTTCTTCAACTACTTGGTGAAGGAATCCATCAGCTATCACATCCAGAAAAATCTGAGCCCTATTATTCTTGCTAGCACTTGTCCTCCAGTTTATATCTGGGAAGTTAAAGTCTCCCATGATCACACATTTCCCATTAGTGTTTACTTCATTAAAAACATTAAAGAGGTCTCTATCCATCTCCAAATCAGATCCCGGTGGTCTGTAGTACACCCCAAGCACTGTCTCAGAGGAGGCTCTAGTAGCTTTCTTTCCCAGTGTGATTTTTGCCCAGACAGACTCTCTTGTCCATTCCATCCCTTCTTATTTCTTTACAGTCTCCCTCATTACTGATATACAATGCTACTCCACCACCTTTGCCTTTATTTCTGTCTTTCCTAAACAGCACATAGCCTTCAATACTCGTACTCCAGTCATGACTACTATTCCACCACGTTTCTGTTATCCCTATAATATCCAGTTTCACTTCCTGCACCAGTAGCTCTAGTTTACTCTGATTAGTTGTCAGATAGAATGATTGATGATGTTAAAACATCCAAATGATTATATAGAGCTTTTTATCCAGAGATTTAAAAACACTTTAAACTTTTTCCCCAATTTATTTGCCCCCTAGCCACGTCTATGACAAATCAAAGGCAGGTTCCACTCAAAGCCAATCCCAAGTAAGAAAAAAGTAATTGAAGGTTTAAAAAAAATGCACTGAGGATGGGAAGCCAATTTATTCACTAAACTAAAAAAATCAAATAATTGTTGAACACACCTCCCAAAAGTAGGGAAGTCACCAATAAAATACTGAAAAAATAGTATTCCAGTTATTGAATGCCATTCTATGCTGTTCTGTGCTATTATACTAATTGGTACTCCAATATATAGTAAATTGGTAAATTAATATTTCAATTTGATATAACTAGAAAAGTGTAACAGAAAGAGGAACCAAGCCCACAAAGATACAAAAGAACATACTCTCTGTCTATCAGTGATTGGTATGGCTGCAATGCAATGAACTGAAGCTAAAGCTAATCTACATATGTGGTTTAGCTCAGAACCAGGTGCACATACATGGTAGGTCTTTCAAAAGGGCTGTGTAAAGCATGCAGTACAAAACTTGGTTGCGTAGTATTGGACACTCTTTAAATTGTTGGAATTTTCAAAGCTGGGTGGTACCAGTGCTTTGAAAATTCAGCCACATTCTGGCTGTTGCTACAGGTTTAGGAACCAGTTCAATGCTCATTGAAGTCAATAGAGGGACCATTGGATCAGGCCCCAATCATCATCTTTCAGAAAAGACGAGACATATAAGACTACAGTGTCTAGCATGAGCAATATAGCATTATTATGGGGAATTGATCAGCCTTTAGATTGACTGGCTTGGCATCCTCCAGCCCAGGCCCTCAAAGGGTCTGGAGCCCATACTGCTTATCAAAAGAAATGTACAACACAGAAGTCAACTCTCCCTCAAAAACTGACAGTGTCCTGAGTAGGGGCACCAGTCCTGAGAGGAATGTAGGGCAGTTCTACAGACCAACACTATATGGGTCACAGAGTTGTCATGTTTGTTTATTTACCCCAGAGTCTCATCAGGTTTGGAACCCTGAAATCGGGGGGAAGACCCTTCAAAACCACAACAGGTTTCAAATAATATATATATTTATTAACTAAACTACATACATAAAGAAAAGCATAAAATACATATAAACATATCAAATTATCAGAAAGTAGGTTAATAATATCAAATAATCAAATTAGGATAATTATCAGGTTGATCAAACCATATCAAAGAAGGAGAGGGTTGCAAGTGGGCTGGGAGGGGTTGCAAGTGCTTTTTGGATATGATTAAAATTCAAAATGATCTGAGCAAACTGGAGAAATGGTCTGAAGTAAATAGGATGAAATTCAATAAGGACAAATGCAAAGTACTCCACTTCGGAAGGAACAATCAGTTGCACACATAAAAAATGGGAAATGATTGCCTAGGAAGAAGTACTGTGGAAAGGGATCTGGGGGTCACAGTGGATCACAAGTTAAATATGAGTCAACAGGGTAACACTGTTGCAAAGAAAGCAAACATCATTCTGGGATGTACTAGCAGGAGTGTTGTAAGGAAGATGAGAAGTAATTCTTCCCCTCTACTCCATGCTGATTGGGCCTCAGCTGGAGTATTTTGTCCGGTTTTGGGTGCCACATTTCAGGAAAGATGAGGACAAATTGGAGTAAGTCCAGAGAAAAGCAACAAAAATGATTAAAGGTATGGAAAACATGACTTATGAGGGAAGACTGAAAAAATTGGGTTTGTTTAGTCTGGGGAAGATAAGACCAAGAGGGGACATGATAACAGTTTTCAAGTACTGTACATAAAAGGTTGTTACAAGGTGGGTTGAGAAAAATGGTGGTTCTTAACTTCTGAGGATAGGACAAGAAGTAATGGGCTTAAATTGCAACGAGGGCGGTTTAGGTTGGACATTAGGAAAAAACTTCCTAACTATCAGGGTGGTTAAGCAGTGGAATAACTTGCCTAGGGAGGTTGTGGAATCTCCATGATTGGGGATTTTTAAGAGCAGGTTGGACAAACACCTGTCAGGGATGGCTAGGTAATATTTAGTCCCACTTGAATGCAGCGAACTGGACTAGATGACCTCCCAAGCTGCCACAACAATCCTCATGCTCGGGTAAGACCTTCTGTCATCATAATTTCTTTTTATTATTTTAAATAATTAATCTGATAAGTAAACCAACCCAGACAAGTAAAGTGATGTAATACAACAGTGGCAAGGTGGCCTGTACCATTACAAGTGCATATTCTATCACTGGGGAGACCTCTGGAAGTTGAGACTCTGGCATGCTGATGAAGAACTCCCAGCAGCTATACCTGAGACCAGATGTTTTATAGCCCTTGATGCTCCTCATGCATATGTCTGCATAGCTTTCCCTCCTTAACCATAGCTAAACTTCCTCACTCTTATAATATTGGGATGCCTTTATTCTATAGGTTAGTATATTAAATAAGCAAAGCTCATTAACATAGACATTAATTGAATTACTATGATTACCTGTGGCTAAGCATCTTCATCCGCACCAAAAATACGTACAAACGGCCACCTTGCAACACTTGTGACTGCTAAAAAACAATGAACAGAGTCTTATGCCGCCTTGTGACTTAATGCCACTGTTAATTTACTTACTTATGCTAATTTATTGAGTAACTACTTCCACTCAGGCTATAAGGCCTTATGCTTAAACTCTTCTTCTATGTCTAGGCCTATAGGTCTCCTGCATTTCTGCTTCTCCTTAATTTTATTATTACTGTTATAATTACTATATGGCTACTCTCCCAACATGAGGACAGACAAAGGAAACTAAGGCAATTGCAGCCAAAACTCAGTTTGTGGAGATCCTTTAATTCCTCAGATTAAGAATTTCAGTCCTTTATATTTCAGATTATCTGTATAAAACCAAACACTCAGACTGGCAGAAAATGAGAACAACTGAATGAATTTGTTGACAACTGTGTTACCAAAAAACCCTTTGAGCTAGACATTTTGGGGTTTGGCTCTAATTGCCTTAGCTTCCTTTGTCTGTCTTCAGATCCCTTCTGCCTCAAATGTTAAAACCCAAAGGGGAAAAATCCCTACTCTTTCTTTGCCCAACTGAAATCTTCATTAAAAAGAAAAAATAGTTTATTATACTTTATTGTACACGTTTTGGCTGCAGAGGAGGGTGGTGGTTGATGTTTTAACGTAAGTGTACTTAAGGAATGTGGGCTTTGTCTTTCTCTAGAGGGGTTCTTTCCCTTGCCTTGCAGGTGATGGGTGGGGGTTGAGCCCCATCACATCCGTACATGGCATCTGAAGCAGACTAGTGGTTGGTCTGTACAAGAGTTATGAGTGTGCTTCAGATGCCATGTAGGGATGTGAAGGGGCTTAACCTCCATAATCTACAAGCAAAGGGAAAGAGCCTCAATTAGTCATGCTCTGTACCTGGTAGGTGATTAACTAATTGCCTCCTGGATAGAGGAGGTGGAGTTATGCTGTAGAAATAGACTGCGGGAGACTGCAGAGGCGACAGAGCTGCTCTGGCAAAGAGAAGCCCTGGGAATAGGGTTTAACAGACAGGAAATAATGGAGGAAGAGCACTATAGGAACAGATTGAGCACCTGTAGGGTAAGCCCTGAGGTAGAGCCATTATGAGGACTACACTGAAGTTAGAAAGGGGTGGAAGGGCTCTTAGTTTGAAGAGTTGTTTGGACTCATATTTGGACTTGTTTGTGCTACTGCAGAAGGGGATTAGACTTCTGTGTGACTTGGCTGCAGGGCGAAGACACAGAACACCCAGAGGGGGAGTTGGAAGAAGACACAGGCTGAAAAAGGCCATTGCAAGTCCAAGGTGAGGGCCAGTAGGGGGTGCCAGAGACAAGGACCCAGTGCTACTCTGTGAACAAAGACAAGGGGCACCCACAAGGTGAATCCGTGCTTACAAGGGGTCTCTATTCTTTAATTCAGCCAGTAATTACAAAACCTCATAGCACTTGGGTGCATACTGTGACACTGTACCCCATATTCATCATAGTAATACTATTATGATATGATTATGACATAATTATGATGCATTTTGTACAAAAAAGTCATGTGAGGTAAAATTGAAAATTACGATTGCTCAATATGATTATCGTATTTGTATGCATGTATCATTTTTGTATCTGAAGTTATGAATATTTAATAGGAATCTGTATTTCAAATGGGCTTACTCTGGAAAACACCCACAGCCAGCCTTTCAGGTACAACAATGAAGAAACCAGACAGTGCTGATATCCCATCAGCAAAGACAATGGACTGTGAAAGAATTCAGCCTTCCTGTAAATGCTCAAGCCAGCCTGTAGGTATGGCTGCTATGACCCAGCAAGGACCTGTGACCACACCACATGTCTCTGGACTTCATCAGTATTTTTCCACAAATGGGTCTGGGAACCAAGTTTTGAAAGAAAGGGTTCCCACCATATGCTAAAGCTATACAGGGCAGGGAGTGACCTTATCAGTTGTTCTTTACTCCCCACACAAGAGGGCTTCTGGAAACACATGAGGAACAAAGACTGAACTGGGTAGAGTGCTGGACCCAGGCTAAACGGCTTTCTAGTCTGTGTATGAAGACCTGAGAAATCCAAGCTGCAAAGCTAATGCAGCTTTTCCTTAAGAATCTACTAGTTTGCCTGTACCATGAGTTAGATAGGGTGAGAATCTGCTCTTCATATCCAATCTAGCATATTAAGATTATGTTGTGTGTTTTTGTTTATTTGCTAGGTAATCTGCTTTGATCTGTTTGCTATCACTTAAAATCTATCTTTTGTAGTTAATACATTTATTTTATGTTTTAATCTAAACCAGTGAGTCTGGAGTGAAGTGCATGGAGATCTTAGCTCAGAAAGGCTGTTGCATATTCCTCTCCATATTGAGGGGGAGGCGAACTGGATAATAAATTCATATTGAGTGGGGTATGGACCAGGGCAGGATGGTACTGCTCTGAGGTCCTAGGCTGGAAAGCTGGGAGTTATTTTGGCTGTAGCCTCTCTACTGTTGGTCAGAAAGCCTGCATGTAACTACAGCTGAGTTTGTCTCTACCTGTGTGTAATGCTGGTGGAAGTGTAGGACCAGGAGCGGATCTGCAGCTTGTCACAACAGCATGATGTGTGAGGGAGCCCAGGCTTGTGGGTCAGGGGGGAAAGACTCCCCTTGTTGGAAAGGAGAGCACAGAGTGCACAAGCGAAGGCAGAATGCATCCCAAAGTTTTGGAGAATGTACCCTTGTTAGTACTTGTTATTCAGTATCCTAATTTGGACCACATCAGCTGCTCCAGTGCACCCAAACGCCACAGCTATGGGCACAGTATAATAACCTAAACAGAATAGAATGCTCTTCACTCCTGGTCACTTTGCATTGTCTGTCAGGCTCTGATGCACCTCAGTATAGTTATAAATGACCCATTTCCTCAATATTTTTTAGTCCAGTGCTATGGATAGTGTCTCTTATTGGCTCCAAAATTAATTCAAAACTTTATTGGAAGGAAATCCAGTAGATGAAGAAAGAAGGAAATAGGATTGTGACAATTTTGGATTGGTGACTTAACTGCTGAAACATTTTGGACCAAGTGACAGTTTCTGAAAGTGCTGTCTGGGAGAGCTGCCCATATGGAATTATAATAGTCAATCTGTGGACTGACAAGACAGTGTCATGAACTGGTGTTTGCAAGTGAGGGGCAAGATTTTAATGGCAGAGGGAAGCCTTTATCACCTAATTCAGATGGGAGTCAAAAGATAAATGGAAGCCCTTTCATGAAGACTACCAAGTTGCCTAGCAACTAGAGGAGGCACTATTACCATAAGTTTTACAAAAAGCGATGACACCTTTGAGAATATTTCCATTTTCTGGAAAGCGAGCAATTACCAGCAGCTCCTTTTGAGAATCGGATTTTGTAAGCATTGCAAATACAGGTGTCATAGATAGAATTCACAACTTTAGTTCTGCAGGGAAAGAAAAAATCTGCCCAGCATCTACATAGAAATGAGCCTTAGGTGACAGAGTCGTAGGAGAACATATAATGGCTGGAAACTTAAATTGAAAACTACAGAAAATTGAAAATTATAGAACCTTGGGGTGCACCACAGTGTCTCAGGAAGTCTGCACTCAACATAGCTGAAGAGAAAATGGATACAGTCTGATGCGGTACAAGTGGTAAATGAGGAGCAATCAATGGGAAATACTGAGAATTAGTGGGAGAAAATTCTTGCACCTGTGATGTTGGTGGGATTCTAATACTAGGTTCAGAATATGCACTTGGGCTGCTATATGGCAGCATTGCAACTGGCAATGATAGCTCAAACAGCTGCCAAAAAAAGCAGTGCAAGGCTGCAGGCTAAGAATTGATTTTGTAGAGTTTGCTGCCCCATTCCATATGTTGTAATAAGTAACAACAAGAAAAGTATTTCAAATTATTTGCAGTTTTCCACCAGGAATTATAATTATCCTCATTCATTTGTTACCTCTTCCCCGTTGCCTTGCTTGAATTCTGCAAGGGTAGGAGGATGCTATTCTGGTAATCTCTTCAACAGCTAGAGTCACATGAGTTTAACCTCAGTGCAATGCAGGATTCAGGTGAGACTGCCATAGCCTGCTGATGTGCAAAGGTCCACAGACAAGAAGATGATCTCCTGGAGTCTCATCTAATGTCCATTTGAGGTCAGTGAGTTTCCCTCGATTAACTTTACTGGGTACTGAATTGAGTTGTTGGAGAGAAATTTCAGTAAAGGACTTCTGATGTTGCTAGTAGAAAGAGAAACTATGGCAGGTAACACGTAAGATGGAGATTTGGAGGGTTAAGAGGAAATCTAAGTAGAAAAAAACTAAACACATGAGCTGGTCGAAAGATAAGGTTTTCATTCCATGGAAACTTTTGACAAATAGTATTTGTTTCATTCTTGTCAAATTTTCCATGAAAAATTCTGACCTTTTCTAGAAATATTGAAAATTACAGTGTTTCAGTTTTGGGGCATTCTGTTTTTTAATTAAATATGGAAATTTTGCATAGAAAACATACTCTTGTGGAAAAAAAAAGTGTTTAATTGAAAACTCAATTTTCCATCCAAACAGTTTCAGTGGAAAATTTCCAACCAGCCCTAATAAACATAAATAACAACTTTTAAGTGTATTAGAATTAAGAAGACTGCAAGAAATCCAGTGGGTCAGTTAGACTTCAGAGTCATCACTCTTCACAGTGCTTGATGGGGAAATATCTATCTCCAGAGCTGCTCTGTGCAGGTAATAAAGTTGAGACACTGTCAGATACTAAGGTGTCAAAAGAGGAAGTGATAGAATGAATTGACAAATATGAAACTCATCCAAAGCCTATTGTAATCAGTGGAAACCTCTGAGGTATTTTCAATAATAAACTTTATCGCTAGTTGGCTCCAGAGTTTCTCATCTAAAACATCTAAAACAACTGAGTGAAATGAATTTTTGTGTCTGTGCAGGTTAACTTAATTGTTCCATTAACAGGACAGAATTATTCATCCTGCTTCTCAGTTACAGTCACCGACAGCACTCAGGCTTTTGGGAACGAGAATGCTATTAACCACATAGTGATGTCCTAGTCTAGGGAGAAGTTACTTCTTGATTCATCCTTGCATGTCAGTCAACCAGGATAGAATTTTAAAGGAGACCCAGGAGAAAGTCCTCTTAATGGAGCATCCCTTATTGACTTGTTAGCTAAGGATTAAAAAAGGGGCCTTGCAACAAAGATTCCCAGCCCTTTTCTCCTTCAAAACCAACAGTTCATTGTGTGAGGGCTGGGAGGTTAAGTCAGACTCCAATTAGACTAGTAGGCTGATGAAGTATATCTGCAATGCCTTTGTCTAATGACTGTGGGGGAGGGCATGCGGGGGAAAGAAACAAGAATAGAGCCATTTTTCTCTTTCTTGCCAGGCTTTGAAGGCCTAGTCCCAAGTCTGTTGAAGGCGTTGACTTTAATGGGCACTACATGAAGCTATTTTAAGTACCCTCTTTAATTTTTTTTATACATGGATGAAAATGGTTGATAAATTGGCATCTTTTGGGTTAAAATATCTAATTGGAAGGTTATAGTTCAGGGGTGGGAAAACTTTTTTGCCTGAGGGCCACATCTGTGTATAGAAATTGTATGGCAGGCCATGAATGCTCATGAAATTGGGGTTGAGGTGTGGGAGGGGATGAGGGCTCAGGACGGAGGTGCAGGCTCTGGGGTGGGGCTAGTGATGAGGGGTTTGAGATGCAGGAGAAGGATCTGGGCTGGGACCTAGGGGTTTGGAGGGTGGGAGGGGAATCAGGGCATTGGTCAAGGGGGTGTGGCTCAGGGGTGCAGGCTCCGGGCAGTGCTTACCTGAAGTGGATCCTGGAAGCAGCAATATGTCCCCTCTACACAGAGGCACGGCCAGGCAGCTCTGTGTGTTGCCCCATCCACAGGTGCTGCCCTCTCAGCTCCCATTGGCTATGGTTCCCAGCCAATGGGAGCTGCGGGGGCGGCACTTGGGGCAAGGGCCGCATGCAGAGCTACCTGGCCGTGCCTCTGCGTAGAGAGGAGAGCCAGAGGGGGGACATGCCGCTGCTTCTGGGAGCTGTGCGGAGCTGCCCCTAACCCTGCTCCCCAGCTGGAGCGCTGGAGCGGACAACCTCCAAACCCCACTCACCAGAAGGAGTTTGAGGGCAGGATTAAAATGGCTGGTGGGCCGGATCCTCTCTTATAATGTGTACACTGCTTAATATCCCTGCAGTAGTTTGAGGAGGAAATATCATTTGAGATTTGCTTTGACAAACTTTTCTAGTGTCTGACATTTCCTTTGGACTTCTTTTTTCACAGTAACTACAGCACCTTGAGGGGTGAACTTGATAGGCATACAAACCCAGTATTTGCCAATCCCACTTGTTCACAAATCATGAGTCAGGCTCACCAAAAATCACAAGATTGGCTTTAAAATTGTGACATTATGTACAAACAATAGAGGTGGTGGTCTTTTTGTTTGCCCTCTGCTTTGAGACTTTCGGGTGCACCGGGGTCACATTTTGAAGCTTTCTCCACAGCCACAAGGGCTAGAAACTTACTTTTTCATTAAGAATGAAGGCTGAAATCCTCACATCTCCATTAGACTCCAGGAGTTGGGGCTTTAAGGAAAACAATAATTATCTTGAGACTCATGACAAAATCATGAGTTAGCAACACTGAAAAGCAAAGATTCGTATAGATTGGATGAATGATCATGGCATTGAAATGTGTTGTCTGTGTTTATTTTTCATAATAAGCATAAATTTGGTATTTTTTGACTGAGTGACAGGATACTGTCAATTTGAATCTTACTCCAGGCCTTATAATAGGTCATTTTATTAGAGATGCTTTTCCTGACAATCAGCAACCCCTTTGTTCGTGCTGATTTCAGACTGTCTGCAGAAGTGTGGCTTGCATAAGAACAAGGAGGAGGGGCAGTGGTTTGAGTATTGGTCTACTAAACCCAGTGTTGTGAGTTCAATCCTTGAAGGGGCCATTTAGGGGTCTGGGGTAAAAATCTGTTTGGAGACTGGCCCTGCTTTGAGCAGGGGATTGGACTCAATGATCTCCTGAGGTCCCTTCAAAGCCTGATATTCTATGATAAGAATGGCCATCTTGGGTCAGATCAAAGGTCCATTTAGCCCCATATCCAGTCTTCTGACAGTGGCCAATGTCATATGCCCCAGAGGGAATGAACAGAACATGGAATCATCAAGTGATCCTGTCATAAACAGATAAGTAAGGGTTAATAGAACAGAAGTACTTCATGTCTTTTTTGCCTGTAAAGAGTTAACAAGTCAGTGAGCCTGGCTGTCACCTGACCAGAGAACCAATCAGGGGACAGGATACTTTCAAATCTTGAGGGAGGGAAGATTTTGTGTGTGCTGTTAGTGTTTGGTGGTGGTTCACTCTGGGTTCTGAGAGTGACCAGATGTGCAACCAGGTTTCTCTCCAATCTCCCTGATACAGGTTCTTATAGATTCAAAATAGTAAGTACTAGGTGATAAGGTGAGTTAGGCTTATGTTTGTTTTCTTTATTTGCAAATGTGTATGTGGCTGGGAGGAGTTCAAATGTGTATTTGGCTGGAAGGAGTTCAAATTTGTATTTTGCTGAAAGGATTTTAATTTGTACTTGTATACTTAGGCTGGGAGGGTATTCCCAGGGTCTATCGCTGAAAGACCTTGTAACATATTCCATCTTAAATTTACTAAGATAATTTTTACTGTTTTTTTCTTTTTTTAATTAAAAGCTTTTCTTGTTTAAGAACCTGTTTGTTTTTTTATTCTGGTGTGAGACCCCCGGGGATTGGGTCTGGATTCACCAGGGAATTGGTGGGGAGAAAGGAGGGAAAGAGGAGAGAGAGGTTAATTTCTCTCTGTGTTAAGATTACTGTCTCTCTCAGGGAGAATCTGGGAGGGGGAGAGAGAAGGAGGGGGGAAGGTGCATTTTCCTCTATGTTTTAAGATTCGAGGAGTTTGAATCACAGTGATCTTCCAGGGTAACCCAGGGAGGGGAAGCCTGGGAGAGGCAACGGTGAGGGAAAGGGTTTACTTTCCTTGTGTTACTGTTTTTTCTTTCTTTAATTAAAAGCTTTTCTTGTTTAAGAACCTGATTTTTTTTTTCTGGTGTGAGGTCCCAGGGGAAGGGGTCTGGATTCACCAGGGAATTGGTGGGGAGAAAGGTTAATTTTCTCTGTGTTAGGATTACTTTCTCTCTCAGGGAGAGTCTGGGAGGGGGAGACAGAAGGAGAGGGGAAGGTGGATTTTCCTCTCTGTTTTAAGATTCGAGGAGTTTGAATCACGGTGATCTTCCAGGGTAACCCAGGGAGGGGAAGCCTGGGAGAGGCAACGGTGAGGGAAAGGGTTTACTTTCCTTGTGTTAAGATCCAGAGGGATTGGGTCTTGGGGTTCCCCAGGAAAGGTTTTGGGGGGACCAGAGTGTACCAGGCACTGGAATTCCTGGTTGGTGGCAGCGCTACAAGTACTAAGCTGATAATTGAGCTTAGAGGAGTTCATGCTGGTACCCCATCTTTTGGACGCTAAGGTTCAGAGTGGGGAATTATACCATGACAGATCCATTCCCAGCTTCTGGCAAGCAGAGGCTAGGGAAAGGTAACAGAGGCCACAGTCCTGCTGCACCTGCACAAATGGATTTTTCTGGATCACCAGCTCAAGCGCAGCCACATTGGATAACACACTTTTTCTTCTGAATGATTTAAAAAAAACCTGCTTCTCTAAAGAGGAAGAAGGTGCTTGGCTTATAAACTCAGATCATTCCCAAGAAAGTGATGTCAGTTTGCAGCAGGTCAGAGGCATAATGCGACCTCCAAATGTTTGCACAAATATGTCATAAGAACCATAAAATGTTAATATCACATGATTTTTAGTGGGAGCTGTATCTTGGGAAGCTTGTGGTTGAAAGACCTCAAATTTGGACCACTAAACCTATCCTGAATCACAATGAGACTTGGCAATTTTCAAGAGAATCCAAATAAATGTGGATTTGAGAACATTTACAGAAATCAGGTAACAGTAACCTACTCTCCGCTTTAATTATCATGATGCTATCACCCCATTATGATATAGGAATTATTTCAACCCTAGGGGCTATATTCATTTCTGAAGGCTCTGCAGTGAGAGAGGAGGGTTTGGACAGCTACAAAGCACAGGAAATTTGTTGTGCAAATTTGTGCATATTCATATATGATCTTCTCCCCTCAAACGTCTCTGCAGATCCCTGAGTTACAGGGTTCCCTTATGATCTGGAGAGCAGTATCCTGACTTTTAATCTAAATAACTTTGCCTGTTGCATGGCCAGCATATGTAGTTCTGCACATTCCAAAAAGCCATGTCTATTTTTTTTTCTGGCTAGAGCTCATAGTCTTATGCATTCAACTACTGTACATTCTCTGCACTTGCTCTTATAGAGATAGCACCATGGTCCTGCCATTTGTACCAGCATTGATTTAATCTTTAAACTACTATAACACCTTCTGACCTTTTGCAACTTTCAAGGAGATTCAGAAAAACTTTATACTGAACGTATCTTTTCAATGTATGGCAGGTCTCAGCTTCCTTAGTTTGCTAATGTCTGCTAATGCTATTTAATATAATCATGCTACAAACACTCGGATAAATTTACATAACAAAAAAACATATATCTCTTAAACTTACTGGATAAAAATATGTTTTAAAAGGTAAGGATGGGGGAAAGGAATTCTTATGGAATTATAGAAAAGTCCAGCTAAAGAAAGGCTTTTGCAGACAGGCCATTTAGGTCTTTTTTTTTTTTTTTTTTTTTTTTTTTTTTTTTTGGTAAAATCTTATGAAGAATCAATTACAAATTCCATATGTTTTATTCCTCTACAATCCTTTCCAGACAATTTAGTTAGGGTCAGAGTCTGGCTGCTGGTCTGTGACGTAAAGAAAGATGACAGGAGGTCCTTCCCATAATGCACATGTGAAGGAAGCATTTGGAATTCAGAAGCTAGCTGACCTTAGTGAAAGGTGCAGGGGAGTTGTAGCTGGGCTGGAAGATCTAGGTATGATTAAATGGATATGGCCAGGCGGCGTGGGATTAGCACCATGATCCTTTGTCATTTCTCCAACTCTTTCAAACTGGCTGGTAGTCCCAGACTGGGCTGGCACACTGCATTCTAGTAAAACATGTAGCTGTTGCCACTCCTAAGTGCTCTCGCCCAGCAGCTTTGAATGGTAAAAGGAGAAGTGAACTGTGCTAGCTGGTGTATCTGCAGCCCAAAGAATTCTGGCTGCAGTCTGCAGAAGACAGAAGGGGTCTGATTCTTCTCTCAGTGACTTGAGTATAAATTGAAGTCAAAGGAGTTAAGCCAGTGTAAACGGAAATGAAAATCAAACCCTTTCTGTAAGCAGAATGCCTTTGGCTTCTGATACTGCAGCACTTCCGGACTCTGACCCTTCTAATATGGCAGTGATTGGAAAGGCCAAACTTTAGCCCTTAGTTTCTCTGTAAGTAATTCTAACCCCCAACCTTGCAGGCACTCCCGTTTTCCTAGTACCAGGAAAGTTGTTTGCTTTCAAATGCAAGAATTAAAAAATAATGTAAGGAATAGTTAGGTTTCCAGCAAGGGAGCTCCTCTGAGTGGAAATAAAACCTCCCCTCAGCTTTGCAATTGAGACATGCAGGAGCAATATAAATGCTGAACTTTAAATATATTTAAAGCATTCAGTAGTTTAGGATTAGCAATTCCAGAGACCGGCAAAGCATGAACGATGCGTTGCCACAGCAACAAGGGCCTAATGCTTTTTGGGATTCAGCCAGCCATGTTTTGATACTATTTTCTGCTAAGTGCATGTAAAACAACCACAATTTGTAGAAGTTATTATAACCACTTTAAATGCATTTATGCCTGAAGAGAATTAAAAAACCCCTTACATTGAGTTTTGGAGCTAAGAAAATTATTTTAAAATGCTTTATTATTAACCTAGCTGTACTACTTCTCTGGTTAAAGTGTATTGAAATCAGTCTTCTAATTCTGTGCAGTACTTTCCCCCCCCCTCCCTTAACAAGTACTTAAAAAGTAATTTTCATTCATTTTTAACTACTGATAAAAGAGAGGAAAAAAGCAGCTGAGCATCTCTCATGCTAAGTAATTTATAAAACTCACCTCAGTCGTGTGTAAAAGAATAAATTATATATGCGTTATTTGTACAGTATAATTTTGGCACAGAGGACAGAAAACTAGATCAAGAACACCTGATCCTGCATTTCTGATCCAATTTTTTATTCAAACACATTAATTCACTGTCGATCTGGTGAGCTCACCTAAGATTTCCACAGTTACATTCTGTTACAAGTGGTGCAAATGCCTTTAAAGGGCTAGATAAAAATGTCTCTTGCTGGGGAGGGAAAACATATAATAATGTGATAGTAAAGAAACTGGGCTTTCTTCTTTGGCTTGAAAGGATTGTTTCATTCCAGATTTGTACTGAACAGAACAAAGAAGGAATTCACCTCTTTGTAAAGGTCAGGCCAAGAACTAGGCACCAGTAATTTAGTGAAATAAAAAAGTATCAAATTTATGAAAATGATGTTGGGTCAGATTATCCTCCAGTGCCTTACACAAAGGAGATTGAAATGGAAAGGATCTGGGTAGTGAAAAGGGATGGTGCTTCTTTGCTATCTGAGACTCTGCCAATGCCTCTTCTCTGGAGCTCTCTGTGGTGGGTGTCCCTGGGCAACTGGTGAACAAGGGCAGGAAGGGAAGGCCTTGCAGCCCATTGCTTCCCAAGATAGTACATATCTGAGCAGATACCTGTTCTATGTTTTGTAGTTCCCACAGAGAGAGGAATTTAGCACAGCTATGGAGAGCTTGGTCTGTGGCAGGAGCTATGGTGCCAGAATATCGGGAGAAAAAAGGAGCATTGACCTTCTGTGAAATCCTGGCTTCCCATCCCTATTGTAGATGCAATGGAAATTCCACAAGCTCAGTCTCTGTTTCTTGTGTCCCAAGAGTTCCCTCCTCAGAGCAGGTGATTCAGCTCTTGGTTAACTCTGAAACTGAGGATGGTCCTATCTGTGGATGCAGAGAATTACTTCTAACCAACCAGCCATTGCATGCTTAGGGTAGCTCTTACTCTGGCAACATCCCCATTGCAAGGAGCAGTGGATTCACTGGGCAAGAGGACATGGGTCCCTAGAGATTGTCCCTTGATCTCAGGACTTTGTAGTTTGTGATGGGCGCCTGTAGTCACTAGGCATCATTCTGACAGTTGGAAGTCAGTCAGAAATGTTGTCATTCCAGCCACTTCCTTTCCTCTCATCACACCCTATGCTGTGTTTATGGATAGCATATGAGCCACTATTGCAGCCTTACTCTAGAAGTGAAAGATTCCAGCTTGTAGAGGAATCAGCCATTGCCTGGATTTGCCAGGGTGATAGCAGCTTTGGACCAAAAGGGGCTGTATCAGACCCAGGATTTAGCCATAATCTTTTATTGGTTCTGATACAGTCCACGCAAACCCATAGAACTTAATGACTCGATTGGCATTTCTGCGGCATCCAACTCTGTAGCATCAAGGCTTTTAAGTATGCCAGTGTCCCCCTATCTGGGTCAGCCATCGACAGCAAACAATCTTTTATTTCTGTTTGTAAATTGTTCATAAACAGTCTTTGATTTTTATAATTTATCATTTTTCAGAACAGTTTTATAAATGGCTTATGCAAATGTGTTTCACCAGGGAGTGTTGCTTCAGGTAGTCACAAGGTGTAATTAACTAATAGTGTGAGTAATCACTTAAGTCACATGATATTGTTTCTGCCCTCTGACTGGCTACCTCCCAAGCATGCCAAAGGCATCCACGAACACTTCTGAGAACACACTTGCAAGAGCATCTGAACCTGCCAAGGTTCTGTGCCTCTTTCCCCATTTCTGATCTCTCTCAGAGCACCCACGTCAAGTGCTTGGCTTCTTGCCCATGCCTGTCTTGAATGGCATCTCACAATTCTTCCGGTCTTGGAGCAGGATCTAGGTACTCTACCCCATGTGTTCCACCTGTGGCATATCACCCCGCAGGCCTGACTAAGATTTAGGTGTCTCCTCCATTTGGGAACCTGGAGCCACAGATATAGTGACCGACAGCCTCCTTGACACACAGTAATCTTATTCAGTAGGGAACAAAGGGTTAGAAAAAGAAGGGATAGTAAAACAACAGAGTTAATATGCATATTTACTTGTTTTTCACTACAAACTAAGCTAGATAGGCTCTCCTCTTCCTGAACACCAGTGCTTCTCAAACTTTTTTTTACTGGTGACCCCTTTCACATAGCAAGCCTCTAGGTGCACCCCCCCTACAAATTAAAAACACTTTTTTAAATCTATTTAACACATTTGCAAATGCTGGAGGCAAAGCTGGGTTTGGGGTGGAGGCTGAGAGTTCATGACCCCCCATGTAATAACCTCATGACCCCCTAAGCGGTCCTGACTCCCAGTTTGAGAACCTTTGCTGTATACGAACAGGAATGAACCAGCAAACATTCTGCTATGGAACCCAGCTCCTCCTGTGTGGGGGGGAACCACAAAGCTGGTTCTCTCCCTCTCTCTCAGGAAAGCTGAATTTAAAAATCCCTCACCTGCCCTGTGGGTGTCTGGGCCCAATTACTATATTGCTGAATAGTTTTCAGGCCCCAGGCATGCAGCCTCCTGGTGCAAGAGACTAGGGCTAGTCTGCACTAAAAGCGTTACTGTGGCACCAATGCAGCTGCACTCCAATAGGGCAACTGGTGAAGATGCTCTGTGCCGACAGGAGAGTGCTCTCCCATTGACATCATAAAACAGCCTATGTGAGAGGCGGTAGCTATGTCAGCAGGAGAAGCTCTCCCACCAACATAGAGCTGTCCACACCAGTGCTTGGGGCAGTGTAACTTAGGTTACTCGGGGGGGGGGGGGGGTGACTTATTCACATTCCTGAGCGATATAAGTTATACTGACATAAGTAGTAACATCTTCAAGCCCTAGGTTTACATAGCTGGCCAGAGCATCCAGCAGGATCTTCACAGGAGAAAGCCTACATGATGGCTGCTCCATTGTAAGGGCAGTTGGCCCATTCAAGCTTAGTGGCTTGATGGCTGTATCTTCTCTGTGGGCCAAGATGTTAAAACTGCCTGAGTAGGTAGGTTCCTCTAACCCACTTTGTTAAGGCCTGTCTACACGTGAAAGTTAATCTGAAATACAGTAGGGTGTGAACTATTCCCAATTAGTTCCGTATATGCATGCTGTTACTCCAGAATAAGTGCCTTACTCTAGCTAAACTAATTTGTAATGAGGCACTTTTATTCTGGCTTAATAGTGTGCACACATGAAGCTAATCAGGAATAAGTCCCTATGTAGACAAGCCCTCAGTCTAACTGTCTTAGAAGTCAAGCAGATAGCTCACAATTTGGTATACAGATCAAAATGTGTAATTGATACAGGTACCTATGGTCATATTTCATCACATCACTTTCTCTTCCTGTGTAAGATTTTGCTAGCAAAATGTTACTGCCATGAATATCTATGGAAAGGGAATACAAAATGGTGTGGATTCTGTCAAAGGGAATTCATGGTTTTCTTTTCTTTGGAATGGGTGCTTTTGAATATTTCTTTTGCAGTATTTTCCCAGTTCTAAAGCATGTTGCCTGCTGTGTGTCATATCAGGATGTTGTCATGTCTTCAGTGACGACAATGCTTGAGTTGCTCATGCAGTGCAACGTCTAAACAAATGGATCTCCTTCATTCAGTGTGACAAATCTAAGGTTATGTCTATATTTAAAACACTACAATGGCAGAGCTGTAGCACTTCAGTGTAGACACTCATTACAGCGGCAGTAGGGGTTTTCCCCTCGTTACAGTTACTCCACCTCGCTGAAGGGCAGTAACTAGGTTGATGCGTACATGGGGGGTTAGATTGGCATAGCTATATCTCTTGGTGGAATCGAGAGTT
The DNA here is from genome assembly GCF_025201925.1 of Gopherus flavomarginatus. Classification (NCBI taxonomy): domain Eukaryota; kingdom Metazoa; phylum Chordata; order Testudines; family Testudinidae; genus Gopherus; species Gopherus flavomarginatus. Next base: position 148,081,854 of record NC_066619.1, read on the forward strand.
GTAGCTATACCGATATAAGTTTTCACTATAGACCAGCCCTAAGAGATTAATTATAAAGCATAATGCTCTAATGATTCTAAATTGCTGTGGGGGCAATTCACCTCTGTGCAGAGGGCCAACTCAAAGACCCATGCATTATTTATGCTGCTCTTAAATGTGTCATGGACAAGGTCCCACTTTAATTTTGCATAGTGTTCATGCTGGTGCTGTGAATTTTACCCTTTTTGAATACCAAGAGATTGAGTCTCCATTGCATTGCTCCAGTTTTAGACAGGTGTAGCTCTGCTAACAGCTATGGATCAACACTGGCATCAAACTGGAGTGATACAGAGGTGAACCAAGTCCTTACAAGTATTCATTTATTCCAGTATTAAATGCATAATCATCTCATGGCATCATTTATCATACCACCCAATGTGCGTTATCCTTTGGCTCTATAGTCTAGTGACTTTAACATTTTTTTTAAAATTAAAATAAAATAAAAAAATAGCAAAACAAATCTTGAAGAAAGTTACTCTTCAAAAGGATGAAAACATTTTCTTCTGTTTTTTAGCATGGAAATGCCCAGCTGAAACATCAAAGGGATAATTCCACAGAAAAGATCATGTTCTAATGCCTGCAAATACATCAAAGACTTTGAATTTAAAATCTTCATATTTTATTTATGAGCTCCTTAGAAGGAGATGCCTCATTAGCAGTAAATTTACAAACAAAGGAAGTGCTCTTTGGAAGGAACACATGTGAAGGGCCCATATTTCTAACAAGAACTGGGGAAATCTGCCATAAGACAACACAATGACAAGTATTAGGGGACCATAGAATAGTTGATTTCCAATGAATTTAGCCTTTAAACCACTGAATCATAGAAACACAGGGCTGGAGGAGAGGTTGAGAGGCCATCTGGTCTAAAGTCCCCTGCACTGAGGTAGGAAGTAAACCTAAACCACTCTTGACAAGTGCTTATCTAACCTGTTCTTTAAAACCTAATCTGACAGGGATTCCACAACACCCCTTGGAAGCTTACTGCAAAACTTAACTGTCCTTATAGTTAGAAAGTTTTTCCTAATAGCTAATATAAAATTTCCCTTGCTGCAGATTAACCCCATTACTTCTTTTCCTATCTTTGGTGCACATAGAGAAGAATTTATCACCCCGCTCCTGCTTTGAAGGGCACAAAACAGCCCTAGGAGAGGGCTGCAATGGGGAAAATCCAGGCTTATTGGGGGAAGAAGCCACAGGTGGGCCATGCCCCAATCAAGCCACAGCTGGCCCTATAAGAAGGCCAGAGACTGAAACAAAGTCTCTCTCTAGCTCTGGAGAGAGATGGGCCTGGCTGCTAGGGAACTCAGCAGGGTACCTAGAGTGAAGCAGGGCTGGGGAAAGGCCAGAGGAGCTGGGGAGCTCCAGACTGGAAAAGCCCCAGGCTGAAGGCCTTGGTAAAGGCCTGGAAGGGTACTGGTTGCAGAGGTGCAGCCCAGGTTTAGGAAAGGCAGCAGGTCCAAACCCTGTCATAACCTATTCCCAGATTTGGGCCTTAGCGTCCAAAATATGGGGGTTAGCATGAAAACCTCCAAGCTTAGTTACCAGCTTGGACCTGGTAAAGCTGCCACCACCCAAAAAATTAGTGTTTTGGGGCACTCTGCTCCCCCCAAAAACCTTCCCTGGGGACCCCAAGACCCAAATTCCTTGAGTCTCACAACAAAGGGGAATAAACCATTTCCCTTCCCTTCTCCCTTCCAGGTGTTCCCTCCCTGGGTTCCTGGAGAGATACACAGAAGCAAGCTCCGTGAATCTAAACAGTCCTGGAAACACAAGGAGAGAGAGTCAATCTCTCCCCCACCCCCCTCCTTCACCCAGAGGGTACGCAAAGTCAGGCTAGTAAATCTAACACACACACAGATTTCCCCCTGACTTCTTCCTCCCACCAATTCCCTGGTGAGCTACAGACTCAATTCCCTGGAGTTCCCCACCACAGAAAAAACTCCAACAGGTCTTAAAAAGAAAACTTTATATAAAAAGAAAGAAAAAATACATACAAATGGTCTCTCTGTATTAAGGTGACAAATACAGGGTCAATTGCTTAAAAGAAATATGAATAAACAGCCTTATTCAAAAAGAACACAATTCAAAACATTCCAGCAACTACACACATGTAAATACAAAAAAAAAAAACCATATAAACCACTGTCCTTTCTGTACTTACAACTGGGAAACAGAAGGTTAGAAAGCAGGAGACAGAAATCCTCTCATAGCCGAGAGAGAGTACAGGCAGAAGACAAAAACAAAGAACTCATAGACTCATAGACTCTAGGACTGGAAGGGACCTCAAGAGGTCATCAAGTCCAGTCCCCTGCCCTCATGGCAGGACCAAATACTGTCTAGACCACCCTAATAGACATGTATCTAACCTACTCTTAAATATCTCCAGAGATGGAGATTCCACAACTTCCTTAGGCAATCTATTCCAGTGTTTAACTACCCTGACAGTTAGGAACTTTTTCCTAATGTCCAACCTAAATCTCCCTTGCTGCAGTTTAAGCCCATTGCTTCTTGTTCTATCATTGGAGACTAAGGTGAATAAGTTTTCTCCCTCCTCCTGATGACACCCTTTTAGATACCTGAAAACTGCTATCATGTCCCCTCTCAGTCTTCTCTTTTCCAAACTAAACAAACCCAATTCATTCAGACTTCCTTCATAGGTCATGTTCTCAAGACCTTTAATCATTCTCGTTGCTCTTCTCTGGACCCTCTCCAGTTTCTCCACATCTTTCTTGAAATGCGGTGCCCGGAACTGGACACAATACTCCAGTTGAGGCCTAACCAGCACAGAGTAAAGCGGAAGAATGACTTCTCGTGTCTTGTTTACAACACACCTGTTAATGCATCCCAGAATCACATTTGCTTTTTTTGCAACAGTATCACACTGTTGACTCATATTAAGCTTGTGGTCCACTATGACCCCTAGATCTCTTTCTGCCATACTCCTTCCTAGACAGTCTCCTCCCATTCTGTATGTGTGAAACTGATTGTTCCTTCCTAAGTGGAGCACTTTGCATTTATCTTTATTGAACTTCATCCTGTTTACCTCAGACCATTTCTCCAATTTGTCCAGATCGTTTTGAATTTTGACCCTGTCCTCCAAAGCAGTTGCAATCCCTCCCAGTTTGGTATCGTCCGCAAACTTAATAAGCGTACTTTCTATGCCAACATCTAAATCGTTGATGAAGATATTGAACCAAGCTGGTCCCAAAACAGACCCCTGCGGAACCCCACTTATTATACCTTTCCAGCAGGATTGGGAGCCATTAATAACTACTTTCTGAGTACGGTTATTCAGCCAGTTACGCACCCACCTTATAGTAGCCCCATCTAATTTGTACTTTCCTAGTTTGTCTATAAGAATATCATGCGAGACCATATCAAATGCCTTACTAAAGTCTAGGTATATCACATCCACCGCTTCTCCCTTATCCACAAGGCTCGTTATCCTATCAAAGAATGCTATCAGATTAGTTTGACACGATTTGTTCTTTACAAATCCATGCTGGCTATTCCCTATCACTTTACCACCTTCCAAATGTTTGCAGATGATTTCTTTAATTATCTGCTCCATTATCTTCCCTGGCACAGAAGTTAAACTAACTGGTCTGTAGTTTCCTGGGTTGTTTTTATTTCCCTTTTTATAGATGGGCACTATTTTTGCCCCCAGACTCAGACACAAACTTCCCTCCACCCAGATTTGAAAAAGTCTTGTTTCCTGATTGGTCCTCTGGTCAGGTGTTTCAGGTTACTCCTTTCCAGGTAAAAGAACATTAACCCTTAGCTATCTGTTTATGACAAACCCCCCTTGCCAGTGATGAGTGGCCTTTACAGACTGCAGTCTGCCCCAGTGAGTGGGGGCGAGTCGATGACTGGCAGTAGCCAGTGAGGCAAGGTGGGATAGAAAGTTGGGGGTTCCCCTGGGAGAGGAGACCCAGAGACAGTGGGTTGCTACTGGGGTCAGAACCCTGAAGTAAGGGGCACCAGGGTCTGGGAGGGACACGAAGACCAGCGGCAGGCGAGGCATCAGCTGGCAGAGGGTTCTCTAGGCTGGCAAAGAGCTAATTCCCTGGATAACCAGCAGGAGGTGCTGCACTAGTGAGTCATCGCCCTGCCACACAGCCCTTAGCATATTTGAAGATGGATATTAGGTTCTCCCCTCCCCTGCAGTTTTCCTTTCTTGAGGCTAAACATTCCCAGTTTTTTTTAACTTCTGATAGGTCAGGTTTTCTAAATCTTTTATCATTTTTGTTGCTCTCCTCTGGATTCTATCCAATTTGTCCACAGCTTTCATGAAGAGTGGTGCCCAGAACTGGACACAGCCGTTCAGCTGAGGCTTTCCCAATGCTGAGTACAGAGAGATACGGGAGGTAATTGTCCTACATTCGACACTCCTGTTAATACACCCCAGAATGATATTAGTATTTTTCACAACTTCATCACATTGTTAACTCATATCAGTTTGTGATCCACTATAAACCCCAGGTCGTTTTTGGCAGTAGTACCACTTAGCCAGTTATTTCCTATTTTGTAATTGTGCATTTGATGCTACCTTCCTAGGTGAAGTACTTTGTACCTCTCTTTATTTAATTTCATTTTGTTAATTTCAGACCAATTCTCCAATTTGTGAAGGTCAATTTGAATTCTAATCTTGACCTCCAAAATGCATGTAACCCTCCCAACCCCAGCTTGGTGTCATCTTCAAAATGTATGAGCATACTCTTGACTCCATTTTACAAGTCACTAATGAAAATATTGATTAGTAATGGATCCAGGACTGAGGCCTGTGGGACCCCATTAGATATTCCCTCCAAATTTTGATAGAGAATCACTGAAAACTACTCTGAGTACAGTTTTCAAAAAGGTTTGAACCCAATTTACATAACTTCATCTAGGCCATGTTTTCCTAGTTTGCTTTTGAGTGATGTGGGACTATGTCAAAAGCCTTATTAAAATCAAAATATATCATATGTACAGCATCCCCCCATCCATTAGGCCAGTAATGCTGTCAAAGAAGAAAATTTGGTTGATTTGGCGTGATTTGTTTGTGACAAATCCATATTGGCTATTCCTTATAACCTTATTATTTTCTAGGTGCTTATGAACTGATTGTCTAATAATTTGTTCCAGTATCTTTCCAGGCATTAAAGTTAATTCTCTGGGTCCTCTTTGTTCCTCTTTTTAAAGGTATGTACGTTTACCCTTGTCCAGTCCTCTGGGATCTCATCTGTCCTTCCTGTGTTCTCCAAGATAATCACTAACTCTTATGAGATTCTTCAGCTAGTTCCTTAAATATCCTAGGATGAATTTAATGAATCATTATTTGATGAGCAGTAATCACGTGTCCATTTGATGGTTGGATGAAAGGCATAGATTGAAGCTATTTGTCATTGAAGGATCACAAAAACGCTTCATTGTAGCTAATACTGACTAGCACTGTTACCTGAAGCCCTAGTGGCACTCATGTCTTGAATGAGCATAGCAGCTGAATTACTCTCTCAACCATCAAAGATGGTCTTTCAACCAGTTCTCTGGCCAAATTTTACACATCTTTCTGGTTTTTGAAAGGAAAATTCTTCTCATCCAACTGGCTAAGTGGCATTTCTGCAGAAAAGGACCTGGGGATTACAGTGGGCGAGAAGCTGGATATAAGTCAACAGTGTGCCCCTGTTGCCAAGAAGGCTAACAGCATTTTGGACTGTATAATTAGGGGCATTGCCAGCAGATCGAGGGATGTGATCATTCCCCTCTATTCGGCACTGGTGAGGCCACATATGGAGTACTATGTTCAGTTTTGAGCTCCCCACTACAGAAGAGGTGTGGACAAATTGGAAGGAGTCCAGCAGAAGGCAACGGAACTGATTATTGGGCTGAGGCACATGATTTATGAGGAGAGGCTGAGGGAACTGGGCTTATTTAGTCTGCAGAAAAGTGAGGGGGGATTTGATAGCAGCCTTCAAGTACCTGAAAGGATGTTCCAAAGAGGATGGATCTAGGCTGTTCTCAGTGGTGGCAGATGACAAAACAAGGACAAAACAATGGTCTCAAGTTGCAGTGGTCTAGGATGGATATTAGGAAACACTATTTCACTAGAAGGGGTGGTGAATCACTGGAATGGGTTACCTAGGGAGGTGGTGGAATCTCCTTCCTTAGAGGTTTTTAAGGTCAGGCTTGACAAAGCCCTGGCTGGGATGATTTAGTTGGGTTTGGTCCTGCTTTGAGCAGGGGGCTAGACTAGATGACCTCCTGAGGTCTCTTCCAACTCTAATCTTGATTATAATTATGATTCTATAATTCACATATTTGTTAACATCTGCCTTCTTGGATCTTGAATATAATGCTTGCAACACTGAGGGAGTCAACATTTGAGTCTTTAAAGGTCAACGTAATGTTTATAACATCATTCAGTACCAATGACTGGAAAAAAGATGAAAAAAATTCTCTTTAATTCCCTTTCTTCCCAAATTTTGACAACTGAAAATTTCATCAAAATTGGTGCTGGATTCCCAGGTAGCAGAGACTGCCGAGTGCTTTTTAATCTCCTGTGTTTAGCAAGAAATATATGCTCTCTTCTTTAAGGCATGACTCTTGCCAGTGTAATCATGCCTTTCTCTGAAGGTTCATGAGTACAATGAGCCCACAGCTTCACACCATTTGATATTGCACCTAGTGCAGAATAGAGCTGTGCCTTGCTAAGTGATGACGTGACAATAAACGCAATAAATCATGTACTTTATCTAAAATACGTATTTCTTTTGATCTGTTTTATGCACTCCGGTGAGTGGGCTGAAAAACCTTTTGCGAAGAAATAGCTCTTTGCCTCATGAGGACATTCACATCATGCCTTCTTGGATGGGTAGCTTACAATGTGTCTCCTGTTAACTCTTCCTTCCAACAGTCCTCATTTAAACTAATCAGTTGTAACTAATAGCTCTCACTATATGATAATATCCAATTTTAAAACATTTGATACATTATTTTGCTGTCTGAGCTGTGCAAACTGCTCACAGGTGCAGGCAGCTACTGCTAATTTGATAGTTCACTGGCATGCACCTAGAAGCAGTTCAGTTTCATGCTTATAATAAACAGCATGATTGGACAGATTTGAGACTGTAGGCCTATTTTTATATGAATAAACTTGGAATAGCAAACTAAGAGTCAGAGTTTTGAAAGGGTTCATCACCCCCACAGAGCCCTCTTTGCTACCCTAATGAAGTGGACAAGCTTTCACAAGAGCCAAATGCCCAGGAACCCTCATTATTCTCAACAGACTCTCAGCTGAGAATCTAGCAGCTTCCTTTAGATATCTAAGTCAATGCTGAAGTATTTTGAAAATTCAACCCTAAAATACTAGCAATTCATTTGTAAGAAGAACCAAGTGCCAAAATATTAAGATTAAAACTGTAATATAATTAAAGAATATTTCCAGTGATAAAAATTAGTGGACTGAACAAACTTGAAGTGTTTTGAGAACATAATGTCACATCATGGCAGAAATTATCCTGCCATGGCTTAGTGAATATCACAGATATGGGAGTGGGGGAAGAGGAAGTAAGTTTTTAATTAATAATGGATGTAATCTGCACTTATTAAAGTCACCTAAAGTTGTTGTTATAGGTAGGGTAGTAGCAACATCTATAATTCACATTGCCTGACACCTTTAGAAGAAACTATTTTTTCAGTTACTTATAACAAGAACTGGCTGAAACATGACTTTTTGGTTCCCATGAAATTTCACTCTTTCAAAATATGGTTTGCTCCAAATCAGAACAAAACCTTTTAAAAAAAAATTCCCACAAACTGAAAATCCTGAAAATGTCTGTTTTGGAACATTATAGGCTTCACAGGATGCACAATTCCCAGGCTGCACCCAGAGCAGGCGGTTGGGTTGCCCGGCTCCCACCTCAGACAACTATTCAGGCTACAGTTGAAACGACAGCAAATTTCAAATCTTTAATCTCACGAAAGTGTTATAGATATATTCCCACTGCAGGTGGTCTTATGCTTCCCTGCATGTCTACAAGCAAGAAGAAAATGTGATGTGAAAAGTTGGGTGAAGACTTTTCTCTCAATTTTTCCTAACAGTACATGATTGAATTCAACAGAGAATTTGGGCCTATGTGCTAGAGACTAGAAAAATCTAGGCTGAACTTTAACGTGTGAAGAAGGCAGAGAGCATTTTCCAGGGGGGCACAGCTCAGTAGCAGAGCATTTGTTTCCAGATTGAGAGGTCCCCCAGGTCAAATTTGAGTATGCCCTCCTTACCTTTCTATAAAGCCTATCACTTCCATATGTGTTAACTTGGGATGGTCTCCATCCTCTGTGTGTACCCTTTCATGATCTTGGCTCTTGATTCCTCATACAGTGCAAACTTCCAGCATTAGATAGTCCACTGGTGGTATCTACTGGATGGAATATCACGGTGAAAGTTTCCGCTTCTCTTCCCCACAAGACTTGGTCAGTGAGCGTTATTAAGCTTTGCTCTCACAATGGACTCAGGCAATGTGATACAGTTTGGATGAGGTCAAAGAATCATAAGAGAAGAAGTCACTGATAATCTCTTGTCCTCATTTACTTTGTCAGTCCAGGCCATGTTTTGGGCTCGCCCATTTGGAATGTGCTTACCCGTGGTTGATGGGGGAAGCTCATGAGATTTGTGGTTTTAAAAATCCATCCTGAAATTGTTCCAGATGTATTCCACCTACAGGTGGGCTTAATTTCCTGTGCAAGGAAGGCAAAGCACCCTTGTCACGGAGGTATAACATACAGGTAGAACATTTGTAAATCAAGCAGTATCCAGTTCAAAGCTGTGTGTTTCCTTCTTTTCCTGCAAAACCTTTCACATTTGTTGGGTTGAGAGAGCTTCCATCCGCTAAATGGCCTTTTTTTTTTGTAGTCCTGGCTCTTGATTCCTCTGACAGTATACATTTCTATCACCAGACAGTCCATCAGTGATATCTACTGGAGGGAATGTCCTGGCAGAAGTGCTTGTGTGATGATTAATGGAATGTGTCTATTTATAGCTAATGAAATCTGGTTGATACTGGGGATTCTGTGTGTGTCTTTGTCTGACTGCAAACTTCATTTTGAATGTGGAGTTTTTTTGCCTTCCATGCTGTATTCTTCCTCCATACTGAATTAAAATGCAGAGGGCAAATCATCAAAGAATCATAGAAGATTAGGGTTGAAAGAGACTTCAAGAGGCCTTCTAGTCCAACCTCCTGCTCAAAGCAGGACCAACCCCAACTAAATCATCCCAGCCAGGGCTTTGTCAAGCCTGACCTTAAAAACCTCTAAGGAAGGAGATTCCACCACCTCCGTAGGTAACCCATTCCAGTGCTTCACCACACTCCTAGTGAAAAAGGTTTTCCTAATATCCAACCTAAACCTCCTCCACTGAAACTTGAGGCCATTACTCCTTGTTCTGTCATCTGCTACCAGTGAGAATAGCCTAGCTCCATTCTCTTTGGAATCCCCCTTCACTTAAAGGCTGCTACCAAATCCCCCCCACACTCTTCTCTTCTGCAGACTAAATAAGCCCAGTTCCCTCAGCCTCTCCTCATAAGTCAAGTGCCCCAGCCCAGTAATCTTTTTCATAGCCTTCCACTGGTCTCTCTCTAATTTGTCCGCATCAGTAATGTGTGTGTGGGGGAAACAGGATGCAATACTCCAGATGTGGCCTCACCAGTGCTGAATAGAGGGGAATAATTACTTTTCTCAATCTCCTGCAACGTTCCTAATAATGCAGCCCAATATGTCATTAGCCTTCTTGGCAACAAGGGCACACTGTTGACTCCTGTCCAGCTTTTTGTGCACTGTAATCCCCAGGTCCTTTTCTGCAGAACTGTCACTTAGCCAGACAGTCCCCAGCTTGTAGCGGTGCATGGGATTCTTCCATCCTAAGTGCAGGATTCTGCACTTGTCCTTGTTGAACCTCATCAGATTTCTTTTGGTCCAATCCTCCAATATGTCTAGGTCACAGTGGATCCTATCCTTACCCTCCAGCTTAGTGTCATCTGCAAACTTGCTGATGGTACAATCTATCGCTTCATCCAGATCAGTCATGAAGATGTTGAACAAAACCAGCCCCAGGACTGACCCCTGAGGCACTCCACTTGATACCGGCTGCCAACTAGACATTGAGCCATTGATAATTTACCTGTTGAGCCTGATGATCTGGTCAGCTTTCTATCCACCTTATAGTCCATTCATCCAATCCATACTTCTTTAACTTGCCAGCAAGAATACTATGGGAGACCATATCCAAAGCTTTGCTAAAGTCAAGGTATACCACATGCACCACTTTCCCCATATCCACAGAGCCAGTTATCACACCATAGAAGGCAATCAGGGTGGTCAGGCATGACTTGCCCTTGGTGAATCCATGTTGACTGTTCATGATCACCTTCCTCTCCTCCAAGTGCTTCTTGCACATTGCACAAGAATAACCATACAGGACATTAAACTGCAAGGATTATCCATTCAAATGCAGCACTCTTAGACAAAAAGATGGCTGCTGCCCAAGGATGTGAACTTCATGTGTGAGATAAATAAATAATGGATCACCTGATGAGAGATTTTGATCACTGGTTGGGTTTATTGGGGGTGGAGGTCACCTGTCAAGAGAAGTAGAAGGTTTTAAAAGAGAAGATCTTTGTGTGTGTATGTGTACACATGTACTTTATGCAGCAGACAGTGAGATTTCAGGATTTGGAGAAGAAGCCTGGAGCTCAGGAATCAAGACACCTCAGAGCAGTGTTTCTCAACCTTTGATACCAGGGACTGGCTTGCTGCCTTCCTAAACTGTGTCAGGGAGATCTCAGGGACCAGTGGTTGAGAAACAGTAACACAGAGGACCCTGCCCAAGCCCAAAGAATGCTCTGGAGTGGTGAGGAAATTGAGGCAGGGAAATACATATAGTTTAATTATTTTTGCCTAGATCTGTGTATCTTTTGTGCTGTTCAAAGTAAAGAGAAATTTGGTTCAGAAACTTTTGCAGTCTATATCTGTGTTATGTGCTACACCTCTCCTGTGTCCCTGAAGAGATGAACTATAAATCCAGAGTGCCCCCAAGATGTACTTATGGAAGAGGGTGTGCTTACGTTCTGGGAAGTCTAGGGGACAGCACTAGCCCTTGGGACGAAGGCAGCTGGGCCGCATGACCACAGAGGCAAAAGAAAAAGACGGGTCTGGACCCAACGCAGACCCAGGTAAGCTTTGCAGAAGACTAGTTTAGAATGGCGGGACACAGACAGCAGCTGGATGAGTGCCCAACCAGGGAAACTCTACCAAGGTTGTCTATGGAAGCCCTCTTCTGTTTCTCTGACAAGAGGTCTCTGAGCATTGTCAGGCTTTGGTCTCACAACAATGGACCTGGTCTAATTGCAGAGGCATTAGGGTAGTTTGGATGATGTCAAAGAGCTGTAACACAGGAAGGCAAGGCAGTGATAATCCGTTGCCTCTCTCTCAACTGTTGGCAATCCAGTACAAGTTCTAGTCTCGTCCATTTTGAATGTGCAGATGGGCTACTGATAATGGAGGCTTTTGAGACGTGTGTGTTTTGGAAATTCATCCGGAACTTGCTTTGTGTTTTCTTCCTTTAAAAGTTAATGTCTGACGTAGCAGTGATCCTCTGCAGATGGGGCGTGGTAGAGTATTGGGCCACAGATCAAGAGATCCTCAGTTCAAGTCTGGGCATCCAAGTTGGTAATTCCTACTGGCTTTGAGTGCAGGGTCGTTGTTCATCTCTCCTCCTGTTTGTTGTTTTGCTGCTCCAAGTTGCTAAAGCTGACTCTGGCTTGGGTTTATGTCCTGCAGAGAGCTGATAACTGGTATATGCCATATATCCTGAGCAGGCTTTTTTGATATTTCCTTTTAGTATTTCAAAGATGAGACATTTCATGTATTAGTGTCTTTCACACTTCTTCAATCTAATCTGTTAGGAACGAGTGGTTGATGTGAACAATGCCATACAGCATCAAGAAAACACGAAGCCCATCAACTGATTTCCATTTCCATTGCATTTGAGCTCTTAACGCAATATGTATGACGAAATTCAGCAGTTGAACAGAATTTGAAGGATTCCAAATGTGACAAGAGTTTGACATTAACCATTAAATAGTCTGAGTCACTGAATTTGTATATGTCTGAACTTCCAAGAGGTCGTAATTGCCCTAATGTATAGTGAGGTCCCAAATCTTGCTGGAAGAAGATTGGTGGAGTTGTTGGTTGCCTGGTGATTTACCTAGTAAAAGACATACCTGCTGTTTTTTCCAATTTTTCTAGTAAAACTGCCTAATTCCATGGATCCATCTTTTATTCCATCTGCAAACAAGCCGGTGTGACTATTCATCATGAAATGTTTGTTGTGGGCTTAAGATCTTAGTTTCTTTAGGTCACTTTTTCTTTCCCTCGTCAGTATTTGGATTCCTTTCTTTAGCTAACATCTCCATGCACTAAATTCAACATCCCACTAACTACAATGACGTGATGCCAGAGATGAATTTGACCCAATGTGACTACCACATTTTGAGGCTCGTAATAAGCTACTTTAAAATATAATCATGAAGTTTCAAGAAAATATAGGGTCCAGTTACCACCTGCTGCGATAGAATATGAAAGGGAGGGGGCAAAAGGAAGGTGAAAATCCATTGAGATCCCCACAGAGACTGTTTGCCGTAATTAATCCTCCAGGGACAGGGTTTTTCTCTAGCCCACAAGCCCCATGAATCCCAGGGGATTGTCATTGCTCCCAGGAAGCAGCAGGAGATCAGGACCATGTGCAGAGATGCCCTGTGCTTCTATGAAACCTCTTTGTCCCAGTGGCAAGCTACTCCAACCCTTTCTCCCAAGGAGTAGGTCCTCGGTGACTGTTGTAACCAAATATTTTCTTCTCCTGTGTTTGTCTTTGTGCCTTCATCCATTCTGTTCCCGTGCTTGGAACACCCTTCCATCAGGATACAGCTGCTATTCAACCCTCTCCCATCAACACACAATCCTTATAGTTTATAGGGGGAATTGACCCCAAGCAAATGTTTGGTGGTTGGAGACATTTTGAAATGAATGGAACACATGCTAGTTGGAATTTGTGCCTATATGAACATCAGAAAAGCCCAGGCCAGGAAAATGGGCTATCCCCATCTAGCACCTGGGGCGGGGGGCACTTCTCCTGTCTGAGAGCCCAGAGCAGCAGCTGTCCAGCTGTATGTCCAAGACATTGCATTGCATTGACCCCCTTTGTGGAGGAAAGTTAAAGTAGTCCAAACAAAAAGTCAGGATGATGCTTCTGCAGACCATAGAGCAGAGTCCTAGGCCTTTGGGAAGCCAAAGCGGAAAAGAAAAGAAGAGAAATGGACTCGGCATTCTCCCTGCTGAGAATATTGGTCAGCTCTAACTGACAGTCTGCACGTAATAATAACAGCTTCACTTATCACTCAAACTCAGGGCAGAGCTAGTCCAAAACTCTCACAGATCTGGATTATAAATTCTTTTCCTTTAATTTGATTTCAAATTTTCAGTGCCATACTGGCAAGACGGAGTGCCTCAGAATGCCACTATTTTGTAGGCTTTGGCATGAGAAATACTGACTTTAATCATGGAAATGCAGTATTTTGCCAAAAAGGCTCTCGGAACCTTTAAAATATTTGTCAAAATTGTCTGGCAGAATCACTTTGCGTGAAGCTCCAGAGGAATGTTTTGCTTTCAGTCTCTTTGTAACAGGATTTTCTTTCCACCAAAGCAGTTTCTCGCCTTCTTTATCTTTCATAACAGTTGCAGCTGGTCCTGGGTAATGGAATAAATGTGATAGTTTTTCACTTAAGTAGACTCTGGATCTACTTCCACTTATTAAGTCAAGATAGGATATGGAGTTAGAGTCTCAGGAATATTCTCTGCCTTGGATTGTTTCCCTTTTAATTACATGTGCAAAGTTCCCTTCAAATATGAAATCCTTTGTAAAAGCGTTAGAATTTCAGATTAGTACAAAGAGTGGATTCCTTGATGCAGTCGGCTTTTTAAAGAAGAACCTTTAAAGCAGCCAGCTGACTAGGTTAGTAGGTAGCATATGGCACTGATAGATTCTTAATGCCTCATTGTACAGAACTTCTCAATGTCTGCTTAACTGTGGGTAATAAATCTGTACATGATGCTAAGATTTATAGACAAAGTGATAAAAAAATCTTGAAGACTGATTGATTGTTAAGAAACTGGGGCAACTAAATTGACTGCATATGAGTGCAGGCTATGACTGGCATTGTTGCCTGTGTACATTTCTTATAGATATAAAGGACTTAACGATACTATATGAAAACAAAAAGTCAGTGTTTGCCTTCAGTTGTTTTTGTTTGTTTATGAAAACTATCATTAGTTCAGCAGCATCAGAGCATCCAAAGCAAACAGGCCTGCATTATCACAGCAGTAACTGTTTGCAGCACCAGACTGTAAAATAGGTGGAGAAATCACAGCTACGTTTTAAGCACTGGGTCAGAACAGAGAGCTAAAAGATGCATACTTTTACAGTTGGTGCAGTAACTTATTCCCTAACCATACCCCTGAGGTAGAGTTTCATATGTGCCCCTGGGTATTGCAGTATTGCACTGTGTGTGTATTTTTAACACACGTAATTATTCAATGAAAATAATACCCCTCCCCCTGCAGATCAAGGTTCCTTTGTGAAAAATATCAGACAGAGATAACAATTTTATTTAGGGTGCCTAACCTGAGACATCTACAAAGGCTCTGATTTTCAGAAGGTGCTGAATACCCACACTCTGAAAATTGAGCCTCTTTAGGATGGCTCGACGTAAACAACCAACAATGGAGACACCCAAGATCAGCACTCACTTTTGGAAATTTTACCCATGGATGTAGATTCTCTTTCTCATACACATATAAGTCAGAATCAATCTATCTATCTAGTCTCTTGGGAGTAGACATACGACATGCATATGTGTGTGTATTGCTTCAACTTCCCTTGTCTCCATTTTCATCCTTGACATATGTCCACTCCTAAAAGAATAACTATTGTCAAAACTTTGCCGAAACGAATAAGAGTGATCTTTTCCCATCACATGAATTCAGTCAACTGGTACTTCCCAGATGCTTGCTTTATTATTGTTGTGCTTACAAGGGGGAAAAAAAAAAAACTCTTCTGAACTTGAATTTCTACTGTTTATTAGTCGTTATTGTCAGTTTAAGATGTGTGGAACTCAGCCTATAGAAAGCGACTAGGTTTACTGAGGAATAAATGAAATGAAGTATTTATTAAGCAATTTATAGCACAGTAATCGTTTTAATTACTGCACACGGTACAAAGTGATTAAAAATTATTGGCTCAGTCCATACTGTGACAAGGTCATGAGTTTGTATGGGATAGGGTTCTAGACACGTGTGAAGCAATTTAGAATTGCTGAGGCATTTCAGATTGAAATATCATAGGCGTTACTCCATGTGATATTGATCAGATTTGGAGTTTGTTTAAAAACCCTTCATCTTCCAAATTAAAGTATATTTGAACTGGATGCATCAGTGACCATTGAGGGGATATGCAGATAAACTCCCTTTGGAAACTGATACCAATGCCACCTAAGCTGATAATGGCTAAAAAATCAGTACAAACTGATGGCTGTTTGGCCTTTTGTGAAATGACCCAGGGTTCTCTGTCCAATCCCTAGAGGTTATGTACCCCTCACCTGGTACTCTGGCATTCTTTCATACAATTGTGCCCCTTTGCAAGCCACCATGCCAATATCCTACACAAAAGAAGGAAAATATCTTGTGGGAATGGTACTTGGGAGATGAGAGTTCCTATCTGACCTAGGACAAGTTGCTTAGGTCCAAATCCTCATAAGTATTTTGGTGCAAAACTCTTTCATGCCAATGGGAGTTAGGTGTCTAAATACCTTTTGAGGATCTGGGCCTTAATCTTTGTTTCAGGCTCACCACCTGCAAAATGGGGATGGACAGTTACTTTTGTCTGGTTTAGATTGTAAAGACTTTGAGCCAAGGACTGTGTCTTACTCTGTGTATGTACAGCAGCCAGCACAATGGAGCCCTGAACTTGGTTTGGTCCTCTAAGATCTACTGAAATGGAAATGATGAATAATATTAAAAGAATTGAATGACACAGATACGCCCTAGGAATCTAGAAGAGTAAAGGTGCAATCATGTCAGGGGCTATGGAACCCAATTACTTCCCAAATCACAACCAGTTTGGGCACAAGGAGGTGGGATTTTATCTGACTGAGGTCAATGGGGAAACCGCCACTGACTTCAAAGGGAGCAGACTTGGGCCAGCTCTCAAAGCTTTTGGAAAATCCCACCTACTTGTTTTGTCTCCCCAAAGGAACATGTCTGCTCTGGTAGGGGTGGGAAGCTATGCCCATGGCTGAAAACAGTATGGCCACCAAAGGAATGCTGGTAATATTGAGCAAGTTTCTGCCATTGAAGTCCATGGGGCTACTATCAAAGTAAGGCACTGCATTCAAGGGTGGAACGGAGGTCAAAGAGAGTCCCTGCATGGGGCAGAATGGGGGACCCTGGTACAGGAGAAGGGAAGAATGGGGACACAGGGAACTCCTTGTTTAAGAAAGGAGGTAGAAGTTGGCAGGGGCACCCTCCAATAGAGGGGGATGGGTGGTGGTACACAAGCAGCTTGTGGGAGGGAATGGAGGGCTGTAATGGACCCCTGGTGTGTGCAGGGAGCTCAGCCGACAGACGCTATGGAGTATGTGACCCACTGTCATAACATATTCCCAGATTTGGACCTTAGTGTCCAAAATATGGGGGTTAGCATGAAAACCTCCAAGCTTAGTTACCAGCTTGGACCTGGTAAAGCTGCCACCACCCAAAAAATTAGAGTGTTTTGGGGCACTCTGGTCCCCCCAAAAACCTTCCCTGGGGACCCCAAGACCCAAATTCCTTGAGTCTCACAACAAAGGGGAATAAACCATTTCCCTTCCCCCCTCCGGGTGTTCCCTCCCTGGGTTCCTGGAGAGATATACAGAAGCAAGCTCCGTGAATCTAAACAGAGGGATTCCACCCTCCCTATTTCCAGTCCTGGAAACACAAGTACTTCCCTCTTCACCCAGAGGGTATGCAAAGTCAGGCTTGTAAATCTAACACACACAGATTTCCCCCTGACTTCTTCCTCCCACCAATTCCCTGGTCAGCTACAGACTCAATTCCTTGGAGTTCCCCACTAAAGAAAAACTCCAACAGGTCTTAAAAAGAAAGCTTTATGTAAAAAGAAAGAAAAATACATAAAAATGGTCTCTCTGTATTAAGGTGACAAATACAGCGTCAATTGCTTAAAAGAAATATGAATAAACAGCCTTATTCCAAAAGAACACACTTCAAAATACTCCAGCAAGTACACACATGTACTTGTAAATGTAAATTTACACATGTAAATACAAAATAAAAACCCTATAAATCACTCTCTTATCTTTTGTACTTACAACTGGGAACAGAAGATTAGAAAAGCAGGAGGCAGAAAAATCCTCTCATAGCCGAGAGAGTATAGGCAGAAGACCAAGAACAAAGGACTCACACACAAACTTCCCTCCACCCAGATTTGAAGAAGTCTTGTTTCCTGATTGGTCCTCTGGTCAGGTGTTTCAGGTTACTTCTTTCCAGGTAAAAGAACATTAAACCTTAGCTATCTGTTTATGACACCCACTAATAGTGTTGCACTTATAGCACATGTCATTGGAAATGCCAAAGTGCCTCACTCACTTTTAGGGCCAGGTTTTGCTTTTGCGTGCAGCTCTGTGCAGGGGGCCGTGTGTAGATGCCCTTCCCATGCCAAGGGAGGGATTCATATATTAGCTAGGCAATCTAGCTCCTGATGGGTTCTCCTGTACAGCTCCAGTGCAGAAGTGGGGCCTTTATTACAAAACCCCAAACCATATGAAATCCCCCTGCTTTTGGGTTCAGCTCAGGATTAATCAAGACAGGAAGAATTTTTGAATAAATCTAGCTTGAATTATGCATCTCATTGAAATCAGCTGAAACACAATGATTTGGGAATGATTTAGGTCTGATTTTTGGGGTTGTCTGAAAGGAAGACTCAGAGGATGGAAACCTCCCAGCATAGAGATCCAGATTTCCACTGCTTCCTCTCTCTCTCCTGTAGGTATTTACCTGTCCCCCTATCACTATATAGTATCTGAACACCTCAAGTCTTTAATGTATTTATCCTCCACAACATGACTGTGAGGTCAGGCAGTTCTCTTATCCCCATTGTACAGATGTGGAACTGAGGCACAAAGTAATGCTGAGCATTGCCACACCTAACTTTTAGATGCTTAGAAAATACATGGAAATCACAAGGCCTGTGTTTGGACATGTATAATGAATGAGGAGAGATGAGTGCCTCAAAATGGGATTCACAAAAGCCAGCATGCTAGGCTGCAGATCACTTAAGCTAGGTAATGGGAGCTGCAACCTGGTGATTGTGTGCTAAGCCCTGCCCCCTCTCAGAGATAGCACCCAAGTCCTTGCTGCAGGGAGGTGCCTCTTTCTGCTTGGGAGTCTCAGCTGCAAACCATCTCTTGGTTTTAGGTGACATGAAGAAGAGCTCTGTGTGGTTTAAAAGCTTATCTATCTCACCAGCAGAAGTTGGTCTAATAAACGATATTGCATCACCCACATTGTCTCCCTACTGTGCAGAAACATGGGTGTCTAGGGAACTTTTACAGCAAAACTTTAGATGCCTACAGGGTTCAGGGGTAGCTAAGGAGGGGTTTTGTGAATCTCAGTGGGGCCTGATTCTCGGATTTAGAACCCCTAAATACTTTTGTGAATCTAGCCCTAAGCAATTTGCCCAAAGTCACGCAAAAGTTTATGGAGAAGCAGCAAATTGAGCCCAATTATCCTGAAACCCAGGTTAGTACCCTAATCACTGCAACATCCTGGGTCTCCTCACCTGTGTTTCTCAGCTTACCCTCCCCTACTAAGCTTTCCTCCCCAGCAGCAAGCATTGGAACTCCACAGTCTTCCTTGCTTCCGCTGCTGCTGGCATACGATGGGGACTGAGTTAAATTGCAGCCCAGTTGGGTGTGGGTGAGGGTGGGGAGACACATACAGGATTCATTAGAACTTTATTATTAGACCAGGTGAGTCATAGAAACAGGAAATAAAAGAAATAAACAGGACAATGAAGTGGAGTCTCTCTAGATAAGGCACCTATGAAGGGTGTATCTGCCATCCCCCTCACCCCACCAATGAGGGCTGACCAATCAGTGGCCCAGGCGTCCTTGCCCTCTCATCCCTGCTGTGCGCCAGGTGGAGGGAACAGATAAAAGGAGGCAGCTCAGCTCAGCTCAGCTTAGCTGAGGCTGGCTGAGAAGGAGGAAGGACATGTGCTACAGGCTCCTGCAGAGGAACTTGCCACTGGGGACTCTTGATATAGACTACTTGTTTGCCCGGCCCAGAGGGTCAGAGCCGCCCCAACAGCTATTGTTTGCCCCACCAAGGGGTCCAGAGTTCCTGATTATGATAGCTGGATTCAGCAGGGATTCTCAGTGGTGGGACGTATTCCCCACTGGACGTACTGAGCTGTGGTGACAGAACTACAAAAAAACAAGGGCTTTAAACAGCTTGCAGTGCAGACCCTGGTTCTCCTCACATTTGTGCTGACTCTCCAGTGGTGTATTCCCACCAGCTTCAGGGGAGTCACTCCTGCTTTCCCAGGGGGAGAGAAGCATTAAGCACACAGCAGCGAGGTTGCTTCCTCCTCCTTCAGTACAAACCCAGGGACCACTCATTTCCTTTGCCTGCCACTAGATCTGTAAAACCCCATGTGTGCTGCGCTATTCACAGAACCCCACCCCGGGTGGGGCTTTGTCTATAAATGGCCCACTTGCCTTCTTTCTACAACAGATCCAGCCTTCTGGGTCAGGGAGCAACAGGAATCTGTTAAATATATAAACCAGCTAAAGAACCCAGGCCAAAGAAAAGCGTGGCAAGAGTAAGTGGATAAGCCTGTCTCTGTTCTGCTGTCAGAGGGGAATGAAAAGTCAGGGGATGCACAGACCCTTCCTTTTTTAATCTGAGGTGGCTTGTTTAAGGTTCTCTGCCACAGGCTCTTGAGAGAAGGAGCTAGGGGACATCTTGTTACCCGTATAACGTCTTAGCCACCAGCTATCAGCTTTGCACTCTCCATGGGTCACTTCCTTCCCTTACCTCCCTGAATTGGGTCGAATACCCCAGGGAAGGTCCTAGGCTGCAATGCTGCCTCCTACCACAGGTGTTATGTGAGCAGCCGGTCAAGGCTCTGCCCCAAATGTGGGTGAGGGGGCAGGTATAGCAGTATGATGATGACTCCAGGGTGAGGTATTAGCCGAGAGGCAGCGGTGAAGCCATGAAGTGGGAGACAGTAGTGGAGTGACGGGCAGGGTCTCAGCACCATCAGGTGAGGCCCAGAGATGAGAGCAGAACTCATCCTGCGGGGCATCAGGGTTCACTTGCAGTGGATGGCTAAACTGACATGGAGCCATTGCTGCTTGAAGGGGGCGGGGGATCACACCATAGAGGCGATCAGGGGAATGCTTGCCAGAAAGATGCTTTGGTGTGCGAGTCCCAGCCTTTTTTCCCCTGCCTGTGATCTTTGGAAGAGCCAAAGGGAAGTCTGTATGGACAGAAGGTGGGAAAGATAATGGAAGGGCTGTTTGCTTTGTGGCATGTGGGTGAGGCTCTGGGGAGGTTCTGCTGAGGTAGAGGGAGGCCTGAAGCCAGGGTCTGGGTGAGCACATCTAGGACACAGGGGGGGAGGGAGTGGCTTGCAGCACAGCTGCTTGTCCTGTAACTCAATCACAGTGCTTTGCTACTACCTTAGGAGGAACCTTCACCTTCCTGTTACCCCTGTGTCTCTGGGTGAGGCACGCTGGGTGTGATGGGAGACCTGTGGGGAGAGGAATTGGTCATGATGCTGATCTGGGAGCCAGAGTTAAATCCTCTCTATTTTTACAACAAGGGCCTTTCCACTTCAAGAGGAAAAGGATCATTACCTGAGGAAAACAGAATGGAGATAAATGAGTTGAACAAGACTTTGAAACCAGTAGGAGGGTGAGTTTGGGGGCTAGTGAGCCTGGCCAACTGTTCCTTTAAGGGAGACTGGGGAAGAGGGCAGTGCAGCGTGGGGTCCAGCTGATTGCTACATGCCTGGGTGGGAGCCAGGCAGACAGGTAGGAGTTCTGAGTGCAGCAAAAAGGCAGTTGAGAGGAGCATATCAAGCAGCTAGAATGGTTTTAGAAAGAGCCCTGGAGAATTCTGGCATTGGGAGGGTAAAGGGGCTGAGACTTCTAATGTCTGGAGTCCAAATCTGCTCTCTAAAGGGGGTCAGTTCCTTAGTGTCAGTGCAATGCTTGGTGAGTGCAATATTTATACTGCCCTGTTGCTGCTGGCTCTGCCTTTTGGCACGTAACTGAGTGGGTGGATTGTCACCCAACCAGCAGGTACGGAGTAGGGATGTGTTGCTTCAGCAGTGATTCCCCAGGATCTTACTGCAGCAAAATAGGCTCTGCTGACTGAGACACAGGGAGCTCTTCAAATTCACTTTGCAGGAACCTTTGTTCCCCCGGGGGAGGTTTCATTCCTTCTTGTCCCACAGAGGTCTTGAGATTTCTGGGTCAGCCTTGGCTCAGGGCTTCTTTGTGATTTATGACTTGCTAGGGATGAGTGCCTGAAGTACTGAGCCTGTGTGAGAGGGATATGCCCTCCTCACCTCTGACTGTAAACGAGATAGAGGGACAGAGTGATAATCTAACCTTTGCCTTTGAGAGGTAGAGGGTATTGCTGAATAGCAGGCCCTAATGGTTAAAGGGAACCGAAAGCGTCCAGCTTTCAAATACAGTAGGTGCCACTTGGCTATTTAATTTTGGACCATTACTTGAAGCTTTGAGAGTTCCTTCCAGCTGGTTGAGTGCTAGGTAACCTAGCTAGAAACATGGCTTCAGTGCAGGACATCAGTGCAAGCTAGATCATTAGCTTTGTATGGGGTTAAATTACAAGCAACAATAAATCTGAGCTGAATAGAGCAGCATCTCTCCAGGTGCCTTAAGATCTACTGCTGTTTTGTGTGAAAGTGCATAACTCTTCTAGCCAGGAGTGTATCTATCCAGAGAGAAACCTAAATCTTGGTTCTGCCTCGTGTACCAGGGCCAGCTGCTCAGAGTAAGTTGTAATCAAGATTGGATTTAAAACAGCTGGTCACTTCACTCCTTTCATTTTCTGGTCTTGGACAGTGAACTACCAGAAAAGCTGGAGGGCCAGGTTCTCTAGTCTAGGGCCTGCATTATCATCCAGCCATATGTCAGGAATGCATGTGAAATCTATTTCATTGTCAGAGACCTCATGCTGAACCGCAACTGGTTTATTAACCATAGGTCCGGCATTTAACAGCAGTGCCTCTTAATTGTTCCTTAGATCATCCTAAGACCTTGTGTGTAATGGCCTATACTGTACTCTTCTGCAGGTTGTCCCCACTGAAGGGTGACACGGGTTCCATATAACATAGCCTTTCATGACAGATACAGGCTACTTTCTGGCTGCTCTGACACAGCTTTACAATAGCTTTCTGGAGACCACTGCAGTCCAGTGATCAGCGTGTGGTATATATCCTTCTCTGGGCCTCTTCCACAGAGTCTGTTATAGGCCTATTGCCTGGCCCTCTTACTCAAGCCGTAACCACTGGTGTTTCAGCTCCGAAGGTTCCCACTTCTATCTGTGGTGTCGGCCAGCTTTTGGAACCAAACTGGAGAATGTTGGCATTGGGTAGGTCTGACTCCCAAAGGGTTAAAACCCCGTTTGTCACATCTGTGACAAC
Organism: Gopherus flavomarginatus; assembly: GCF_025201925.1. Taxonomy (NCBI): domain Eukaryota; kingdom Metazoa; phylum Chordata; order Testudines; family Testudinidae; genus Gopherus; species Gopherus flavomarginatus. The sequence continues at coordinate 148,104,718 of NC_066619.1, forward strand.
TGCTCTGTAATGAATTAGCTGCTTCTCAGAAAGCGAGGCTGGGACTAAGGTGTCAGGTGATAACTTAATGGACACCTGGGATTTGTAAAAAGGAGCTAGTTCATTCTGCGTGGAGGACCCGCAGAGAGATGAGGGATTCCTGTGAAGGGATGCAAGCCAGAGTCTGCAGGAGAGCAGATACCTTAGGGGCCAGTGCCCAGTCCTGGAACTGGAGAGAAGACCCTAGAATTGTCAAAAGGGCATGAAGAGAGCCGAGAGGGAGAGCTCATTTAGCCATCAGGGCGAACATTTGACCCTGATAGGGATCTGAACTAGATGCTACTCACCCAGAGGGCAGATGGCCTGCAGGGGCTGCCTGGGCAAGAATCCCTGCAATCCCCTACAGTATCTTTGAGAACCATTGTATTAAATCTGTAAATGATTTATGTATGACTGTACTCTGCTCTATGGGGGTGTGGAGGAGATTACCACAGTTCCTCAACTAAAATCAGGTGGCAGGTGATTAAGGTGAGGCACTGAGACTGAGCAACTGTAGAGGGGAACTGCCCCCTGGTGAGGCTTGCATAGACTGCTTCTAGATGATTTTTCAAGAGACTCAAACAAAACCAGGTCTTTTGGCATAAAAAGGCTAAGTTTAAATGGACACCAGACCTTCTTTGGATTCAGTAAATGGATGTGAGCTTTTGTCCGAGAAGCCCCGCTCCTACAGAAGGTTTGCATGGAATTTGACCTAGCAAGGTCCCATAAGACTGGTATGAGACTCCTGGTATATTTAGTGCGTGTTTTAAATCTGTTTGCTGTTTTTATTATGTTTTCTCTGTAATGCTTTTACCTTGAGAATAAATGTGTTTGGTTAGAAAGAGCTGGGTGGTAACATGTCACTGCTGGTAATACACTGTTCTTAGCCCTCACAGAAACCAAAGTACAGTTGCTGGATATGAGGCAAACTAGCTAACAGTGTGTAAGGTTGCACAACTCTATGTCTTAAAACCCTAGTCAGAAGGGAGTGGGGCAAGCGTCCTCGCAGTTACCCTGAAACAATGGGGTTGCTCAAGCAGTGAGCGCAGTTGCTCATACTGATGCTTTCTAAACATTGCTTTTATCATATTAAAAATAACCTGGCCACGTGTCTGGTTTGAGTGTGCTTGGCCAAGCAGCCGTGATTGCTGGTCCCCAAAAACATACGCAGGAATGTGAGAAAGTGAGCATGTGCTGTGTGTACACTCCACTCAGTATGGCAGGAGTTGGTGATATTCTGGGCCTGAATAAACAGTGACTGCTTTCTGCCAGTGCTCTCCTACCATATCCTATCCTAGTAAGTAAAAGGGTTTGCATGCCACCTCATCATTACATTTTTCAGTTCTTCCATGGAATTTAAAAACTATGTGTCTTGATGCCACTGAACAAGCAAATCATACCACTCTGGTTGTAGTGCAACAAACAAAAATAGCAGTTCTCCAGATCTGGTTTGTCGGCCACTAGTGGTCTGCAGAGAGGTGGTTGGTGAGACAGAGGCTGCTTTTTAAGAGGTGATGAGCCCCTGAAGCTACAATTAACTTCAGCTGGGATTGTGGATTCTGCTCCTTCTTTTATTTCCCACTGCTACATTACATTAAACAGCCAACTTAAAAAGGTTTTTCAAACAACAAAAAAGCCTGTTTTAAAAAAGCAAAGTTCATCGCATTCAAACTTTTCTAAGTTTTTCTACCAAAAGTCTTGAAACAAGTTCCTTTTGAATTTATTTTCAATGAAAAGTTTCATTTCTCCCCACTTTTCCCCCTCTCCTCTTCTAAATCGGAATACTCTATGAAAAATGTCAAATGAAATGAAAATTTTCCATTTTGTTGGGGAATCTTTCACTGAAAATAACCAGCCTTAAAAATACATTACTTTTTGCTGTGTTTAAACTCACTGTTGTTGCTATAGAGACACGATGATTTGTGAACAGGAGTTGGCTTGGCCTCCGTAATTGGGAATGACCCACATGCTCACCAAAAGGGTCCATGAGATAATCTCTCTCTCTTCCAAAGTTAGGGCATCCCTGGCTTTGCTTAGAAAATGATTTCAAATAGAAGCTTTAAATGGTTGCCTGCAGGTATTGTATGTTAACAATTTACATCAGTCCAATCTTTTGTGCCATGATTGTTGGTAATGGTGGCAACAGAATAAAAACATGATTACAGTACTTTAATATACTCATCTGTATCTATTCCACCTGCCATCCATTTCTTAGAAGTTAAACAAATATTTCCCTGTAGAAATCTCTAAATTGGATATGTAACTGCACACACATGCAGGCATTACTCCTATGAATTCATTTAAGTATCTTATTTTTAATGTATATAAAAAAGTCTAAGCTCCTCAGCTTTATCACAAAAGATCTATCTGTCATCATGCTGTTCTATAAGATACTCTTTTCTCATGTGTAATTTTAATTAAGAAACGCACGCAACTTAAGCTCCAAATTTTGAGATTGTACAGTGATATTTCTTACTTAAATAGCATTTAAGTGAAGTTTGGTTTGGTGCTGGTAGAAGTCATAGTGGCATAAATGTTCTCACAAAAATAATGTCTCTGGGTTTGTAAACATCATTTATTCCTTCAAAAGAGACACACTGGTTTTCATTAGTGAAACAACATCTGTTCTTTCACAATTAAATGAGTTCCCTAAAGGACAATTAATAAAAATATTGCCACTAAATACAGCTGGCATATTGTTTATAACAATAACAACCCCTTTACAATTGATGGAAACAACAAAATTGCAACTAGCATAGTCTTTAAATATAACAATGACTTGGTAACTGCACATCAGCAAACAGCTTTAACAAAGAGTCAAATTGCTGTTTTGAATGCTGCCACATAGTTATATAGCTCATTTTGCTTTAGCTGCAATTCAAGACTTTAGCCCAGGAAATGTCAGCATCCGCTTTGTAATAGTAATTTTACATGGGATTCCAGTTTTCATGATATACTAACATTCAAAAACCAGTGGGAGAACACTTCAACCTCTCTAACCACTCAGTGACAGACTTGAAGTTGGCAATTTAGCAACAAAAACTTCAAAAACAGACTCCAAAGAGAGACTGCTGAACTCGAATTAATATGCAAATTAGATACAATTAACTCAGGCCTAAACAGAGACTGGGAATGGTTGGGTCATTACACTAATTGAATCTATTTCCCTATGTTAAGTTCTCCTCACACCTTCTATGGGTCAGCTTAATTATCACTTCAAAAGTATTTTTTTTTCTCCTGCTGATGATAGCTCATCTCAATTGATTAGACTCTTCCTGTTGGTATGCATACTTCCACCTTTCATGTTCTCTGTATGCATAAATATCTCCTGTCTGTGTGTTCCATTCTATGCATCTGATGAAGTGGGCTGTGGCCCACGAAAGCTTATGCTGAAATAAATTTGTTAGTCTCTAAGGTGCCACAAGTACTCCTGTTCTTATTGCTGACTTTATTATTCAACACCATCACGGTAAGACTCTCAAACTATACAACATAATGATACTGAATTTGATTATGTATTTTCCCCAATAGATATCACTAATCTGGAGAGGTGGTCATTTGACCATGCACTTTTTAGCAGATAGCTGCTTCTCCCTTTATGGATTTTGATGATTGTTCACATAATGTAATTCCTGAAAGATAACATAACAATCCACCACATTCACAGAAAGAGAATGGTAAGTGTATTCACTTAGTTTTAACGAGGAATCCTTGTGGCACCTTAGAGACTAACAAATTTATTTGGGCATAAGCTTTCATGGGCTATAACCCATTTAATCAGAAACATGGAGTGAAAAATACAGTAGGCAGGTATATATATTCCAGCACATGAAAAGACGGGAATTGTCTTACCAAGTCGGGAGTCAGTGCTAACAAGGTCAATTCAATCAAGACGGAAGTGGCCTATTCCCAACAGTTGATAAGAATGGGTGAATATCAACAGAGGAAAAATTACTTTTTGTAGAGCTAACGAGGCCAATTCAATTAAGGTGGATGTGGCCCCATTCCCAGAAGTTTACAAGAAGGTCTGAGTATCAACCGAGGGAAAATTACTTTTTGTAGTGACCCAGCCACTCCCAGTCTTTATTCAGACCTAATTTGATGGTGTCAAGTTTGCAAATTAATTCCAGTTCTGCAGTTTCTCGTTGGAGTCTGTTTTTGAAGTTTCTTTATTGAAGAATTGCCACTTTTAAGTCTGTTATTGAGTGACCAGGGAGACTTTTGAATGTTACAATTCTTGATGTCTGATTTGTGTCCATTTATTCTTTTGCATAGAGACAGTCCAGTTTGGCCAATGTACATGGAAATTGAACCACAGACTCTTAGACCAGCTACCAAACTACTGAGCCGTTCTGCACTGATGACTTCATATTGATTGCCCAGTATTTTAATTTTTCCGTTACCTTGGGCCAGCTTGTGCATATCAGTGAATTGCTGTTGAAGTGACTACTTTCCTGGAGCCAAATCCTGATATATGTATTCACACTGAAGAGTCCACTACCTTACTCTTTGAATAACCTCATTGACTTCAGCGCGATTGTTTGCAGTGTACAGCACTATCAGGCTATGTCTACACAGTATTTTGGAGGAGAGCTGGGGCTCTGAAACCTTGGGAGGGGTGGACTTCAAACCCTGAGCTGCAGCCTGAGCCTTGCCTCCAAAGCACTGTCTACACAGCTGTTTTTGGAGTGCTAGCCCAAGCCTCTCAACCTGGACTGAAAGGCTCCCCCCCAAGGGCCCCAAAACACTGTATCTCAAAATTGTGGGGCACTGGAGGCTTTCTGTTGGCAGATATTTTAATATATAGCTCACTGAATAACATTTGTCTATAGCAAATAACATAGGATTCCCTGGATAACTGAGTGAACATAAAACCTGTCATATTGTGTCAGACCAGTGGTCCATCTAGCTTAGTATCCAGTGTTCTGACAGTGGCCAATTTCAGGTGCCCCAGAGGGAATGAACAGAACAGGTGACTGTCAAGTGATCCATCCCATTGCCCATCTCCAGCTTCTGTCAAACAGAGGCTAGAGACACCATCCCTGCCCATCCTGGCTAATAGCCATTGATGGACCTATCCTCCATAACCTTATCTAGTTCTTTTTTTGAACCTTGTTACAGTTTTGGCCTTCAAAACGTCCTCTGGCAGAGAGTTTCACAGGTTGGCTATGTGTTGTGTGAAGAAATACTTCCTTTTGTTCATTTTAAACCTGAGGGCTATTAAGAGCTACCTAATCCAAGTGCATCCTAGTGCTTCTCACTTTAAAACTCCTAGGAAATGGTGTGTCTTCATATTTTCATACTGCAGAAAAAGAATTGTAATTCCAAGTATCCTGTAATGTTTGCTGTTTAAAAATGGTAAGCAATACCTCCTTAACCGATTGTTTGTCTCGAGGCCTAACAGATAGATCTGAGCAATGGTATTGGTTTGTTGTACTTTAATGGTTCTACATCAGAAATCATAGCTCTAAGGGCCTGTGGTCTAGAAACTAAAAGTAGTAGTTGGAATTCAATTCACCAACAGCAGGGGGCTGAATTCACGCCAGCAATTACTGTAGAAAAATAGTGTCTTCCCTAAAGGATGAATGCATAGTTTTCTGCTTTTGATTGGGAAAGTTCAGTGGCAGATTGCTGAGGGGGATATTTTTGCAAAATCTTTTTGATAAAAGTCGGGTCCTTACTCTTTTAAAAAAGTGTCTGTCACCTTGTCTATGTTCTATTTATCACAAGAGAGCAGAAGAGACATCTCTTAAAGTGGACGGCCTTGTCAGCTTTTGAACTTAGAAACAAGCTGAAATAGAAGTGTGTTACCATTGTTTTACACACTGTTGACTTTTCCAGAGAGGGTCTTCATCACGAGTCTTGTCTCACTACAGAGACAGAACTTCCTTGATAGGAAATGGTCGCAAGCTCTAGCTGAGGAGAATGTCTTTGTGTGAGTTCTTATTGTATGGCTATTGATACACAATCTGTAGGTGCTTTGCCCTCTGTCTCACTTAACTTCCTGACCTATTGCTATGATTGCAAAGTGGAACCATCTTAGTACCAGAGCTGAGAAAGATGGGTTCTTCTTGATCCCTTCTGATGGTTCCCAACCTTCAGCTGCACTATGACTTTCATCTACCCTACAGGTATATATTTATTATTCTCTTGAAGACCTGAATCCTGCAAAGCATTATGCCCAGTTAAGATGTCCGAAATATCTCAGTTCCCACTTATGCATCCAAATAAGGATTAGATTTTCAGAAGAGGTCAGCAGTGAAAAACAGATGCAAGATATGAGACACCGTTGCATGGACACATCCCACCAACCAAGAGGCTGCAGTCCAGAAAGAGGTTTGCCTTTGAAAATCCCTTTCCCAAAAATACCACCGTGGAAGGCTACAGGGTAACAAAACATGGAAAATGCCTTATGATTAACTTGGAGAGCCTGGTTCCTTCAGAATAACTCCATCCGGGCACTGACCTCAAACCCAGTGAGAGGACTGGTGACAGTATGACTAAATAGAAGCTGATGAATGACCCAAATGTGAATGTGCAGAACCTAGGCAAACACTCACTGAGGCAGTGCCCTCCCCCACCCTGCCCATCAGTTTCCATACTCCCCAGGAAGAATGCAATGTAAGTGCTAACAGCAAACCGTGGCTGCAGTTTCGGCCTAACAAACTATGATGATGTGGCACACCCCAATACCAGCCCCTTGTTCTCCATGGGAGCTGCTGGATGCTGAGCACTTCTGAAAATCCGGCGCTTAGTTTGGCGCTTATGTAGAAGAGTTAATCAAACATGGAATTTGTGTCTTTCAGGAAACTGGAATATTTTGATCCCAAATGGAACTGAAAAGTTGAAATGTTTCATGGACCAAAAAGGTTAGGGAAAAATTCAGGTCACCAATGCAGAAACCTTTCTGTAACTGGGAGAGCTGTCAGTCAAAGCAAAAGCACTTTGACCATGCTTCTGTGCTTCAGCTGCCACCCCTTTGCGTGGGCATGTAGCAGAGAATCATGAGACTATCTATGCCACACTAGGACTCTGCTTTACAGGGGGAATATCCTGATGGCTGTATATGCTGGACTTACAGCCCATTGTAGCATATATAATAGGACCATAGTGCCACAATCAATCCGGTCTGTTGCTTACGCAGCAAAGGATGTGGTAACAAAAAGCAGTTACATCCAGATACCGGGCTTTGTTTCTTGTCACTGACATTTGTTTCTCCAACATGAATCTCGCTCTGGAAAAAAGCATTATCACTTTATCCTGCATTTCGTTTTCATAATACAGAAACCAAATACAGTCACACTGGCGTGTGTCATTGGGTATCTAGCTGCAACAAATGTGTTTAGATTGCATTTTTCATCTTGCTTATTAAAAATACAGTGCAGCTGTTTCCTTTTAGTGGTTTTTCACATTAATGGATTGATTGCTTTGCTTTCATGAGGCTCTCTTTGTGTTTCTTTGGGCATTAATAAAAAGTTGATTGTTTAAGCACTAAGCTAATTATCTGTGAGTACAATCCAATAAGGAAGGAATAGAGCCATGGCGAACCATATCAAAATAGGAGTCAAAGATTTTGAAATGGTTTTGAGAGTGGCAAATTATATGTTTTGTTCCCTCATAGTAGGACAAAATATTATTCTAAAGTATGTTAATAATAGTACAGGCAAGGGGCCCCAACCAGCACTGGAACCCTACTGTGCTAGGTGCTGTACGATCACATAGGAAGAGACAATCCCTGTCTAAGGGTATGTCTACACTACAAAATTAGGTCAATTTTATAGAAGTTGATCTTTAGCAACCGATTTTATACAGTTGATCATGCATGTTCCCACTAAGTGCATTAGGTCAGTGGAGTGCATCCTCAATACCGTGGCTATCATCGACTCATGGAGTGGTGCACTGTGGGTAGCTATCCCACAGTCCCTGCTACCCACTGCAATTCTGGGTTAAGCTCCCAATGCCTGATGGGACACAAACATTGTCGTGGGTGGTTTGGGGTACATATAGTCAGTCTCTGCTCCCTCCCTCCCTGAAAGCAATGGCAAACAATCATTTTGCACATTTTTTCCTGGGTTATCCATGCAGATGCTATAGCATGGCAAGCATGGAGCCTGCTAGCTGCGCACTGCTTTTGTGAGCATTGTAAACACCTTGTGCATTATCCTGCAGTATATGCAGTGCTGCCAGCATTAAGACAATTGTTAGGAGGACATACACACAGACATTTCTGAAAGTACGGCATGTGGCAATTGGGATACAGTGGAATGCCGATTCTGGGCCTGGCAAACAAACAGACTGGTGGGGTTGCGTAGTGTTGCAGTTTCCCAGTGGCTGTTTTCCAGGGTGGGAGGGACAGCTCAGTGGTTTGAGCATTGACTTGCTAAACCCACAGTTGGGAGTTCAGCCCTTGAGGGGGCCACTTAGGGATCTGGGGCAAAAATCAGTACTTGGTCCTGCTAGTGAAGGCAGGGGGCTGGACTCAATGACCTTTCAAGGTCCCTTCCAGTTCTAGAAGATAGATATATTTCCAATTATTATTATTGCATGAGGAAGGCCACTTTCATGGAACTTTGAGACTTGCTTTCCCCCACCTTGAAGCTCAGGAATACTAAGATAAGACCTGCTCTGACAGTTGAGAAGTGAGTGGTGATAGCTGTGTGGAAGCTTGCAATGTCTGATTTCTACCAGTCAGTCTGGAATCAATTTGGAGTGGGCAAGTCTACCATGGGAGCTGCTGTGATCTAGGTAGCCAAGGCAATCAATAACCTTCTGCTAATAAGGATAGTGACTCTGGGAAATATGCAGGTCATAGTGGATGGCTTTGCTGCAGTGGGTTTCCCTAACTGTGGTGGGGTGATAGATGGAATGCATATCTCTATCTTGGCACCAGAGCACCTTGCCAAACAGTACATACACCAAAGGGGTACTTCTCAATGGTGCTGCAAGCACCGGTGGATCACAAAGGCCGTTTCACTGACATCACTGATGGTCGGGAAAGGTGCCTGATGTTTGCATCTTTCAGAACTCTGGGCTGTTTGAAAAGCTGCAAGAAGAGACTTTCTTCCGAGACCAGAAAATTATCATTGGGGATGTTGAAATGGCAATAGTTATCCTTGAGGACCCAGCCTACCCCTTGCTCCCATGACTCATGAAGCCATACACAGGCAGTCTGAGCAGCAGTAAGGAACAGTTCAACTATAGGCTGAACAAGTGTAGAATGGTGGTAGAATGTGCCTTTTGACATTTAAAAGTGCGCTGGTGCTGTTTGCTGAGTAGATTAGAGCTCAGCACAACTAACATTCCCATTGTTATTGCTGCTTGCTCTGTGCTCCATAATATCTGAGAGAGTAAGGGGGAGACATTTATGGTGGGGTGGGAGTTTGAGGCAAATTGCCTGGCGGCCAGTTTTGAATAGCCAGGCACCAGGGCAATTAGAAAAGGACACCGAGGTGCATTACACATCAGAGAGACTTTAAAAACTAGTTTCATGACAGACTAGGCTACGGTGTGACAGTTGTTTGTGTTTGTCCTTGATGCAAACCCGCCCCCTTTGGTGAATGTACTTCCCTGTAAGCCAATCCCCCTCACCCCTTCGACCACAACTGGCAAAGGAAATAAAGTCCCTTTTGTTTTGAATCCATTCATTCTTTATTTATTTAAAAAAAATTGAGAGCACTGACAACACTGACTAGTAAAAGGTAGCCCAGGTGGCATGGGGGAGGAGGGAAGGACAAGGCCACATTGCTTATTGTAGCCACACTACAAATCAAAGCTGTTTGAATGATAGCCTTCTGTTGCTTTGGCTGTCCTCTGGAGTTGAGTGGCTGGGTGCCTGGAGCCTCCTGCCCTGCATTCTTGGGTGTTTGGGTGAGGAGGAAATGGAACTTGGTGAGGAGGACAGGCGCTTACACAGTGGATGCAGAGGGGGTCCGTGCTCTTGTTGGCTTTCCTGCAGCTCCACAAGATGCCTCATCATGTCTGTTTGCTCCCCCATTAGCCTCAGCATCTCCTCCTGCCTCTGCTCATCGCACTCACTTAATGCTTTCCTGGCCTCTGCCACTGAATGCCTCCATGCATTACGCTGTGCCCTATCAGTGTGGGAGGACTGCATGAGCTCAGAAAACATGTCATCACGACTGTGGGTTTTTTTTTTTTTGCCTTCTAATCTGCGATAACCTCAGGGACGGAGATGATAGGGGGAGTCTAGAAACATTTGTACCTGTGGAGGGATAAAAAGGGAGAGTAAAATTTAAGATACATTACTGAGAACAAAAGGGAGACTCTTTCACAGTAAATCAAGCAATTCACAGCAGACAGCACATGTGCTTTAGGTACAAGGTTGCATTTTGCCTTTTATATTGAGCGCCTGCCGGTATGGTGATACATCACACACGGCTGGGCAACAGAATTTGGTTTCCGGGCAGCCATGGTAAGCCAAAGAGTATGCAGGGTTGGCTTTTTCTACGTTCATGACATGTGGGAATCGTTTCTAACCACAGTGCCCTCCTTTCCCATAGCAACCAATGCTGGTTGGTTTTGACATTTAAAAGGAGGGCCTGCGGTTGCTGTTTAAAAAGCAGGGGCTGCGGGTTTCCAAGTGGATTTGCAGCACACCCCTCCCACCCACCCACCTCCCACATGGCTGTTCTCTGGGATGATCCCTTTTAGCCAAGCACAAACAGCTTAGCATGACTGGGGTCTAATGTGCCAGGGATCACCAGAGGGGATTACTGTTCCCTTACAAAAATTCCCCTATTTCAACCAGGCAACCCTGAACGATATCACTCTCCTGAGGCTGACACAGAAAGATAAAGACGGAATGTTGCATGAATGCGACGAAAACCCAGGACCATTCACTGCCATGTTTTGTGCTGCAGTGATTCCAGACTACTTGCTTCTGGCTTGGCGTGGTAAAGTGTGCTGCCGTGGAGGATGAAATAAGGCAGCCCTCCCCAGAAACCTTCTGCAAAGGCTTTCAGAGTACCTCCAGGAGATCTTCATGGAGATGTCCCTGGAGGATTCCCACTCCATCCCCAGACACGTTAACAGACTTTTCCAGCAACTGTACTGGATACGGATGCATCCCAATTGTTCAGGACAAATCAAACATAAAGACAATTGCTTTTAACCCCTGTAGTGTCGTTACAAATGTGCACTTACCCGGTGCCTTCTCCGGCTTCAGAGTCTAGGAACAATTCACCCTGGGAGGGTATTGGCTCAAAAAGTCCTGGCTGCCAGGGAGAACTGATTCTCCGCTTGCTTGCTGCTCATTCTCCTCCTCCTCCTCTTCCTCATCTACAAAATCCTGATCTGTGTGGCTCCCCCATTGCAGGTGTCCATGGACAGTGGTGGGGTAGTGGTAGGGTCCCCTCTTGAATGGCATGCAGCTGATCATAGAAGCAGCATGTCTGGGGCTCTGACCCGGAGTGACCGTTTGCATCCTTTTGATAGGCTTGCCTGAGCTCTTTAATTTTCATGTGGCACTGCTGTGTGTCCCTGGTGTAGCTTCTGTCCACCATGCCCTGTGCAATTTGGACATATACATCAGCATTTCTTCTACTGGATCGGAGTTGGGCCTGCACAGATTCTTCTCCTCATACAGCAATCAGATCCAGTGTCTCCCGTTCGCTCCATGCTGGAGCTCGTTTGTCATTCTGGGACTGCATGGTCACCTGTTCTGCTGAGCTCACCACACTGACCATACAGGAAATGAAATTGAAAGGTTTTGGGGGCTTTTCCTGTGTACCTGGCTAGTGCATTGGAGTTGGAAGTGCTGTCCAGAGTGGCCACATTGGAGCACTCTGGGATAGCTCCTGGAGGCCAATACCATCGAATTGCACAGCACTGCATCTGCAGTACCCCTAATTCAACCCAAGAAGGTCGATTTTAGCGCTACTCCCCTCATCAGGGAGGAGTACAGCAGCTGATTTAAAGAGCCCTTTAGGTCGGTGGAAGGGGTTGGTTGTGTAGCTCATTGCTTATAAAATTGACCTAATGTGGCTAAATTCAACCTAACCTTGTAGTGTAGAGCAGACCTAAGAGCTTACAGTCTAAATAGACCAGCTGGGGCAAAGGGTTGAAGGTGAAATGAGACATCAAGGGACTTGCCCAAGGTTACACAGCAGATCAGTGGCAAAGGCAGGAACAGAATGCTGGTTTTGTGGTTCCTTGTACATTGTCCCTACCACTGCAGGACAACGTCTCTTATTGAATAATCATTAGCAATAGCTACAATAGATGAGTGGCAAAGCTCACAAATAAAAAGGCAGAGAGTGCATGTTTGATTTAGATGATTTCTATTGAGGGGCTCACATGCATTTTATTTGGCTCTAACAAATTCTTCTTTGCATTGTCTCAGTGTTGTAGTCCAGTTGTTTCAGAGTTTAAATGAATGTGCAAAATCAGTTATAAGCTAGCAGGAAAGAGTGCTTCAGTTTGTCTTGTCTGCTGATGTAACTGAGTTATTTTCCTAATAGGCATTCTTGCTAATGATTGTTTAATGGTTGTTTAATGGCACTTACTCTCTTCTCTATGGGGACCCTAGAAAATGTGTTACCAGAGTAAATAAATAAACTCAGAGAAAAGATTATTGAACTGGGCAGCAAAATATTCAGCCTTTAACAGCATGGATCATAATGGTTACAATTCTGTGTCAACTATTATGTTAGTGAAGTTGAAGAGCCTCCATTTTGTCCTCTGTAGAGAGGAGGCAGACTCGTGCTGCTCTATGCAAATACAGCTGCCCTGTAGTAAGCATCCTTGTAAAGTGTGACAGCAATAGATGTGTTCTAGAGCCTTTCCACCCTCTAATCATAGAATATCAGGGTTAGAAGGAACCTCAGGAAGTCACCTAGTCCAACTCCCTGCTCAGGACTGGACCAATCTCCAGACAGATTTTTGCCCTAGATGGTCCCCTCAAGGATTGAATTCACACCTCTGGATTTAGCAGACCAATGCTCAAACCACTGATCTATCTGTCCCTCCTAATCCCATTGATCTGCAAAAATACCACATGGAGGTAAATGAAGGTAGAATTTGGCCCAATGTAAGGTTATGAGAATGAAGAGGGAAAAGAACTAGAAATTCCTTGGGATTTCAAACCTTCATAGATTCTACTCTTTTTGGCCCCCATTCAGAGTTTCTCAAACATATGTCTGACTTTAAGCACGAGTAGTCTCTTTCAAGTGAAGGGGGTTATTCCTTGTTTAGAGAGTCTTATCCAGAGTCTACTGAAGTTGATAGGAATCTTCCTATAGACTTCAATGGATGCTGGATAATACCTAAGGTTAGACATGTGCTTAAATACCACCATGTGTCAGGGCCTTTGTGTGGAAAAGGAAAAAACTTAAGATTTAGGTGACAGTGACAGGCCATTGGCTATTTGTGGGACCATTGGAGGCACATTTAATAGAACAGCATTTGTTGTGAATTATGCTGTGTTGCAGAGTACTTTCACAGGCCCAGATTTTCAGAAAAGTTCTTCATTCAGCAGATCTCATTGACAGACTAAAACGAAGGGGCCAGATTTTCAAAAGTGTCCAATGTCTCCCACCACTTGTATATCTTGGCTGTTGTCTGATCCCGTATACACTGGGGAGCTGAAAAAGATGGTGAAAACTGATAACTAAAGCATAGATGTATGCAGAAAAATCAGGAGGAAGTAGGCCAAAGGAGATGCTGGACTAAAAGAAAGATCAATGAGCAGTGCTAGTTGGAGTCAGACGGTATGTGGAAAACAAGATGATCAATGAGAGTTGGAAGTTCTCTAAGAGTTGCAATCAATTAAGGTAACTCAGACTGAGCGCATTCTCGCTACGGGAAAGCTTACAGAAAAAATGTGATGGATAAAAAGAGAATATTTAAAGTAATATTTTATTTGAAGCAATTAAATGAATTCACAGTGGAACAACCCAGACAAGGGAGCAATTTTAAAAAGTTAAAAGATAGAGAGAGGAGAAGGATATAGATAAAAAAAGGAGGCGAGGGAACTGAATTGCTATATTTAATATCACAAGTGTAAAGGAATTTTGTCGAGATGCAGTGCAGTCTGATTTAGTTTGAGGGACGGATAGGAACAATAGAATTTAATGTTATAATAGGCTGGTGAAGACTTTACATCCATACCTAGGCAGGAGACAATTTCTGTGATTCTGGTAATGATACATAGTGTCAATCAGTTATTACACAAGTTCATGCACTTTGACTAGATGAGAATTTTAATACCCATGTCAAATTACCTGCAGAGTCCTATGCTTTTCAGAGTACAGAGCAAGACAGCTCGGGGGAGAGAGGGGCAGGAGGGGTGGACAGTGGAGATTTCAGAATCTGTAGCACATGCAAATGAAGAATGCTGTCCAGTATCAATCATCTTTATATTTAATGAACCGCTCCCTATTTGCAGCTCAGATGCTCAGTGAAACAAAGTAAAACTCAGTTAAACTCAGGTGGTTTATTTCTAGGCTTTTTATTGTATTTTATTTTATCTTGATCCTGACACTTTTGTTACCAGCCTCCAGTGCTTGGAAAATGAATCAAAGGCAGAACCAAGCCACCCCAAAGACTGAGACATTTCTCAATAGCTTCCTAATTTGTGTTTTTCAGTTTCTCAGGCAGTTGTTGTTGTTTCTGTTTTTCCTTCAACATAAGGCTGAGTGCCTGGAGGTTGAGTGGAATGTGGAGTCCAATAAAATGACTTTTGAAAAATTAAAATCCATTGTACCTTTTCAGCGCCAGATAAACTTTTTCTCTCCACATTCCGACTACATATACTGTATGTGACTGTTGGTCATAAAGCAAAAGTGGATTGTTGCTGTGCAGAAGGTTTCCCATCAGCCTCTGAATGCTACCGAAAATGTGAACAGGGAACATGAGAGCTTGCTCAGGCTACATGGCAAACAGCAGTTACTGGGACTCTGCAGGATAGCAGCAAAAGTTAGACACTCTGCAGGATAGCAGTGTCTGGAACCTGCAACAACAAAGCGACAAATAGGAGCAGAAATGAACAAGATGCTACATGCAGAGTTAGTAGGCAGTTCCAAGGGGATCACCTAGACCTGAACTGGGGACTGCTTAAGCTGCAGGCAAATGCTCTAACACTGAGCTATGCCCTCAGCAAGGGCTCTTCGCCTTTTCACACATCACAGTTCAACCCAGGAAAAAACCTAGACATTTCTAGTCTCCTTTCCGGATCATATCGGGTCACATCTTCTATTGTATTGACACGTGTACTGCATAAAGCACTACAGGTCCTAAATGATATTGGATTGGTAGGAAAAAATCTCTTCTTTCATATAGACAATAGGAAGGCATAAGACCACCAGTCAGTGAAGTATATTGAGAACAACTTCACAGGCATAAAGGACTGCAACCCTAGTGTGTGCAACATAGCCAGGGTAAGGGGTGGGCAAACATTACATAAAGACAAGGGATTTGCTACATGGCACTGGCATGGAGAAAACAGAAATGGAGCACTGACTTCTTTCCTTAAGAAGCAGCTGTCGCTTGCAGGTGAAGGGAAGCGTTCAGGAGGGCACCTAGAATTAACAGTCAGATGTGCCACCACTGAGCTATGCCTCCCTCCTACCCCCTTCCTCAAGCCTCTGATTGGCTGATTCTTGCTTAGTCTTCCAGTGCTAACATGCACATTGGACTGAGACCTCAAACTCAAGGGAAATTGACGTCAGCTTTCTGTCCTCTTGAGGTGCATTAGCATCCTTCAGGCTACGCTCTTGTGCCTGGCAGATAATGTCTTTCACGCTGGTTAGATTCCCAACATTTGCAATGTCCCATCTTTGAAATACTAAAGGGAACAGTAAAAAAAAATTAATTAATAGTGAGCGCTGCACTAGAGGCAGGGTGTTAAATGGAACTCAGCCAGGGCGGTGACTTTGGTGGTGACTTCTCAGTTTCCACCTGATGGCGCAAGAAATCCAAGTTTCAGCCCCAGTCCTGCAATTCACTCCATGTGGCGTCAGGAACTGGCTCACCTAGCCTCAGTTGCAGACTCAAGGTCATAGGAGCTAAGCATCGTCTCATCGGCACTGTGTGGAATATGTTCTCAAGTCTGGAGTTCAGCTAACTATGTAGGAATCTCTCTTTTTGTCTGATTAGCCAAGAATAGAAATGGACAGGGCTAAAAGACCAGCTGGATCTGATTTCCCTAAGGTAATATATTAACCTGAACTGAATGACACTCGTAAAAGTTGGATCCCGGTTTGATTCCCAAGCCTAAATACTGCAAATTATATGAAAAGTTAATTGATTTTACCATGCTTACAATGCAACTGGCATAAAAATAAATGAAGAAGGGGGAGGAAAAAAATTAGGCAATAAAAAGAGTAATTTTGGGCCTCATAAACTTGTGTTTAAAAAATCAATTGGTTATGTGCTTTGCCTTGTAAATATTCCATCACTCTGCCCCTGAATGCCATCTTCCTTTTCATCTAGCTTGCTTTTTTCTTTTCTTTTCTTTTCTTTTCTTTTCTTTTCTTTTTGTTGGGGGCAGGAGAGGAAATACTTAAAAGTACTTTGAGGAATTAATCATAGTGTAGCCTTTCTTCTGTGTTTCTCAGTTTCTTGTAAATTGGCCTTGGTAGGAAGAGATCATTTCAGAGTTTCAGCTCCTGCTCCATCTCACTCTTATCTGGAACAGGCAGAGATTGATTTTGTTCCAATTAAGAGGAGACAATTATCTTAATTATCATCTGATAATAATCTAGAACAGCCATCACTTCTCATTATGCCAGTCATAACTGTCAAGCTGATAAGTTTGTGCTCCCCTTGTCTGTCTGTCTTTATCATCTGTTCTCTCACTCTGCTTGGATTTCTTGCTTTTTGCCTCTACCGCTCTCTCTCTCTGTTCTTGTCTGGTGTCCATTTCTGTGTGATCTCTCTCACGCCCACACATAGACCTGGTCACAATACGCAGTAGACCCATCCCATGCATCTGGTCCTAGTTTCTGGGCAGACACTATCTAGGCAAAGGATCTGATCCAAGAGGTGAATATAGCTGTGCTGCTTTGTAATAGTGACCATAATATAATTAAATTTAACAGCCCTGTGGCAAGGAAAATATGATAGCAGCCCAACACTGTAGCATTTAATTTCAGAAAAAAATAAGGAAGTTAGTTAAACAGAAATTAAAAGGTACAGTGCCAAAAGTGAAATCCCTATAAGCTGCATGGAAACTTTAAAGACACCATAATAGAGGCTCAACTTAAATCTAGACCCCGAATTAAAAAGCACAGTAAGAGAACCAAAAAAGTGCCACCGTGGCTAAA
Organism: Gopherus flavomarginatus; assembly: GCF_025201925.1. Taxonomy (NCBI): domain Eukaryota; kingdom Metazoa; phylum Chordata; order Testudines; family Testudinidae; genus Gopherus; species Gopherus flavomarginatus. Next base: position 148,122,015 of record NC_066619.1, read on the forward strand.
CAGCAAAGTAAGAGAAGTAGTGAGAGGCAAAAAGGCATCCTTTAAAAAGTGGAAGTTAAATCCTAGCGAGGAAAATAGAAAGTAGCATAAACTCTGGCAAGTGAAGTATAAAAGTATAATTAGGAAGGCCAAAAAAGAATTTGAAGAACAGGTAGCCAAAGACTGAGACTTAGAACATCAGAAGCAGGAAGCATGCTAAACAACCAGTGGGGCCACTGGATGAGCGAAATGCTAAAGGAGCACTCAAAGACGACAAGGCGATTTGAGGAGAAACGAAATTAATTCTTTGCATTGGTCTTCACGGCTGAGGATGTGACGGAGATTCCCAAGCCTGAGCCATACTTTTCAGGTGACAAATCTGAGGAAATGTCCCCAATTGAGGTGTCATTTGGGAGGTTTTTAAACAAATTGATAAACTAAGCTGTAATAAGTTACCAGGACCAGATGGTATTCACCCAAGTGTTCTGAAGGAACTCAAATGTGAAATTGCAGAACTACTAACTGTAATCTGTAACCTATCATTTAAATCAGCTTCTGTACCAAATGACTAGAGGATAGCTAATGTGACATCAATTTTTAAAATGGGCTCCAGAAGTGATCCTGGCAGTTACAGGCCAGTAAGCCTGACTTCAGTACTGGGCAAACTGGTTAAAACTATAGTAAAAAACAAAATTACCAGACACATAAACAAACATAATTTGTTGGGAAAGAGTCAACGTGGTTTTTGTAAAGGGAAATCATTCCTCACCAATCCATTAGAATTCTTTGAGGGGGTCAACAAGCATGTGGACAAGGGAGATCCAGTGGATATAATGTATTTAGATTTTCAGAAAGCCTTTGACAAAGTCACCAAAGACTCTTAAGCAAAGTAAGCTGTCATGGGATAGGAAGGAAAATCCTCTCATGATTGATAACTGGTTAAAAGGTAGGCAACAAAGAGTAGGAGTAAATGGTCAGTTTTCAGAATGGAGAGAGGTAAATAGTGGTGTCCCTCAGAAGTCTGTACTGGGACCATTCCTATTCAACATATTCATAAATGATCTGGAAAAAAGGGTACACAGTGAGGTAACAAAATTTGCAGATGATACAAAATTACTCAAGATAGTTAAGTCCCTGGCAGACTGTGAAGAGTTATGAAGGGATCTCTCAAAACTGGGTGATTGGACAACAAAATAGCAGATGAAATTCAATGTTAATAAATGCAAAGTAATGCACATTGGAGAAAACAATCCCAACTATACATATAAAATGATGGAGTCTAAATTAGCTGTTACCACTCAAGAAAGAGATCTTGGAGTAATTGTGGATAGTTTTCTGAAAACATCCACTCTGTGCAGTGGCAGTCAAAAAAGCAAACAGAACATTGGGAATCATTAAGAAAGGGTAGCTAATAAGACAGAAAATATCAGATCGCCTCTACATGAATCCCTGGTATGCCCACACACCTTGAATACTGCATCCAGATGTGGTCACCCCATCTCAAAAAAGATACATTGCCATTGGAAAAAGTTCAGAAAAGGGCAACAAAAACGATTAGGGGTATGGAACTGCTTCCATATAAGGAGAGATTAATATGACTGGGATTTTTCAGCTTTGAAAAGAGACAGCTAAAGGGAGATATGATTGAGGTCTATAAAATCATGACTGGTGTAGAGAAAGTAAATAAGGAAGTGCTATTTACTCCTTCTCAGAACACAGGAACTAGGGGTCACCAAATGAAATTAATAAGCATAGGTTTAAAACAAACAAAATGAAGCATTTTTTTCATCCAATGCACAGTCAACCTGTGGAACTCCTTGCCAGAGGATGTTGTGAAGACCAAGACTATAAAAGAGTTATAAAAATAAATAGATAAATGCATGGAGATTAGGTCTACCAATGGCTATTAGCCGGGATGAGCAGGGCTGGTGTCCCTAGCCTCTGTTTGCCAGAAGCTCGGAATGAGTGACAGGGGATGGATCACTTGATGATTCCCTGTTCTGTTCATTCCCTCTGGGGTACCTGGCATTGGCCTCTGGCCACTGGCCTAGATAGACCTTTGGTCTGACCCAGTATGACTGTTCTTATGTGGTTTGTTTTAGTTGTGGCCATTACATGTTTCTTACAACTATCTTAAATGAAGGGTGCTTTCACACATCACTGTGAACAAGGTTTTATCTCAACCCATAGCAAGGTTTCACCTCTTTGTGCTAATATGTATACACAGTCTCAAACACTCAGGCTCTGAATCTGGGTGAGGGGGATCACGATCCACTGGGAGGTTGTAGTAAACAAGTTTCAGAAGCTTGCCAGCATTCTCCCCTTGCTTATCGCTTGATTGCAGGGGACTTTTGAAACTTGATTCTGTTGTAACACTGGGTCACAGGATGGGGAAGGGTGGGAATCTCTGGCCTAGCACAATAGGGCCCTGATCTCGGATTGAAGTCTTCAGGTTCGAGTAGAAAGTTAGTAGTAATAGGAGACAGAAACCAATCCATCATTTTTCCTGTGCCTAAAGCCCCAGTCTCTCACTTAGAATCAGAGGTGACACATGGGTGGGATGCGGGGTCATATGCAACCCCCAGATTGCTCAGTCACATGATGCTGCCAGGCCCCCTCCCTGAAGAGCAGCTGAGCCAGCGAGCTGCGCCAAGCAAGGACAGGCAAAGGTAGGAGGAGAGGAACAGCTGGGAGCTGCTTGGAGGTGACGCTGCTTTCCCAGAGTTGGGGGACTGCTTTCTGGAAGGGGGAAGGGCCTGACTCAAGCTTCTCTGGGGTTCTGCCCCACCCACCAGCAGGCAGGTGTTTTCTTGGCTCAGAATTATATGTAGTTGTGGAAGGATTACATTTTTATCAGTCAATGCTGATAAATATCGATTTCACCATATACACACAAACCAACAAAATAGTTTCATAGATCATCTAAAGTTACAGACGGCGTTTTTCTTACTTTGCCTGATTGAGAACTTACAAGTGTGGATTTGAGGACATTTACCTTGTGTATGTTGACACGTGATGTTGGAATTTGTTCTTTAACATTTTGTATCTCAGCATTTATTGTCATTATCTGATCTCGCATTGTCTCTTATTCATAATTTCCCGCAACTCTGAACATTTAAATTGAAAAAATGCAAATGCTTAAACATCAATATTATCCATTGAAATTTATAATAAAATAAAATAAGAATTAAATTCTGCCAAGTCTAATTATGTGATGACATTGACATGAAAAAGCCTGGAATAGGAGGAAAATGGTTAACTCTTCTTCTCAGAATGCAGTATATGGACACTAAAATATCCAGGACACAACCAACTTTCTCCAGAAACTTTGCAACATTAAAAACCTCTTTGAGAGCAGCATCCTTGTCACCATGGATATCACCTCCCTATACACCAACATCTCTCACAATGATGGCATCTCTGCCTGCCTCAAATATCTATGAAACAATGGGCAACCCTCAGATATCCACCCCAAACAAGTCACCAAACTCTTCTATTTCATCCTCACCTCTGGCAATTTTACATTTAACAACAAAGCCTTTGCCAAACCATGGGAATAGCCATGGGTACTAGGATGGCTCTCTAATATGCCAACATCCTATTAGGAAAAACTTTTTCACTAGGAGGGTGGTGAAGCACTGGAATGGGTTCCTAGGGAGATGGTGGATTCTCCTTCCTTAGAGGTTTTTAAGGTCAGTCTTGACAAAGCCCTGGCTGGGATGATTTAGTTGGGGTTGGTCTTGCTTTGAGCAGGGGATTGGACTAGATACCTCCTGAGGTGCCTTCCAACCCTGATATTCTGTGATCTTCATGGGCCACCGTGAGGAAGAATTTCTGCACAAATGCACTACAAAACCAATGGTTTACCTCAGATAGATTGATATTTCATCCGCTGGACAGGCTATCTAAATCACCTCCTCCTCCACCACCCATTTATTAAACTCTCTCTAGAACACTCCTACACCAGCATCAACTTCATTGACATCACAATTAGCTTCGACAATGAAATCCTATGGAAAACTATGTACTGGAAACCCATGGATCACCACACCTCCCTTTATAGCTCCACTAACCACCCCCAAACACAGGAAGAAATATGTTATCTACAGCCAGGCACTCAGATACCATAGAATATGCTCCAAACAGGAAGTCTGGGATATGTAACTTAACACACTTAAAGCTGCCTTCACCAAACAAGGACACTCCACCAGAGGAGTAGATTGCATTATGGAATGGGCCACCTAAATACCCAGGGAGAACCTACTTCAATACAAAATAAAATTCCCTCCAACTGCACACCCCAATCTGGCACCTACCACCCACATTGAAGCCAATATAGAGTATCCTTAAACAAATACAACCCAGACGTGTTGGGGACCACATCCAGACATAAATCTTTCCTGAACTCCACTCTTCTGGCCTGTAAAGGACCCCACAACCTCTCCAAGCTCATCATCAGAAGAAAAATCCCCACAAACCAGGACACACCAACTCAAAGTGACACCAGACACTGCCATAACAGATTCAAAATCTTTAGACGTTTCTCCACTGCTATGATGATCAATACCCCCAATGACACACTTTTCAAGATCCTTAGGTCCTGCACATACCTATCACAACACGTGATATACATCATCCAGCACACAAAATGTCCCAATAACTTCTATTTGGGTGAAACCAGACAATCACTATGCTCTCAAATGAACTCACCCATAAACACAAGACAAAAACACCCTATCAGCCATGGGTGAACACTTTTTACACACCAATCACTCTACATCTGACTTCTCAGTCCTTGTCCTCAAAGGAAACCTGCACAATACCTTCAAAAGACCAGCCTGGGAACTTAGATTCATAACTTTGCTAGACACTAAAAATCATGGATTGAACAGAGACACCGGATCTATGGCTTATTACAACAATCTGGAACCCACTAACTTCCCCCTTCCATGACTGGAGAGACATTAATGGGTCACTTCACCTTGAATAGTCCCTTGAACTACGTGTTGACTATTCATCTGTTGCATCTTGTATTGATCTCTGACACTCTGAGTACATTTCCCAGACCCAAAAAGATTTCTGGGTAAGCTGGAAAGCTTGTGTCTCTCACACTGACAGATGTTGGTCCAATAAAAGATATTGCCTCACCCACTTTGCCTTATTAATTAAAGTGAACACTTTTACTACTGTATCCTACAAAAGACTTCAAGAGATCTTGTAGGTGGGAACTGAGGCACAGCTAGCAAACAGGGGGCCTCAAACAGGGGAGTTTGAGAGTGGGCGAAGGAGATCTCACTGTTGAACGAACAAAGTGTGAGTACAAAACTTGGGGTTAATGAGTTTGGCTGTTTGTGTTTTTTCTTTCAGGTTATTTAAGTTACAGAGTCAGTTGGGTCAATTGGGATTGTGTGTTTGGGGACTGTTTGAGCCTTTGTTCCTTTGATCATCCTTGATCAGCCTCAATCAGCATTGTGATCACCCTCCCCCTGTGTGATTAACACCGGGGTAGGACTGACCTAGGAGGGAAGGCCTTAAAAGCTAGAGGCTAAGTGACCAAGGGGAACTAGCGAACAGGGGACCACAAACAGGGGAGTTTGAGGGAGGGAGTTTGTGGGAGGGAGATGTAATATAATCACTATGGTTAGGAAGGGCCCCATCGCCAGTGCCAATGATGCTTCTGTCTCCTCCACCTGTGCCTGTATCCAAACAGAAAGCCTAACCATGGATGCCTTGACCCAGATCCTGGTGTGGATTTGCAGACTGTGGCCTGCATTTCCCATCACATGAAGCCAGGCTGGGGGGACTATACAATGTGAAAGGTACCTGCTGGTGGAATCTCTCAGGAAGCAGGTGGGGGAGCTACAGGAGGAGGTGGCCAGGCTGAAGAGCATCTGTGCACACAAGAAATTCCTTGACGGTATTCGTATGAAGACTTCCAAGGCTGAGGACGCTATCCAGGTAGAACAGACTGCTGTCATGCCACTGGGGAGGAGGATGAGGGTCTGGTACAGGGAGGATACTGGCTGCTGGTTACTTCTGGCATCAGGCAGTGCTCCACCCCTACTCCCAACCCACCCATCATGGTGATGGGGAACCGTTATGCTGCCTTGGCAATGAGGAATCACTCCCAAAGATAGTGGAGGAGAAGCCATGTACCTCCAAGTCTGGGAGGATCACAGCCATCACTCCCAGGAGGAAACGTAGGATACTCGTGGTTGGAGACTCTCTTCTGAGCGGGATGGAGGCACCCATCTGTCACCCTGACATGGCATCCCAGGAAGTATGCTGCCTGCCAGGGGCCCATATCTGAGACTTTATGGAGGAATTGTCAAGGATCATCTGGCCCTCTGACTACTACCCCACGCTATTCATCCATGTAGGCACTAATGATACTGCAAGGTCTGACCCTCAGCAGATCAGAGGTGACTACAGGGCTCTGGGAATAAGGATAAGGGAGTTGGGAGCATGCATGGTGTTCTCTTTAGCCCTTCCAGTCAAGGGTAGGGGCCTCAGCAGAGACATATACATCCTGGAGCTGAATGCCTGGCTGCAAAGATGGTGTCACCAGGACGACTTTGGCTTCCTTGATCATGAGATGCTGTTCCAGGAAGAAGGACTGCAAGCAGAGATGGAGTCCACCTATCGAGGAAGTGCAAGAGCATATCTGGCTATAGACTGGATAACCTAGTGAAGAGGGTTTTAAACTAAGTTCAAAGGGGGCAGGTGACCAAAGGCAACAGGTAAGTCAAAAACCTGGAAACCTGGAGAATGATCAGAATCTGGGGTGGGAGCATGAGCTGTTATAACAGAAAAAAGGGAGAGACAAGACAGAACTGGGGGAATCAAATCAGTATCTTAGATGGCTGTACACTAATGCGAGAAGCATGGGGAATAAGCAAGAAGAACTGGAAATGCTAGTAAATAAACACAACTATTATATATCACTGAGACTTGGGATAATACGCATGATGGGAATATTGGTATAGAAGGGTACAGCTTGCTCAGGAAGGACAGGCAGGGAAAAAAGGGAGGAGGGGTTGCTTTATATATTAAAAATGTATACACTTGGACTGAGGTTAAGATAGAAATAAGAGACACACTTGTTGAAAGTCTCTGGGTAAGGATAAAAGGGGCAAAAAACAAGGGTGATGTCAGACCACCAAACCAGGAAGAAGAGGTGGATGAGGCTTTTTTTAAACAACTAACAAAATCATCCAAAGCCCAGGACCTGGTGGTGGGGGACTTCAACTACCCAGACATCTGTTGGGAAAAGAACACAGCAGGGAACAGATTATCCAACACGTTCTTGGAATGTACTGGAGATAGTTTTTTTATTTCAGAAGGTGGAGAAAGCTAGTAGAGGGAGGCTGTTCTAGATTTGATTTTGACAAATAAGGAGGAACTGGTTGAAAAACTGAAGTGGAAGGCAGCTTGAAAACTCAGTCAAATGACAAAGGATGAATATAAACAAATAACACAAGTATGTAGGGACAAAGTTAGAAAGGCCAAGGCACAAAACTAGATCAAACTAGCTAAGGGCATAAAAGGAAACAAGAAAACATTCTACAAATACATTAGAAACAAGAGGAAGAACAAGAACAGAGTAGGCCTGTTGTTCAACGAGGGGGGAAAGACAATAACAGAAAATGTGGAAATGGCAGAGATGCTTAATGACTTCTTTGTTTCATTTTTCACCAAGAATGTTTGTGGTGATTGGACATCTAACATAGTGAATGCCAGTGAAAATGAGGTAGGATCAGAGTCTAAAATAGGGAATGAATGAGTTAAAAATTACTTAAACAAGTTAGGTGTCTTCAAACCACCGGGGCCTGATGAAATGCATCCTAGAATACTCAAGAAGCTGACTGAGGAGATATCTGAGCGATTAGATTATATTTGAAAAGTCATGGAAGATGGGAGATATTCCAGAAGTACCCACGTATAAAAAGGGAAATAAGGACAGCCCAGGGAATTACAGACCAGTCAGCTTAACTTCTGTACCTGGAAAGATAATGGAGCAAATAATTAAGAAATCAGTTTGCAAACACCTAGAAGATAATGAAGTGATAAGTAACAGTCAGCATGGATTTGTCAAAAACAAATCCTGTCAAGCCAACCTGATAGCTTACTTTGACAGGGTAACAAGCCTTGTGGATGCGGGGAGGTGGTACATGTGGTATATCTTGACTTTAGTAGGCTTTTGATACTGTCTCACATGACCTTCTCATAAACAAACTAGGGAAATACAACTTAGATGGAGCTGCTATAAGGTGGGTGCATAACTGGTTGGAAAATCATTCCCAGAGAGTAGTTATAAGTGGTTCACAGTCATGCTGGAAGGGCATAATGAGTGGAGTCCCTCAGGGATCGGTTCTGTGTCCCGTTCTGTTCAATATTTTCATCAATGATTTAAGACAATTGCATAGAGAGTATACTTATAAAGTTTGTGGATGATACCAAGGTGGGAGGAGTTGTAGGTGCTTTGGAGGATAGGATTAAAATTCAAAATGATCTGGACAAGCTGGAGAAATGGTCTGAAGTAAATAGGATGAAATTCAACAAGGGAGAAATGCAAAGTCCTCCACTTAGGAAGGAACAATCAATGGCCCACATACAAAATGGGAAATGACTGCCTAGGAAGGAGTACTCCGGAAAGGAATCTGGGGGTCATAGTGGATCACAAGCTAAATATGAGTCAACAATGTAACACTGTTGCAAAAAAAAGCGAACATCATTCTGGGATGTTGTGGCAGGGCTGGGGTAACCCCCTGAATGCCCTGCTAAAATGCTGGCCAAGCCCTGCTTTCTGGTAGGGAGGCCAGGGGCGGGGGCCCAGCAGTCAGCGGAGAGCCCAGTGCCATCCCTAACGAGGGCTGTGTCAATAACCTAGTCCCAGATTTGGACCTTAGCATCCAAAATATGGGGGTTAGCATGAAAACCTCCAAGCTTAGTTACCAGCTTGGACCTGGTACTGCTGCCACCACCCAAAAAATTAGAGTGTTTTGGGGCACTCTGGTCCCCCCAAAAACCTTCCCTGGGGACCCCAAGACCCAAATCCCTTGAGTCTCACAACAAAGGGAAATAAATCTTTTCGCTTCCCCCCTCCAGGTGCTCCTGGAGAGATACACAGAAGCAACCTCCGTGAATCTAAGCAGAGGGAGTCCACCCTCTCTAATTCCAGTTCTGGAAACAAAAGCACTTCCCTCTTCACCTAGAGGGAATGCAAAGTCAGGCTAGTACATCTAACACACACAGGTCTCCCCTGACTTCTTCCTCCCACCAATTCCCTGGTGAGCTGCAGACTCAATTCCCTGGAGTTCTTCACTAAAGAAAAAACTCCAACAGGTCTTAAAAGAAAGCTTTATATAAAAAGAAAGAAAAATACATACAAATGGTCTCTCTGTATTAAGGTGACAAATACAGTGTCAATTGCTTAAAAGAAATATGAATAAACAGCCTTATTCAAAAAGAATACAAATTAAAGCACTCCAGCAACTATAGACATGTAAATACAAAACAACAAACCATTTTTGTACTCACAACTTGGAAACAGAAGATTAGAAAGCAGGAAATAGAAATCCTTCTCATAGCTGAGAGAGATTCCGGCAGAAGACCCAGAACAAAAGACTCACACACAAAACACCCTCCACCCAGAGTTGAAAAAATCCTGTTTCCTGATTGGTCCTCTGGTCAGGTGCTTCAGGTGAAAGAGACATTAACCCTTAGCTATCTGTTTATGACACGCCCCCCAAATTGCAGACAGTGGGGAAGCTCACTGGCGGCGATTTCCTCCTAGAACTTTAAACTAAACAGATTAATACAACACATGCACCGTTACATATACCACTAAGTATATAACTAACAGACTTCTACAGATTAAGAACACTTTTTAACTACTGGATTCTGGGAAACTCTCACGGGAGAGTGCATCAGCAACTTTGTTAGCAGCTCCTGAGATGTGCTGAATTTCAAAATCAAAATCTTGGAGAGCTAAACTCCAACGAAGAAGTTTCTTGTTTGCTTCAAGGGTATTTGAGAGGCATCTGGGCCTGGGGATCTTTTGTATGATGGTGGTGTAATGAACTGCACTCGGATGGCATTTTTTGGACAGTTGGCCTTGATATGTCCCAGTTCATTACACTTAAAGCATCTTCCATCTGATGGATCACTGGGCCGAGGTGAGTTACTGGAGACTGGTGAGGTGAAAGAATACTGTGTCTGTGGCTTTACTTGGGTTGTAGGTGGAGTCTTTGGCTGTCCTCGGTTGTAGGGTTTATGGTCGGTGTGCCCCCTAGGGTATTAGTTCCCCTTGACAGTAGCTTTCTTGCTTTCTGCCACTTCCATCCGCCCAGAGTTGAAAAAATCCTGTTTCCTGATTGGTCCTCTGGTCAGGTGCTTCAGGTGAAAGAGACATTAACCCTTAGCTATCTGTTTATGACAGGCTGGCTCACTGCTATGAGTTGAGTTAAGTAGCGACAGCTGGGCTGAGGAGGAGGAGGGCTATAAAAACCCAGAGGAAAGTTCAGTGAGGGGGCTAGCTAGGGAGGGGGTAGGAGGGTTACATCTCTCTCCCCATACCAGGGGAAAAGTTCCTCACGGGCCAGGAGACCCTGGGAAGGGGCTGACTGGGGATGGCTGTTGGGGGGGGGGGGTCAAAGGTGGACAACGCGGTTGCACTGTAAATAAAGACACAAGGGTGAGGCACTGAAGGAGGCGTGGGGACTCTTTATTTTAACCAGCCAACACAGGACACAGGCACGAGAGAGGGGAAACCTGTGTGGACCCTGTGACAGATGTATTAGTAGGAGTATTGTAAGCAAGACACGAGAAGTCATTCTTGCGCTCTTCTCTGTGCTGATTAGGCCTCAACTGGAGTATTGTGTCCAGTTCTGGGCGCCACATTTCAGGGAAGATCTGGATGAATTGGAGAAAGTCCAGAGAAGAGCAACAAAAATGATTAAAGGTCTAGAAAACATGACGTATGATGGAAGATTGAAAAAATTGGGTTTGTTTAGTCTGGAGAAGAGAAGACTGAGAGGGGACATGATAACAGTTTTCAAGTACATAAAAAGTTGTTTCAAGGAGGAGGGAGAGAAATTGTTCTTCTTTACCTCTGAGGAGAGGACTAAAAACAATGGGCTTAAATTGCAGCAAGGGCGGTTTAGGTTGGACATTAGAAAAAACTTCATAACTGTCAGGGTGGTTAAGCACTGGAATAAATTGCATAGGGTGGTTGTAGAATCTCCATCACTGAGGATTTTTAAGAGCAGGTTGGACAAACACCTGTCAGGGATGATCTAGATAATACTTAGTCCTGCTTTGAGTGCAGGGGACTGGGCTAGGTGACCTCTCAAGGTCCCTTCCAGTCCTACGATTCTATGTGACTTGCTCAGATTCATTTAGGATGTTTATGACAGAGCAAAGAATGGAACCCGGCTCTCGTGAGTACAATGTCTTAGCCACAAGACAGTCCTTCCTTTAAGAGTATAATTAAGAGATTAAATCAATATGAACTTCTAAACATTGAAGAAATCTATTCTTACAACCTGCAGGCAAAATGATTGCATCTGAGAATCCTCCAATATTGAATGGGAGCCATTTCAAGCTTTCTATTCTGATCCTTTCATTTTAGCTATGCTGAGCCTCAGAAGCTGCCAGATTAATCTTTGAAGGAATAAATATGCAGAGAGATACGGAATCTCTGAATCCATTTCCACTGTAATTGAAAAAATTCAGGTGTGATTTAAAGAGCTTGTATTGTTAGTGAACAGCTTGATACCTGTCTCCTGTTCCCCAAACTTCCAACCCTTCTTGCACTGGGGGAATATGATAAATTATTGCAAACCAAGGAACTACAGTCTTAAGGTACAATGCCTTTATAGGAAGAGATCTTTTGTTTGCTAATCGTTTCTTCTAGGAAATCACATACCTGTAAATATCATAAGAAATTTTATCATATATATAGAGCAAAAATATATAAATCAAAAGACAAGGTCGGTGGGGGGAGGGGCAAGGCATATTTAGGCCTGATATAAGCCTGCTGTGATTTTTCTTTTTTGAGTCTGTTCTGATAAACATTTAACAGTTTAAGCAGATGTAGAATTATGGATGTGTAAGTAAGTGCAGAGTAATCATTTTTGTGGGCAAAACAAAAGGTAGAGTAACCATAAAACTAGAAAAGACCAGTCTGAGTTAGCACAAAACTTGCACTGATGGGGTGGAGAATTCTCTGAGAAATAAGAAACTAACCCATATGCCTAAGAAAAGATATATTACACATAGTCAGCCTGCGCAAAGGAAGTTGAAACTGTGTATTGTGCAGCGATGGATGCAACTGTGTGTGAGACTGTCCTGATGAGCTTCCGATTTGTGAGTAACTGGATCATTACTTAATGCCTGTTTTTTGCCTTAACAATAATTTATTAGACCCATTTGCAGAGTAGCAAATCTCAGTTCAATATTAAGATCTGCTGCTGTATGAGCCTCTGAACCATTATGCTCCCGTTACCAAATAACAGGGAGTAACTCCAACTGCCCACTGCATTGTTAGGGCCAGATCCCAACTTGCACCTGGTTGAGGGGGAGGAAAATTCCCTCTGTTAGGGAACTTGCTGGCTGTTCTCTCTCAACCTGATATAAGATGGGGATCGAGATCCTGGGTTTTGCATAACTTCTGATTTCATGTGATGGGCTAGAGGGCAGAGCCTTCTGCATGGAGCCTCTGTATCTCTCCTGTAACTCTCTGTCATCATGCTATATCTGCAGACTTAAATATACACCCCAGGACCATGGGCTGGTGTGGTACAAGGGTTGTGGTGAGAGTTGGGGCTGTAATAAGGGTTTGTGTCTACTCTGGGCATAATCCAGAACCCATTTGAGTATTTCAGTTGACTTCAATAACCTTTGGATCAGACCCTTTGTGAGGTGTGCAGGGGAAGATGTTTCACCCCTGCGCCTTCAGCAGAACTACCATAATCCTACCCAGGAAGGCTGGGCTGGGGAACCATATGCAGATAGTTCTCATGTGCACTCAATTCCTTGTGTTGAACTAGAGGCAAAGCTGTAGTTTCTAAGAGGTGCACAGCTGAATAGAGAGATGCCATGGGCTCGATAAACTGCACGGAGGGTGGAGTCAGGATGGTGGACTACTGAACGTGCAGGCATGATTGCCTTTTCATGGAAGTGAGGAAAACTTTTATATAGTGTAGATTGAAGCTTCTTCCACTAACATTTCATTTCCCTTTTTTGTTTGAAAAACACCTAGGTAATTCCATACAAAAATGGCACAAGAAAATGGTAAAGTTGCATGGCTAAATGTGAGGAATAACAGAGTTTAAAGTGAAACATGTAACCGTGAAGCTGCCCCCTCCAGGGTGTGCACCATGAAACACATGGATTAACGACATTTTGCGCTGCCCAAGTTCTTAACGACCAGAAGGGAACTTCCCTGTTGGAGGGCAGCTCCCTGCTGGCAAAAGAGTACCATTTATGGGTCCTTCCCCATTGGCCTCACCCCTCAAGGTATAAGGGTAATGTTGGGGGGACAGAATGGGCATTTCTGGGGTGGGAAGAAAGTGCAGTGGAGTAGAGCTTTTATTACACTTGTTCACCACTGATGTAGCGTCCATTAAAGAATCCCTGTCAGTAGCATAGCGGTTACTCTAAGTATCATTGGGGTTGGGGCTAGCGCATACCAACCCTAAGAATCAGGGAGCCTTTCTTCCTCGGCAGCAGAGAAAATCTGACCAAGAACTTTTATCGTATATTATTTTTTAAATAATATTTTGTTTCTGGACAACTTTTTGTCTCCAAGTTTAGATACCCCGATATACCCTCACAATGTGATTCCCTTCATTTAGCCATAAACTGCATGTCTTTGGGCATGTAGGAAATACATTGAGATTTTCTGTTTCATTGACATGATTCCTAGGGGAAATGTGTCAAATCTCTATAAAGATATCAAAATGTGTCACTTTCTTTTGCCATTAGTTTATTTTAAATGCAGGCTTTCTAAACAGCAGCAGGCAATTGTTTTACAGTGCTCATTTCCATATCACAAACCTATTCGTGAAGGGTTTCCTCAGATCGCACTGAAGTCAGGGAGAGTCTTTCCATCAACTCATTAGTATTTGTATTAGAGTAGACCCCAGCTGAGCCTGGAGCCCCACTCTGCTAGGCACTAGTACGCGCATATATATAGAGAGAATCACTGCCCTGAAGAACTGAGGATCAAACAGAGATAGACTATGGGTGGGAGAGGACCCAGACATGTAAAATGACTTGCTCAGGGTGTCATAAACAGATGGTTAAGGGTTAATGTCTCTTTTACCTGTAAAGGATTAACTAGCTCAGTAAACCTGGAACACCTAACCAGAGGACTAATCAGGAGACAAGATACTTTCAAATCTCCGTGGAGGGAAGCCTTTGCCTATGCTTTTTGGGTTTCTTCTTTGTTCTCACTGGGGTCTGGGAGGGACCAGACATGTATACAGACTCTCCAATCTTCTGAAAAAGTCTCTTCTATTGAAATAGTAAGTAATAGGTAGAAAGTGGATTAGATTTATGTTTGTTTTCTTTATTTGCAAATGTGTGTTTTGCTGGAAGGATTGTATCTCTGTTTGCTGCAACTTGTATTTGTGCTGGGGGGAGGCTTCTCTCTAGTGTCTATAAGCTGAAAGACCCCGTAACATTTTCCATTGTGATTTTACAGAGATAATTTTTACCTTTTTTTCTTTCTTTAGTTAAAAGCTTTTCCTTTTTATGAACCTGATTGTTTTTTTATTTTTGTGTGAGACCCCAAGGAGACGGGGTCTGGTCTCACCAGGGAATTGGTGGAAGAAAGGAGAGAAGGGGGGGACGAAAAGCCTGATTTCTCTCTGGGTTAGGATCACTGTCTCTCTCTCTCAGGGAGAGTCTGGGAGGGGGAGAGAAGGGGGGGAAGGTGAATATCCTCTCTGTTTTAAGATTCAAGGAGTTTGAATCACAGTGATCTCCCAGTGTAACCCAGGGAGGGGAGAATCTGGGAGGAAGAAAGGAGGGGAATGGTTTATTTCCCTTTGTTTTGAGATCCAAGAGGTTTGGGTCTGGGGGTCCCCAGGGAAGGGTTTTGGGGCCAGAAAGTGTCCCAAAACACTATATTTTTGGGTGGCGGCAGCTCTATCATTTCTAAGCTGGTAATTAAGCTTAGAGGGGTTCATGCAGGTACACCATCTTTTGGACGCTAAGGGTCAGAGTGGGGAAATCATACCTTGACACAGGGTCATGCAGCAGGCCAGTAGCAAAGCTATGAATAGAAATAAGGTCTCTTGACTGCTAGATCTATCCACTAGGTCATAGTGATGGGTGATGGGATTTGGGCCAATCCCTAGTACTAGAGATGGCAGAACCAGGTGTGTAAATTAAAGAAAGTCAGTCAACAGAATTGCAATCTGGTTCAGGATAAAAATTAGTACCAGGAAAAAGGATGTGCAAGAAGTATTTATCTGTACATTTGGAAATTGATGTTGTTTTTCATTGTTGCTAATACAGAGAAGCATCACCATCCAAAGCTTTATAATTAGATGTTCAGTATTAATGCTATCTTACAAAATGACATTTTAAAATGTGGGATGTCCTAGTGTGATGTGGTAGGTGAAGAACTCCTAGCAGGTTTGTTCAGTGGGAGTTAATTGTGGGTGGATAAATCTCTCTTCAGATGGCAACTTTCATCCAAGTCATTCTCTAAGCATAATTTATACCTTACCACTGGGAAAAAACCCACCAATTATATTCTGTCTGCATGTATATTAATAACATGAAAAACTAGAGTCACCAAAATATCATATCATATGGTATCATTAGCGTTGCTCTATAGATAACCCTAAAGATATAGTGTGATTTTTTAGCAGGCTCCATGATTTATTAGCTTAGCTATTCCCAAAATAAAATAAATAAGTGTGTTGTCCACTCTCACTCTTTTTTTCCTGTGTATCATGGGTGGGGTTTTAACAGATCCCGAGGAAGTAGGCAGGCAAATCAATCCCATTGCATTTAAATTACAAACCTGTAATTTACCAGATTATGGCTGTGATCATACTCCCATCAAAGTCGATAGTGAAACTTCATTAACTTTAGTGTAAATTCAGTGTAAGCCTAGTTTGACATTGGTACCGTGCACAGAGCTGGTTAAATTTTTTCTGATGAAATGTTTTTTTCTGTCAGAAAATGCAGTTTTGTCACAATCAAAACATTTTGCAGGAGTGTGTCCATTTGGACAGAATTTAATTTAGAAAAAAGCATGAATGGACCATTCAGTTAAGGTTCAAACATGCCATTTTGACCCTCTTTTTTTTTTTTTGAACAAAATGTTCCAGCTCTCTGTTTTGAAGTGACTTTATTCCTTTTTAAAAATTAAATTATTCTAATAGCTGAAAGCTTATGTTGTCTCACAAGTAGAACGTATAAAGTCATGTTTGTAAATAACTAAATAAATGGCCAAAAATGAACATAGAAATTTGATGGAAACAGCACAAATTGCAGTGATTGAATCTAGAATCATAGAACCATAGGGTTAGAAGGAACCACAAGGGTCATCTAATCTCACCCCATGCAAAGATACAGCACTTGTGTCTAAACCACCCAAGACAAATGGCTATCCCTCCTCTTCTTGAAAACCTCCAGTGAAGGAGCTTCTACACCTTCACTAGGGGCTTTTTCCATTGTCCTACTGTTCTTACATTTAGGAAGTTTCTTTTCCCCTGAGATTTAATCTAAATCTGCTATGCTGCTACATTGCTTCTTGTCCTGCCTTCTGCAGCAAGATGGAACAACTCTTCTCCATCTATTTTATTGCAGCCTTTCATTAAAGACCACTGTAATGTCCCCCCCCCCAATCACCTCTTTTCCAAACTAAACATACCCAGTTCCCTCAGCCTTTGCTCATATGCTCATATTTTTGATCATCTTTGTCGCTTGCCTCTGGATCCTATCCAGGTTCGCTACATCCTTTCTATACATTGGTGACCAAAATTGGACACACAACTCCCACTGAGGCCTAACTAGCACTGAGCAGTACTATCACCTCCCGTGATTTGCATGCACTGCATCTGTTAATGCAACTTAAAATTGCATTTGCTTTTTTTTTTGCAATAGCATCACATCGTTGACTCGTGTTGAGGCTGTGATCCACCACAACTCCTAGATCCTTCTCAGCAGAGCTGCTGCCAAGCCAGTTATCCCCCAATCTGTATTTGTGCATTTGGCTTTTCTTTCCTAAATACAGCACCTTACATTTGTTTTCTGTTGAATTTCATTTTGTTGTCTATAGTCCAGGTCTCCGATTTATCAAGATCCTTCTGAAGTTTAACTCAAGTGATCTTCAAAAGAAAAAGAGCTCTTAGCCCTTCTTGTAGCTGTTTCCATTGCTTCACACTTACTCAGATGTTTTAGGCTTCAGCGATGTTTGGGATTATTGTGTGTGGTAGTTGTTGTGTTGTGTTGTGAGAGTTGTGTGGATTTGTGCAGGTGGCAAACAAGATGTGTACTGTCGTGAGGAGCTATCTGTGTTTGTGGTTATTGTGTGTTCTGGTTGTGTTCCTGTGGGTGCTTTTGAAGACTCCTAGTAGTTGGGCCAAGGAATCCACCATCTATGCAGACTCTCTCAGATAACCAATGAAATTGTTGCATCAAAATTAGCTGTAACTTAAGGGTGGTGATTGGTTGAGTTTCCTCTGCTATCATAATAGTTTGGAACTGTTGGAATGGCATAGATACACGTTTTGCTGTTGCACAAGTGTAATTTGTAAAGTCAAAATGGCTGAGACCTTAACAATTGGCTGGTAACACATCATGTATCCCAGTGTTGATTCAACCTGGAGATACCCTAAACAAAAAGATCTCTGAACTATACTTGTGTCTGTTTCCATCATTTCAGGTTGGCTGTACAGACAGCCTAGGCTTCGCAGCAACATACAGGATGACAGTTCAGGAATTTTATGCTGATAAAATACTAAAGTGAAAAACAGAACAAAATGTCTTGATTTTGTTGAAACAGAATGCTTTGATTGACCCCAAATGAATTTCATTTAGTGGGATATGTTGGCCTTTTTTGGTTATGTTCTGATTCCCATTGAAAATGGTTTTTGAAATGTTGGAATTTCCTGCAGAATGGAAATTGTGAATTTCAACTAAGCTGTAACTGTGGGCTTCTCTACGCTACCCGCCAGATTGGTGGGCAGCGATCAATCCAGCAGGGATTGATTTATCGCATCTAGTATAAATGCGATAAATCGACTGCTGAGTGCTCTCCCATTGACTCCAGAACAAGAAGCGCAAGTGGAATTGACAGGAGAGCGTCAGCTGTTGACTTACCGCAGTGAAGACACGACAGTAAGTAGATTTAAGTACTCAAGATCTAATCACTTCAGCTACCCTATTTCAATAGCTGAAGTTATTTATCTTAGATCGACCCCATGTGGTAGTGTAGACAAGCCCTGTGAGTCTACACTTTGGCTACAGCTGGGGTAATAATGGTTTAGTTTTGGTTCGTTGTCAATTTAAAAAAAAACGAAAACATAATTTTGGTTTGGGTGGGACAGGCAATGAAAATTTTCAAAATTTTCACTGTGATCACATTAGCAAGTTGGAGTTTAGTTCAGCACTTTCTGTCCTGTTATCTCTTCAGGGTGATTATTGGGTTTACCAGTGACCAGACAGCTTTCACAAAGCATAGTACGTTTATAGGGCAAAACCATTATGGAAAAAACATAAAATAATAAACAGTTCACACACACTAAGCTTACTGGCTGTCACTCTTCACCCTCAGAGGATCCTTGGAAGTCCTTAGACACGGTACTGTGTGTGAGGGTAAACTGAGTTTACCTACTCTTATTTGGGGAATATGGAGTTGTTTGTAAGTTACTCCTCTTCTTCAGTCACCATGGCACCATTGTTCACACAAATTTGGTAGCTCTTTGTTTGTCTGCTATTGAGTCACGCTGACTCTTAATACAATTTTCGGACCTTTGAATCCCAGGCCTCCTGAGCCAGGTAGAACTAGTCAATACTTCTTCCCACGCATGGCAAAACCTCAAGGGACTGGAAATCTGCATAACGAGCATTAGGAATTTGCATTAATCATCCTCTAGTGATTCCACAGAGAACAAGCACGGTGAGCTAGGAACACAGGTACATATCAATTATTAATACAATAGTCTTTGAATGTCCCAGGTGCCCGTCATGCCTGGCACACCCGAATATCATATTTTTCAGTTTCCACGCTTTCAAAGTCTCACATCTGTCAGTGTGAACTCTCAGCTTCGCCACTATAAATCCCTAATCACAGGAGACTGTTATGCAGAGCTGGGGATAGTTCTTGTCCATTTATCTGGCATTATAGTCCCAGACTTCAAATACTTACAGTAAACCAATTGACAGGAAAAAATTTCCAGGCTCTCCTGCTTCCTGAGAAGTGTCATTGCTGGCTAGGGGACGTCATGCTATCTGGAGTGACTCAGAGCTGTGAATGCCTATCTCAGGGCAGTGCTATAGCCCAAGCTGATGGTTTGTGCTATAATTAGATTTCATCAAGCCAGGAACAAATGTGAATTCTTGCATCACTGTAACAGTCTTACCACAGAGTCACAGACTCTCCAGCCTATCTTGCCACCCAGATAAACTGGACTTCGTGATAAATGGTCACATAAACCAAAAATCACACCACATCAGGTTGTTCCCAGTCTCAAGAGACCAATCATTTACCTCAGATCAATCAGTTCTCCAGATCTTACACCAAAGGCAATGCTGGCAGTCAATTCTATAGTAAACTACCTAAAGGTTTATTAGCAAAGAAAAGGAAAGGAGAGATACTGAGAGTTTAAAGCAGGTAAAATATTTTAACAGACGAGCCACAGTTTGTAATTCCGCATGGTGACAGTGATGAAACAAACTGGCAGTTTCCCAAAAGTCTTTTCAGGGTACCCAGGTTGTCTCTGGGGATCTCTGCTTAGCATCTAGTCCAAACAGTCCAGAGATGAAGGTTTTGCCTAAATAACTATTCACTCTAAAATAGCACAACTGGGACCTCAAAGAGTAGGAGATGATAATATTTCTCCAATCCCATGGAATCATAGGCTATGTCTTTCCTGGCAGTGTCATAAGAGTGCAGAGTCCATGCACTTCACATCCTGCTAGCACTTGTATAAATAGTAATGTAGACAGTGAGCATCTGCTTAGGGGAGTAGATTATCGAGGGAAGTGATTATTCCCCTTTATTTGGCACTGCTGAGGCCACATCTGGAGTATTGCATCCAGTTTTGGTTCCACCACTACAGAAGGGATGTGGACAAATTGGAGAGAGTCCAGCAGAGGGCAACTAAAATTATTAGGGGGCTGGGGCATGTGACTTATGAGGAGAGACTGAGGGAACTGGGCTTGTTTAGTCTGCAGAAGAGAAGTATGAGGTGGAATTTGATAGCAGCCTTCAACTACCTGAAGGAGGTTCCAAAGAGGATGGAGCTTGGCTGTTCTCAGTGTTGGTAGATGACAGAACAAGGAGCAATGGTCTCAAGTTGCAGTGGGGAAGTTCTAGATTGGATATTATGAAATACTATTTCACTAGGAAGGTGGCGAAGCACTGGAATGGGTTACCTAGGGAGGTGGTGGAATCTCCTTCCTTAGAGGTTTTTAAGGTCAGGCTTGACAAAGCCCTGGCTGGGATGATCTAGTTGAGTTGGTCCTGCTTTGAGCAAGGGATTGGACTAAATGACCTCCTGAAGTCTCTTCCAACTTTAATAGTCTATGATTCTAGTAAAGACATGCTAGAACTTTCTAGGTGAGCAGCGGATACTACTGATTTAGTTGACTTAATATATCCTTTCTACACATCCTAACACATCATACGTCATTGGAAAGCTTGTTATGTCTACTTTAAGATAAGGTATGATAAGAATCTGTCAAATGGTGTCGTTATAACATATATGGGGATAAACAGTTATATTATCAACACATTAAAATGGCCACTTTGAAGTATTTGCATTCATTTTGGTCAGTATAATGACTCTATGTATTATTCTGAGACATAACATGGGATTTCTTTGTGACCACATTTGTACAGGTGTGTCATAAACAGATAGTTAAGGGTTAATTTCTCTTTCATCTGTAAAGGGTTAACAAACAGTGAACCTGGAACACCTGACCAGAGGACCAATCGGGAGACAAGATACTTTCAAATCTCGGTGGAGGGAAGTCTTTGTTTATGTGTTCTTTTTTTTGTCCGTGTTCTCTCTGGGTTCTGAGAGGGACCAGACATGTAAGCAGATTTCTCCAATCTTTCTGAAAAAAATCTCTTCTGTTCTAATTTTAGTAAGTACCAGGAAAAAGGCGAGTTTAGTCTTTTGATTGTTTTCTGTATTTGCAAATGTGTGTTTTGCTGGAAGTATTTTAAATTGTATTTTTGCTGGGGGGAGGCTTCTCTCTAGTGTCTATAAGTTGAAAGACCCTGTAATATACCATCTTGAATTTACAGAGATGATCTTTACTCTTTCTTTCTTTTATTAAAAGTTTTCTTTTTAAAGGACCTGATTGATTTTCCCCTTGTTAAGGCTCAAAGGAAATTGAGTCAGTACTCACCAGGGAATTGGTGGGAGAAAGGAGGGGTGGAGGTGGAATTCCTCTGTGTTTTAAAATTCAAGGAGTTTGAATCACAGTGATCTTCCAGGGTAACCCAGGGAGGGGAAGCCTGGAAGAGGCAATGGTGGGGGAAAGGGTTTACTTTCCTTGGGTCAAGATCTAGGGGATCTGGGTCTTGGGGTCTCCAGGGAAGGTTTTGGGGGAGACCAGAGTGTACCAGGTACTGTAAGTCCTGGTTGGTGGCAGCATATTAGATCTAAGCTGGTAATTAAGTTTAGAGGAGTTCATGCTGGTACCCCATCTTTTGGACTCTAAGGTTCAGATTGGGGATTTATAGATGTCATTAGGATTCTAGGTTTTTCAAATATTGCACACTTCTAAGAGACACTGCCCAGGCAGAGTAAGTGACTGACTCATCTCTTCCACACTTCAGTGCTATTTCTTGTGATGCTGGACTATAGGCAGATTGTTCTTGAAATACCACTCTAGCCCCTGAATGGAAGGTATTCTTTCCATACGCAGACTCTACATTGATGTCTATATTATCATCCCCTTTATGGATGAGTTTCCACCAGCATGAAATGGTACAATTCCCTTTGGAATGAACACACCTCCCTGTAGCCTTTCTACTTCAGTTTTTGCAGCATTAGTGATGAACTGCCTCAGCTCAGTAGAACAGATGCTGAATCCAGGATGGTGCAGCATGCCAATTAAACTGCAAGACACAAACTCATGGTGTAGCTGTGCGACAAGGCTTCTGTGCAGTGGGGTGCTAGTTTGGGTACTGTTAAATACTATGCACTCTGCAATTGAGAGACACCTTCTTTGAATGTCTGCTGGAGGATGATGCTTACTGCTCTCTGAATTATACAACTCTTTATCAACCAAAGGACAAACACCTGCCCCAGGTGGGGCAAGCACAAAAGTAGCTGAACTCTGTATACTACAATCCCCTGGCTTTGACTCATACTCTGAGGCTTTTATTTTGGCTATTTCAGACCAAACATTTGGAGCAGAATTATACAAAACTGCTTGTTAATTTGAAAACTGTTCGTCGGTGTCACACACCAGAAGAATGTCCACAAAATATATGGATGAGTTAAGTTCCTGCTTTAGATTACTTGCAACTTGAGCTAATGTTGCATGAGCTAATGTTGCACTACACAGAACAATGGCAGACTTGCTTTGTCCATGCTGGGCACGGAATGAAATTTCAGAACCACAATGTCTTTCTAACCTTGCCTGTAATGTGTTACTGAAATAGCTTGCAGTTACTTCATCTGAGGGGAAATGGGGCTTTATATCTTTGTAGCAGCTTGGACAGGAGAAAAGTCTCCTTCTTGTACATAAGACTATTGTCTGTCTCTTCAATCAGCTGATAAAATACAATGTCCTACAGTGACTGGGTTGTTGCAGTGGAACTAGATGCTTTTGATTTAAGATTTGTTTTATTCTGGTTGGGGGGGAATGGCATGTTGAGTGATAAATGCCATCCTTAGCAACCAAGTCTTCCCCAGATAGTCTGTGCAGCATGTCACCTCCTCTGTGAAGTGCTGCCTCCCTTAAATTGGTTACTTTCTCAAACCTATTTTATGCAGTTTCTTGTCTTTCCAGTGTATTTTTCTTAAGCAAACACTGCAACTGGACCAATCTCTGGAAGACGTGCTTGCTCTGGTGGCTATAGAAGTAGGTGAGCATGATGCTCTCTGATCAGATTGTCTGTCTGTTTGCTTTTCTGGGTACAATATAACTCTGACATGTGCCAAATTCAACTTGCTTCTGTATTTCTGAAAGCAACCCCTGTGATAGAGTATTGGTGGCACATCATCAAAAGTAGAAAACTCATCCACTACCCGTCAATACAATTCATCCCTCCTGGCTTCTGCAACTGGCATCACTTAATTCTGTCCAGCACGGGTGGCTTTTGACAGTTTTTTGAAGTTGTTTTGCTTTCCTGACAAAGAACACACATTTCAGAGTTTGTGAAGAATTTTTTTCTCTTTGGTGTACGCTTTAAGGGGCTTGTATCTTCCATGTCTTCATATACTGTAACTTCTGTAGAGGTAAGCTTCCCACAGAACACAGTTAGCATTACCACTACCATTTCCACTATTTTTTCATTTTGTACAAGTATACAGATTTGTGCTAAATTAGACAGAAATTAGATCTATGTTACTATCAGAATTGCCAGATTTGTTCAGTGAGCACTGTCACTGAAGCCCAGTATGAAGCTGCGTGTTATCATCTCTCAAACTAATACTGATCTGTGCATAAGTGTCACTGACTTAAAAAGCTAGTTTCTAGAACATTTCAAAGGCTAGTAATGCATGCATAGGCAACTACAAATTAAAATCTTCTACCAGGCCGACTAGATGCTACATTGCATGTACAAAAGCTGATAAGTGGAGAAGCATTACATTAGGAATTCACATACATTTATATCTACCCACTATGCAGTACCTTCAGTGTGAGACTGATCCGGTCAGCACATTTCAACTGAAAATTGGAGAAAGCTATTACCACTTGTGAGATACTTTGACCAGTGAAAATATGCAACATGAAAACATTTAATGTTAGTATGCTGCAAAATGTTATTTGCCATTTTCCCCACATGCTAAACAGCTTCATCATTCCTAAATATATATACTTGCCCATGCAAAACCAATACAAATCTTAATACCCAGTTGTTTGGTAGCTTTGAGCAATAAACACCATATTAAGTTGGTAAACTAGAGTCCTAGTCATGTTTCAGTGTTTCTGGAACTGTGCAAAATATGACAGTATCTCATTTGGGGTGCCATTGTTTCATCTCGTCTATAGACTTATGACTCCACTTGACAGCTCCACATCAAATCTCATCTAAATATAAATAAATAAGCTTTCAAATGATATTTGATGTGTAGGTGGGTATGCTAAACTCCAGATATACAGCCCTTTTTGAGAACTGACACCTGCCTATTAGGATATAAAATACCCTTCACAGCTTTCTACATGCCCAAGCAGTACCTGCCACAACTACACTGCTGGCTTTGGCAGCATCAAGTCCCATCACTAGAGTTTTTTCCTGAGATGAGGAAAGGCTCCAGCAACAGGAGAAGACTGGCAGAGGAAAGGCAGCGGAGAAAGGCTCTGGGAGCTCCCTACTACCGGAGACTTCCCCCTCGTCTGAGCCTTTCATTGCCACATGTAGCTGTGTGCTCCAGTGTGGATGATGCCTGCTTTCCACTGCCTCATGTAGCTACACCTACCTTATATGTTACTGCCAGCATAGACAAGGTCATAGAAATGTAGGGCTGGAAGGGATCTCAAGAGGTCATCAAGTCTAGTCCCCTGAGCTGAGGCAGGATCAAGTAAACCTAGATCGCCCCTAGCATGTATTTTGTCCAACGTGATCTTAAAAACTTTCAGCAATGGGGATGGCACAACCTCCCTTGGAAGCCTGTTCCAGAACTTAACTACTCTGATAGTCAGAAAGTTTTTCCTAATACCTATAACCTAAATCTCCTTAGCTGCAGATGGAACCATTACTACTTGTCCTACCTTCAGTTGACATGGAGAATAACTGATCACTGTCTTCTTTATATCTCTTCTTACCATACGTCTCCAGTCAGTCTTCTTTCTCAGAACTGAACATACTCAGCTCTCTCAATCGTTCTTCATAAGTTTGGTTTCCTAAACCACTTAGCATTTTAATTGATTCTTTTTCTGGACTCTTTCCAATTAATCCTTTCCTAAAATGCAGCTCCCAGAATCGGACACACCATTCCAGCTGAGGCCTTACCAGTGCCAAGTAGAGTATGACAATTATCTCCTATGTTTTACATATAATGTTCCTATTAATAAACCACAAAATATTAGCCTTATTTGCAACTGCATCATATTGTTGGCTCATATTCAGTTTGTGATACACGATAACCCCCAGGTCCTTTCCAGAAGTACAACCACCTAGCCAGTTATTCCCCATTTCATAGTTGTGCATTTGACTTTTCCTTTCTAAGTGTAGTACTTTGGACATGCCCTTATTGAATTTCAGCTTGTTGATTTCAGACCAATCCTCCAATTTGTCAAAGTCATTTTGAATTCTAATCCTGTCCTCCAAAGTGCTTGTAACCCACCCACCCCCCACTTGGTGTCATCTGCAAAATCTGTAAGTATACTCTCCACTCCATTATCCAAGTCATTAATGAAAATGTTGAATAATACCAGAGCCAGGGCTGACCCCACTAGATATGCCATCTCAATTTGACAATGAACCATTGATAACTACTCTTTGAGTTCCGTCTTTCAATCAGCTGGTGACTCACTTTATAGTAATGTCCTCTAACCCATGTTTCTGACTAGCTTGTAATCCTTTTAATCATGCTGCATAGCACTTTGCTCCAGACCCACGGAAGTCAACTAAATTACTGCGGAATAAAGAGTTACTCACTGTAAGGGAATTACAATCTAGCATTTAGAAAGCATGTCACCTTGTTACATACATATACACTTGCACACGCACACGCCAAAATTAAGATTGCAAATCCCAGCACTCAAAAGATAGGAAAGGCCAGTTTTTAAGTGCAACATTAACTGTATCATCTCATAACATATGCATTATGGTGCAGCCTTTAACCACATGATCATATTTTATTTCCCCCACTATTTTTCAGTGTTGCTGGCCTTGGTACTGTACCCTGGAAGGGAAAAACACCATCAGCAATAGGTGCCAGGGGCAACTGCACAGTTCAAAAAGCCAGAGGAATGCCTCTGAATATGAAAGTTAACTAAGACAGTGGCCCAGTCTACACTAGGTGGGGGGGGATTGATCCAAGATACGCAACTTCAGCTATGAGACTAGAGTAGCTGAAGTCGACGTATCTTAGATCGACTTAGATTGACTTACTTCACGTCCTAGCGGCACGGGATCGACAACTGTGGCTCCCCCGTCGACTCCACTTCCGCCTCTCACCCTGGTGGAGTTCCAGAGTCTACGGGGAGCACATTTGGGGATCAATTTATCACGTCTAGATGAGATGTGATGCATCGATCCCCGGTAGGTCGATTGCTACCCGCCGGATAGTGTAAACATACCCAGTGTGACAAGAGAAAGGTGCTGCAGTTTCTGTAAAAGGTTAAAAGGTCCCAGCTGGTCATATGGCTGCTCAAGGTGGAGTATAAAAGAAAGGGAAGCTGGGTGAAAGAGGAAGCATGTGCCCTCTTCCTTCCTGGCTGGATGAATTGGGTCAAGCCTCCTTGGAATTATTGCTCAGGGTTCTCAGTTGATTTGCTGTTTGTTTCTGTGATTGTTAGTGGATAATAAACGAGACCTGAGGAATGGACCTTAAAGGACTGAAGCTTGGAGTTTTATTTCCATGTCTTTGCTGGAAAGACCACCCACCTGCATACAGGCACTTTGGAGGGATACTGCTATCTCTCTGTGCAAAGCACGTTGCAGATAAATACTCTTTCAGCTCCGCTGTCATGAAACAGCAGTGCTAGCAAGCTGCTGGTTACACAGGGCCTTATATCCCCTGCAAGCTGATGTATTTAATGTTGGGATGAAGGTCCAGGCAGGATCAAGCTGTGAAAAGCTTGTGGATATTACCTATTAATGATGACCCAGCTCGCATAATCACTGAACAATTCAGTGCTTAGTGGATAAGCCTCAGAGGCTGTGGTCTTAAGGTTTCATGTTTGAATGGCATGATTTCTGAATTTCATAGACCTGCTGCTGGGATGAATAATTCCTTTGGGTTTTACATGTTTACTGAACACACATTCTCATGATTAGATTGTGGTCAGTGACTCAGCCAATTTCAGGATACCGTACATTCGCCCTGTACAGAGCAGACACAGTACAGTAACTCCTCACTTAAAGTCGTCCTGGTTCACGTTGTTTCGTTATTACGTTGCTGATCAATTAGGGAACGTGCTCGTTTAAAGTTGTGCAAAGCTCCCTTCCAATGTCGTTTGGAAGCCACCTGCTTTGTCCACGGCTTGCAGGAAGAGCAGCCTGTTGTAGCGAACTTCTGTGGGCTTGTAACCAGGGTGGACCAGCAGCCCCCCTATCAGCTCCCAGCTCCCCTTAGTTCCCTGTGCTGCAGCTGCCCAGCAGGCTATCAATTGCAGCTGTCCCTCCCCCCACTGCCATGTGCTGCTCCTGCCCTCTGCCTTGGAGCTGCTCCCAGAGACTCCCAGTCGCTGTGCAGGGGAAGAAGTGGGAGGCTAACGTCAGGGTGTCCCCCTCCCCCCTGCTCCTGCACCCCGCTTACCCCTTCTTCTCCATATAGAGCAGGGAGGGGACATGGATGGAGAGAGACAGAGAGAGCTTGGGACATCAGCTGCTGTCTCAACTTCCTGATCCACTTTAAAAGACAATGCACTTAGGAGTGGGTCAGCTTCCTTAAGGGGGCAGTGTGCATCTCTCTCTGTCTCTCTCTCTCTCTCTCTCTCTCCACACACAAGGTGTGTGTCTATCTCTGTCTGCTATGCTCTCTGCCCTCCCTCATATTCATGCTGCCTTGTGTGAGAGGCTACATTAACAACAATATGTTAACCCTTGAAGGCTCAGCTGAGTGCTAGTTTATCATTTAGCAGCAAGGCATTTTCAGGAACATAACTACAGCGTTAAGCGAGGAGTTACTGTAATTGAAGCTAGAGTCTCTCACTTGGCATAGATGGTTCCAGCACTCGGATCTTCAGAGCAAGATCTGCACTGGGCATGTAGCTCCAGGTTCTAAATTAGGGACATTAATCTTAGGACAACCCATAATTCATAATGAAAGATTTCAAGATTCTAGCTGAATAGAAACAGAAAAATGTGCTCCACCAGTTGGTTACCCCATGACAGCTGTCAGTATTATATTAGACTGAATATTCATGAAGAGGAATGGGTCATTTCCTGTTATAATTGTTAGTGTTTGCAAATTGATATTTTTTATTTTAATTGTCTGTATACACTAGGAGAAATATTTTTCAAAAGCAACTAAGTTCCATTTTCAAAAATGCCTGAGTCACTTTTGAAAATGGGACATAGGTTCTCAAGTCACTTAGGTATTTTTGGATCATATTACCTAAAGAGTCTCTTTAAAATGTGCCTGTGACAGATATAATTTAACAGTTGAACTTCAAATGTTAGATCTGTTTTGGTTTTGGTTAGTTTTCTTTTTCCATTGCATCCTTAAAATATGTCTGCTGCAATTTCACTTCCAGAACAGAGTATGTTTGTGTAGTTCAATACTCATGGATTTTTATGATCTTAACATCAAGCATCGTGAAATGTGAAAGAGTCTGTTGTTTTTCCTGGGAGCTCTCAGACTGTGATTGGCTCACTATTTGTATGTTTAATCTCCTTTCGATTTGGGCTAGGAATCCTTAAGGCTGCTGTGGTCGCTGCATTGTTTTGTGATACTGATCTCCCAAAGGGAATCGTGTAAAATGCAATCTCCCTCCCCTGGGGAAATTCCAATACATCAACATTTGTTTTGGTTCTGAATCAAGACAAAAAGTCAAAATATTGATTTTATTTCTCAAACGAAAAGTTCATAAAAATGTTGATCTAGAAATGTTGAAATGATGCATTATGGGACAGGTAGTCTAGCTGGGAAGGATAGCCCACAGGAGAAAATGAGAGTATGAGCAACCCAGAGCTACAGTCCCCAGGGGGCACTGTGGAAGCTCTGGACACCAGGACTTGACCTAAAACAAAACATTTGTTTAGTTTCCTGACTGAAAATGCCACATGGGTAATGATTACAAAAATTCAGTGACAACCCCATTTTCTGATGATCAAATATCTTGCTTGGAATGTTTCGACCTGCCCCAGTGTGAATTTTGGAGTCGTACTACAGCAAAGGTCAAGAGTGTTCCCAGGCACCAGCACCCTAAAGGACCACTGCACTAGGCAATAAGAGATACAGGCTAAGGGAAAGAGGGAGAGAAACCCAGAGAGAGGGAGGCAATGAGAGCCCTGGGGAAGGCCAATGCTACTGAGGGCTGACTGGTAGGTAGTGCCCTCCCTTCCCCAGAAATGCACTACTTGCATTTTCCAATCTGGTGTGAATGGTGGGCAGAAGAGCCATTGTCTCTCCCTGACGGGCTGAGTGAGCCAACGGTAACTTTTAGCGGTCCTAGGACT
This sequence comes from Gopherus flavomarginatus, assembly GCF_025201925.1. Taxonomy (NCBI): domain Eukaryota; kingdom Metazoa; phylum Chordata; order Testudines; family Testudinidae; genus Gopherus; species Gopherus flavomarginatus. The sequence continues at coordinate 148,151,719 of NC_066619.1, forward strand.
TTGGTTTGTGCGTGTTATACTCTGTGGTGGCCAGCACAATCAGCTAATTCTACTGCACAAGTCAGCTACCAGAGTTTTGTCAGCTCTGGCAATTTCATTGTGAGTCTCATAATATTTGACAGGCCCCAGCTACTGGAGTCATGTGATTACATGAGAATCACAACTTCTGTTTTAAAAGAAAAGGTAGATGTGACCGAAAGCACCCTTGTTGTCACACCTTACACACCATTATAATAATCTTTGTACAAAATATGCATTGTGAGGTATCATTTAAAAACTAATCACTAGCCAGTCAATAATATCATGGTGAAATGTATATAACAACATTATATGTAAGGTTATGAATTCCCCCTGCATGAGGATGTTAATACACGTTCAAACCCACGCAGTCCCGACTATGCAAAAGTTGTTAAACAGGTCTGTCCTAAACAAAATGACATGTGTTTACCTCAATTTAAATGTAAGGTGTAAACAGAGTCCCTAAGACAGCAAGAGGGGGGAAAAGCCACTAGACAAAGAAAACCCGCATCTCAGCATAGACGGGGAGAAGAAAGAGCATGGAGCCACCTTCCTCACCAGACTCCACATTGCCTTTTTAACTATTGAATAAACTTTTGCTTTGATGGGTCATCCTCAGAAGAATCCAAAGCATGACTGGACTATGAAATGGAAGGGAAAAAACACCCCAAGGCATCACACACGCACACACACGCACACACACGCACACACACACACACACACACACACACACACACACGAAGAAGCAGCAGGCAAAGAAAAAGTACATGATGTTGTTCCATTTTATAAAATCTCATTATTTTAGAGCCAGTTGCCTGGTTTTTGCATCATGACTAATGGTTTTTGAACTTTTTGAGGTGGGCAGTCTGGTTACCATCATCTTATTTATTAGGGCTACTACCCTAGAACACTTTTTTCATTTTGTAGATTTTAAGGCCAGAAGGGACCGTTGTGATCACCTAGTCTGACCTCCACTGAACACAGATCTGAGAACTTCACCAAGTCATTCTTGCGTCAAGCCCAGTAACTTCTAAGTATATTTTCTTTAAAGTGCTTATTGCAAAGTCAATAAAAATATGCTACTAATACGAACTGCAAATTATGGGAATTAAAGGAAGAAAAGGAAAAAAATCCTTAGGATATACATACTGAGAACCCTTGTATGTAGCCATGCTAGGCCATTATAAGCATTTAGAATTTGTTTTTATTGGAAAGTATTTCAGAGTGCTATAAAATGCCATATAAAATAGGATTGTATTGCATAAATACAAACATTTGAAGGCTTAGAAAGCCATTTGGAAAGCAGATGTGTGGAGTTCTATTTTACAGATCCCTCCAACGTTATTAGAAAACTGACATCTAATAAAACTTAATTCTACAACATTAAAATATTCTCTTATATGCTGTGGGAAAAGCCTCAGTACCAGGGGAGAGGGTGTGAGGGAGGAAAAGGCCTTTGATTGCCTAGCAACTCATTCCCACATTTCTACTTTAGTGCAAATGAGACATTACAGGATGAGAGTGGATGAAATATTGTGATTACAGGAGTAGCTTTCAGCTTGAAGAAGTTATCATATGCAAATAAAATGGGGAAAGAAGAACCAACGAGTACATTATTAATGTGATGGGGAAAGGGAAGCCGTGGGTTGCATTCAAACTCTAAAGAGCTGCAAAGCTCCCATAAATGTCATAGCCAAACCAAAAGCTATTATCCGTATTCCAAGCAGCATTGCCTAGCGTTAAGTTTAAGGAGGGCAAGAATGCATGGCCAGTATTGCGCAATCAAGTACGGAGGTATGAAATAGGGAGCAGTGATTTATTTTAGCGACAGAGCGGTCCTTTACCTTCAGGTATCTAGCTGAAATTTTCAAACAAAGCATTTTCTTCTGAAAAGATAGAAAGTGTTATATGGACCCATTCCTGCTTCCTGAACCTCCATCAGGATTTCAAAAACGCTCAGCACCCACAATTGGTGTGACTAGATTTTTCCAAAGGGTGCAGCTGCAGCAGTTCCCATTGGAAACCCAATCCCTTGATGGCTCTTTGGTGTCTAGAAAGATACCCTTTGGTGGGTCAGCCCACTACCCAATGAAGGGGTCAGGCCTTTATAAATATAATTATGATGGGTCACACTGCATCACCCTCCCCTTCAGGAAAAAGAGGGTCGTCTACTTCCACAGTAGTATACCTCCTTCTGCTGGGCACCAAATGACCCAGACTTGTCCACGTAGGGAGGAGAGGAAAGGAAAGCCTGAGGCTGCCTTGCCTTCCCAAGAAGCCCCCTCCACAATGGTGAGCTCCCTTTAAAGGAGCAGGGGTGTGGCAGCAGTGGTGGCTAGCAGTAGATTCTACTGGCTTAAGTCAACTGTAGTCACATTGTTAGATAGCATATGGGACCCACCAAAGGTACACAGCCAGTGTGAAGAGACAGAGCCAAGATGGGGTTTGGAAGCAGGCCCCACTCTTCAGAATTCTATGGGGACCAGAGCCTACTGTCCTGACAGAATAGCTGTGTTGAAACTCTGCAGAGGAATTTTATATCATCCTGAACTTCCTATTCTGTCACCAGCTCTTGCTGCAAGCCATGGGAAGTTTCCAGGCATCAGCTCTTAAAATCATGACATTTTTCTACTTAGAAGTGCTATTTTGGGCAATGTTCAAAAGTTAGATGCAAATGTTCCTTGCCTTCTAAGCTGGTTTCATGGTGATTTAAAGGTGGAAGGATACAAAAAATAGTCCCAACTTAACAAAAAAAAATCTATGATATGTAATACATAATGGTAGCAACAACATAAAGGCAAATCCCAAAAGGGAGGCAGCCTTCTTGCAGATCAAGAACCACCTGCATTGATTTCTAGCTAGGTACTTAAGGTGGTTTGGCTGAATATTCAGTTCATGTCCATCGCTGGAGATCTTCTTGTGCCACTAAAAGTTTTCTGTGTTTATGTGATCATCAGCTGTGTAGCAGTATTCCTTGGTAAACAAGCTTTGTAATTCACTGGTCTTCAATTCATTCGGTGGTGCAATGTGCTACAAAGGCATTATTAACACACCTGTGCGTTAACCTGCAAAACTCACTTCTGGTTTTGCTGTTCACCCTCAATTCAACAAAGATAGCACACCACATGTGTTCAATATATGCTGCTTTGACTCTTATGTGGATGATTACTTGTTAACAGGTTCCATGTAACACCAGAATTTCAATTCTCCTGTATGTATATTTGGAATTCTACTGTATCATGTGCAGAAAGCCTATGTGAATTATGGTGTTTGCCTGACTGCGAATGCAAAACAGTAGTTTATAATTTAAAATGGTATCTCTTAGATTAAACTCCTGTTGAGCAAAAACATTATTTACTGGAGTTTAAATTTCATCATGCTGTTTTCATATACTTTTTACTCAGCTAAAGTTTATCTGAAAAAACACACACGCACACACACAACAAAAACACTGGTACCAAAACGTGCTGGTTTGGAGAGCTGCTGCATCTAGCAGCTTAGTGTGGCTGGCATGGCTCTAGCTTATAAAATTATTATTTTTGATACTAGTATCCTCAAAACATGAGACCCCCCTTTTAACTTATGTGCTGCAAATCCAGCTATAACCAAAAAGGTCATATATTCAGTGATGCATTTTATTTAGTCATGTGGGTATGTCAGTTTTGAACTGATGAGCTAGAGTCTTAAAACACTCACATCTGAGAGAATCATTAGTTGATATCTGTGGACTTGTCCACATGTTGGGGTAATGCATTCTATGGGGCTATGATTTCAAAAGTGCGCTCATATGTTGCCATTAATTGGTCTGTATAGATCCTGCTGATGTACACTACAGGTATCCCTACTGCACTTTAACAGAGTGCTATCTACAGAAGGCTCAGTATGGACCAGTTAATGAACAATACATTACTGTACTTTAGAAATCACATCTCCTAAAGCGCATTACCCCAACATATAGACAAGCCAGGACTGTGGCTTCTGCTTTTTCAAGGTATGTGTCCCCATTCTTCTGGATGCTTCCTGGGTGAAACATGCACAGACATGCTCCCTTGTAGGACCACATAAGGCCTGACACGCATAGACCATGAATCAGCTGTGCAAAGATTTCAAACTCTGTCAACCATTCCTTGTTGGCAGTGCAGATGGACAGAAAATTGGATTAGGAATGGGGGTTGGCTAGTGGGTCAGCAAAGCCAAGTCTAGAATACCACAACCATTGGCTTTCTTTTTCAATTGTGATGCTTTCTGGTTTTACAGATTCACAGATTTGGAGGCCAGAAGGAACCATTATGATCATCTAGTCTGATCTCCTGTATAACACAGTCCAGAAAACCTTATTTAGTGTTCCCACTTCAAGCCCATAACTTCTGACTTTAGAGTATATCTGATGTGAAAACATCCTGTCTTGATTTAAAGATTTCAAGTGATGGAGAATTCACCACATCCTTAAGTTGTTCCAATAGTTAATTCCCCACACTGTTAAAAAAATATGCCTTATTTCCAGTCTAATTTAGTCTAGTTTCAGCTTCTAGATGTTGGATTTTGTTATGCCTTCATCTAGATCTGAGATCCCTCTTCTATCAGACATCTTCAGCAGATAAAGAGACTTCATGGGCTGGTCTACACTAGAGGGGGTGTCGATCTAAGATACGCAACTTCAGTTACATGAATAGTATAGCTGAAGTCAAAGTATCTGAGATCGATTTACCTCGGGTCCTCTTGGCACAGGATCAATGTCTGCTGCTCCACCGTCGACTCCACTACCGTTGCTCGCTCCGGTGGAGTTCTGGAGTCGACGGAGAGCGTGTTCAGGGATCGATATATCTTGTCTAGATGAGATGCGATATATCGATCCCCGATAAATTGATCGCTACCCGCTGACAGGGCGGGTAGTCTGGATGTACCTTAGACAAATCTGAAGTGCAGCCACATGTAAACGTGTGTGTTGGGGGCGAGGAGTCAAGCGGACATAAAAAAAAATATCCCATTTGGATTAGGTTCCTTTAACTAAAACTGATTGCCCATCTCCGATTTGGTTGTCAGTATAGAAATCCTTTATTGAAACAGAAAGTGTGAAATCATTGTGAAGTATGAATAGATCGTATGATATTTAAAGAAGACTACAATGACACTGCGGCCATTTGAACAATTTCAAAATAGCAAATAAGTTTCTTCATTGAAGGTGGTTTATTCTTCCAAACATTCACTGGGTTGGCTTGTCTCAGTAGAAAAACGACTATGGAGCTAAAATAAGTTTCTGTAAACTTTAATGGAGAATGGATGAGCAACTGAAACAGGAGCTGAGATAAAATAATGTTCATTACTATCACTTGGATGATACATTTTACAGTGTTTCCCCCTTAATTTAATTGTACAAAACATTGTGCAAGGGCTTCAGGGAAATAGAAATATCAAGGCCAGAGAGATGTTGTGGGAATTAGACAAACCTTGGGAACAAAATGGACCATGTAGCCAGCAAGTCTTTTTTCAAATAGTTCTTAAATTCAGATACTTGGGCTTTGTATTCAAGAAAAAGTTTTGCTGGCATGGTGATGTTGATTAGGCTTGTGAAAAAATCACAACCCCTAGGTGACATAGTTATGCCACCAACACCTCTTCCCCTCTACTCTGCTTATGTCATCTGTGCCAACAAGAGCTATATTGACATTGCTAATGTTATTCACAGTATAGATATGATGGCAGAAAGGCTCCTTCTGTTGGCTTGCGCTGTACTTCCACTGGAGGTTTGCCAGCAGAGCTATATACACAAAGCATTGGTAGAATAGAGAAGCCCTTAAAGGAGGACATAGAAGGCATGCATTTTGGACTGCCCCAGCATAACCTTCTTTACAGTGAATGTGGAACATAAAAACAAAATGTTAGACTACAGGAGGAATTTTTGTTTATGTGAAGGCAGAAGATTCGCAAATCACAGGCCCTAATTTAGGAAAGTATTTAACCATGTATTCAACTTGTAGCCAGGGGACTATGTGTTTGTTTAAAATGAGGCACCTTGTTAAGTTCTTTGCTGAGTCAGGGCCCATCTGAACTACCATGAGTTGTACAGTTTCTCCAATGAAAAGGACATTATGTAGAAACGTCTCTTCCATTGCTTATTGCAAACCCGCTCACCTCTCTGCAGCAGAGCTGCCCATAGGATTCAGGGGGCTTGGGGCAAAACTGGGGAGCTGTGGCGCTTGTACTCACCTGGCAGTGGTCCAGGTCTTCAGCAGCATTTCAGCGGTGGGAGGCCCCCTCAGTCGCTCCACGTCTTCGGCAGCACCAAAGGGCCCCCCGTCGCTGAAATGCCGCCGAAGACCCAGACCACCGCTGGGCCAGGGCTCGCGAGGCCCCTGCAGGGCCTAGGGCAAATTGCCCCACTTCCTCCCTTCTCTGGGCAGCTCTGCTCTGTAGCCAGTTGTTAGAAGAGGTGAGGGACTGTATAGGAGGTGGGAAGACAATGCAACACCCCCCAGTTGAGTCAGTAGATGCTGACCCCTGCCATGTCAAAAGGGTACTAATGTTTCGTAACCTGGCCCAGAACATGTGACAGGAGCCAAGAGATAAGGCCCTGTTTTTTACAAGCCCTCCTGAGTTTCAAACCCATATCACTTGAAGTTGGATGGAAATTTAATCCCTCATTCTGGCAGAAGAACTGTGGGAGGAGGCTGTGACCCTTTGTTAAGGACACTCATTTCTAGGGCAATTTAAAAGTCATCCAAGTAAATGCAGCTACTTATGGGAGCAAACATACTTGACCTACATACATGGGTGCAAGGTCCTTCCTGATATCAGTTTGTCCAGTGTGCTGGCTGGATTTTTATGGCTAATTCTGTTTAATCCACTGTATAAAATGATTCCTTGATTTTCATATGACAGCCACACAAGTCCTCCATTTCTCTAAATCCTGGGTGAATGGACTCTTTACTATTTAAGCCTATAGCAAAGCAGCGCTAGGCAGAGAGGTCATGAAAGGGTTATCCGTCCCCTGAGCATGCAGCAAAGGGAGTTTCCATGCTATTCTCACAAACAATAAACCCCACAGCATTTAAGGAAGAGCTGTGGGGGGAGGTAACTTACGGGTTGCCCCATAGTAGGGTGTGATCATGCAGTTTCCATCAGCCAGATACTCTGCATAGGGGATGCAATGGGCTGGAATCAGGGACTTTTCACTTCACATTCAGCTGGGGTAGAGAAATTAATTGCAGTCAAACAGCTCCTGACAGAGGGGGCAAAAGTTTTTGCAACAATGTGCAGTTTGGCAGTTGTCACAAAATGAGTCTTACTTGCTGGTTGGTAATAGCTGGTGCTGACTCTTCTCTGTATAATCAAATTGCCCTTTTGCTTTGCAGTCTAAGCATATGTTATTTGCTGCTGATTTCATCTAGTAGTTAGTATAAAAATCAGAACATTATCTAATTAGAACCATTAGATGTAACAAAGTTTTCGATACCCACCAAAAAAAATCATATTTGGTACCATCCAGGCTAATTATGACTTATTTTGAAATATTTTACATCAGCATCCCACTTACAACAGTATTTTGTGTGGAGCGCTGTGCTTGTTAATCTAACGGGGCCAGATCCTGTTTCACTTACATTTAACAATTCCTTACTCTGTAAGTAGAGATGAGACTTTATATTAAGGTTTCATTTATAAAGGGTTAATAAATAGCATTTTAGTTGATGGTTAATAGTTTGTTCTAGAGGTCCACCAACTGAATGGGTTACTTATAGCCATGGCTGACAGGGATCTGTAAAACTTTCTGTAGATGTGAGTCTAACCATCTGTAGCACAAGCTATTCATGTCTGTAACATGCTTACAACAGCTATCAGTCATTTATTAATCCTTCATAAAGTCTTTTAAACAGAACTGTAATATAATATTTGACCCCCACATGGGTTAAGGTCAAATTTGAGTGTGTTGGCCATGTGACAAACAGTATTTTACAAGACAGAGGGAGTTTAAGGGCAGAAGGAACTTCTACAATCATCTAGTCTCATCTCCGAATAATATAGAACTAGAGATGGTTGGGAATGGTCAGAAAATCATTCTGATCATCACTTGCTTTCTAAACAACCAAACTTTCCTGCTGGAAAATTTCATTTTTTTCCATAGGAAAATCATTCCCAACTTCATAGTTCTCCTGCTTTTTGACCAACCGACTGGTGGGGAGCAACCTGGGCTTCCAGGCTTCCTGGTTCCAGGGCAGCCTGCTAGGAGGAGAACTGCTCCAGAGCCAGGGATTCCAGACTTCCAGCTCTCGGACAACCTTGGGAGCCCTGGGAACCCCAGCTCATAAGCTCTCTGTTCCACCAGCTGTCCAGGTCCTAGCCTGGCCAGCTGCCATGGTTTCAGGTAGCTTGGGTAGCCTTAGAAATGTTTCAAAAAAGTTAAAACAAAACATTTTATCTTTTTCTAAATGAATGTTTGAACTTTTCATTTCATGTAGAAATTCAACATGTCAATTTTTTGTTGCATTTTGGAACTTTTTAAAAAAAATGTTTTTGGAATTTTCCACAGAACAGGAATTCCAGTTTCCAGCCAGCTACATAGACCCTCACCCAACAATTCCTGCATCCGGCCCCAAACTTCTCTTTCTGCTATAACGTATGTTTTAGAAACACATCAAATGATGAAGAATCCACCATATATGACTTAGAATGTATGATAGGGATGGTGGACAGGCTTTGGGGGAATGCTTAGAAAAGTTTAGGAACAAAAGTCAAGATTTTACAAAGATTATATGGATAATGAGAATAACCCCATTTACATTGGATAGTATATAAAATTAGACAGGAATGCTTTAGGGCATAAGCCAACCACTAACTGATAGGGCTATGAAGACATTTCCCACTTTGGGCAGGTTATTCTATAGTTGTCCACGATTGGGTGTTTTGTACCTACCTATGATGCATCTGTTCGAGGCCATGGTTAAAGACAGGATAGTGGCTGAAATGCATAACTGGTTTGATTCAGTATGGCAGTTCCTATGTTGCTAGAAGGTATAAGCCTTATAGAAAATTAATAAAACTAATTCAGTTTAATGAAATAATTAAAATTGATTGTAGCTATTGTTACTATGATTTAAACAAAGAGCTGATGGAAGGCAAATTTCAAACCCAAGGTAAAACATTATATTGGAAAAATTAATTCCAAGTGCTCAATAATTAACCTGATACCCAGACAAATCGCTTGTGAATTAAAGATTATTTTTAGCCATGTGCACTCAAGAAATGGATGAAAATTTCATCTTTGTGCAGAGATTATGGGTGAAAGGCTGGCTCCAGTGAAGAGGATGGCACTGAAGCTAGGATTCCACCCCATATAGTCACTAGCCTTCATTCCTGCAATGAACTCCTCACAGGTAGAGGGCTTGTCCTCACACAGCTCATTGTAGGATCAGGGCTTAATTTCTGGAAGTGGGAGTCTTGCCTTTTTTTTTAGATACTTTCAGGAGCAGGCCTTTTTTGAGCATTACCGAAAATACCACCCAAATTGTTTCCATCTCGTACTATCCTAGGAACACAGCAGCTTCAAACACAAATTCAGGGAGCTCTGGGGTCTGCCACCATGCTGAACTGAACCATTAACCTTTGAGCAAAAGAAACCAGAGCACTGGTTCGCAGCCACTGAATAGAACTTTTGAAATAAGGTTTAAAATTCTCTCAGAGACTTGCTCTCTGAGCTTCATCAATGGATTTGAAGCCATCATCAATATAGAGGCAAAAAGATTATGAACTGTTACATTCCTCTCCCTCGGATGAGAGCTGACAAATGATCCTGTTCAACAACTCTTTGGGTATTATTTTCAAGCCCTTCTTAGTTACTCTGCACCACACTTGCTGATTGTTAATAAACACTTTTGAGCAGTGTTATCCCTGCTGTGTCCTAATATAGCTGTTGTAGGAGCACTTCCTTCACAAATTTCATTAACGTGTCACGCCTGTTCCAGTTCATCTAGACTAGATGCTGTCTCATAGTTAATACGCTGCATTGTCTCTAGGCAATGGTGTCAGAAGTATGTGCTTTCTTGTTGCTGTTTGCATCACTCTGAGTATAAAAAAACTTGATCTAGCTTAAATAGTTTTTTCATATCTGTATCTTGTCATGGAATGCAGCAACCTCAGGGTATAGCTAGAGGTGTTGTCCATCCTCCAAATGCTATGGTTTATCTAATAACAAATGTTTTCAAATCTACTTCTGAATCTGTGTTGCATCTCCCTTGCTGCAAGGAATGATATTATTAGAAGATATACTGCTATTGCCAATGTCCAATTTCCTTTATTTCCCTACAGTAAGAACTCTCCTTCATCTTTTATGTTTAGGGATGGTCTCTAGGAGTAAAATCCAGATGTTCCAATGTTAATGTAGTATTCCCACTTTGGTTCTCTGTTTTACCAACATGCTTCGGATTGTTCTTGTTTGTTGTAAATGTAAACACCTCTCCAGCAAATGGCATGTATATTCTTAAGCACAGGAGGACAGAAGGAAGAGCTGCTCTCAAATTCCGAAGTGGTCATTTTCCTAGAGTACAATCTGTCATTCCAGTAACTTCTCTGGTTGTGTAGGTCACCAGTTCTGCAAGATCAATCCACTCCTTTTACCCTCCTTATTCGTATGCTCCTAACTCACAAACATTTGCATTGTGTAACACACTGGCAAGTGTGGTGCAACACACTAGCTGGTCAATTAGGTCAATTAGTGGACAACTGCGCACTACTGGTGCAAGAGCAATGGTGTTGCTCTTCTAGCTCAAGTTGCAGAGATCTATACTTTGGTACTTTGAATTTATTTCAGTGGGATGCTCTTGGGTGGTTGTCATGCTTGAAAATTGGTTTTCTCATATAGGATCCCCATTTATGGCTCTGGTTTCCGAAATTCTTGGCCAAGACTATTGTTCTGTCCACAAGCCTTAACACTGCCGTGACATCCATGGATTCTGTACCTGCTTTGTGTCCTAGCACAAATCCCAATTGTAAATCCCCTTCAAGGCAACAGGAAAACCTCCCCCTTGCTATAGGGGAGATGGATTGTCCCTTACTGATTTCAGTGCTAGTCACAGGTAGACTGACTCTAACAGTAGGGCTATACTCGCAGCATATGGAGAACAGTCAGTGCACACCCTGCTAGCATGGGTGTACATAGCAATGTTGATGATGAGGCATGCCTGAACCACCAGGGTACTTACTCTACATGGGCTCTGTACATGCCCAAATCTACATTGGTATTTTTTGCAGCATAGTATCCCCCTGCTAGATCCTTGTCCTGCTGTGTCCCTGCAGCCGGAGACTTTCATTGTTGTGTGCAACCCCATACCTCAGTGACAAGTGTGGCTGTATCCTGCCTTTCACTGTGGCATGTAGCCATGTGCAGTGCCTGAACCCTACACATCACCGTAAGTGTAGACATAGCCGTGTTCAATTGCTGCTTTTGGAAAAGATTTCTGCAAGTACAAATTTGAAGAGACCTCTGATTTCTCCTAGGTTGAATTTGAAAAGATATCTCTCTCATGAAGTGTAAGACTTGGGCACATGTTTTAGAGGGACCCACAAAGAGTAAAGAAAAAATACTAAATACAGGGGAAAATAAATAGATTTTAGCTATGGCACTCTTGTCAGAGTATTTTTTTTAATGTGAAGCCAGTATTTTTATTTCAAGACTGACGAAAGTTTTATTTGTTCAACTCATTTGTTGCATCTCCACTTCTACTTTTGCTTCTGATGAAACTGATGACAAATGACTCCAATGGGATGGTGATTAGATTCTCTCTTTCTTACACATGCCATGCTTCAGCGCATGTTCTTATTTCTTACAGCTGTGGGGCTATCTGCACTTCTGTCTCCCTTCTGCTCTCTGTGAGTGCATCCATCTCAAGTGATGTGCCTCTTTTCCTGATCAGTCTCAGGTTGGAGTCTTTTGTGATTGCTGAGAATGAGATCAAGGGAAAATACATTCTTCTGCTCATGTTCAAAACTTTTTACAACAGTTTATTTAGATGTTCTAGCACCTTCATGCTTTGGAGCAGGGACTTGAAATTTGGCAAGCAGGTTGTCCTTGAGACAAGAATGTGCCTTTTGCCATCACCATGAGAATCTGCCCAAATATGACTAAGTTATAAACTTCTGACAAATCTCAATTTGAATATACTCAGAGATTTTTTTTTAGAGTTTGTCAACTAAATTCTCAGAAGATAATATGTACTGAGTAAGCTCCATCTTCTCACTTCTCCTATGCATCATCCCCACAGAATAACTTAAGTGTGATCCATCCAGGGCTGGGGGAGGAGGGGATTAGCAATGCAACCAATGAGTTCATTTTATCATCCATTTATCATTGTGTTATTTAGTGTTATGGTCAATTCACATGCTATTTCACATATAATTAATGTAGGCTAAATAGATTTAAAGTGTAGGATTAGAGAGGTATAAAATTGATAAGTATTTAGGAATGATGAGTGTGTATTAGGTATATGTAAAGTATGGCTGGAATTCAAGGCCAATAGGCTGAGGCCTGTAAGATTTTAGCTTAGCCAGACTAGGTCATAGGCTTAAGAATACTTGACATGAGTGGGTGATGTAGGAATAACCCTAGGCCAGTGAGGTCACAAGATTACTGTAAAAGGTGATATTACGGAAAAAATAGATTTCAATAGACTGCAATGTATTGTCCAAGACACCTGATTGTAACATCGTGGAATGTTCTGTCCTGACTGCTGGTTACCATGGACACATGTTGTGCGTAGGTGCTAATGTGAATAAGAGGAGCTAAGAAACAGCCTATGAAAAACAGGTCATCCCAATATTCATGGGGTATAGAAGTACAAATAAGGGGGGAAAGGGTTGAAACCTTCATGCATATGCATAAGATGGTAGGTGCGGTCAGAACAATAATTTAAAAAAAGGTTCCTTGGTTGGGTAAAAGAGGAGAAGAGTTCTGTGTAGCTCAAGAGCTTGTTTCTCTTGATCCAAGAAAAGATATTACCTTACCCACCCTTGTCTCCTTAAAAAAAGAGCTAACACATAAGACCCTATTAACACCCAGTATAAATTTTTGTGGATGACTGATACGCACCAGGCTTGACATTTCAAATCATATCTTCATTTCTTCCTGCACAGTAGAATGATTTGTTATATCCTGACATATTTGTCTTGGTTACCATTGTATTCTGCTATGGCAGTCGCAAAGAGGGGAAACATGGTCCTTTATTTTGTTTTTTCAGCACAGATGCCTTAAGATAGACTGAGCACTGCAAAGAAGCTTAAACCAAACAGTGTTATTCCAAGGAGTGGTATCTGAGATTCTCTTTCTCTCTCTGACTAGGGAGTGAGAGAGATAAATACATTGCTACAGGTGCCATTCTTTCCAACACACAATGTACAATGGAAATAGCTTCCCTCTGTGTGTTCCATAGACTATACACTTCCGTCAAACTTTTGTTGCCAGTTTGGAAGCTGACAAGCATTCTGTCAGAATGGGCACTGCTGAAGATATCTGCAACAGTCAGTCATTTCCCTTTGCAAGTTTTGCTCACACTCACTTTTGCAATATAATTATTGCTCTCTACAAGCCAATGACTGGATTTAGGGATAGGTGCATGCTAGCATGGTAAGGAATGCATGCTTATCTATGTGAGGCCTTGCAAAGAAAGCCCAAGATGCTGATACAAAATTTGTTCATATCTGATGCAACAGACAATTATCAGTGGCTGGGCAGGAAAGACAGGGAATAGCGCAGAATCTTCTCATCTGAACAAGGACTTACTTGTGTGGCAAATGCAGGCTACAGGCAGCCTATTTAAGGGCTTGATCCAAAGTTCATTTCAGGCTAATGGCTTCCATGGGCTTTATGACCAAGCCCTACATTTCTACATTTCAAATGTAGAACCATAGTTTCACATTCTTGTTGCTCTTTATTGGTATTACCCTAGTGCCCAAACATGGACCAGGACCTCATTGTTCTAGGAGCTGTACAAATGCAGAACCAAAAGATTGTTTTTACCCCCAGAGGACTTACAATCCGGAGCCCCCACACCCCAATTCTTCATCAAAGGCTGGTGCTGCCCTCAGATCCCTGATCAGCAGGGGAGTGAGCAGAGGAGAGAACCTGGTCTCTCCACCCCCTAAAACTCCTGGCTGGCTAGACAGTGGGTAGGAGTTCCTGAACCTACCCTCTGCTTACAGCTCTCCTCTGGCCGGAGGATTGGATTGCCATTGGAGGATTGCTGGTATGGGCTGCTGGAGAAGGCACATGCTGCGGCTGGAACACAGCAGGTTGTGAGCCCAAGCTCTCGGATGGGGGACAGGCTCATGGAAGAGCCTGCCTGTGGCCACTGTGAGCTTGCACTGCAGGTAAGAAACATCCAGAGCCCAAAGAGGGAAGGAAGCCTCTGGCTGGTGACTCAGGGGCTGATTCTGAGTGGGGCTAATGTTGGCTGCTTACTGATTGTTACTGATCATAGCGCTGGAGTGATTTCTGGGTGAAGTCCTGCCTCCTCAACAGCAGTAGTTCAGGTCTCCATCCAAAGGCAAGGGGTGGGAGTTTGGAAATAACTAGCCGAAAGAGGCACACAGTTTCTCAGTGCTAGGTCTGGGCGAGATAACAAGCCGTTCAGAGTAACGGGCAACTACAGGAATCAGATAGGGACGAAATAATGATTCCGAGATGCACTATTTTCCACATTGCTTCGTGGGAAAATAAGCTGCACCAGCCCTATACCAGATGTGAAGTAGTTTTCCCCTCTGCTGTACTGACCAGTGCCTTGCAGAGATGGAGCCAGGGTTCCACATTCTCCATCTATGGCTGTCCACTCTCCATACACCTTCATGGGAAGGGGAATAGCTGAATGGCATCAGCTTCTCTTCCCCTGCATAGGATCTGATGATATAAGTAGCCCATATAGGAGACTTCTTAACACATGTCTACACTGTATGGTAAACTAGGATTTGTGGGATGCCAGCTTGTGGAATTGGTGTTTCCAAGTCCACACTTAAGCATCCACACTGCACTGTAAAGGTGGGTTTACAGTTGCTGGACCCAGGTCTCACAGCTGTGCTAACACATCCATACTGCAGTACTCAGAGACCTTCCAACTTGTGTGCGCAGCTAGAGCTGTGTCCGTACTGCAACAGGACAGGGCTTGGGTCTGAGTCCCAGCAGAGCTTGAGCTCTGACCCACTCCCTACCGAGATTCTAGCACCTGGACCCTGAGCGCTCCCTGACCCAAGTCAGACTGATTTGTGTGTGGCTCAAACCTGAGTCAGAGCCCGGGCTGAGTGACAGTGTTGACATACCTTTAGTCTCTTTGCATAGTAGCACCGCTGGGCTCATCACTGAGCTCTATAGTTTTAGAAAAATCTACACAGTATACACAGGAAACAATAAGAGCTGGAACTGAGCAGACTCCTTAAATTGGGGCTTAGGTGTACCATTCGCGCAAAAGTATCTTTACCTGTCCAGAGGAGTATTGCAAAAATCATCTGATATATGGATCCTAAATGAAGCCTAGCAAAATACACAACTGTTGCACAAGTGGATACACAGACCACTCCAATGTTATGTATCACTGAGGTAGCGTTTACTGACCTCCATAACACAAAAATTGCCCCAGTGCCATTCAGACATTGAGTAAAAATGAGGAGAGATCAGAAACTTGCACGAGCTTTGATCTCTGCATGGAATATTTGATTAAAAAAAACAACTTCAATTAAGATAAGAATGTTCCTTTATCTTTCTCCTTCTGTGAATATCTTATTTTAAAAACTAATTGTAATATTTTTGATAGAAGAAAATTGAGGAGAGATTCTAAGCACACCCCTGCTGAAATTTTCAAGGACGCATAGGAGTTTAGTGTCCTGATCCTATCTAATTTCAGTGGGACTTTGGCACCCAGTTCCTTAGACTCCTTTTGAAAATCCCAACCATGCTGTAGTAAACCCTGAGGTTTCTTTCAGAATCCCATCAGGTGCCTAATGGCCCTTAGCATATATTGTCTACAGGCGAGACTGACATTAGGCTCAGTCCTGAGCTTCTGCACCATCCTATGAGTAGCCCTAGAAAGTTCAATGCCTGGGAAAGACCCTTATGGGGCATAATTCCTTCCCTGCTTCCACCTTGCTCCAGTGGGAGAGAAACTTGCTACTGGCCTGTAACAGCAAATTATGCCCTCTCCATGGCATCTCAGCTGTGCTACTCAGTTTAGGAGAAATGGGGCAATAAAAGGGGTCTGCCCTCGTCCCCATCTGCCTGCTCCAGGTGTTTCATTCACGAAGAGTGACAGGGCCGCCCCGGGGGGGGGCAAGTGGGGCAATTTGCCCGAGGCCCCACTCCACGAGAATATAGTATTCTATAATATTGCAACTTTTTTTTTATGGAAGGGCCCTCAAAATTGCTTTGCGCCAGGCCCCCTGAATCCTCTGGGCAGCCCTGAAGAGTGAAGCTGAATGCAGGTGAAGTTGAACAAGTGGGACTTTGTTAACTCCTTTGTTCTGCTCTGTCAATGTGGCTGAGTTTCTTCCTGCCTAACTCCCCACATTCCCTGTTTTCCTGGTGTCCTATCAAAGACAGTCCCTCCAGGAGACATAGGTTTCTGACTTCAGTTCCATGGTGTCATAAACAGATAGCTAAGGGTTAATGTCTCTTTCACCTGAAGCACCTGACCAGAGGACCAATCAGGAAACCGGATTTTTTCAACTTTGGGTGGAGGGAATTTTGTGTCTGAGGTCTTTGTCTGTCTGCCTGCTTTCTCTGAGCTTTGGAGAAGTAGTTTCTGCTTTCTAATCTTCTGTTTCTAAGTGTAAGGACAAAGAGATCAGATAGTAAGTTATATGGTTTCTTTTCTTTGGTATTTGCATGAATATAAGTGCTGGAGTGCTTTGATTTGTATTCTTTTTGAATAAGGCTGTTTATTCATATTTCTTTTAAGCAATTAACCCTGTATTTTGTCACCTTAATACAGAGAGACCATTTGTATGTATTTTTCTTTCTTTTTTATATAAAGCTTTCTTTTTAAAACCTGTTAAAGTTTTCTTTACTGGGAAATTTCAGGGAAATTGAGTCTGTACTCACCAGGGAATTGGTGGGAGGAAGAAATCAGGGGGAGATCTGTGTGTGTTGGATTTGCTAGCCTGATTTTGCATTCCCTCTGGGTGAAGAGGAAAGTGCTTTTGTTTCCAGGACTGGGAACGGAGAGGGGGAGTCACTCTGTTTGGATTCACAGAGCTTGTGTCTGTGTATCTCTCCAGGAGCACCTGGAGGGGGGAAGGGAAAAAGGATTATTTCCCTTTGTTGTGAGACTCAAGGGATTTGGGTCTTGGGGTCCCCAGGGAAGGTTTTTCAGGGGGACCAGAGTGCCCCAAAACACTCTAATTTTTTGGGTGGTGGCAGCAAGTACCAGGTCCAAGCTGGTAACTAAGCTTGGAGGTTTTCATGCTAACCCCCATATTTTGGACGCTAAGGTCCAAATCTGGGACTAAAGTTATGACATGGTGTGCAGTGGTGGGATAGAATCCAGAAGCCAGTAGCAATATTATATTTTTCTTTTCTCTGCTAGGGACTTTTTAGCAGAGAGGGTTTGGTTTTCAAAGAAACCAGAGAGAATTTTTTTTTTCTGCTCTCTCTGGCAGTTTGTGGCTTGCATATTAAGCAAGAAGCCATTAAGGAGCTGTTACAGGTCTTTTGTCATGCAATAGCACTCCCATTGAGAGTCATTACCAGCACTATATACATGCAAATAAAGTGGTTTTCCAGGTTTACTTAACATTGAAGATTAGCTAAAGGCACTGTTGCTAGGCAGACTCTAGGAGGCAACAGAGCCTGCAGTGCAGAAGATAAACACCGGAGGGCACCCCAACCCAAGAAAACAGGAACCATGACTTCTAAGGCAAAAATTGAGGCCTAAGAACAAATCAAAGAAGCTGAACACAGGCGACAACTGGAAATAAAACAAACAGAGATGGAGATGAAAGAAAGAGAAGAACAAATCAAACAGGCAGCACACAAAAGAAAACTAGAAGAACAAGAGTTGGCCTACCGAAGGAAGCAAGAAGAAGAAGAGGCGGCCCACCGCCGAGACATGGAAAAACAACAAAAAGAAATGGAAAAACAACAAAAAGAAAATGAAGAGAAGGAAAAACAGAGAAAACATGAACTGGACTTGGCAAAAGCTGGGCTGCATGTGCCAGCCAACCCTAACAACCCGGCGCCAATTATTGCTCCACAGCACAGGAAATTTCCCACCTACAAGGCAGGTGATGACACCGAGGCCTTCTTGGAAAATTTTGAAAGAGCCTGTCTTGGGTACAGCATCCCCGAAGACCAGTACATGGTAGAATTGAGGTCACAGCTCAGTGGACCTTTAGCAGAGGTGGCAGCTGAAATGCCTAAGCAGCAAATGAATGACTATAAACTTTTTCAAACCAAGGCCAAATACAGAATGGGGATAACCCCAGATCATGCCCGTCGGCGCTTCAGAACCCAAAAGTGGAAACCAGATGTGTCATTTCCCAAACACGCCTACTACGTTGCAAAAAATTATGAGGCCTGGATATCAGGACACAATGTTAAAACCTTGGAAGAACTGCACCTCCTCATACAAATGGAGCAGTTCTTGGATGGTGTTCCTGAAGACATCACACGGTACATACAAGATGGAAAACCCAAAGATCTCGCTGAGGCGGGGGAGATTGGAGCCAGATGGATGGAAGTGGCAGAAAACAAGAAAGCTACTGTCAAGGGGAACGAATACCCCAGAGGGCACACCGACCATAAACCCTACAACCGAGGACAGCCAAAGACCCCACATACCACCCAAGTAAAGCCACAGACACACTACTCTTCCACCTCACCAGTCTCCAGTAACTCACCTCGGCCCAGTGACCCATCAGATGGAAGATGCTTTAAGTGTAATGAACTGGGACATATCAAGGCCAACTGTCCAAAGAACACCATGCGAGTGCAATTCATTACACCACCATCACACCAAAGATCCCCAGGCCCAGATGCCTCTCAAATACCCTTGGAGCGAAGGGAAAATTTGAGAGTGGGCGGAAAGGAGGTTACTGCGTGGAGAGACACGGGGGCACAAGTGTCAGCTATCCACCAATCCTTCGTTGACCCCAAATTCATCAACCCAAAGGCCAAAGTTACAATTTACCCCTTCATGTCACAAGCTGTAGACTTGCCTACAGCTGAACTGCCTGTCCAGTACAAAGGCTGGTCAGGAATGTGGACTTTTGCAGTCTATGACAATTATCCCATCCCCATGCTACTGGGAGAAGACTTGGCCAACCAGGTGAAGCGGGCCAAGCGAGTGGGAATGGTTACACATAGCCAAACCAGGCAAGCTTCCAGACACATTCCTGTTCCTGAACCGTCCACAGACGCCCCGTCTGGGTTACCAGAGACCCAGACAGAGGTAGTGGACCCGGATTCCATGCCAACCACTGAAACAGCCACAACACCTCCAGTCCCAGGCCCGGAACTGGAACAGCAACCAGCACCAGCAAGTGCAACCACATCTTCAAACTCAAAGCCAGAGGGCGCCAGCGAGCCAAAACTGGCAGAAGCAACAGATACCCAAAAGGCTCAGCCAGAGCCTGAAATAACCTCAGGTGCACCAGCGGAGAGCCGTTCACCAGCACCGGAAACAACCCCATCATCTACATTGCTTCCAGAGGGACCAAGCCCAAGTCCACAGTCTGAGGAAGAACTGGTGACCCCAGCCTCAAGGGAACAGTTCCAGACTGAGCAGGAAGCAGATGACAGCCTTCAGAAAGCTTGGGCGGCAGCACGGAGCACCCCACCGCCTCTCAGCTCTTCTAATCGATCCCGGTTTGTTATAGACCAAGGACTTTTATACAAGGAAATTCTTTCTGGTGGACACCGGGAAGAATGGCAGCCGCAAAAACAGTTGGTGGTTCCAACTAAGTACCGGGGGAAGCTCTTAAGCTTAGCCCATGATCATCCCAGTGGCCATGCTGGGGTGAACAGAACCAAGGACCGGTTGGGGAAGTCCTTCCACTGGGAGGGGATGGGCAAGGACATTGCCAAGTATGTCCGGTCTTGTGAGGTGTGCCAAAGAGTGGGAAAGCCTCAAGACCAGGTCAAGGCCCCTCTCCAGCCACTCCCCATAATTGAGGTCCCATTTCAGCGAGTAGCTGTGGATATTCTGGGTCCTTTCCCAAAAAAGACACCCAGAGGAAAGCAGTACGTACTGACTTTAGTGGACTTTGCTACCCGATGGCCAGAAGCAGTAGCTCTAGGCAACACCAGGGCTAACACTGTGTGCCTGGCCCTAACAGACATCTTTGCCAGGGTAGGTTGGCCCTCCGACATCCTTACAGATTCAGGGTCTAATTTCCTGGCAGGGACCATGGAAAAACTGTGGGAAACTCATGGGGTGAATCACTTGGTTGCCACCCCGTACCACCATCAAACCAATGGCCTGGTGGAAAGGTTCAATGGAACTTTGGGGGCCATGATACGAAAATTCATCAACGAATTCTCCAATAATTGGGACCTAGTGTTGCAGCAGTTGCTGTTTGCCTACAGGGCTGTACCACATCCCAGTTTAGGGTTTTCACCATTTGAACTTGTGTATGGTCACGAGGTTAAGGGGCCATTACAGTTGGTGAAGCAGCAATGGGAGGGGTTTACGCCTTCTCCAGGAACTAACATTCTGGACTTTGTAAGCAACCTACAAAGCACCCTCCAACACTCTTTAGCCCTTGCTAGAGAGAACCTAAAGGATGCTCAGGAAGAGCAAAAGGCCTGGTATGACAGACATGCCAGAGAACGTTCCTTCAAGGTAGGAGACCAGGTTATGGTCTTGAAGGCGCAACAGGCCCATAAGATGGAAGCATCATGGGAAGGGCCATTCACGGTCCAAGAGCGCCTGGGAACTGTAAACTACCTCATAGCATTTCCCAATTCCTCACTAAAGCCTAAAGTGTACCATGTTAATTCTCTCAAGCCTTTCTATTCCAGAGATTTACAGGTTTGTCAGTTTACAGTCCAGGGAGATGAGGCTGAGTGGCCTGACGGTGTCTACTACGACGGGAAAAAAGACGGTGGCGTGGAAGAGGTGAACCTCTCAACCACCCTGGAACGTCTGCAGCGGCGACAAATCAAGGAGCTGTGCACTAGCTTCGCCCCATTATTCTCAGCTACCCCAGGACGGACTGAATGGGCATACCACTCCATTGATACAGGTAATGCTCACCCAATCAGAACCCCACCCTACCGGGTGTCTCCTCATGCCCAAGCTGCTATAGAACGGGAGATCCAGAACATGCTACAGATGGGTATAATCCGCCCATCTACCAGTGCATGGGCATCTCCAGTGGTTCTGGTACCCAAACCAGATGGGGAAATACGCTTTTGCGTGGACTACCGTAAGCTAAATGCGGTAACTCGTCCGGACAACTATCCAATGCCACGCACCGATGAGCTATTGGAGAAGTTGGGATGTGCCCAGTTCATCTCTACAATAGACTTAACCAAGGGGTACTGGCAAGTACCGCTAGATGAACCTGCCAAGGAGAGGTCAGCATTCGTCACCCATGCGGGGGTGTATGAATTCAATGTCCTTCCTTTCGGCCTTCGAAATGCACCCGCCACCTTCCAGAGGCTGGTAGATGGTCTACTAGCTGGACTGGGAGAATTTGCAGTTGCCTACCTCGATGATGTGGCCATTTTTTCAGACTCCTGGCCCGAACACCTACTACACCTGGAAAAGGTCTTTGAGCGCATCAGGCAGGCTGGACTAACTGTTAAGGCCAAAAAGTGTCAAATAGGCCAAAACAGAGTGACTTACCTGGGGCACCAGGTGGGTCGAGGAACCATAAACCCCCTACAGACCAAGGTGGATGCTATCCAAAAGTGGCCTGTCCCAAGGTCAAAGAAACAGGTCCAATCCTTCTTAGGCTTGGCCGGATACTACAGGCGATTTGTACCACACTACAGCCAAATCGCTGCCCCACTGACCGACCTGACCAAAAAGACCCAGCCAAATGCAGTTAAGTGGACTGATGAGTGTCAAGAGGCCTTTACCCAACTCAAGGCAACGCTCATGTCTGACCCTGTACTCAGGGCCCCGGACTTTGACAAGCCATTCTTAGTAACCACGGATGCATCTGAGCGTGGTATAGGAGCAGTGCTCATGCAGGAAGCAACAGATCACAACTTCCATCCTGTCGTGTTTCTCAGCAAGAAACTGTCTGAGAGGGAAAGTCACTGGTCAGTCAGTGAAAAGGAATGCTATGCCATTGTGTACGCCCTGGAAAAGCTACGCCCATATGTTTGGGGACGGCGGTTCCAACTACAAACTGACCATGCTGCACTAAAGTGGCTTCATACTGCCAAGGGGAACAACAAGAAACTTCTTCGTTGGAGTTTAGCTCTCCAAGATTTTGATTTTGAAATTCAACACATCACAGGAGCTTCTAACAAAGTAGCTGATGCACTCTCCCGTGAGAGTTTCCCAGAATTCAGTAGTTAAAAAGTGTTCTTAAAATGTAGAAGTCTGTTAGTTATATACTTAGTAGTATATGTAAAGGTGCATGTGTTGTAGTAATCTGTTTATTTTAAAGTTCTAGAAGGAAATCGCCGCCAGTGAGCTTCCCCACTGTCTGCAATTTGGGGGGCGTGTCATAAACAGATAGCTAAGGGTTAATGTCTCTTTCACCTGAAGCACCTGACCAGAGGACCAATCAGGAAACCGGATTTTTTCAACTTTGGGTGGAGGGAATTTTGTGTCTGAGGTCTTTGTCTGTCTGCCTGTTTTCTCTGAGCTTTGGAGAAGTAGTTTCTGCTTTCTAATCTTCTGTTTCTAAGTGTAAGGACAAAGAGATCAGATAGTAAGTTATATGGTTTCTTTTCTTTGGTATTTGCATGAATATAAGTGCTGGAGTGCTTTAATTTGTATTCTTTTTGAATAAGGCTGTTTATTCATATTTCTTTTAAGCAATTAACCCTGTATTTTGTCACCTTAATACAGAGAGACCATTTGTATGTATTTTTCTTTCTTTTTTATATAAAGCTTTCTTTTTAAAATCTGTTAAAGTTTTCTTTACTGGGAAATTTCAGGGAAATTGAGTCTGTACTCACCAGGGAATTGGTGGGAGGAAGAAATCAGGGGGAGATCTGTGTGTGTTGGATTTGCTAGCCTGATTTTGCATTCCCTCTGGGTGAAGAGGAAAGTGCTTTTGTTTCCAGGACTGGGAACGGAGAGGGGGAGTCACTCTGTTTGGATTCACAGAGCTTGTGTCTGTGTATCTCTCCAGGAGCACCTGGAGGGGGGAAGGGAAAAAGGATTATTTCCCTTTGTTGTGAGACTCAAGGGATTTGGGTCTTGGGGTCCCCAGGGAAGGTTTTTCAGGGGGACCAGAGTGCCCCAAAACACTCTAATTTTTTGGGTGGTGGCAGCAAGTACCAGGTCCAAGCTGGTAACTAAGCTTGGAGGTTTTCATGCTAACCCCCATATTTTGGACGCTAAGGTCCAAATCTGGGACTAAAGTTATGACACATGGCTCATGATACATCTGTATTTTACAAATATTATAATATTAAAAGTAAAAACAAATTGATACTCAGATCCCCACTCCATGTCCTTTTAGCCAGTGATTGCTAGCTGGAGTCTGGTCTTTACCACAGACTCAGCTATATAATCTTTGAGATAGTCAGCGTGTTAGACTTGGAGATGGATATTAGGGAGACTGAGATAGGTCACTCCCAATGTGTTCACCTGTTAAGGAGTACAAACTCTCTCTCTCTCTGGAGTTTCCTTCCCTCCTTACTTGTGGAGTCAGCCTCCACACTGCTCTAGGTCTCTGTTCTGTGAGGATCTCTGTAGGCTATCTCTGGATGTTGTGTTTGCTGGCTCATATGTGCTTGCTGTTCCTTTGGATTGCTTGGTCTTCTTGTGTAGTCACCTCATAGGACCTGGGTGCCACTATGCCGCTTGGGATTCCATCAGTCCACTCCTTTTGGTGTCTCTCCAATGGCTGGATCCTCAGAGAAGCGTCGGTCTCCAGTGCTGGTAGATCCTTTGCTTACCCATTGTACTCTAGTGCCCTGATTGTTGGTAAGTTACATCTCCTCTTGGTGGCGTCTCCGCCCTTCTGGCTGCAACAGATCTTGCTTCAATGGCACTAGGGTTTTGGTCCTTTGCCCCATCAGTGCCTGTGCTGGACTGTTTTGGTGTCCCCGGGATGGGATATTCCTCTTGGCCAAAAATGATGACAAGGCATCTGAACCAGAAGAAACAGCCTTATGTAACAGTCACTTAGCTGTCTTCACAGCTGATTCCATCTTACCATTACTCTGTGAGTATCCTGGGGAGGAGGAGGAGTGATCAAAGTTCCAGTAGCATGCAAATTCCTTGAATTCTTCTGAGGCAAATTGGGATCTGTTGTCAGGGAATAGTGTCCAGAATGCCACACATCACAAGGTCGGCCTTCTGTTTGCCAAAGACTGACTTGCTTCTTGTATTTGGCAGGAAATCACCCACACAACGTTTTGAATAGGAATCCACTGGAATCAAATACATCCAATGTTTCCCATGGTCAGTTGTGCAGACCATGTGGTAAGGCTCTTTCTCTTGGTCGTTATCACATGAAAGGCAGGTGTCAAACCCTTCTATCAAGGAGCAGAATTGTGTATTCATTCTCAGCAGGGAAACGTGCTCTCAGGTTTGTCTAAGTGGAATGCCAGTGCCCACATGTGAGACCTGGGGTATGTCTACACTATGGGATTATTCCAATTTTACATAAACCGGTTTTGTAAAACAGATTGTATAAAGTCGAGTGCACGCGGCCACACTAAGCACATTAATTCGGCGGTGTGCATCCATGTACCGAGGCTAGCGTTGATTTCTGGAGCGCTGCACTGTGGGTAGCTATCCCGTAGCTATCCCATAGTTCCCGCAATCTCCCCCGCTCCTTGGAATTCTGGGTTGAGATCCCAATGCAAAAACAGTGTCGCGGGTGATTCTGGGTAAATGTCGCCACTCAATCCTTCCTCTGTGAAAGCAATGGCAGACAATCATTTTGTGCCATTTTTCCCTGGATTGCCCTGGCAGACGCCATAGCATGGCAACCATGGAGCCCATTTTGCTTTTTGTCACTGTCACCGTATGTGTACTGGATGCTGCTGACAGACGTGGTACTGCAGCGCTACACAGCAGCATTCATTTGCCTTTGCAAGGTAGCAGAGATGGTTACCATCCCTATTGCACCGTTTGCCATGCCATTGTATATTGGTGATGAGATGACGGTTATCAGTTATTCTGTACTGTCTGCTGCTGTCATGAGTGCTGCTGGCTGGCCTCGCTGAGGTCGGCTGGGGGCGCATGGACAAAAATGGAAGTGACTCCTTGGGTCATTCCCTTCTTTATGTTTTGTCTAAAAATAGTCAATCCTGCCTAGAATATAGGGCAAGTGTACTAGAGAACCAGAGAGCACAGCTGCTCCGTGTCAGAGCCCCAGAGATCCCGAAGAAATAATGAGCTGCATGCCATTCTAGGGGGTGCCCCTGCAACAACCCCACCCGTTGCTTCCCTCCTCTCCCAACCCTTCTGGGCTACCATGGCAGTGTCCCCCCATTTGTGTGATGAAGTAATAAAGAATGCAGGAATAAGAAACACTTACTTTTTAGTGAGATAAAATGAGGGGGAGGAAGCCTCCAGCTGCTATGATAGTCCAGGCAGAACATTAAAGGGTTGGGGGGTGGGAAAGAGGAGCCCAGCCTCCCGCTGCTATGATAGTCCAGAGAGTACAGAATCTTTTCTTTAGACATGAAAGGGGAGGGGCTGATAGAGCTCAGCCTCCGGCTGCTATGATGAAGACAGTTACCAGCCATTCTGTACCATCTGCCAGAAATGACCGGGAGTCATTTCCATTTTTACCCAGGCTCCCCCGGCCAACCTCACCGAGTCCAGCCAGGAGCACTCACGGGCTGATGATGACAGTGGATAGCAGTCATATTATACCATCTGCCACTGGGAAGGGGATGCTGGTGTTCAGCGCTGCAGCACCCCGTCTACCAGCAGCATGAAGTAGACATAGGGTGACTTTTTTTTTCTCTTTTCTTTCGGAGGTGGGGGGGAAGGGTGTAAATTAACGACATATACCCTGAAACAGCTGAGAAAATGTTTTTGACCCTTCAGGCATTGGGAGCTAGCCAAGAATGCAAATGCTTTTTGGAGACTGCGAGGACTGTGGGATAGCTGGAGTCCTCAGTACCCCCTCCCTCCCTCCATGAGCGTCCATTTGATTCTTTGGCTTTCCGTTACGCTTGTCTCGCAGCACTGTGCTGTGGCCTCTATCTATCATAGCCTGGAGATTTTTTCAAATGCTTTGTCATTTCGTCTTCTGTAACGGAGCTCTGATAGAACAGATTTGTCTCCCCATACAGCGATCAGATCCAGTATCTCCCGTATGATCCATGCTGGAGCTCTTTTTGGATTTGGAACTACATAGCCACCTGTGCTGATCAGAGCTCCACGCTGGGCAAACAGGAAATGCAATTCAAAAGTTCGCGGGGCTTTTCCTGTCTACCTGGCCAGTGCATCTGAGTTCAGATTGCTTTCCAGAGCGGTCACAATGGTGCACTGTGGGATACCACCCGGAGGCCAATACCATCGATTTGCGGCCACACTGACCCTAATCCGACATGGCAATACCAATTTCAGCGCTACTTCTCTCGTCGGGGAGGAGTAGAGAAATCGGTTTAAAGAGCCCTTTATATCGATATAAAGGGCCTCGTTGTGTGGACGGACGCAGGGTTAAATCGATTTAACGCTGCTAAATTCAGTTTAAACGCGTAGTGTAGACCAGGGCGTGGGTTGCTAGTGTGACATCTTTATAAAATGAGGCAGGGGTAACAGCTCGGTTCCTGAAATATGATTGCATCCTGCACACTCAGCTCATCTTTAATTTGAAAATATAGTGGTTCTGCTACTGGTACGTGGCTTTTGTCTTCTGGCAACCCTGTTATATTGCTCTATGGACTGATTGTAGTTGGATGATCTTTTCTGTAGCCTCTTTGATTTCCTTCAGTGTCACTGTTGAAACGGGGTGACAACCTGCTGCATTCAGTGTTCTGATCCCCTTCGCCCAGCTTGCTGATCCTGGGTATATATGCTGTGTTCAGGGTGTCAGCTAACACCAGGAATCATCCCAGACAAGATCTAATCTAATCTAAGTGCTGCAATCTCTTTGGACCACTAAGAAGGGGCTGTGGTCTGATCGTGCTGTCACTGCGTGACCATAGGTACACTTGTGGAATCACTCCACTCCAAGTACCATAGCCAGAAGCTCTGTCTATTTGGGCATACCCCTGTCAGTTCTCTGACAGGGCTTTGCTGGCAGAAGTGACCAGCTGCTCCTGCCAAAGAGTGACAGCCAATCCTTTCTCTGATGCATCACACTGGAGTGTCTGTGGCTACCCTGACTTGCAGTACTTCAAGACAGGAGCATCTGTTATCACTTGTTTCAGAATGTCAAATGCTTAGTTTTGGGAACGTCCTCAGTCCCCCTCAACATTCTGCGTTGTGAGCTGACATATAGGTTCTGCTATTGCAGTAAGGTGTGGAGAGAACTTTAACAGAAAATGTATCCATTCCCATGAAGCTCTGTACTCCTTTCACACTCATTGCAGCTGGCATGTATCTAACTGCCCTGATCTTGTTGGGATCTGCTTTCAGCCCCTCTGCTGTGAACAGAAGTCCAGTGTATGTCACCTCATGCTGTTTGAGCTGCATTTTTTCTGGGTTAAGTTTTGTGTTCTTGCACCTGCATTGCTGTAGAAAAACTTGAAATTCTCTGTCATGGTCTCATTCCATGTCTATGTCATTTTCCCCTTGGCTTACAATGAGGATATCATCTGCATTTTTTTAATCTCCAAGCAGTCCTTCCAGTGCTTGGGTGAGTTTTCTCTGGAACACCTCCAGTGCTGGGCTTGTGCCCATTGGCACGCACAGCCATCTGCAGGGACCAAACGGTGTTTCAGAGGTTGTCAACATGCTGAACTCTTTATCCAGCTTTATCTGCTCAAACCTGTTTCTTTCATCAAACCATAGAGATTCTGGTTTGGGAAAATTTTGGCAAGATATCATCAGTTGTGGGCAGCAAATAGTGGCATCTTTTAAATGCCTGCCTCAGTGGCTTTAGGTCTGTGTCTATGCACAATTTCCCTGATGATATCGTTGCCACCACCATGCTCCCTACACAGGCTATACCTGCCTCTGTAGGTGCATAATATCCTGGCTCTGCAGACTTTTGAGCTCCTTGCATACAAGGTCATGTTGTGCCACTGAAGTTTTCCTTTGTGGTAAGTACACAGGTTTTACTATGAGGTCTACTTCCAGCTGCAGCTTTCTCCTTCAAGGTCCCTATCCCTTTGAAAACATCCCAATGTGCTTGTAGAATTGTCTCCACTGTCCTCTGGAGTCCCCCCTTTGGTTGCTTGCATTGCAGTCATAAAATTCTGCCACTCTGCCCTGATCAGTACCATGGCTTGTGTAGCTGCATTCCCCATGGTTGTAGTCCCCTTGCATGGTTGTAGTCCTTCGCATCCACCACCACGGTTGGTGCCATCTATTGTTTTCAAGGTTAATTGCTATGAAGTCACATTTTCCTATAGGCTGCACTGTGCTCTCATTGTACGTTATTTAATTGCACCTGCTCGTTGACATGGGTCTGTTCGCAGGGCTGGCCTTGCCATGAGGTGAAATGAGGCGGCCATCTCAGGTGCCGGACTGTGGGGGGGGGGCGCCACTAGGACCCAGAGTGTAGAAAAGTATGTCTGCTGCTGGTGCATATGTATTCTCTCTGCTCTAGATGCACAGAGATGGTGGGGTGCTGTGCTGGAGAAAGGAGGGCACAAGAGACATAACAGGGAGGCAGGAGAAAAGGTGAGAGGGAATAACAGAAAGCAGCAGGAGCTGCAGGGAGAGAAAGGAGGAGGAGCCTCTTATGTGCTTCTCCAGCACCCCCAGGAGACTGGACTGATTCACACCAGCTTCTCAGGTAGCTTCCTGTTTCCTGCTGCTTCCTTGAGCCCACTTGAGGAGAACAGGCAATCAACTGAAGTAGTGGGAACCAGTTAGGCCCTTAAGATGCTGATATCTTCCCTCAGTCAGGTCCTGCTACCAGCCTGCTTATTTGTCCCCTTCGATTGCGTGTTGAGAGCCACTATAGCTGGCACAGAACAGCTCTCATGAGTGAAAAAAGAAAACACCCCTTTGGGCAGCATTCAGAAAAAGAAAGAAAGCAAAGGAAGCTTTTCTATCTAAGCAGGAAGGAGCTCTCCTGAGATACATAAACACAAATGTTCATGCTGAGCCTTCCAGCCCCAGTGAGGATGTGAGTGGTGAAGAGATGCCTGATCTTCCAGTTAGTCAGAGTGCCGGTGACCTGGCAGCTACTGCAGCATCTATATTGCCATCTCAAATGGATGTAACCATGCACATTCCTGAAGAAAAGTGTAGATCAGTGAAGAGTGTGGTGGAGGCACAAGAAACAGCTGCTGCTGAGTTTAGTTCCTTAAGTCTATATGATCCAGGACTGTGGATCCAGTTGAGCAATAGCCTGAGATACTTCCTTGTACTGCATGGGCCACAGCAAGTGAAAATCTTCATGTTTTCCAAAGACAATGAAAATAGAAGTTTCCATCCAACACATTATGGGCGTGAAATCTCTAATGGTGACAAAGTGGAGAGGCCATGGCTTATATACTCAAAAACCCAGAATGCTGCATACTGTTTTTGTCGCAAACTCTTCCAGTCTAAAGTTCCAGCCACATTGGGTTCTCTAGGAACAAAGGACTGGAAAAATCTGGCTAGAAATCTGGCATGCCATGAGAAGGCAGCAAATCACCAGAGAACATTTCATAGGTGGAAAGAGCTTGAGATGAGACTAAGGTTAAAGGCCACCATAGATGATCAGCATCATGAGAAGATTGCATCAGTCTCTTTACTGGCAAAATGTCCTGCAAAGGCTTGTTGTCATTGTAAGAATGCTTGCTACCCAAAACCTAGCACTGCGTGGCACTTCAGATCAACTGTATGAGCCAAACCATGGAAACTTCCTTAGAATTGTGGAGTTTGATACTGTACTCCAGGAGCATCTAAGAAGAGTCACCACCCAAGAAATGTACACACATCACTACCTTGAAAAAACAATTCAAAATTAGATCATATAGTTACTGACAGCAAAAGTCAAACAGAAGATTGTGGCAGATCTGAAGTCAGCAAAATATTACTCTGTTATTCTGGACTGCAGTGTTGTGGTATGACACACTGTTTGAAATAAATATTGTAAGCAAGAGACTCTAAGGTGTTGACCTTGACAACTGGACAAAGCAAAGTCATACCTACAGTCTTACCAGTCTGATGAGGGATTTCAAAACATTCTGAAGAGTGCACAGAAGTTGGCAGAGGAACTTCACACTGAAGCTATTTTCCCACCCATTCAAGAATACAAGAGTCATCGAAGAAGAAGACATTTTGATTATGAGACACAGAATAATCCCATAAAAGACCCCAAACAACAATTCAAAGTTGAATTATTTAACCATGTGCTATATCGTGCAATGCAGTCAGTTGAAGAACATTTCATTCAGCTTGAGGAACACAGCAGTATATTTGGGAGGTTGTATGTGTAAGCAGAGTCAGGATGAGCTCTACCCTGACATCTGGTGGTGAATTATGGGGAGTGTGGAAAGGAATTTCAGGTATTTGCACTGGCACACCCACCCCACCTAGCATAGCCCACGGCAGCCTGGGATGGTTATTTTGACAGCTCTGGGATCCCCAATTTCTTTGTTACTGGGGCAGGAGGAATAAAGTGTTGTCACCATGATTATGTGAATGAGGAACTATGAGACTGATTTATGACAGAGATGTCTCACCATCAGTTAAGTAGCACTTGCTAGACAAGGGACATGGGTGCCAAAACCCAGTGAATGGAGAGAGGTTGGGGATTGGTATGTGTACCTGATGGTATGGGCCCCTTTTGAGAGCCTGGGACACCAATTGCTCATCCTCCTCTCTCCACTGTTGAAGAGCAGAGCTAATTTTTAATCCATTAGGAGTCCATCTAGAGGCTGCTGAGGTGAATTCACGGTGGTCCAATGGTGCACCAGCACCGGGGCTCTCCTACTACAAGCTGAAATCTCTAAAAGAGCTAAGCTTACTGAGCTGAGATCACTAAGTCCTGTGTTAACTAGTGGGGGAGCCTGAAGATCTATCACTAAGTGGCTGGCAGAGCGGAGCAGTTTGCAGCAAGTTGGAGCAGCCCATGGAACAGTGAGTGGAGCAGAGTGGAGTGGTTTGCGGGGATGGCTGGAGCGGCTCACGGGTCGGCTGGAGAAGCGGCATAGCTGGTGGAGTGGAACCGGTCGTGGTGAAGGCTGCAGCAGAACTCCACGGAGAGGCAGAGCAGTTAGCCCTGGCCTATGTAAGGTGCCCCTTAACACCCTGTGTATGCCCCCCACCATTCCCACCCAGGCTGGGAGGCAAGAAACTCTGCAGATAAACTTTTGAACTCTGGGGTGGCACTGACCAGAGACAGAGATTTTTGGGTTATTGGACTTTGGGGTGATTGGACTTAAGACCCTAAGCAGGAAAGGACATTGCCAAACATACTTGGAGATGGGTTTTTTGCCTATGGTTTGTGTTATAATCCTGTTTGTGGTGTTTCTCCAATGTGATGCCGCATTGTTTCCCTCCTTTATAAAAGGATTTTGCTACACTCGGACTCCGTGCTTGCAAGTGGGGAATTATTGCCTCCGAGAGGCGCCCAGAGGGGTGGTATGTGATTGTCCCAGGTCACTGGGTGGGGGCTCAAGCCAGTTTTGCATTGTGTTATTGAAACGGAACCCCTGAATACTGAACCTGGCCCTTGTTGCCGCCAACTCAGAGGGGCAGAAGGGTTACATATGATATTCCAAAACTCCTCACTATACCTGAAGAAGACCTACACCAGCAATGCAGGGCACTAGAGACAGCGTTGACACATGATGACATGTGTGATATTGATGCAAGTGATTTAGGTGATGAACTGAAAGCCCTTTCAAGATACATTTCAGCAGGATCAACTCCAAAGGATGTTCTGGAATATATATGCACAAATAAGATGACACCCTCTTTCCAAACGCTTTTGTTGCTCTGCACATACTTCTAACACTTCCTGTAACAGTTGCAGTGGAGAGCGCAGCTTCTCCAAGCTGAAGTTAATACAAACATATCTACACTCCACAATGACACAGGAGGGGCTGGTTGGCCTTGCAACCATCTCAGTAAAGCATGAGCTGGCCCAGACTGTGGACCTTCAGGAAGTGGTTCAAATCTTTGCAACCAAGGAGGCACGGAAAGCACCACTTTGAATGTTCAAACAGATAAAAATGCCAGTGTTTACTATGCAGACAAGAAAAGTTACATTTGCTGTTCAGGCGTTTGAAAGTTGTGTGACTTAAAAATTTTGAATAAGGCATTTTAAGTTGTTAGTTCTCCTGTATTGGGTAAGTAGCAGAGCAGCACCATGAGAGGAGTAGAACAGGAAGAAGGCAGAATAAAGAACTTTCAAAATTTTGGCCCAAGTGAGGGGGGATGGGGGCATCATTTGAGCTCCCGCCTCAGGTGCTAAAATGTTGTGGCCCGGTCCTGCCTATTCAAGTCCAATTCACCCTGAGGAATTGCATTGCAAGAGGCCCTGCTATCTAGCTGAAATCACACAGGGTGTTTCCCCATTATCAATGATGCATACCCAGAGGCTGGTATTGTCCCTTGTTGCATTCCTGTGCTGATGGCCCGAAACTGATATGCACTTGGAGTCAAGATGGCATCATCACTATCTGATTTGCCCTCCCCCTCTTGTACAGATCTGACTCTCTTTGGGACGTTTCTCTCTTCTTGCACACACTGCTGAAATGTTTCACCTGGCCACATTCCTTGCAATGCTGTCCTAGTGTAAAGCAGTTCTCCTTTACCCGCTCAGCCTGTATCCTGCAGTCAATGCGTGTGGAACCCGGCCACCTGCTCTTCTTTGTGTTGTCCCACTTCACATACTTCTGGGTGTGTGGTGCCTCCTAGGAGTCTCATCCTTTCTCTTGAGGCTTCTACTGCACACCCCATGTCTAAGCATCGGTCTGATGTGAGATCAACTTCCCAGAGCAGCTGCTCCTGTGGGGAGTGATCCTAAGTGACACAGACAATCCTGACCTATATTAGGGAATCTGTGAAGTCCTAAAAAATGCATGTAGCAGCCACTATGTGTAAGGCAATGATTCAGGGATCAATTCCCTTCCCCTTCAGATTGATCTATACTGAAAAACCTGTGTCACGCCACAATTTTGTTTTGCCTGGAGGAGCACTAGATCACCCTGGCTCCTAGGCCTGTTGTGAGGGTTGGGGTAGGCATGAGCTTCAGCGTGCTGCAGGCCTCTCTGGCTTGTTTCCCAATCAGTTTTACTTTCCTCTTGTGGTTGTCCTCTGGTGTGGGAAGATCTGTGTGTAGCTTGAGCACCTTCTTCCACCAGGTTCATCACTGGACTAGATTTATGTCTGCAAGTGCATGGCTCCAGAGGACTTCAGACAGAGTTCCATGCCTCATGCTGCCAGCTGCTGCACTTCGGAGAACTCCCCGCTCAGATGCTGCCACCAGGTTAGATTTGTAAAATGTGAGGCTGCGTGCAGGTTAAGCTGAACAAGTGAAACTTTCTTAAACCCTCTAGGGTAATGTTTTCTGTTGGATGGAAATAACAGAAAACACATGAAAGAGAATGGGAAATCCTTTATTTTAAAGGATATTTTTGAGAAACACTATTTTCCTTTGCATTTGCATTTTTCTCTCAAGTGTACATTTCTACTACCTTCAAATATATAATGCAATTATGAACTTCAATTTAAAGTTTAAAATGGTACTTATCAGTTTAGAAGTAGCTGTTGCAAGCAGCCGGAGAGTTTGCTTTTTGCCTGTAGGTCTCTAACTTGAGTCAATTCTTGGGGCACAGTTGGCAGACATCTGTGTTGGGCTGAGAATACCATAAAAGGGGATTACCTGCATGCCATTTGACCATCTCTGTTCTAGGACTTATATATATACAGTATAAATAAAACTAATTACATGAAGCAAATCCCCAGACTCCACATTATCGTTTTCTCCTCTAAAGTGAAACTGATCTGTAAGATCCCAAAATGTGCTACTTGTTAACAGACGGGTTACAAGACTATATGTGTTCCATATAGAAGAGGAGTAATGTGGTTTAATCAACAGAGAGAAAAATATTAACATTTTCAATCCCCAAGTGGTTGATATTTTATTTTGCAGCATCATTGTTGCATTAGCACTTAGATCTTGTATTTAATACATTATAAATAACATCACATAAGGAAAAACAGGAATTAAATAATTGGTTTGCATTTTCCAGGTGGTATGCAAAGTAAGAGAAATCTATTAAAAATATCACAGGACACCATCTCTCTCCTGAACAACAGTCAGAAGGAACAGCTGTGTGTTTTTTTCTGCTTTAGTTTGGAAATCATTTCAACAAACTCAGATTGGCTGCATTTTCCAAGACTCTGCTAGTTGGCTCGTTTGTAAAAGCCATTCTTTTGGTGTTCATACATCTGTCAAAGCTCAGATAAATCCCTCCCTAGAGGAAGCAGATGTTTTGAAGTTATAATTTAGATGTTTGTTTTCCCTTTTAGAAGGATTCTGGACCGCAATCATTGTGTCTGTTAAGCATCATTAACTAATGCAAATTGTTGATGAATCTGTGGATTAGTTTGAAACTGGTTTTAATAACAACCCTTTACCTCAAGAATTAAATCTAGAAACACGATAATGTACTGTACAAATGCATATATAGATCACATAAATATCAGAACACACACAGGACAAGAATGCCGACTGAATTATAATGTTATAAATATACATGCGGTGTCAGTAACAGTACAAACTGCACAGGATTTAGGGATTCTGTCAGCTGAATTAGATCTGTAAGAGATTTCCAAATAAAAGGGACATTTTCTGTTGTTGCAATCTGGTATTACATTTAGTGGTTACAATCTCTTATGGGATTTTGAGTATGGGTAAAGCTTGAGGGCTAGTTTACGTTCACATTCTTTGCTGATACAGCTGTACCGGTATAACTATACTGGCTGAGGCCCCTAGTGTAGACACAACATATGCAGAGAGAGAGAGAGTTCTTTTGCCAGCATTGTATCACCACCCCCACAAACAGTATTAGCTATGCTGATGGAAGTATGTTGTCAGCATAGGGGTTTTGCCGGCACAGCTATGTTGGCTGGGGGTAGGGTTTTTTTTGTTTGTTTGTTTGTTTGTTTTCACATGCCTGACTGACATAACTATGCTGGCAAAATATTTCAGTGTAGACCTGGCCCTACCTGGCTGTCCAGGGGCTTGATCGTACACTCACTGTAGTCAATGGCAAAACTCCCATTGATTTCCATGTTGCAGCTTAGGACCTAATGAGCCTAGTGTCATTGTGTTTACAGTGTGAATGGTCTTACTGCGGTTTTCTCATGCTTTCCTGTCTGGCGGAGCATCAGGGGCCAGACCAGCGAGGACCAGCTGCTGGCCTGTTCCCTGACTAACTGCACTGCTAGGCAACCATGAGGGCAGCTGCGCTGCCTTGGAACTGATGGAGTGGCCACCAATCTTATGTTGCTGGTTTAGCAGCTCTGTTTATAAGCCTGGCCCACACAGCAGATCAGCAACTGCTGAATGCTGACCCCACCTACAGCTGTGCTTGCTCTTGTTCCAGTCCTGGCTCCTGCTTGCTCCAGCCCCTGTTCTCCTCTGGCTTCGATCCCCATCTCTGCCCTCAGCTTAAGACCTGGCTTAATCTGGCTCTAGTATTTGGCTTCTGTCCCTCCAGTACCAACCCTCAGCTCATTTCCTGGACTTTGCCCACCCTGGACCAAGTTCTAACCAGCAGGCTGAACTCTTTCCTTCACCACTAGGCTTGAGCACATCTGGCCCCATCATCAACAGTTTGAGCAGCCTGAATACAAAGGCTGGTGGCCTACTTCACTAGCATGAACCCCACTCAGGCTAAGGCTTCCCTGGCAGAGCTGGTAAGGACAGTACAAAGCTTGCAGGTGCAGAATGTGCACCTGTGAATCCAGGTGGCTTTGTTGGCCCGTGCTCTTATCCCCCGGGAGCTGAAGGTCCTGCTCCCAGACAAATTTTGTGAGGATAGTGGTTGGTTCAGAAGTTTCCTAAGCCAGTTCTGACCCCTCTTCTTGCCACATCCCAAATCATTTTGCACAGACTAGGCTTGAGCATGGCTCATCATTAGTCTGCTCACGGGGGGCAGGCCTTGGCCTAGGCTTCCTTGCTCTTGGAACAGTCCAGCCCCCTCCTGGGCCAGTTGAATCAGTGCATTCAGGCCATGACGGTTATCTTCAGGGATCCCCACTGCACCCAAAGGCTGCAGCAAGAGCATTGATCTGCTCTCCAATACACAGCCAAATTCCATTGCTCCTCCATGGGCACAAAGTGGAATGAGGCTGCACAGTGCCATTGTTTTGGGCTGTCTTGAATGATGATATAAAGGACAAACTGGCTTGGGCCGAGCCACTACCCCCCTGAATGACGTGACTGACCTATGTATCAGAATAGACAACTTCCTTGCTGAGGGGCACTGTGAACAGAGCACAGCCCCTCCAGCCATGACAATGCCCCAGTCTCCCACCCCTCCACCATGAACCCAGCATCAGGACCTGGAACGCATGGATAAGGCCCACCCAAGGCCATTTATAGCTGAGAGGAACCAATGCTGAACTTTGTGCCCATGTCGGTATTGTGGGGGCAACAGACATTTCACCTTGAGATGCCCTGCCAATGTCAGACCAGCTTTGGGGCTGGAAAATGCCAAGCCTCAGCCCTGATATGGGGGGTTCAGGTTGGGCCAATGCTTTTCCCCCTCCAGAGACTCTCAGCCTCTCTGCATCTCTGGCAGGAACCACGAATCCATCCTTGATGAATCTCCAACTACCACTGCAGTTCCTACTTTTTACGAGCTCACTGTTTCACCTAGAAGTTCTGGTCGAATTGGGGCCTTAGGTAATTTTATGGACCAGGAGGTGGCTAAGGCCCAAGGGATCCTGGCCATTCAGATGAGGTCTCACCAGTGCCTTGTATAAAGGAACTAACACCTCCTTACCTCTACCTTTCACATCCCTTGCTAGCTGCAACTCCAGTTGTTTTTTGGGCTTCCTGATTACACTCCTGCATGCTCGAGCAATATTTTTATACTGCTCCCTAGTCATCTTTCCGAGTTTCCACTTCTTGTAAGCTTCCTTTTTGTGTTTAAGCTCACTGACGATTTCACTGTCAAGCCAAGCTGGTCGCCTGCCATATTTGCTATTCTTTCTGCACATCAGGATGGTTTGTTCCTGTGCCCTCAATAAGGCTTCTTTAAAATACAGCCAGCTTTCCTGAACTCCTTTCCCTCTCATAGTAGCCTCCCAGGGGATCCTGCCCATCAGTTCCCTAAGGGAGTCAAAGTCTGCTTTTCTGAAATCCAGGGTCTGTATTTTGCTACTCTCCTTTCTTCCTTTTGTGACAATTCTGAACTTGAGCATCTCATGGTCACTGCTGCCCAGGTTGCCACCCACTTCTACTTTCTCTACCAATTCTTCCCTGTTTGTAAGCAGCAGGCCAAGAGAAGAAACTCATAATTTGCAGGTTGGTATTGTGCTGGTAAAATATGTGTGGCAGTATTATATGTGATGTTATACGATTTCCCTCGTATGATGTTGTTTATCTATGTTCCAAACCCCACACTTCTGCCCATGCAGAAGTCAGGTCTGTCCTAAACAGAGGAAAGGATGTGTGATTTGTTTAATATGCATTTAAGCAGTAAACAGAGTCATCAAGCAGAAGGGAAGAGAAAGGAAGTTCAAAAAAAAATACCCAGCATGGAATATCCTTCCACATAGACTCTTTGTTTCCTGGCTCCCATCTTGAAATGTTTTTCCAGAGGAGGACTGAAACTATAAAAAGGAGGGACAAACACCCCAAAGCACCTTTCACTCTTTCTCTCTCTCCCTGCCTATCTCACTCACCTGAAGAGACAAAGGAAGTCTGGGGGCAAGGGGTCCTGATCTAAACAATTTGGTCAGTAAGACTTTCTCACCACGTGCTGTCAGCAACTTTGCTTTGAATCTAATATAGTTTAGGTCAGGCACCATTAAGTGTTTTATCTTTATTTTTCTTGTAAACATTTCTGACTTTTATGCCTTATTACTTGTACTCATTTTAAATCTCTCTCCTTGTAGCTAATAAACTTGTTTTATTCATTTATCTAATCCCATGCATCCAAATTGAAGTGTCTGGGTAACTCCAGTTGGGGTAACAAGTTATGTGCATATTATTCTCTTAAAGGACTGACAGACTTTTTTATAGTCATACTGTCCAGGGTGGTAGAGGGCATGTCTTTCTAGGGGAAATCTGAGACTGGGAGTGTGGTGGGGTCACCCAATGGTGATCTTTAAGGCTGCTAAGAGCCAGGGTGTGGCTGGCTGCCTGAAAACACAGAGTCATGTATAGTGGGAGTGATTTACATGCTGGAGGTTGTTTCTGAATGACAAGACATTGTAAAGGAGAGTCCATCTTACAGGGCATGGGTGACAATGGCTACTCATTAGTCTGGATTGTGCGTACCCTGACATGTCACAGCTGCAGATTGTGCACTTTCTGAACTAGAGCTCCAGGCCCTTTGCACCTGTCTGCAGGAGAATCTGCAGAAGGGGTTTATCTGGTCATCCACCTTTCCAGCAGGGGCCCCGATCTTTTTTGTTAATAAGAAGCCATGCATTGACTGCCAGGCCCTTAATATGGTGACTGTTCAGATTTGTTACTTTCTTCCCCTCATTCAGGAACTCCTAGACCAACTATGCTCTGTCTGAATTTTTACAAAGTTTGACTTCATATGGCCTATAAGCTGACGTAGGTGCAAGAAGTTGATGAATGGAAAACTGCCTTATGTACCCAATATGAATACTTCATATACCTAGGCAGTGACATTTTCCAGGACATGATGGGTCAGTTTGTTGTTATTTATATTGATGACATCCTTATATTTTCCCTCACAAACAAGCACACCATGACTAGCATGTATAAAGACTTTGCCAATGCTGCCTGTATGCCAAAACAGAGAAAAGACAGTTTGACCAGGATATGGTAGAGTTTCTTGGCTACATCATCTCCCCTGAGCGGCTGGCCCTAGACCCACACATGGAGATAGCCATCATCAACAGGGCAGTGCTCAGGGACACCTAGAGTGAGAGGGGTCCAATATTTGTTGGGCTTTGCCAATTTCTATAGATGTTTCATCAAGGCTTTCTCAGAAATGGCCGCCCCAATCACAGCCCTCCTATCCTCTTCTTTCACTCCATAGGTGCAAATGGCTTTTGAGCTCCAACCGCAGAAATTCATCACAGCGTCAATTTTGGTTCACCCTTACCAGGCTGACCATTTGGGGTAGAAGCAGATACCTCAAACTTCATGCTGAGAGCAGTCCTCTCCCCAACGGCAGCTTCCAATAGTCACCTTCATCCTAGCACTTTTTACCTGTGCAAGCTCACCCCAATGGAGCAAAACTATGACATTCTCAGTAAAGATCTACCGGCCATCTACTGGCACCTAAATCATTGACCCACTGGTTCCTTTTCACAATTCAGCTTTGTAGTGCCGTACAATCCCAGGAACAGGAATGGGAAGGTAGATGCATTATCCTGAAAGGGGAAATATTGTGAACCTTGCCAAGAGACACCATCCACAATCCTCCAACCATCAAATTTAATCTCTGGTACCACTGTCTGCAACCTGCTACCCTTTATTGGTGCTCCACTGCCTATGATCTTCAGTTCAGATCTTCCAAGCCCTAGACAATGCCAATGCTCAGCTTTCTTTTATCTTCACCCTCTGAGAAGCAGTTCTGTACTAGAAGGGTCACATCTATGTACCTCGTGGCCAACCCAGGCTGCAGTTCTACGAATCTGTCATAATGCTCTTCTAGTGGGTCACTTCTGTCCATTCAAGACCAAGCCCTGGCATTGAGGAGCTGCTGGTGGCCAGCCCGCCACACTTCAGTAGCAACTATGTTCGGTCCCGTGATCTGTGCCTGGACCAAAACACTCCAAGCAAGATCACTGTCTCCTTCAGCCATTGACCATTCCACCTCATCCATGGGCCACCATGTTGAAGGACTTTGTGATGGAACTCCCAAAGTTAGACCACAATTCTAGTAGTAATTGATCATCTCTCAAATATAGTGTGTTTCAGACAGTGGCTCCCCACCACCCTGGAAACAGTCTGTGTGTTTGAACATAATGTCTTTCACTTTCATGGATTTGACACATACATAGTACCTGACCAAAGTCCCAGTTCATTTAGTTACTGTACATCCTAGGAATTGACCTTGCAGCTTAACCACTTACCACCCTAATACCAACAATCTAACCAGTAGGCTGAGCTCTTGCTTCCAACACTAGGCCTGACTGTCCATGGCCAAGTCGGCAACACCGGGAGGAGGATACCCAGATAAGAATTTCAATTAATTTTCTTTTGAATGAAAATAAATTGCACTTAGACTAGAGCTAGTTGAAAGAAAGAGAAACTACCCCCCCAACCAAAAAGCCCCACAATCATTTTCATTCTGTAAAGAAATTAGAATTTTTTCACTGTTTTTTCATAAAAATTGAAATACTGAAATTTCAAAATGTTGGTAGTCCCCCCCCTTTTTGGTCTCCCACCCCTATATTTCATTGAATATAACAAAATGAATAATGTCCACATTTTTCTCCCTTTCAATTTTTCATCATAGCATAGTGGGAGCGCTGTTATAGTTAAGGTTAAGTTCTTTTTTAATTCCTTTTGCCATTCTGTAATTTTTCAAAACTTCTTCAAGTAATTCTAACAGTCTTTGATCACAACAGTCCCTTTGACCTCGGAATCTGTGAATCCATGAGTCATGCCCTTACACAATGCAAGATATACAATATACACTAATGAATCAATAGGTGCATCTCTGAAATGTTTTTTTTCCTCTTAGTATTTTCTAAACCCTGTTATACACTACATCCCCTGGCAATGAGTTCCACAAGTTGACTGCACTGTGTGAAGAAATACTTCCTTATATTTGTTTTAAACCTGCTGCCTATTGATTTCATCAGGTGACCCTTAGTTCTTGTGCTACGTGAAGAGGTAAATAACACTTCCTCATTCACTTTCTACACTCCTTGCATGATTTTATACATATCTATCATATCCCCAGTTAGTCATCTCTTCTAACATGAATAGTACCAGTCTTTTAAATCTCTCTACATAGGAAAACTGTTCCTTACCCTTAATCATTTTTGTTGCCCTTCTCTGTACCTTTTTCAATTTGAATATATCATTTTTGAGATAAGGCAACCAGAACTGTAAGCAGTATTCAAGGTATGGGCTCCCCATGGATTTATATAGTGGCATTATGATATTTTCTGTCTTATCTGTCACTTTTCTAGTGGTTCTTAACATCCTGTTAGCTTTTTTGACTGCTGCTGCACATGGAAAAGATGTTTCAGAGAACTATCTATGATGACTCTGATATCTTTCTTGAATGGTAATAGGTAATTTAGAACCCATCCTTATCTATACCTAGAAAGAGAGAGAAGGGATTATTTTTCCAATGCACATTACCTTGCATTTATCAACTTTGAATTGCATCTGCCATTTTGTTGTCCAGTCACCCAGTTTTGTGAGAATGGCTGGTAATTCTTCCCAGTTATCTTTGGACTAAACTATCTTAAGTAATATTTTATTGTTTGCAGACTTTTCCACCTCACTGTTTTCCCTTTTTCCAGATCATTTATGAATATGTTGGACAGCACTGGTCCCCACATCGATCCTTGGGAAACCCCATTATTTGCCTCTCTCCATTCTGAAAACTGACCATTGTTTCCTACCATTTGTTTCCTGTCTTTTAACTAGTTACTGATCCATGAAAGGAGCTTCCCTCTTATCCGATAACTGCTTACTTTGCTTAAGAATCTTTGGTGTGGGACTTTGCCAAAGGCTTTCTGAAAGTCCAAGTACACTATAGACACTGGAAAAAGTACAGGAGTACTTGTGGCACCTTAGAGACTAACAAATTTATCTGAGCATAAATTTTCGTGGTCTACAGCCCACTTCATCGGATGCATGCAGTGAAAAATACAGTAGGATCCACTGGATCACCCATAGCCATATGTTTGTTGATACCCTCTAATTCTAATAGATTGGCGAGGCATGATTTCCTTTTACAAAAGACATCTTGACTCTTCCACAACAAATCATGTTCATCTATATGTCTGATAAGTCTGTTCTTTACTATAGTTTCAACCAGTTTGCCTGGTTCTGGAGTTAGGCTTACTTGCCAGGATTGCCTCTGTAGCCTTTTTTCTTATGTTTTTTTTTAAATCAGTGTTACATTAGCTACACTCCAGTTATCTGGTGCAGAGGCTGATAAATGATAGGGTACATACTACAGATAGTAGTTCTGCAATTTCATATCTGAGTTCCTACAGTGACAAACCCCTGCATGTAGGTAGAGCCCCATGCTGAGCTGTTTGCATGATCAGAGACTAAGGTCCTAATGCAATAAAACATCACATTTCACTTTAAGTAGTATGTTAGTTCCTAATAACTTCAATGGGACTTAAATGAATGGTTAAGTACTTTGCTGAATCAGGGACTGTAATAGGTCTCTGCCTTTTCCAAAGACTTGACATAATTAATAGACATAAGAATAAAGTAAATTTTCATTTCATATACCTGTGATTAGAGGAAGGCTGTTAAAGTCTTTCTTAGAAGGATGACACAATTTCCATGCATTTGTCAGGTCTCAGAAAGGATTGAGTCCTTTGCAGAAATATGAAATGCAAAACACTTTTTTTTCACTTGTGGGTCTAACATTTTTGTTAAAGTCCTTTGCAACTGTCTAAAGAAAGTAGTGAAAAATTGACAAAATAAGTACTAATCAAAATACTCTGACTTTGGTTGCATTAAAGTGTGTGCAGTGTAGCTTCATTAAAAAGCATATGCTGCCCACACAAAATCCAATTACAGTATTACCTCTGCCCTCTGGATCTTGGTGGACCAAGATGGGGGCAAAGAGTAGATTTTTAATGAATTCATATGAAAACTCATTTACTTGTTCTTCCTAAAACACCATAAAGTGCCTAACCCAATCTTTTATTTCTTTGCTTTCAAAATCCTGGAGGATCAAGTGAATTTTGTGCAAAAATATTGCCTGTATTTTATTTCCTGAAAGGCTTGTAAAACTTTCCATTTTTTATGTGCTGATTAGATTGCATATTTTCTAGAAGAAAGGTTTATTGGTAGTACATCTAATACCTACTTAACAGCAAAATGAGAGTTGTAGTTATTAAGTGCCAACACATTTCAACTTCACTGAAAATTCCTTACCCACGTCACAGTCGATACATAGATCAGATTCTCAGCTGATGTAAATTGGCCTAGCTCCATTGACGACAATGGAGCTGCCTGCAACAGTCTCCACTAGCTGAGAATCTCACCTCCAGTGTCTCCTTATGAACAACTGTTGGATACAACAATTACCAACATAATTTAAAAGGGCCCATTGTGAAGAAAACATGAAATGGAAAATAAACACCTGCTTTAGAATGGGGCCTCTTCACTAGATTCTGTAGACATTAGTGAGCAGGTTCTATTTTCACTCTTTCACTTTTGAGCAAATGTCTTTTCCTCCCCCATCCTCTGTCTTGCCTCTTGCCTAATTAAACTATATGTTCATTGGGGCAAAGATTTTTCTCTTGTTTGTACAGCTCCTAGCACAATATCTCAGCTGGGGCCCCTAGATGACACTCTAATACAAATAGTTAATAACTTAGTCATTGGATAAGGTCAACTTTTCAGTGATGGCAATTCTGGAAAAAATAGGGAAAGGAAAAGGAAGTACAATGGTAAACAATTTATTCTCCCTACAATGATGCTGTAAAAAGTAATCACATCTTAAAAAAAATCCCTCAGCACTTAGGTCTTTAGTATCCAACTTAATCAAAATTTTAATGAATTAAACAACCACAAATTAATGGGCTATTTCAAAACTGAAATCTTTGCCCAGATATTAAGGCTAGAAAGGTTATCTAATTGGACTTTCTGTATAATACAGGCCATGA
Organism: Gopherus flavomarginatus; assembly: GCF_025201925.1. Classification (NCBI taxonomy): domain Eukaryota; kingdom Metazoa; phylum Chordata; order Testudines; family Testudinidae; genus Gopherus; species Gopherus flavomarginatus. The sequence goes on from NC_066619.1 coordinate 148,195,953, forward strand.
AATCTCACCTAATGATTTCTGCATTGAATCCGTTGACTGGTAGTTGAGCTACAGCGTACCATTTAAAAAAATACCCATTCTTGATCTAAGCATTTCAAGTAATGGAGAATCCACCACACACCTGGAATAATTGTTCCATTGGTTTATTACCTCACTGTGAAAAATTTGCACCTAAAAAAAGTGCCATCTTTCTGTATGTTTTTTTTTTTTCACTTCAACTTCCCGCCATTGGATCTTGTTATGCCATTAACTACTAGACTGAAGAGCCCTCTACTTTTAGATCATCTTTTCCCTGTGTAGGTACTTGGAGTCCATGATCAAGTAACCTTTTATATTATGGTGTACACCTGATATTTTAATGGTTTATTAGTCATGAAATGTGCTAGACAAAAAGCACGGTCAATCAAAAGTTGTTTCCGAAAAAGTAGGTTTGGAAGAAACATTTAATGGTTCTTACAGTCTGCCCCTGTAGCATAATGGCAGAATGTATTTTGTTCTCTCCAAAATATCCCTCATGTGTGCATCAGATTGCAGTGCCACAGAGTGTTAGTTTCATGTGGGAGTGCCGAAAGGTCTCACATTAAACAACAACAAAAAGTATAGTAAATGGAAAAGGGAATTAACCAAATAGCATTTTCAACGGTTGATCTCAAAGCATTTTACAGAGGGAGGTAAATATAATTATACCTTTTTGCAGAGGGAGGTGAAGTGACTTACCTAGATCACCCAGCAAGGATGGGGATAGAACTAGTCTCCTGACCCCCAGGCCAATGCTTAGAGAGTCTGTTAATGCTAGCAGGAAAAAGATAAAGCATCAGTAAAAGAAGACTGAATCTGTGTTTGCCAGTGGGGTTAAGTGTGAGGGAAGGTTAGGGTTAAAAGAGATGAATGGAAATAGGTTTAGTAAATCAAACACCGGACTGAGATTCAGAAGTAGGTTCAATTTCTTACTCTACTACAGACTTCTTGTGTGACCTTGGGTACCTCGCAAAGGGCTAGACCGACTGCCATGTTCAGTCCTAGATACAATATTTGGTGCCACTGAGTTCCTCTAAATCCACATCCATCTACCACCTAGCCCAGGAGACATTTGAATTCCCGAGAAGCCTACATTTCTGCCAGTGGGCATGCCCCAGACTATTGAAGTTCTGATGCTGCTGAGCTGCTCGGTCCCCTAGTTCAGGCCGAGGCCTCGGCAAAGTTCACAAACTAGGCCATCCCTGCTTATCTAGCTTGTGGGGCCCAAGCCAGTAGGTGTGCTCAGATCATGTCTACAAGCCAAAGACAGGTGACGGTGAGCAGATCAGGTGTTTGGTGTGTGTGTTTCATGTGAGCTATCCACTCACTCAATGGGAGACAAACATTCAAGTCCATGCTCCGAATTCGGGAGAGAGGGGATTTGAAAACCCATTTCCTACCTCCAGGTGAAGACCTCAATCACTGGGCTACTGGCTACCATTGTGCGCGTGTGTGTGTGTGTATCTCTATATCTGTGGTTTTTCACAAAAAAAGGTTGGCCTGGTTTAGGCACCTAACTCCAGCGAGGATTCACAGCTGAGAATTCCACGTAGGAGGAGGTGCCTCCCTCTGCCCCAGAATTAGGTGCTGACCTAACCTTGAGAGGTAGGTTTAGGCTGCACCTTGTCATTTCCTACTGGCTAGCTAAAGTGGCTCCCTGCTCAGCTTGCTGGTTTCCGAGAATCCCATACTTAGGTGCCTAGCTCTCCCCATGCTTTCATGGTAAGCCTAGGTGCCTAACTGAGGGCTAAGGATCCCCCTTGGAAACAGTGGGCCTTGCAGTTAGGCATTGCATTGTTCAGCATGGCAACGTCTAAGGCTCCTCTGTGGCTCTGGCTCTAAAACTATGCAGTCTCTTAGTCCCCAGTCTGCAAAATGTATTTCCCCTCCTCAAGGGTGTTGTGAGGGCAAATCCACGAATGCTCTGCTACTATGGTGATGGCGGTCAGATAAATATCAGTGTGTGAATCTGAAGGAAAGAAACACAGAACTAGTGAGGCTGTTAGTAAATGAGGAGAGGCTATGACATGAACGTCACTGAGATCAGGAGAAGTTTGAGAATTAGGAAGTGAGAAGGACCCTGAATAACTATTGATAAAGGGTAGGTAGAGGGCTACTTGAGGACAAAAAATATATACATTCATCCAATCAAGACTACATGCAATCTAGAGGTGGGAGGGATAGCTCAGTGGTTTGTGCATTGGTCCCTTAAATGCAGGGTTGTGAGCTCAATCCTTGAGGCAGGCCATTTAGCAATATGGGGCACAAGTTTGTCCAGGGATTGGTCCTGCTTTGAGCCGTGTATTGGACTAGATGATCTTCTGTGGTCCCTTTCCACCCTGATATTCTAAAGTGATTAGGACTCTATGGGCCAGACCACCCAAAGGTTGTGCTTCCATTCAGGAACCTAAATGAAGTGAACAGACTTTTTAAAAGTACTGAGCAGGGTCTCCATGATGGGAGCTGGTTGGTGTGAGCTGTTTTCAAAGTTTCATAGTATGGTTGCATGTTCCTCAGGACAGAGTTATTATCTGTTACCAATGTGTACAGCACCATGTACACTTACAGGGTTAAGCATGCTAATGGGATATCAGTAAAAATGTAATATCAAGAAGTGTAATTACCTGGTTTCACTGGAGAATATACTGCACTGAAGCATTTCATTACTTTCTTAGCCCCACTGTTAAGTTTCTCTGTCATCTAAGAGTGAGACAACAGAGTGAAGGATGCTGTGGCAATGCCCTGTAGCAACTTCCTTGCTTTTACTGCTTTGTAACTCCCCTTATTTGAACATAGTGTTACTGGGTTTAGATGTTGGTTCTGGTTTCTTTAACATATTGGCAAAGAGATTGATTGTGGTGCCTGGCAAATTGAACTCTACAAGACAGGAGGCTACTCAGCTGGACCCAGAAAGAAATGGCCTGTCCCGAACACGAGGAGGTGCTAGTTTATGGAACAGAGTTAAGATTAGGAAGCAATTTTCAGCCAGTCAAAGAGGAAATTGTGGTTGATGAGAGTAGATGCTGTTAGGTTAAAAAAGTCTGACTAAATCAGGATGGAGGCATTAACTTTTTCTCTGTTGTTTGCCTGCATACAGCTCGGTGTAGTTGACTGGTTTATTGCCTGTAATAATTAAACAATGGGCAGATAGGTTTGGAATAATCTTCTTAATCTTCCTGGGAAGCAATCTGCAGCATGATGCAAAAACTCCAGAAGAAGCTGCAGTGCCACCTGTAAGCAACAAAAGACGTAGTCCTGAGTGCATAACTTCTTTGATTTGAGTGGGCATTGTGAATGCACAACACGTCACAGGATCAAGTGCCTAATATAGAACCAATGAGCTAGATATCACGTAGTTTAGGATCAAACAAAGGAATTCTTGATAATCCAAGTTGTAGAATTCTATGTGATAAACCAGAGTTATCTACACTAGAAGCCACACCAACAGGGCCTGTGCAACCATTTAGGCATCTAGGTGGCCGCCTAGGGCGCCTAGTGGTTGGGGGCGCCTAAAAGCCCCTTCAGGCGAGGAGATGGAGGTGAACTGGGTGAGGGGCGCACAAAGAGGGTTGCCCACAATAACGAGGGGGGGCGCACAGGGGAACCGCTCCCCGCCCCAGCTCACCTCCACTCTGGCTCCTCTGCTGAGCACACAGCCCAGCTCTAAGTCTCCTCCGATCAGCGCCGCAAGCCTGGGTGGGGAGAAGAATTAGAGCAGCGCTGACGTGCTCAGTGGAGGAGGCGGAGCCAGGTGAGCTGGGGTGGGCTACTCAGGCAGGGTTAGTTTCCGCAGGAGGTCTCCCCAGGCAGGGTTAGTTGCTGGGGGAAGGGGGGAAGTCTCCCCAGGCAGGGTTAGTTGCCATGGGGATACAAGGGGGAAAGGGGTTAGCTGTTGCGGCGGGGGGGGGGGGTAGCTGCTGCAGGGGGGGGCTCCCTGGGTGGAGGGCTGAGTTAGCTGCCATGGGGGGGTGGGGTTAGCTGGAGGGGGTGCAAGGTGGAAGTTTCGCGCCCTAGGCGAAACTTCCTTGCATCAGCCCAGCTCACCAATAACTACTTCTGTTAATCAGAGAAAAGCCAGAGGCAGATAGAGGTACCTCTGGATTTAGGTATTTGGAGTATTCATATGGCACTTTGATGGTTCTAAAATGTATGCTTGGGGAAAGTAGCTTTTAAAAGTCAGGTAATGAGTCTAAAATAGTTTTTTACTAAAAAACTTGCAGTGGTTTTCAACAAGCCTTTGAATTTCCTAGTCTTGATGCCTTTAAGCAAGGATGCTTCATGCAGGATTCTGCTGATTTTCCTACCGGGTTACTGGAAGTGCCAAGACAAGGAAATGCAAAGATCAAGAGTAGGTTAAATAAAATTACAGCTAACTGTGATTCTGTTTGGTATCTATCTTAGGGGATTTCCTAGCCCCTCTCACTGCTGTACCTAAGCACTTCCCAGGTGAGTTTGAGATGTCTGGTGAGCTTCTTAGTAGGCTTACTGATTGCAGATCTCTCAAAAATGAAAGTCGAGATAATTTTCCTCCCAAGAGAAGCAGCGAGATTGTAAATTAGGCTCAGTAAGAAATGAGTAATTAATGATATTATTATTACATGCATGATAGAGTTTCAGCCTTGCAAACTCTTGTGGATATAAGTAACCTCTTACACACGAGTAGCCCCTTTCAAGTCAATGTGACTCCTCCTGAGAGTAACGATTTGCAGGGTCAGACACCAGCCCTTCAGTAAATGTGTATCCCATTTTCATGTATCGAACCTCCATTTCAGATGGGTGTCAGCGGGGAAATCTGCCTGTCACTGAGCAGCTCTTCTACAGAGCAAAGCATCAGATTAATGATGGGAAATATGAGATGAATGGGTATCATAAAAACTGCTAAAGCTCAGATTCCCTTATCAGTTGCATTTTACTTTACATGCCCGCTTGGTGTAGCTGTAAATTATTAATGCTGGAAACTGTTATTTCATTCATGAATAATTTAATATGGCATTGAATGGGCGATAGGGAGATTGAGTGGAGGGTAGGAAAAAGGAAACAATTCCTGCAGATCCAAGGTGAGCTGTGCGCTAAGCAAGACAAAGAGTGTTGCCATCAAACTCAGTAGATTAGTGAGAAAAGAGAAGGGATCGATCCCAGGGCCATTTTGAATGGGACAAACCCCAGGGATGACTGAATACAGAGAATGAGATAACTGCAAGAATTGCTGGTAAATACAACATGGCTAGAGGAGTACTAGGACTATTTTGCTTCTCTATTGATATATACTTTGTAAAGTGTTTGTTTCACTATTTTTGAACTATTTATATATGTAGGAAGTATTAACAGGTTTGCAAATCCTTGCCATGTAAATATCAGAGACAAAACAATCATCACACTAGTGTTTAGAGAAACATACAGGAATATAGTAATCAGATGACTCTATTTAAAAGGATTTTACCATATTACAGAGTGAGCATCATTACAACACCCGTGACTGGCTGCTTTTAGTGATTTTATTACACTGAGTGAAATCTCTGACTACATATTTAACAGATCAGGCATATCTATACAATATTAATATTTAAAAAAGTTGAACAGATGGGCTGGGTTTGTTGCAGAGTGACAGTACTTTGAGCATTGAATAGAAGATAACCAAGTGTCTAAGTATTTATCTGTGCTCTGTCTATTTTGCACATGGCAATAGGTGTGTTAACTTTTCCATGGCAACTTCCTACATTTTTGAACCATTCCTGTACAGTTGGAATATTTTTTGCTTATCAGTGGGAGGCTGTCAGCAGCTGAGCAGCTGCTAATAGAGAAGGGATTAATTCTTCATTTCTTGTTGTGCGGCCATTTCCTCTAGGAAGCCCCAGGATTACCAAAGAATCATTGGGTAAAACATATGCAACTATTTTTTGTTGTTTGGTTATGAATTGCATCCCAATATTCTCGTATGACTGGACATGTCTTCCATGTATACATAAAATTTCCTCTTTCACTGCAGCTGCAGCAACATTTATATTTGTGTCTTATTTTAGCTTCTTATTTGTATCTATTTTTAATCTGACTAGTGTAAGGTACCATTGAAACAGTTAGCGATGGCTCCAGGCACCAGTGCTCCAAGTGAGTGCCCGGGGTGGCAAGCAGTGGGGGGAGCCCTGCTGATTGCCGTGAGGGCTGCTGTGAGGCTGGTTTCAGCAGCGCTCCTGCGGGAGGTCCGCTGGTCCCCCGGATTTGGCGGCAGGTGCGCCAAAGCCGCGGGACCAGCAGACCTCCCGCAGGTGCGCCGCCGAAGACAGCCTGCCTGCCCTGCTTGGGGCAGCAAAAAAGCTTGAACCTCCCCTGGAAACAGTATCTTAAAGACATTGTCTGTTGTTGGGCTACAGACTTTGGGCTACAGATTCTTTTCCAGACCAAATCCCCTTTTTCTAGGGTATCCCGTCTACCCAGATCCTTTTCCCAGGGTGTTGTGTATGAACATTTTTTTGGTTAGGAAAGTTGTCTGCAAAGATTGGTATAAAGTAATTATAATTTTGTGTGTGTCCTCTGATCAGATGACACTGATTCTATTAAAATTAACACTCTGTATAAAACATTTTTTTCTAGAAAGATGAGAAACATGATGCCTGTCTTGAAAGTACTGGTATCAGGGGAGAAGAGGTCAGTCAACATTGTCTCCACATTACTAATGCTGGTTGTGATATGGTACCAAGCCCCCCAAAGTCGATGAAATTAAAATGTTTTGTTTTCATTGAAGTAGCTCCTCTATGCTTTTGAAGTTTTCATTGACCAACTGAAACCCCCCACAAGTATTAGAACAAACAATATCCAGCTCAGTACTATGCCCCCATTTTAGAGATGGGGAAACTGATGCACAGAAAGGAAAGTAACTTTCCCAAGGCCAACCCATAACAGAGCCATGAACAGAAACCCAGATCTCCTGCCTCCCAGTCCCAAGTGCTAGGCCACACTGCTGCCTCCCCTGTAGTTGGGGTTTTCGAAAAATTTCAATAATACTTTGAATTTGTTGATGAAAATGGGATTTTTTTCTACCATCAATTATGTTTTACCAACAAGGCGTTCTAAGGGGCGGGGGGAAGAATTAGGTGGAAAAATGATGACCAGTTCTAAACATTACCACATTACCATAAAGTGATTGCAGACTGGTCTGCTATAATCTGCATTTGTTGTGCCAATTTATCACGGCTCTGATTCTTTGCTGCCTGGCACCTTGTGTATTTATTTACACCTAGTTACATTTCACACCCTCTTTGCAGAGTTCTAAATGATTACACGAGTGCACAATCAGGCAATGACTTGTGTGAACCTTGCCAGGTTGGGTTCACAGAAGGGTTTTGTATGCTGAGACCTGTGGTTTGGTTTTGCAGAAACTGGATACAAATGAACCCTTGTGGATCAATCATAGAGCCATAGAAATGTGAGCTGGAAGGGACCTCAAGAACTCATTTAGTCCCGTCTCCTCACGCTGTGGCAGAATTAAGTGTACTTAGACCATCCCTGATTGGTGTTCATCTACCTTGTTCTTAAAAATCTCCAAAGAAGTGGGTTGTGGTATATCTCCCTATTGGACTTCTCTCTACTCATGCCCCAGAAAGTAGTCCCCAGTTTATGTTAGTCCCTTATTCCCAAATACACTGAAGGGACCTGAGGCTCAGTTTAAATGGGCTTGAAGTGTGATATGCATATTTCACCCAGCTCCATTGGAGGTTAATTGCATGGTTCATGTAAAATATGGACTCTAGGCTAGACTGGTGAGACAGTAGCTGTGCAGCGACAGATCTTAGTTTTGATTCAGAGGAAGTTCATGCATCGCTTTCTTTTCCAGGTTGCATATGGTGTTCGCCTACTGGGTTTTGCTTTCTGTTTTGGATTTCAAGTGAACCACAAAATGCCTTGTACTTGAAACCACGTGGCTCTGCAAGGCTTCTACCCAAAGCCACACCTCAGCCCTGCTTCTCATAAAACTTAACTCAGGTCACTGAAAGGTTTGAAAACCTTTCTGCAAACCTAGCCTGCATTTTAGGTGCGCCAAGAAACTCCACTTTAGATGAACATCTGCTGGTTTGAGGTTCTGCTGTGGAAGTTTCACGGCTGATTTTTCCTGGTTGGCAGGGGCTGAGAAGACCATGCAGTCAGTGCATTGGCTTCCTGGGGAGCTAGCAGACAGTTCATGTTACTCGGCTGCAAACTATCTGAGCAGTTCAGAACCATGTCATGACTGAGCATGTAAGGGGTTGAGCAAGGAACCTGAATTACAGAAATCTGGGACTGATTTGCCACTGCTTTTCCTCTTATGTAGTCATGTATGCCAGCGCAAAATGAGTAAAAACAGTGCAGACCTGATGCAAGTTGCAGGGCAAAGTGGCCTTTACGTAAAAGCAACTCATCAGGCATCATCTTTTTGATTTAGTGGCATTTGACACCCACTTTCTGTTGATGTAAATGGTGCCATAGGGACCAAGGCAGTGGAGAGCCTGGGGTATTCAGTGTATTTCCTCATTTTTGTTTCTCTGATGCTATTTATGGATTCAAATTACACCACCAAATTCTTCATAACCTTCGTCATGAACAGGAGTTGTGTGTCCCGGAAGATTTCCCCTGGGATCCACACTGATGTAAGCAGGGTCTGAATGAGCTCTCCCCTGACATCTAGTGATAAGCTGGGGGAAAAGACTGCAGGAGCGGACCATGTTTGCATAGACATGCCTACTCTGCCTAGGTGCTCCGCAGATGGCACTGCTTTGCTAAAATGACTGATTTTGGCTGATTTTGGGTTACGAATCACTTCATCACTGGACATGGGCAATACCAGAACGATAAGCTGGAGCACCTTTAAGAAGCAAAGTCGGGAAAGTAACTGAACTAATTCTCTGATGGATTGTATTTACCGAGGGACAACCTATCCTAAATTCTCAATGACTGAGGGGCAATCTATATTCATTGCTATAGTTGCTTCTCACATGCTACGCTTAGTATACTTTTTATGAGTGATGTACTCAAATATTTGGATGCTAATATTTTAACTGTATTGTTTAATGTATTAACCTTAATTTGGGATATTGCAGATAATATGCTAGGTGTATTTTATCACTTTTAAACCAACCTTTGTACTTTGGAATAATTTAAGCACTATACCCAGATGTACACACTCTCTTTCCTTAACCTGTGTATTAGATATTTTCAGCATTAGCTTTTATATATATATATATATATTTATATATATATATATATATATATATATATATATATATATATATATATATATATATTTTAATTTGAATGTAGGGGTAATGAAATGTTGTCATCCTTACTGTATGAGTAATGGGCAGAAGAACTGTGCTTAGCCTGCCCTGATTGAGAGGGGCACCCTAAACTGAACCTCACTTGCTAAGCAGGGGGTGGGGATGCCAGTGAAGAGGAGAGCGAATGAGGAGAGATATTTCTACTGGAGTGGCATGGGGTTTTCCCGAAGAGCCCTAGACACCAATTGAAATGCCCCCTTCAGCGTTTAATGATTGAGCTGATTAGAGTCAACTGAGAGCCCTTATTTCTGGTTGCTGATTCCTACAGCTGACACCACTGCTGAGCAAGTCTAGGGGGTAAGTGCCAGACCTTGTGTAGGAACCATGAATCACAACCCAGAAACTGCCCTGGCCCTGAGGTTCCCCACGACCTGCTGAAATCACGGGGAGCTGGGTTAAGTGGCAGAACCTCAGAACATGATGTCATGGGAGCAAGAAGCAGTGGCCAGCAGCCGCAGAGACATGGCAGCATCTGTGAGCCAGTTGCAGAGGCAACAGCACGGCGGTACTCTCAACGTCCCCTCAAGAGGTGGGAGAGGAACCTCGTAAATGTCCCTCTGAAATGTGGGTCTTCACTAAGCAAGAACAGCTAACTGTGAGTGGGGTGCAGTGGAGGGAGAAGGGAGTGATCTGTTTAAGGGTCATTCGCTTGTCAGACTTTCCCACCACCGGGAGAGAAACTGAGACAAAGGACACTGCCCAGGCCCTAGTGGGTTGGGTTTGCTTATGGTTGCATTCTCTTAAATGTGGTTGTGGTGTTTTCTCAACTTTTCCCTTTCCCTTCTAATAGAAGTTCTTTTTTGTAGTACACAGACTCTGTGCTTGCGAGTGGGATAATATTGACTCTTAGAGGCACATGGGGGGTGTTAAAATTTCCCAGATTACTGGGTGGGGGCTCGAGCTGGCTCTGTGTTTTATTATTAAGAGGAACCCCTAGATATTGAACCTGGCCCTTGTTGCTGCCGAGTCCACCTGGCAGAAGGGTTACACTGAAAGAGTGTTCTTGGTCAGTGCAACGATAGAGAGAGAGTTCCTATCAACATGCTATTGAAACTGGTGCAGGGCACATTTCCTAAGGGTATGTCTTCACTACCGGCCGGATCGGCGGGCAGCGATCTAGCCAGTGGGGATCGATATATCACGTCTAGTCTAGATGTGATAAATCGATCCTCGAGTGCTCTCCCGTCAATTCCTGTACTCCACCGCTGCAAGAGGTGCAGGCAGAGTCGACAGGAGAGCGGCAGCAGTCTACACATTGTAGTGAAGACACCGCAGTGAGTAGATCTAAGTACATCGACTTCAGCTACGTTATTCTCGTAGCTGAAGTTGCATAACTTAGATCGACTCCCCACCCCAGTGTAGACCAGGCCTAAGAAAAATTAGACTTTAAGAACAGGGTGCTTCCCAACTCTCCCATTTGGAATGTGCATTAACATTCAGCCATTCGCGCTTTGCTAACTATTCTCTCAGTACATTTCCTGAGCTGTAGCTCATCAATGCTGTTTAGATACTCTGGGTAAAATCCTTGCCCCACTGAATCAATGGCCTAGCGCTCACTGATTTTAATGGGGCCAGGATTTCATCCCTTTTGTGTCTCCGTCTGGGCAGCCGCACCGTTATGCTAAAAAATATTATATAGGGCCCGATTCTGATTCCCTTTCTCATGGCCTACTCCATGAGTAGTTTCATTTGGGTCACTCTTTATATGGTGTAAATTAGTGCAACTCCATTGACTTCCAAGGAGCCAAGCAGATCTACATCACCTTAGGATCTGGCTCATTGACTTCAGTGGAGCTACTCGTGGAGTAACATACTGTCCAGAATAAGTGAGTGTTTCATAACCTTCCCTGGAGACACGTGCACATACATCAGATTTGGATGAAAAGACTCATTAATACTTGTTGAGCTTCTTCAAATCTGGTGAAGTTAAGTAAATTAAATGGTGTGGTAATGCTAATTTTATGCAGATAGCAAAACTACTCCTCACCTCCACATGTGTGTTTCTGTAAATTAAAAACGTTTTTAGCTTTCTGCTGGCCCAGTCTTTCTTTGATTGAAGTCTATGGTGAAACGTCCGTTGTCTTTGAGGGAAACAGGGGCTGTCTGTTACACGGCTGTTGTCTTCCTGAATTAAACAGTTTTGCACAATAAAAATCATGATCTGTTAATGAGCCAGTTAAGTCAGGTATATGGAACTCATTCATTTTGAGAGAGTGAAAAAAAATGTGATTTTATTGGGAGAAAAAAAATAATCTGCTGCAAGTTTTTATATAGCTACACTGGTTTACACCAGCTGAAGATCTGGCCCATCACATCTATAATGCAATGAAATTATAGTATTAGTTTTTGAATTCTGCTAGCTCCTTCCAGATTTACTGAGTTATTTGAAAGGGGAGGTTAGATGCTACTCTTGGTAACACTGGGGCAAATCCACTGATTTCAGTGCAGCAACTCCAGATTTTTACTGGTGTACTAGAGTGGAATCTGGCCCAGACATCCCATTTCCAGAATGTGGCCTTTATAGTCTCATTTGCATGATAATTAAAGATCTTATACAAACCAAAAATCTTCAGATTGAATGAAGTTTTGAACATAGGATGTGTGAAGAATTAATCCTCTGACTAACATATCCCATGGCTAATATAATTAGCCACATTTAAGCTTCAGCATTGCTTACCATATTGGTAAAGGTTAGTTAAGTTTGACATTATCAATTTTAAGAAATGTTTGATAGGAATGGTAATTTGTGCTTATTAATCAGAAATCAAATTGCAGCTTGTTGTGACCTAGATTCCAGGATAATTTGCATGCGGAGGCCTCTACATATAGCAGTGCCACAAGTTTAATGATTTCAGATACCGCAATAATCAAATTATAATACTTGCTGTATGATTTTTTCCTCCTTCTCTTGTTTTCTCATCTTTGGAAAAAAATAATCAAAATTATTATTGAGGCAGAACAAATCTGCAGATTGCCAGCACAACTCTGTGACAATTACTTTGCAAGACTGTTGCCGGTTTAATCCACATGCAAAAACCTGTAGGTTGTTCCTTATTAATAAAAATGACACCACATTTCTTGGGCCTGTTGCGCCAAGCCCACAATCTTTTCTTTCACTTGTTAGTGTAATAGGTCAAGGAATATTTACTCTGATCTTGCAGGATGCACCAGCCTCTTAAATCACTGGCAAACATTTCCTTTCTCATAGTGCAAACTAGCAAAACATTATTTCAGTAAAGATGTAAATTTAAGGTCCTTAGAAATTACAAATTGTTTTTTCTCTCTAAAAGACTTTTTAGTTGCATCATATATATATATATAGATGGATAGATATAGATATAGATATACACACACACACCTGCCTCTGGAAATTTCCAATACATGCATCCGACAAAGTGGGTATTCACCCACGAAAGCTCATGCTCCAATACGGCTGTTAGTCTATAAGGTGCCACAGGACTCTTTGCTGCTTTTACAGATCCAGACTAACATGGCTACCCCTCTGATACTTGACATCAATTTTTTCCTAATGACATATTCCCATGGAGTAGAACTGACTTTAATTAGAGCCAAATTTTGCTTTGAACTAGGTACACTACTTTCCAATTGACTTCAGTAGGAGTTACCTGTACACATCTGAGCAATGCACTAGGAATCCATGTTCTTGCCAGCTTTGCATTTCTGGATAGGGTTATAAAGAATAATTGAGTGTGAAACTGGGGGGAAGATTTTGAATGGAAGATACTATACTGTAGTTAGTATAAACTCTCTGTATTTGACTGATTAACAGGTCCAATCATTTTATTAGAATCAGTTCCATCTTAAGGATGTGATGTGTAAATACAATACATATATCAACAATAACAAGTTGTGTTTGTATATGTTCGGTAATGCTGAACAATGCAGCATAAGAGTTAAATTGGCCAGGTCACAATTGCAGAAGAGGACTTGTCCAAGATGCTATTTCTGGTTGAAGTAAATGTAAGCCCTGTGACCAAAAGACACCAATTGAAATGCCCCCTTCAGCATTTAATGATTGAGCTGATTAGAGTCAACTGAGAGCCCTTATTTCTGGTTGCTGATTCCTACAGCTGACACCGCTGCTGAGCAAGTCTAGAGGGTAAGTGCTAGACCTTGTGTAGGAACCATGAATCACAACCCAGAAACTGGCCTGGCCCTGAGGTTCCCCACAACCTGCTGAAATCACAGGAAGCTGGGTTAAGTGGCAGAACCTCAGAACATGATGTCATGGGAGCAAGAAGCAGTGGCCAGCAGCCGCAGAGACATGGCAGCACCTGTGAGCCAGTTGCAGACTCTGCCCAGGTATTTTGTTTGCGCCATGACCTGTGAGGCGGGGGATGAGGGAGTAATGAGATCCACCTGAACCAGAGTTGATGGCATTGGTGGTGTGGAGCAGAGAAGACACCATGCCCAGGCCACCAAAGGTGGACTGAGCTAGTTTCATGGTACCCTGACCCACTCAGTGCTGGGGTGATTGGAACCATGGAGCTGGGCTCTGAGGACCACATCCAGACCAACAGAGTATGTGTCACCCCAGGGTGCCCCAGGCTACATAGAATCATAGAATATCAGGGTTGGAAGGGACCTCAGGAGGTCATCTAGTCCAACCCCCTGCTCAAAGCAGGACCAACACCAACTAAATCATCCCAGCCAAGGCTTTGTCAAGTATGACTTTAAAAACCTCTAAGGAAGGAGATTCCACCACCTCCCTAGGTAACCCATTCCAATGCTTTACCACCCTCCTAGTGAATTTTTTTTCCTAATATCCAACCTAAACCTCCCCCACTGCAACTTAAAATCATTACTCCTTCTTCTGTCATCTGCTACCACTGAGAACAGTCTAGATCCATACTCTTTTGAACCTCTTTCACGTAGTTGAAAGCAGCTATCAAATCCCCCCTCATTCTTCTCTTTTGCATACTAAACAATCCCAGTTGCCTCAGCCTCTCCTCATAAGTCATGTGCTCCAGCACCCTAATCATTTTTGTGGCTCTTTCCAATTTTTCCACATGCTTCTTGTAGTGTGGAGCCCAAAACTGGACACAATACTCCAGATGAGGCCTCACCAACGTTGAATAGAGGAGAATGATCACATCCCTCGATCTACTGGCAATGCCCCTACTTATACAGCCCAAAATGCTTTTAGCCTTCTTGGCAACAAGGACACACTGTCAACTCGTATCCAGCTTCTCTTCCACTGGAACCCTTAGGTCCTTTTCTGCAGAACTGCTGCTCAGCCATTCAGTCCCTAGTTTGTAGCGGTGCATGGGATTCTTCCGTCCTAAGTGCAGGACTCTGCACTTGTCCTTGTTGAACCTCATCAGATTTCTTTTGACCAAATCCTCTAATTTGTCTAGTTATAATTTGTCTACCACTTATAACTGACTCAGATAATGAGTAGGGTTTCAGGAAGGTGAAGTTGAGGTTATTACATTCCTAGTAAATCTGAAATAATTCCGCTGATGCCAATTGATCTTCTCCAGATTTACTCCATTGTGACTGAGGCCAATACCTGTCCATATGAACACCAAAACCTACGATACAAACGCAATGAAGAACAAGTGCAGCCATGATAAGGAATTGTGTTCCAGATCTCAAATAGTGTAAATCATCATAGACTCATTGACTTTGCTGGGTCACACCAGCTGGGTGTCTTCTAAAGCTACAAGTCCAAAGCTGTGTTCATCGTAGTGTTAATCCGGTTGTATACCAACATGATGCCTTTGTATTCCATGATGTTAGATGGAGAGCACCCAGTTTTGCTCATGGTCCTTCTGACCAGTCTGGAGTTAGAAAGGCTTCAACTTTTCTCCTCTTCTTTCAATCTAAGCAAAATAAACCTAGGCAAGAATGATGATTCATAAAAAGAGCAATTGCACTTGGAAAATGTTAATATCTTTTGATAAAGCAGCCCTTGCCGTTTGATGGTACCTGACAGAAATTACTCCATTTCTTTGATTGCATACAATTAAGTGGCATTATTATCAGCCCATTAGGTTAGATAGATTTCACAGTAGGAAAATAAAACATAATGTTTACTTATCGGTGTTTAAATAAACTGTAATTATCATTTTGTGAGACTCTCGTACTACTGTAATTAAGCTTTAAAATAAAGGGTAATTAGAATTAAGAAGGGTTATCTACATTTCATTTACAAGTTATTGTTGGAGGAAGCTGCAGTTGCATGCAGTATCTTTCAGAAAAGGTTATTTGTCAGTTTCTGCAATAGACATTCACATATCTTAAAGGGATGTATAAGGATTTGGTGCCCCCTGCAATCCTGCAGCACCCTGCCCAAGTGGAGTCCTTAAGCCACGTGTAAGAACAGTCAAAGCTCTGCTAAGAGGAACCATGCACAGCTAAGTGTCCATTATGTAGGGGAACTTCTCTCCATTGAGCTCAAAGGCCTACCTTTCCCTTATCACTTCTCCACAGGTGAAAATTTTCAGCCTGATAATTTATTCAACCTAAAATGCAGGTTTAAGATAATCAAAACTATTTGGGAATCTGGGTTAAATTTTGTGAATAGTTTGGGCAAAATAAATACATCCAGAAAAGTTAAAATGGTTTGTTCTGACCTTTCGGAAATGACACATTTTGACTTTTCATTTTGAAAAGATGTTTTCTTTAGAAATTTTGCTAGATTTGTTTAAAAACAATTAAAGGGGAAAACATACACCAAAATATAACAAAATAAGATGGAAAATACGGAAGCATTTTGTTTTAGGTTGAACACAATGTTTAATTTGACCTCAAATGATTTTTTTTCAGATTTATCAGCCACTGAACTGAAAAATCAATTATTTATTCAGCTGAATCATCATATTATTGCCCAGGAAAGGAGATCTTTGTGAGATGAAGCATTGGAGACCTCTGTCCTTTCTTGGATGATAAAAATTTTGCCAAGGTCTTGTCAAAGAGACTTATTAAAAGTCCAGTGTGTACACTGATCAGATCTCTGTCACCCCAGCTGATTTTGGCACTTTTGGGGCATAATTTCATTTCCCTAATTGGCTTAATTTAGGTATAGGGACTATTTTTTTTTAATCGAGAAAAAGCATTCATTTTAAGTGGATCTTGATTATTTATTAGAAGCTGTTTCTTCTTTTGGACTTGGGCCCAGTTTTGTTTCCAGTATTAAATTTCTATTAATCAGTTTGCGTGGTCTAATTAAAGGGAATAGTGGTTAGACAAATCGGCTGCCATTCAGGGACAATGTCTTCTGCCTGTCCAACCTCCTGTTCTCCTTCCTGTTCCACTCCCACCAGTGTGATGTCTCAGCACCATCCAGGAGTGCATTAAGTGAAATAACTGATGTTGGTCACATGTGGTTTGTTCTTTCCCTCCCTCCCCCCTCCCCAGGATGTAAACTGCATGTGGAATTGCACCTTTCTAACTTTCCTTACCCATCTGAGTAGTCATTGATTAGTCATGATATTCATAGCTGGCTATATTGATATTTCCTCCCAGCATGCTCTTTGAGAGGCTGCCTGGTCTGAGCCACTGCTTCTACTATTAGGGACTTCTGGGAGGCAATGTTTGGAAATACTCTTGTCCTCATTCCAGCCTTCTCCCTCAGTGAGCCTGCTGTGATAGAGGCCTCCATCGCTGTGGCAATGCACTATGGGGTGTGAAAATGTTTGGGAACTATAGGCTTGTGAAAGCAGCAAGGCTCACATAAGTTTAATTCTAGGGATTGAAGGTTTCACACAACTCCAGTCACAAGCCTACCTCAAGATCACCCCAAATACAAACTGCAGGGATCAATCACAAGTGACAGGTTGGCTTGAAAAGGCTGAATGGGGGGAGGGTTAGTTCAGTAGTTTGAGAATTGGCCTGCTAAACCCGGGGTTTGTGAGTTCAATCCTTGAGGAGGCCACTTAGGGATCTTGGGCAAAATCAGTACTTGGTCCTGCTAGTGAAAGCAGGGGGCTGGACTTCATGACCTTCCAGTTCTAGGAGATAGATATATCTCCATTTATTATTATTATTATTATTAACCTAAGTTTATCTACAGATTGTTTCCCAGCCTGAACATCACTTGTCATTGTTCCTGTGGGAGGGGCTTGGAATCACTTCACTCCTTAATTAACTCTTAAAGTTTAAGCTATTTTGATATCTCTCAATTACTGTATAAAACCAATTTGTGTTTCCAATGGTACTTTTTCTACAATGTCCCAGTATAGACTCAGAAGGGCATTCCTTTCTAAATCCATAGTTCATTATTTGTAATTGTCTGGTAGGAGGGAGGGGTTGTATTTGTTTTTCTCCTTGGGCTAATATTTCTCATGCCCAAATTTTATTCTTTTTTAGAAACTCTTTTTTAAAAAAGCTGACAACTATCCCAAAATATATTTTCCATTTTAAAAAAATACTTTGCTGGTGCTCAGATGATGACTCAAAAAGGACTTGGTTTTAAAAAGAGATTGGCCTGAATCAAAACATTTGGAATGAGGTCTACAACTGAATTTCTTCGAGTCTTGAGCATGTTGATGCTAATAGTTTTGGTTTAGATTTATCTGTAGCTTAAATTTAGTTTGAGTTCAATTTGAAAACTTTGTAGACTAAATTCATTTGGAAGGCACTAAAACTCAAGTGCTACTGCTACACAATAGTCAGTTTTCCTTAGCAAAATAAACACACAGGCCTAGATCCTCAACTAGTATAAATCAGGTAAATTTCTGGAGTTACAGGGATTTACATTAGCTCAGGATCTGGGCACTCTGTATTTAGGGTGTCATCATTAAGGGACATTTTTGTTTGACTGGCTTCTGATTTTTAAATTCTCCCCGCCAAGTCTGAGACTGATTTGACTTCTAGTTAAGAAATGACCGAAAGTGGGCTTCTAATGGAAACTCACTTTCAATCTTAACTATGAAGTGATGATGGAGAGGAAAGTGATCAGGAACAGTCAGCATGGATTCACCAAGGGCAAGTCATGCCTGACTAACATAATTGCCTTCTATGATGAGATAACTCCGTCTATGGATGAGGGGAAAGCAATGGATGTGTTATTCCTTGACTTTAGCAAAGCTTTTGATATGGTCTCCCACAGTATTCTTGCCAGCAAGTTAAAGAAAGATGGGCTGGGTGAATGGATTATAAGGTGGATAGAAAGCTGGCTAGATCGTTGGGTTCAACAGGTAGTGATCAACGACTTCATGTCTAGTTGGCAGCCAGTATCAACTGGAGTGCTTCAAGGGTCACTCCTGGGGCTGGATTTGTTCAATATCTTCATTAATGATCTGGGGGATGGTGTGAATTGCACCCTCAGCAAGTTTGCAGATGACACTAAACTGGGAGGAATGGTAGATACGCTGGAGGGTAGGGATAGGATACAGAAGGACCTAGACAAATTAGAGGATTGGACCAAAAGAAATCTGATGAGGTTCAATAAGGACAAGGGCAGAGTCCTGCATTTAGGACGGAAGAATCCCATGCACTGCTACAGACTAGGGACAGAATGGCTGGGCAGCATTTCTGCAGAAAAGGACCTAGGGGTTACAGTGGAAGAGAAGGTAGATATGAATCAACAGTGTGCCCTTGTTGCCAAGAAGGCTAACAGCATTTTGGGCTGTATAAGTAGGAGTATTGCCTGTAGATCGAGAGACGTGATCATTTCCCTCTATTTGATATTGGTGAAACCTCATCTGAAGAACTGTGTCCAGTTTTGGGCCCCACACTACAAGAAGGATGTGGAAAAATTGGAAAGAGTCCAGAGGACGGCAACAAAAATGATTAGGCAGGTGGAACACATGACTTAGGAGGAGAGGCTGAAGAAACTGGGATTATTTAGTCTGCAGAAGAGAAGAATGAAGGGGGATTTGATAGCTGCTTTCAACTACCAGAAGGGGGTTCCAAAGAGGATGGATCTAGACTGTTCTCAGTGGTAGCAGATGACAGAAGAAGGAGTAATGGTCTCAAGTTGCAGTGGGGGAGTTTTAGGTTGAATATTAGTAAAAACTTTTTCACTGGGATGGTGGTGAAGCACTGGAATGGGTTACCTAGGGAGGTGATGGAATCTCCATCCTTAGAGGTTTTTAAGGTCAGACCTGACAAAGCCCTGGTTGGGACGATTTAGTTGTGGATTGGTCTTGCTTTGAGCAGAGAGTTGGACTAGATGACGTCCTCAGGTTCCTTCCAACCCTGATATTCTATGATTCTATGATATATTGCCCCCTACATACCGGTATGCCAGTCCTGAAACACTTTTCACATTTCTCTGCTAAAACACTTCTAGAAATTAAACACCATTAATGCACTGAGTTCTATATAGTGTGTGACTGGGCCATTCTCGAGTGCCTCAAGAAAGGCACTGAATCTACTGTTTGCATCCATTGGGTCAATCTCGGATACTTCAGGCCATATTTTCAGCTGATAGAAATCGTCATTGCTGTGCTGACTTCAATTGGCACTGTAGTAGTTACACCAGCTGGGGATGTGGTTCATTGACCTGAATTGAGCTATGGCACTTTCCACTGCTGGTGATCTAGCCCCGAAAACAAAAGAGAAATAAAATGTAGATAAAGGAGTCCTGCAAACTGAGATCTACTGTTTCTGTGTTGATTAAAGTCTAATTTTAAAAAGAAAAGCATCAGTGGGGACCGCCAGCCCCGATGATGTATCACATTTGTATAGCACATCAAATGACTGCTGGAGACCAATGTGTTCACTTAAATAGCTAAGGGTTTAATCCAGAATCCTCCAAGAAAATGCTCCCATTGGCATCTATGGGTTTTGGATTAAGCCCTGAGCATGAGATTTTCAGACATGCTCCTTTCTGGATTAACTCTGCTCGCACTGATGTCAAGGCTCCCAAGCCACTAAAATAAGAGTAAAGTTAAGTGAATACCGGGCATTTTTGAAAAACCCAACCTCAGTATCTACCCCTTTTTCCTTACAGAGATAAACCTCAGTGCGACTGGTTCCCTAGGCAATTTTTCCGTTAAAAGGTTTGCAAGACAGACAGTCCAGGCTCATAGATGTGTCTGGGTAGTCAAGTGAGCCATTCATGGTCCCCGAGGGGGACTAAACCTCTTGTAACAGTTACTGGATTCTGTAGCTCTTAACTCACTGTTTTCTTGGAACTAGATTGTTCTCACTTCACACATGTTGGGTGGCCTCTTATTTCGTGAACACTCATTGAATGGGGTGACTTGCAGAGTAAAGCACTACTCAGTGTGCATAGAGAGGTGACAAACTAGCTCTTAGTTACTAACATTTGTGGTTTAGTTTTGCATTTTAGGTGCAATGTTCCTGAAAGTTAATATGCACTCAAAAAAAAATACAACTACAACAAAATGGTATGCACAACCTTAACTTCACCGTAACAGAGGGCTTTTTTTTTTTTTTTTTTTTTTGCAAAGGACCATATTATAATAAGCACATTGTTTAAAACCAATCATATCAATAGAAATAGTTTAAAAACCCCAATGGCAACTTATTCTCAGACTGTAATGTTCACCTCAAACTGCAGATGACATAACACCTCTGGTTTAGGCTGGAGCAGCAAAGTGCAATCATGTTTTCATATTGCACTATAAAATATTACATCTGATACAGTTGACATTTTGGTGCAGTGGGCCATAAATTGTTGCAACTCTGAGCTATGAGACAAAGGCCATTAAAATAATCAAGTGGCTACAGAAGTAGCCAAGTGTGTGTGAGTCTGTAGCGCAATTTTTTGATTAGCTCACATTTATGAGCCTTGTCTCTTCCCTTTGTCTGCGTCCAACATACCTTAATTTCATTTTCTCTTGAAGGGAGCCCTAGGGATTGCTAAACTTCTTGAGTTATGAGATTTTTGTGTCAACAGAAATTTAATTACTTCAGAGGAATGAATCAATGTAACTCATCTGGAATAAATCTCTGAACACTAGTATCCTAGCAAATGGCCTTTGAGCCAAAAGGCATAATTTTAATCAGCATTTGTCTCTCCATTAACATTATCATGTTTAAACTTATTTGTTCACTTTTTGTTGTTGTTTCATGCGTGCACTTGTTCCATTAGGGTGAGTTGCTGCTAGCAAGGTAGGGAGCAGACAGTGTACTTCTCATGTTAAGGTGTATCGTGTACTTCACAGAGGTACCACGGAGGCTGTTTAATTGAATTTACCTGACTTCGCTAGCCATTGCAACACCACTGCCTTGCAACAGTGCTGCCGGGTCCCTGTATCACAGCAAGGCAGTTATTATAGCAATGTTAGAGCGATGCACAATCACAAGACGCCCCCAGATTTCTTGGGAACCAGGGTTCAGGGTTTCCTTTTTTTTCTTTTGTAGTGTGTTCCACTGTGCCGTACAACAATGCTAAATTGACACTGCATCAGATCAGCTTGACCCTGTAAGTTACCCAAGCATGTACATACATTGAAGCATGTGAGTAATTCCATTTGATACGCATTAGTCATAAGTAACATGCTCAAGTACGTTGCTCAATTGAGTTCTGCTGAGCTTAGAGGTGTCTGAGAGCCAATATTCTATGGTAGGTGATGTGGATGTAGATGGATGTAAAATTGATTAGGTAAACAGAGCACATGAATGGGTGGTGAAGGGAGCTGGCGTAGTCTTTTTCACTCACTACACATCCTACCAGGAAGCTAGAAAATTGTATTTCTTGATGCACTGGAATGCTGGGCAAAGCCCTCAATAATATGCTATAGGAAATGGCTGCACATGTGTTGGACGATGGCCTACAATAGTCCAGAATAGGTGGAATGGAATGTATGATCTTTAGATTATAATTAATACAAAATAAGAAAACTCTGGACTACATATTAGCATGCAAGGTTTGAAGTTTGAAATCCAAAGTGTGAAATCTTGTCTTCATCCAAGTCATTGGCCAAACTCCCATTAACTTCATTGGGGCCAGGATTTCACCTCTAAAAATGTATTTTATTTTTATCACAGTGCAAAATAGGAGATGACTAATTCTTGCAATGGCTGAAAATGACTGTTTTGTATTCTCTGATAACTCTGCAAGGGTGAAATGGGTTTCCTTGAAACTTAAAGGAATTTTTTTCTTTTAGGTACAAGAGCTTTCATCCCAGAGGTAATTTGGAATTAATTGAGAAGGGGGAACGAAGGGGGGGGGGAAGGGCTGAAGAAAAAGTGCCATGTCATCAATGAGTTAAATCTTGCTTGTTTTGCTCACAATAAATAAAACTGCTTGCTGAATCTGAAGTGAGAAGGATTAATAGCACAGTTGGTATTAGAGTACAATAGCTGAGGTGAAACACAATTTAATTTCTTGCAGAGATTTCATATAATGGGAATATGCTGTAATTTCCTCAAACTAGACCTTTACTGGACTATTTTAATTGTGATTGATCAAAATAAACAATATGTCTATTTTAAAAAAAAATTAAATGTTTGTTTTGTTATATAAACTACTTCATTCTCTCCCCAATAATCACATTCAGTCTCACCGTCTTCTATTGAATAGTATATAATTCCACCACAGAAATTTTAAAGTCAGTGAAGTTGCTCATAAAGATATTGAGGAAAGATATCAGAAATTGGCCTTTTATCAATTTTCTCATTCACATACACTTAGGCCTGGTCTACACTACAGAGTTAGGTCGACATATGGCAGCTTACTTTGGCCTAACTCTGTAAGCATCTCCAGTAAAATGTCCCACCGATGTAACTTGCCCACTACACTAACGTAATAACTCCACCTCCATGAGAGGCGTAGTGCTCAGGTCAATGTAGTTAGGTTGATGTAGTGTCAGTGTAGACACCGCATTGCTTACATCAACTGTTGCTACCTTTCAGAAGGCATCCCACAATGTCCTACACTGACAGTTCCACTGGTGCAAGCACTCTTGGCGAGGATGTGCACCACCAACACAAGGAGCATAGAGTGGACATACAAAATGGATTTAATTACGGCGGTTGCTGTATGTCGAAGTAACTAAGGTCAACTTAATTTTGTAGTGTAGACTTGCCCTTATATTCTGCCCCCGGTAGTTAACCTGGATCAGACTGTGATCCCCTCACTCACAATAGTGAAGAGCGACTCTCAAGGGCAGCCCCATTGATTGGAACTACTCATGTTAACGACCTTTCAACTGTCTAAGGAGTTCTGTGAGTAGATCGACTGAATGACATGGGATGATTAGTGGAGTAACATACTCAGTGTGAGTAAAGGTGGCAAAATCTGGCCCTTAAAACTATTCTAGCTCTGTAAAATTTAATTCGTGAATAGTTTTGAAGATTTTTTTTCATTCCTTCTGTCTTGTTCCTCCTAGTATGCTCTGATAGTCGCACTCTGATCACTTCCATTCTCGAGTGGGGCCCTGGGCTGTCTTTGTGGCTAGGCTTATCAAAGGTGCAGTCTAGAAAAAAAGAGGTATGTCTCAAGGAAGTGATGTGAATGACGTAATGAGACAACTTAACCTGCTGACTAAGCTGGCTTGTCTGCAACCTTGATACTTCCTGCTCCAGGGCTTTCCTGCTTGCTCAAGGTGATTAGTTGATGATTGGAGCTAATTATATTACAGTGCGCTGTGGTGCATGCATGCTGCGGTGCCTTATGTGCTCGTTTATTAATGATGTCGTAGAAGCATGAAGTGCCACTTTTGTTCTATGTTCAAATATCAGGGCAGGGAAAACAGCATATATCATGTGAATTAATAATTGCTTTGCAATTAGTTTCATCTCATCAAAATCAAGGCACTAGTTGAAGAAGATGCTAAAACTTCCACTCAGCTTTTAAAGGAGGTTAATGGAGCAGTTTGTTGCTGTTCCTAAAGGTGTCGAAAGCACTGGAAGTTCTGTGGCTTGATCTGTGAATAACAATTGACTCTGTGTGTGTGTGTATATGCACAATATAAACATGCACGAATGTTCTGCACTTTAGTGACCCATCTGTGTCCTACTGTGTGCCACTTTTTGTGACCCATCTGTGCCCTACTGAGTGCCACTTTTTAGGAGTGTTTTGTGAGAAGTGTTTTCTTCTCTAAAGAATAAATGGCAGCTGTCTGTGGAGCAGTGTGGAGGTATTCTCTGCTTGTTTTGCCTTTTTCTTTGCCTCTGAAGACTGACATACTGAAATATAGCTTATTGTGTAAGTAATTTACTCTAAACAACCTCCCTCTATTAAAAAAGAAGTCTATCCTCAAGTCATTCAGTGTGTAATATTGTCTTTTTTGAAACTTTCTTATGAGTAGCCAACAAAGACTATTGTTGGAAGCCAGGTCCTTAGCTGTTGCAAATCAGCACAGTGCCAGTGAAGTCAAAAGAGCAACTCCTTATTGAAACATTTTGTTTTGAATGTTCATTCTGAAATCTATTTTATTGTATATTATAATATTAATTATAATTCAGCCTAGTGCGTAGCCCAAGCTGATTTTTCAGGTTCATGTCAGCCTGTCACATGGTAGTAAGGGTGATATCTGCTTGTGATTAACTATCATTCCTGGGTGCTCAGATCCCATGATGACAGGTGACCCTACAGAGACCCATATAGATTTTCAGAGTGGCATACAAACTCTCTACTCAATTCTCTCCCGATTAGAGTTCGATATGACATTTGGATGCTATTCAGTCATGCAGAGATTCAGAATATTTTAGCACATCTTTGCATTTTTTTCCCATCAGGTTGTATACTCATTAAAAACAGTTCATTAACTTAGCCTATCCAGGCATTCCTTCAACGTGGCAACACAAATATTAAAAGTTGTCAGTTACTGTTTTCATGTAAAGTGTTTTGTTGCCTCAGCTTTGTACAAGCCAGGCATTTTAATTACAGTCCTTAATCTCTTCAAAGTGTTTTACAAACATGAGCTATTTTAGCCTCAT
Source organism: Gopherus flavomarginatus (assembly GCF_025201925.1). NCBI lineage: Eukaryota > Metazoa > Chordata > Testudines > Testudinidae > Gopherus > Gopherus flavomarginatus. The sequence continues at coordinate 148,221,101 of NC_066619.1, forward strand.
AACATCCTAGTCAGGTAGGTATATATTGTAACCTGCTGCCTGGGAAAAGCACCACTGACCGCTACTGGGTGACTTTAGAACAGCAGATTATTTTTCATTGGTCCTGACACTAACTGCACTAAAGCTTGTATAATAATGCTAACACCTAGCTTTTATATAGTGCTTTTTATCAGTACAACACCAAGCACTTTACAAAGGAGGTCAGTATCATTATCCCCATTTTACAGATGGGGAAACTGAGTCACAGAACAGTACCATGACTTGCCCAACATCCAGCAGGCCCGTGGCAGAGCCAGGACTAGAATCTAGGTCATCAGAGTCCCATCTGTCCACTAATCGGCCTGTTTGCTTTTGAAGCAATATCCTTACCACTGCCAAAAGAAGCTGATTGGTAGCATGTTATAATCTCACGATCTTTCACAGCTGCCATATGCACGCCAATTTTCCATTTTGCAGTTTATTCGTTTGCTCCCTATGTGAGGAAGATGGTCTATAAAACTGCCTTACAAGACGAGCCCTACCTATAGACAGCAGATATATTTCAATGCTGATGAAAACATAGTATTTGACATTATCAGCATTTGACTTCACAGTCTTTTAGCAGGAGAAAATACAGACTTATTTGTTTCTTTGAAGCAGCAAAGACCAATGATGATACTATGTGCACACTCTGGGTTCAAGATGGGGATAACTGTATTGCAGGCTCACACCCTCTCCCCCTGCCTCCACTCCTCAGAACATAATGGTATATGGTTTGCCTGGTGACAGACAGTTTCCTGTGCCTGAACATTGTGTGATAAGAGATGACTAATACAATGTACCAACAGAGAGAAGCTACAGGTATGGCTAATATGTCAGGTAAACAAAACAGTCAATAAACATAAGGTTCTGAATTGATGTATAGAAACTCAGTGAGCACTGTGGCTTGACTTAAACTTTGAGATTTACATTTCTTTTCAGACTGTTGGATAAACATGAAAACTATACAAGCACCAGACCCACTTAGCAGTGCCTGGCCTCGCTAACTGGATTGGATGCTGTGGATCTCTGTGAAATTAAGGATTCTTCCTTCCAACGAGGCTGCAGCATGCACATCACAGACCATATTCAACCACCTTAACTCTGTCCCCCACTTTAACTGTACTTTTTTCGCCCACTGCTTTACCTAAACTGTTCCTCCCAGCACTATTAGTTGTGCATGTCTCCTGGTTTGGAACTCTGTGATTATCTAGGGGTCTGCTCAAATGCTTTATATTTGCATTTCAGAGCACAGCCTTAACTGTTGAGTCATGACCAGAAGTACCCATTATCAGCTGAGCAAAGTCATACCTTACACCCAACTGGATGGCAATGCGATGACTTCTGAAAACTGTATCCGATCATTTCCAAAATGCCAGGGTATATTTTAGGTATCAATGAGAAGAAGACTACCAGTTTTGGTGAAAATCAGAAAACTGGGAAAGACGGATGCCCACTAATCTAATTCTTACTCTTATGGATGCTCTAGATATAAGCAAGAACCAGTGATCTCATGGATTAGAGTTGAAGCACCAGAGAACTTCCTCTATTTGCAGTACCATATGGACATTCTGTGGGCCAGATTTTAATGGAAATCAGACTGCTCGAAATTTTTAATCCTCCCCCCAGTACAGCCAGACCACACTCAGTTACACCCTTTGCCCTCATTCTGGCCAGCCCCAAGAGGTGAGGGACCAGGCGGGGTGTATGAACAAAGTATGCCCTCTCTAGTAATTCTTATCCCTGAAGTCTGTTAGTGGAGTTTTCCATGTGACAGCCTCTCTCCTGTTTATCATGGTTTATCAGCAAATTGAATGTGGTTACATGTCCCAGGCATTTTTAACTAAGAAACTAGTTGTCAATTTTATGAAAGGGAACTGCAGAATAGTCCTAAGTGGAAGTCCCTCAGACTCTGCTTCATGTTACAGAGGCAAGAATAAATTATAAAACCTGCTTACTATATATTTCTCAAATGTAATGTACCCGTGTTAGTAACAAAGGCTATAAAATGGAAATGAGGTAGCATGCACATCAGTGTTTTCTTGACATGCAGAGGTTATCTTGTTGATATATCTCAAAAATCTCAAGCAAATTTTGTAAAGATCAGCACTGTCAATTTGTATAATTTGGGCTATGATTACTTCATCATTTACAAAAAAAAAAAGCAGAATGCTGCTGGAGAAAATGTAACAGTTGTTGCCAATGAGTACAAATAATTTAACATTTGAAAATGCAACATGAACTAATTTATCAGTAATATAAAGAATGTCTCCCTCAGATGTAAATATAGTTATGACATTCAGGCAAATGTCAAAATTAGTTTTGGTTTATGCATGTACCTAGATCCGAGTTATGACTGGAACAGATTAAATTATCTCTTCTGTCAAATCTAATTGAGTTGGCACTTTTCTCTGTCTTTGAACTTTGACATTTTGCCAGATTGTAATCAGTTAGAGTCTGTATTTAACAGAAGATGTATCCTGAGTTGCTAGCATGATGAATACATCACGGTTCTTTCACACATAACATGGATGATGCAGACGTTTTGCCATTATCTCACACTCTAAACTTTGTTGTTCCAGGTCCTCCATGTTTCTGTGCTCTGAACATGCCTTTTACATCATTCTGAAGTCCCATCAACTTCATTGAATTAGATCTGGCCCATAGGCACCAATTGTGCCAGTTCAGGGAGATGCATTTTCTATACAGCTTGTTCCTATTGGACCTGAGCTCACGATGGGCAGAGCTGAGTGTCTTCTGGAAGGTGTTGAGTAGAACTGATTGGAAATTTTCCAAAGACATGTTGTTCCGTTGGAAAAATAGATATTAATTGAAAGCGAAACATTATGTGCAGTGTTAATTTTGATGACAATTTGTTTAGAAAAAAATGGAATATTTTAACCCTTTTAGACTGGAACATTTCAATTTTCTGTTCCAAATTGATTTACTGTTTCAATATTTTTGTTTTATGCAATATATTTTAAACAGTTCAGTTCACAACAAAGTGTTTCAATTTTACCAAAACAAAATTTGTTGAGTTGAAACAAAGTTCGGGAGACATGAATTTTGTTTCATGAGAAATTTCAAACAATATTTTCATTCTTTATTGGAATGGAAAAAGTTTCAAATTTGCAGCAGTCCCCACTGGTTTCTGCACAGCTTTATTGTTGAGTATTCTCTGCTCCTGTAGATTTCCCTGGGAACTCCAGGTCCTTAGCACCTCACAGAATACAGTTGGTAAAGAGAACAACTGTTTACCAAGCCTGGCAAGGACTTCATAAGCCTCAAGTTAAGACCGAAAAACATCTCTTACCATTAAAAAAAAAATGGTTAGTCACCCTTTCACCTGAATGTTGCACCTGTCTCGAAGCTGCAGCCTTGTCTACACTACCCAGGTCCTGATGATACAAATAACCTGGCAGATCCCCCTATAGGAAGTGCAGAATATGCTATCAGAAGGCACTTTTCTACTGGCATTGTAATGCTACCTCCCTGAATGGTATTACCTATGCCAACAAAAGCACTCTTCAGCTGGCATAGCTGTGTCTGCACCAGGACTTTTGCCAGAATAGCTATGTCTCCTAGGGGACGTGGTTTTTGCACATCCTAGGCCCTGTCCAATGTAGCTTCTGTTCCAACAAAACTTTAGAGCATAGGCCTGGCCTGTGTGGGCTGTTGTTGTGATAAAGGAATACGTTAAGGATTGGAGAAGCTGAGTTGCTTTAGGGTACTTGATCTTATTGTCAGGGTTTTAATTTTGTCTCACTCTGGCAGATTGAGCTCAAAAGCTTTCATTTAGATGACAAATTTCTAATATGAAATTTTGTTGACAAACCTGGGCCACCTCTAAAAAAGAATTTTAGAAAAATATGCCTGTTTCAGATGCCTTTACAATCCCTACTCATCAAAGTTGCTGCACTGAAGTCAAGGGGTTCTCCTAATACGAGGAAGAGTTGAAATATCAATCATGTCGTCAGACATAATCTGACTTTAAATAAATTGTTATGGTGGTGACAGGTACCAGAAGAGGTGTAGAGAACATCTTCAAGAAAACAGACTGAGAGAGCCCTGCATCAGAATATCCCATAGCCCAATGGCAGAGCCCTGTTCAAATCCCTTCTCCTCATTAGGCGGACAAGGGACTTAAAATGAGGATCTCCCACAACTGGATGAGTATTCCAACCACTGGGCCAAAGCGATAAGGCAGGTCCCTTTCCCCACCCTCCCCATCTGCATTTTGCAAACTACACTTGAGGCACCTAATTACAGAGTTGCTGGCGGTGACTCAACAGCAGAGGTAGGTGCCTCCTTGCAATCCGAATTTAAGCACTAAATTCCAAGAGTGTAGCAGGATTTAGCACATACTCATCTCATTAGCATCTCCCACTGGCTCATTTCTCCACCTAACTTTTGTGAGTCAGTGTTTCAGGGGCCTGTCTTTCCCCATTCATTATATAGGGGGCCTAGGTGCCTAACTCAGGCTCTGTGAATTACAACGAGTTCCTGTAGTTTCAGAGACTAAAGATGAGGCGTTGTGATGCTCGTCTACGTCTAAGTCTCTTTGTGGATCTAGGCCCAAGCCTGTTACGGTATGTTTACACAGCCCACAGAAGTGAGTCTCTCAGCCTATGTCGACAGACTTGTGAGAGCAGGGTTCATGCTAGTGTAACCCACACACCTCCTGGGTGTGGTCGTCTGTCCCATCTAGTGGCACCAAGACCACTTAGAGAGAGAGAGAGAGAGAAATGAATCTGCTCTACAGCCTTTGGTACCAGGCAGCTGGCTTGTAGCTTGTGCTGTGGAGACTTATGCGCTAAGCTCCAGAGTTCCGCCGTTCAATGACTGGGGTCAGTTGTCATTACACTAGCTCTGCAAAAATAACCAAGTAGGCACTTCTTTGGAGTTGTGGCTCAGGCTGTGAAGCCTAAAGGGTGGGATGAGCCTCAGAGACTAACCTCAAACCAAAACTTCAAAGCTCTCTTCACATAGCTGCATTTAGAGCGCCAGCACAACCCTGAGTCTGTCAACCCTGAGTGGGAGGCTTACTTCTGCAAGCTGTGTAGACATACCATTATGTTTCATTCTCCTTGATTGTTCAGTCTTTGAGTGCTCTCCAGCAGAGCTGTTAAAAAAAGCCTTGTTGAACTTGGAAATATTTGGCCACATTCTTTTCATGAAATAGTTTCTGAACATTTTTCGCAAAAGATGTTCACTATTTTCTAACCTGATCTACCCTTTAGCAGGCATAGTGAGAATCTCTTCAAGTGGTATAAGTCAGTATAGCTCCTTTGAAGGGGGCCAGATCTCTACCTGGTGTAAATCGGTACAGCTCTATTGAAATCAAATGGGGGAATCTACCGAGTACATGACTGGGTATTAGAGATAGTCAGGGAATTATTCCTCCCTCCACCCCATGAAAAGTTTCAATAATGCATTTCTCTTTGAAATTTTTTGAAGATTTTATTGAGAAAACAAGTCAGAAACCAAAATAACGTGGGTCAGTGAAAATTGAAAAAAAATCTTTTCAGTTTTTTTTCAATAAAAAAATGAACATTTTTGACAAAAACAAGATTTTTAGGAGAACAAATTTAGTCATTTGTTACTGAAAAAAAAAATTTAAATGATCATTTTTGACCAGCTCTGGTGGGTGGGTGGCTAGGGGTATGTGTGTGTGTGTGTGATATTTTATGACATGAACAGTAGGATTTTGACCAAATCCAATAACTTATTTCACACAGTGCAGGCAACAGAATAGCCATCAGACAGTATAGACTTTGATTTCCTCCTGACCTGGGCTGCATTAGAAACATTAACCTACAGGTGACAGACTCTATATCCCATTAGAAATTCCTTTCATTACCCAACTCGCTAGAAATATGTGTTCAGTGAGTCAAATTGATACACTGATTTTTTCAGCTCTTGAAAGCTGCTTGATGCCTTGTACCTACAGTATATAAATTATCCATTATAAATCATATTTTCATCTCATTGCTTCTAGGGTACTCTAATTTCCCACCATTTGCATTTCATTTGGGGTTGTGCCTAAATAGAAGAGACCAATGTCATTGAGATATTTGGTTTTGGAGTCCATATTTTCATTTTTATTTTTTTATGAAAGCCTTTACAGCTCGTGTTCTCTGCCTGGAAGCAAATTCTGCACTAAAGGCATAAGTCTGCCCTATTACCAGATCTTCCTTCAAGTAAGACTATCTAGCAATTGCTATATATCATCTGTAGAAGAATAGGCATTATTTTGTAGAGTTACAGATTCAAAAATGTCATTCTCCTTATTTTAGAGAGCTATGCAATTCATGGTAGATAAGATTATTACAATTTCTTATTTACCCTGACTCTCTCTTTTTTTTTTTTTCTTTTTTGAAAGCTGAATCTTGTCTGGGAAAATACAGCTCAAGCATATCTCCAGAGGACGCTAACATGGAATATAAGTTATTTCTTCAGGTGATTATTTTGGTTTTCTCTGTCCCATACCGGATAGTTGTGATAACTCAGTTTCTCCGTGGGTTTTGTTTTATTTGCCTAATTAATTTATTATATTTATTATTTTTTCAAGCCAGGACCAGCTTCAAATGCTAAAATAATGAAGATTCTCTTGCATCCCTCTTTTTAAAATGATGGGGTTTAGACAGTTAAATATCCTTTTTTTCCTAACTCACCTTGCAGCCTGGTATTTGGTAAACCTATGCTGTAAGGTCTAGTAAAAGGGGGAATTGTGTACTTGAGATCAAACTATGGCAGCAGAATATCATTTACATAAAGTAATGTTGTTAATGTTCATTGGTTTAGTTCCACTGCCATTTAAAGCTGTTGTTTAAGAGAGTTTCCACTAAAGACTCAAGTGCAGGTACCAATGATAATTGAGAGAGACGGCAGTGCTGTTTTTCATTCTTCTTCCCAAGGTGAAGAAGTCAAATATTGTTTACTAATTTCTCAGAAGAGTGGCAATTAGATGTTCAGGTAAAGCTTGACTCTGATGTTTAAAGCCTTGTCCCAAGCCAAACGTGGAGAAAGTGACATGGAGGCACTGCTAATATACTCTCCGTAATGTCTTTATTGTCTCTATGTGCATTTACTGCACTTCCCTGAGCCCTGTCTTCTGAGATATAGGTAGCCATCTCCACGTAGTGTATATCTGATAAGTGTTCTATCTCCGCCTTTGGATACACAGTCTACTTGATTTCAGTTCATTAAATGAAGGAATTATTCTCCCCACCAGCAAAATCTAAGAGTATGTCTAAGCTGGAACTGGAGGCTTAATTTCAAGCAGACATACCCATGCAAGCTTTGCTTGAGCTAGTGTCCTAAAAATAGCTGTGTTGCCTTAGCTGCATCGGTGGTGGGATGGGCTAGCTGCCCCAAGTGCATACCTAGGGATCTGTTCCTGCTTTCACTGTACTCAGGACAGCCAGTCTATCCAGCTGCCTTTGCCATTACAGCTGTTAATGTTATTTTTAGCATGTTAGCTTGATGAGAATTAGCCTAGGTTTGGCTACCCAATCTAAAAATAACATCTCTAGCTCCAGCATAGTCATACAAGTGTCATGAAAAACTGGCCCCTTGAAGTCGATGGGAGTTTTGCCATTTACTTAAATGGGGTCAGGAATTTACCCTAATAGTTTTGTGGCATGCTCTTGAATACCTTTCTCTTGTGCAAAGATCATATTCCCATTGAGCTCACATGAATAAATCTTTGCAGGGCTGTACACCTAGGATAAAGTTTGTAACTCAGGTTTAGGAAGTTGACATGATCTGACTTTAATACCAAAGAAATAATTCAATGAATGACTGTTTTGCAGAAACATATTTAATTTTATCCTGGCCCCAATTTAGCGAAACACTTAGGTATGTGCATTGAAGTCAATGGGACTTAAACGTGTGTAAAGTTACACACACATTTAAAAGTTTTGCTGAATCAGAGCCCTAATTTGTTGAAATTTCTCATGGATTTGGGAAGTTAGTACCAATGTTCATGTGATCATTTCATAACAGGGGTTTTGACCTCAGTATTATAGCGGATATGATGTCAAAGTTATGCTTAGTGTTAATATTGTACATGGTCCCTGACTGAACACAAAATAGGAATGCTTTAATATAGTTAAGTTGAACTGGCTTTGACTATTTATTTGCTGAGATATCCAAACCCCTCATCTAATCACATGGTCTGACTGCAGAAGACCATCTTACTTTTGTCTCATCAAGCAATGCCTGTAGAATGCAATATTTCTGCAGATGACACCCAAGAATCAACTAATTGTTGATGTCAGAGGAGGTGATTTATTTCAGAAGTATCCCATTCTAGCATGGTAGTTAATGAGCTGATAATAATCAAGATCTTTTTGTTATAATGTAGTTGGTGAAAAGCATCTTTCCAGTCACTGCCTCAATAAATCTGACATGGTTCAACCCACTTATAGACTCATATAACTAAAATTGCATGTTATTAACATTTTTAATTTTTCAGAGTAAATATTCTGGATAGTAAATAGGTATTGAAAAGAAAGCTGTAAAATGACTGATTTAAAACTGGTTTAAATTCAGCTTCAGTAATTTCACACTTAGATACTGTAGTGTGGCTCAACTTGTCCTCTTTCAAAATCAACAGGATTCAGACTGTTTCATGGCATTTGTTGAAAACAGCATTTAATTGAAGACCCAAGCAGCAGTTACCGATGAATACTATTCCTCATTTTGCTTTTGGACACTTTAATCAACCTGCCTGCATGTTGGGATCAATCAATTTCAGCACTTGTGTTCATTCATCTTCGTCTTGCCATTCGTCTCATGGCAGCAGGGAGAAGATTGTGTCATTGAATTTAGTTGAAATCTAATACAAGGACCAACCATGACAAGCTGAGTATAATCAGCTCGATTCTGTATTAGCTTTTTGTTTCCAGGAGTAGGGGGCATGGGATGCAGGCTAGCATCAATGAGAGCCCTAGCACTGAATGTGGAGAATCTAGAGGTTGTGGAGTTTGTTTTCCTCATTTGGAATCCATTAAGAGAAAGCTGATAATGAGTCCTGTGCTGTCATTCAGCTTTCAGCGTGTTTGCTTAATTTAAAAGGGGAAGCAACTTAGGTCCTGTCATGGTATAATTCCCCACCCTGAACCTTAGCGTCCAAAAGATGGGGTACCAGCATGAATTCCTCTAAGCTCAATTACCAGCTTAGTACTTGTAGCGCTGCCACCAACCAGGAATTCCAGTGCCTGGTACACTCTGGTCCCCCCAAAACCTTGCCCAGGACCCCCAAGACCCAGTCCCTCTGGATCTTAACACAAGGAAAGTAAACCCTTTCCCTCACCGTTGCCTCTCCCAGGCTTCCCCTCCCTGGGTTACCCTGGAAGATCACTGTGATTCAAACTCCTTGAATCTTAAAACAGAGAGGAAAATCCACCTTCCCCCCTCCTTTTCTCTCCCCCTCCCAGACTCTCCCTGAGAGAGAAAGTAATCCTAACACAGAGAGAAAATTAACCTTTCTCTCCCCCTTCCCTCCTTTCTCCCCACCAATTCCCTGGTGGATCCAGACCCAGTTCCCTGGGGACTCACCAGAATAAAAAAACAATCAGGTTCTTAAACAAGAAAAGATTTTAATTAAAGAAAGAAAAACAATAAAAATTATCTTCGTAAATTTAAGATGGAATAGTTACAGGGCCTTTCAGCTATAGACACTGGGAATACCCTCCCAGCCTATGTATACAAGTACAAATTAAAATCCTTCCAGCCAAATACACATTTGAACTCCTTCCAGCCAAATACACATTTGCAAATAAAGAAAACAAACATAAGCTTAGCTCACCTTATCTATCCAGTACTTACTATTTTAAACGTATAAGAGCCTGTATTGGAGAGATTGGAGAGAAACCTGGTTGCAAGTCCGGTCCCTTTGAGCCACCAGAGTGAACAACAACCAAAAACTAATAGCACACACAAAAACTTCCCTCCCTCAAGATTTGAAAGTATCCTATCCCCTGATTGTTCCTCTGGTCAGGTGACAGCCGGCTCACTGATCTTGTTAACCCTTTACAGGCAAAAGAGAGATGAAGTACTTCTGTTCTATTAACTCTTACTTATCTGTTTATGACAGGTCCAAAAATGACTCTTTCATAAAACTGATACTGGTACATATTGTACATTAAAAAATGTATATATGTAAAATCTCAGGGAAACATAATACATTTTTTTAAAACAGATGTAGGCCAAGACTTTCAAAATCTCTCCGCACCCGCAGCTCTTTTCGTTATATGTGTGCGCAGGGCATAGTGCAATGTGGATCTGGATTGAGGCTTCTAATTTCTACCACAATGTGAAAATTGCTCTGTTATTTGGCCAAAATGAATGTTTTCACTGACAGTGTCTGTTCTGCATGGGGAAAAAATGGTTTTTTTTTTGTTGAATACCCGGAAATGGAAGCATTTTAGCTGAAAACTGAAAATTTCAATTGACAAGTAACAACTCACTTTGACATTTCTCAATCAAAATGTTTCATTTCAGGTAAATTCAACACTGAGCTTTGTTCACCTGCGCTGCTGCAGTGTCTCATGGGAGTTGCAGTCCCCACAATCCCGGCTGAACTAAATCGCTCATTATGTACCATGCTGTCCCCTCCTGCTCAGCTGTCAAGGTACATCATGGGGGTCACAATGACCATGGTGCCTCATGGAAAATGTAGTCTGGCTGGCAAGCTCAGGCCAAAGAGGAGAATAGGAGCATGAAGTAGTAGAACCACAGCTCTAATGAGGTACTTCAGAGGTTCAGTAAGACTCAATTTAATATCAATTTGGGGAACATCCATTTAAAGTGTTTTCACATTTCCAAAACACGTTTCAGATTTTCATTTTTAACAGACTCAAAATTTTCGAAGTAACTCTAGTAATAAAATAGAAACAATGAGATCATGGTGATAGCTTTAGTAAGGCTTTTGATACTGTCTCTCATGACCTTCTTATAAATAAACTAGGGAAATACAACCTATATGGAGCTACTATAAGGTGGGGGCATAACTGGTTGGAAAACCATTCCCAGAGAGTAGTTATCAGAAATTCACAGTCATGCTGGAAGGCTCCCTCAGGGATCAGTTCTGGGTCCAGTTCTGTTCAATATCTTCATCAGTGATTTAGATAATGGCATAGAGAGTATACTTATAAAGTTTGCAGACGATACCACGCTGGGAGGGGTTGCAAGTGCTTTGGAGGATAGGATTAGAATTCAAAATGATCTGGACAAACTGCAAAAATGGTCTGAAGTAAATAGGATGAAATTCAATAAGGACAAATGCAAAGTACTCCACTTAGGAAGGAACAATCAGTTGCACACATACACAATGGGAAATGACTGCCTAAGGAGGAGCACTGCGGAAAGGGATCTGGGGGTCAGGGTGGATCACAATCTAAATATGAGACAACAGTGTAATGCTGTTTGCAAAGAAAGCAAACATCCTTCTGGAATGTATTAGCAGGAATATTGTAAGCAAGAAACGAGAAGTAATTCTCCTGCTCTACTCCACACCGATATGGCCTCAGTTGGAGTATTGTCTCCATTTCTGGCCACCACATTTCAAGAAAGATGTGGACAAATTGGAGAAAATCCAGAGAAAAGCAACAAAAATTACTAAAGGTCTAGAAAACATGACCCGTGAGGGAAGATTGGAGGAAAATAAACAGGTTGTGTGGAATCTCCGTCACTGGAGATTTTTAAGAGCAGGGTAGACAAACACCTTTCTAAGATAAGACTTAGTCCTGCCTTGAGTGCAGGGGACTGGACTAGATGATCTCTCAAGGTCCCTTCCATGATTCTATGGGGAAGGAGACTATTGAGGTCAGTTGTTCTTGGATAACAGTTTGCTTGCCTGTTACATTTGAGGTGTTAGGCCTAATGTTTCACTTTTAGGTGTTTGTGCCAATGCAGGAGTTCAAAAAAATCTTATTGGCTTACTATTAATTATGCAGCAGCTAATGTGGTCCAATAATGGACAATGGATGGGGATTCAGGAGGCCTGGTTTCTATTCCAGGTTCTGCCTCTGGCCTTCTAGGTGACGTTGGACAAGTCACGTCATCCCTCTGTCTCCCCCTTTCACCCTTTATCCATCTTGTCCATTTACACTGCAAGTTCTTTGGGGAATGGACTGTCTCTTACTATGTATTTGTACAGCACCTAGCACGGGGGACCTCAGTCTTAAGACATTATTGTAATACTAATACATTTTGTGAATTCCCAAGGGGATGGCATGCTGTCTCTTCTGACAATTCTTGATGGTTGCAGACCTTTCTAACTGTGCCTGTGGACACTCAGAAATACTCGCAGATGTATAGATTAAGGCCAGAAGGGATCTTCCTTGATGTGTCCCAGTGGGAATCTAGCAATATCATTTTTTCCCACATGAAGGACAATCCGTGGATTCTTTCCCACTCCCATTAGGAGCCTCATGTCCACCTCCCGTGTCTTGACTTCCAGCATTCAGCACACCCTTCTGTTCTCTGATCAGCATTGGTGGCCTGTCTGTTCTTCTTGGAGGGGAGTCCCCAATCAGGTAGACCTCCCTCTTACGGGTGTTCATGCAGTTCTCAGGTCTTCCCCTTCCTGTTTTTTCTTTCTGGTTGCAAGTTGTTTTGTCTTTTGTTCTCACTTGCAATCATCTGTGACTTATCCTCTATCCTCCTGGGGTTCCAAACTCTGGTTATCGACATTGCCTGTCCCCCCTGCTTATAGAACTGGCTGCTCTTCTACTTGTTCCTGCCTTCCCATCTTCTGTGCCTGTCTGTTGGGCCTCTTTTTCATTTTCCAATTCAGCAAACCTGGTCCTGAGCTCTAGTTATCCTTTGCTAGCCGGTCATTTCCTAAGCCTTGTTCTCAGTGTAACATGCTTTCACAGGCCACTTTCTTCATCCAGCACAGTTTTCTGATTCAGCATGCACTCACAAGTCTTATCTTTCCTTCAGCCACTTCTTTCCTTCCCTCCATCATCTCCTCAAATCCCCTTCTAAGTTGAATCATAGTTTCTATCTGCATCTTCTAACCTCAGATCTTCTCTTCCACCAGTTCCATCAGGCAGCACTTCATACAAATAAAGCACCTTTCAGGTACCCTCTTCAGAATAACGTACATCCTGCACCTTCCACAACCTGTCATCTTCATTGTCTCTTCCATTCTTTGGGTCACAACCACTGCTGCCTATGTAGCTGACATAGCCTCTGTCAAGATCCAGTCAAGGAATGAAGGAAAACACTCATGAACACTCCTCACCCTCAAATTCCTGTTTCAAACTCTGCTGTTTTTATCTCTGTTTGCTGGGTCCTGCACTGCTGGCAGCCCTACCCTCTATCAGACTTTCCAAACTGAACACAAACCAGCAAGCAGACATGCTCCCAAGAACTCACTCACTGCCTTTAAGATACAGGAGCTTGCCTCCTTCTTCTCCAACAGATGTCCACTCAAGCACCCCTATTTTCAGCTGTTTGCTATCTCTTGTTATTTTTGCTTTTACTGCTAATTTTTAATTTGATGGAGGAATTTTAATTCAGAATTATAAAATCATGTATAGCCTAAAAAAAAAAACCCAATAACCTTAATCTAACGTTTTGTTTTTTTGTACCTATTTGATGGTTGGAATATATAACTGAAGGTAGAGTGAAATAATGATGTATAAATAATTGCAATAGTTTTCACAAAGGAACTGCTTCTATTTCTTTGTCTTTTTAACCCTTATTTTTACACTAGATGTCTACTGGCATGAACAAATGCCACTGAATGTGCACAGTGCCTTCAGGACAGTGTGTCAGAGTGTCTGGCTAGAGCAACATTTGTTTCTGAATTGTGCTAAATAGGGTCACTTCTGTATGTTCCATGCATGATCCTTATTTGTTTACATTCAGTTAAAATGAATATTAAGGAAATACAAGGATACATTAGATATTTCATTAAAAAACAGGGGAGTGTTTTCCTGGTGTATTAATGTTTCTAACTGTCAATACTGTGAGATTTTATAAGTTGGGGGAGTGTACTATAACCCCCATATTCCTCATTTTCATATAATCGTGATCTTACATATAAAACATGCCTTGTAAGGTATCAGGGGAAAGGTTCTGACCTGCTGAAAGTCATTTCCCTATCCGTATATGTGTATCATTAATGCATATGAGAAATGTGTAGTATGGTTGTCACTAAACATGCTGTAAGTTGGGGAATCAGTCAGATATTAGCTCCCCAGAGGCAACATCCAGGAAAGTAACCAATGCCTGATCAGGATGTCAAACAACCCATCAACAGCCATTGTCCAGCAAGGGAGCTGCAATGCAATGTCTCACCTACATGAGACCACACATGGGGAATTGCTCAACATTGCTTGGAGAGACTCAGCAATGCTCACCTGACTCTTTCTGAAGGGGAGGGGGGCAAAGCCAAGAGGGAAGAAAGGACAGGATAAAAGGAAGAGACGTTTGCCATGCTCTTCCTCTCTCTTCTACCTCCATCTACAGACACCATTAAATGACTGAAGCGCTGATCAAAGGGGAGAACCTGGCTGAAGAGCAACCAGCCAGCCTGTGGTGAGAAGCATCTAAGTTTGTAAGGGCACTGAAAGTGTTAAGATCTGCTTAGAATGCGTTTTGCTTTTATTTCATTTGACCAAATCTGACTTCTTGTGCGTTGACTTATAATCACTTAAAATCTATCTTTATAGTTAATAAATCTGTTTGTTTATTCTACCTGAAGCAGTGTGTTTGGTTTGAAGTGTGTCAAATTTCTTTTGGGATAAGAAGCCTGGTACGTATCCATTTCTGTGTTAAATTGATAAACTCATATAAGCTTGCAGCATCCAGTGGGTATAACTGGACACTGCAAGATGGAGGTTCCTAGGGTTGTGTCTGGGATGGAGATATTGTCTAGTGTCATTTGATTGCACAATCCAAGCAGCTTACATGCCAGAGGCTGTGCGTGAACAGCCCAGGAGTGGGGGTCTCACAGCAGAGCAGGTTAAGGCTGGTTCCCAGGGTCAAGGATTGGGGTGACTTAGCAGATCACCCATCCGAATAATACCAAAGGGGAATATTACAAATACCTTTATACTGCTAGTCATTTTTTAAATTTTAATAGCTCACCTGTAAGAGCGTCTCAGTAGTATACTTGGGAGTATGTAACTCCACTAAGATACTCAGTTTTTCACTTGGAATTTCCCAACTTCATGCTTCCATTTAGACTGGGACACACACACACACACACACACACACACCCCAGTGGTATTTCAGTGTTACTGTTTGTGATTTTTTTTAATGAAATGTTTTTCTGAGGAAAAACACTGGTTAGTTAAAGCCAATACTCGTTGTGGGAATATACCTGTTTCGTCAAAACTTTCATCAGGAAGTGTTACGAAGGTCCAGAATGAAATTTCTGGTCAAAATGAGACAGCACCCAAACTAGTCAATAACCCAATTGATAAGGCTATCACCTGAGATTTGAGAGACCCAGGTTTAAGTCCCTACTTTGAATCATGAGAAAGAAGGACTTGACACTGGGTTGTTTCCCATTTCCTAGGTGAGTGCCCTATCAACAGGGCTAATGGCTATTCTGGGGCAGTGTCTCTTGTTTTTGGGGGGTCATTTCACATTGTCTCAGTTTTTTCCAATACAGGATGAGAAAAGTGTTTTCTGACCTGCTGTCATTACTAGGCCTGGATTTAATGTGGAAAATCAGTCACGTCAAAATGTAAAATAGTGGTGAAAATTATTTATTATTATGTTGGTTGTCTGTACTGCAGTAGTGCCTGGAGGATCTAGCCTGGAGCATCTTCAGGGCAGCCATAGCTTCTTCCATTAAATTCCTGTGAGTCAATAGCATAAATGTTTTCCCGACTACAGCACTTGTAATAAGAATGGACTGTGGCAATGTATACCAGAGACTGTATTCATGGTAATGATTTTTTTCCCATATTTTGAATATGAACCTGACCTAAGCTGTCTCTCGCATTATAAGAACCTACTTTTCTTTGCTGCTGGAAAACTCATTATGACAAATTCCAAATCTCAGTCTTTATCTGGGTGACAGGATTTCCTGTTGACAGCTAGACGTATAATTGTATCCTAGTTAAAAGAAACCACTGTGTATGCTAATCACAAGTGTGAAGGCTTTTCCTGAGGGGGGGGGAATGCATGTTTTTAAGGTAATAATCTGGTATTAGATTGGGGTGGGGGGCAGAGATAACCACTGACAGTAAAGATCATTCCACCAATATGTGAAGAATAGTCCTTTTTTTCATGGTAGACCTTATTTTTAAAGGCATTCTTACGTGTGAGTTGGCCCACAGCTTTTTGGAGTCAATAGACTCCCATTGACTGCAATGGACTTCAGATTAGACCCTTAAACTAGGTGAATTTTACTACATGACGCTGTTACTTAGGTGCTGTAAACTCTGATAGCTACCTTGCTACAATGCCACCTTAGACTGATGATTCTGCTTAAACTAATCCTTTACATGTGTCACTTTGGGATTCTCCAGGTGATTAGGAATTTCTTGTTGTTTAGAAAATCAACAAGCCAAAGCATAAAAAACAATGAGGAGTTCGGTGGCACCTTAAAGACTAACTGATTTATTTGGGCATAAGCTTTTGTGAGTAAAAAACCCACTTCTTCAGCTGCACAGAATGAAAATTACAGATGCAGGCCTTATTATGCTGACATATGAAGAGAAGGGAGTTATCTTACAAGTGGAGTATTATTGTTGACAGGGCCAACTCAATCAGGGTGGATGTGGTCCACTCCCAACAATTGATGAGGAGGTGTCAATACCAAGAGGGGGAAAATTGCTTTTGTAGTGAGCAAGTCACTCCCAGTCCCTATTCAAGCCCAAATTAATGGTGTTAAGTTTGCAAATGAATTGTAGCTCTGCAGTTTCTTTTTGAAATCTGTTTTTGAAGTGTTGTTTTGTTGAAGAATGGCTACTTTTAAATCTGTTATAGAATGTCCGGGGAGATTGAAGTGTTCTCCTACTGGCTTTTGTATGTTCCCATTCCTGATGTCTGAGTTGTGTCAATTTATTCTTTTACACAGAGACTGTCCGGTTTGGCCAATGTACATGGCAGAGGGGCATTGCTGGCACATGACGGCATATATCACATTAGTAGATGTGCAGGTGAATGAGCCCCTGATGGTGTGGCTCATGTGGTTCGGTTCTCTGATGGTGTCACTAGAGTAGATATGGGGACAGAGTAGGCAACAGGATTTGTTACAGGGATTGGTTCCTGGGTTAGTGTTTCTGTGGTGTGGTGAGTATTTGCTTCAGGTTGGGGGGTTGTCTGTAAGTGAGAAGTGGCCTCCCAAAGTCTGTGAGAGTGAAGGATTGTTTTCCAGGATAGGCTGTAGATCATTGATGATGTGCTGGAGAGGTTTTAGCTGGAGGCTGTACGTGATGGCCAGTGATGTTCTGTTATTTTCCTTTTGAGCCTGTCCTGTAGTAGGTAACTTCTGGGTACCCGTCTTGCTCTGTCAATCTGTTTTCTCACTTCCCCAAGTGGGTATTGTAGTTTTAAGGAATGCTTGGTAAAGATCTTGTAGGTGTTTGTCTCTGTCTGAGGGATTGGAACAAATTCAGCTATATCTTAGAGCTTGGCTGTAGACAATGGATTGTGTGATGTGTCCTGGATGAAAGCTGGAGACATGTAGGTAAATATAGCGGTCAGTAGGTTTCTAGTATAGGCTGGAGTTTATGTGACCATCATTTATTTCACTGTAGTGTCCAGGAAGTGGATCTCTTGTGTGTACTGATCCAGGCTTAGGTTGATGGTAGGGTGGAAATTGTTGAAATCCAGGTGGAATTCTTCAATAGCCTCCTTCCTGTGGGTCCATATAGTGAAGATGTCATCAGTGGAGCGCAAGTAGAGTAGGGGCACTAGAGGACAAGAGCTGAGGAAGCGTTGTTCTATATCAGCCACAAAATACGTTGGCATATTGTGGGGCCATGCGGGTACCCATAACAGTGCCGCTGACATAAAAGTATAAGTTGTTCCCAAATCTGGAATGGTTCTGGGTGAGGACAAAGTCACAAAGTTCAGTCATCGGGTGTGCCGGGGCCTCATCAGGGATACTGTTCCTGATGGCTTGTAGTCTATCCTTGTGTGGAATATTAGTGTAAAATGCTTCTACATCCATAGTGGCCAGGATGGTGTTTTCAAGAAGATCACCAATACATTGTAGTTTCCCCAGGAAGTCAATGGAGTCTCAAAAATAGCTAGGAGTGCTGGTAGCCTAGGGTCTGAGGAGAGAGTCCAAATAGCCAGATAATCCTGCTGTAAGAGTGCCAGTGCCTGAGATGATGGGGCATCCAGAGTTTCCAGGTTTATGGATCTTGGGTAGCAGATAGAATACCCCTGCGCGGGCTTTAGCGGTGTGTCCATGTAGATTTGTTCCTGTGCTATAGCAAGGAGTTTCTTGAGCAGATGGGGTAGTTTCTTTTGGTATCCCTCAGTGGGATCAGAGGATAGTGGCCTGTAGAATGTGATGTTGGAGAGCTGACTGGCAGCCTCTTGTTCATAATCCGATCTGTTCATGAGGACTACATCACCTCCTTTGTCAGTCCCTTTGGTTATAATGTCAGAGTTGTTTCTGAGGCTGTGCATGGCATTGCATTCTATACGGCTGAGGTTATGAGGCAAGTGATGCTGTTTGCTCACAATTTCAGCCTGTGCACGTCTGCAGAAGTAGAAGTCCAGTCTGTCATTTTGACCGTCAGGATCAATCCACACAGAATTCTTCTTCCTGTAGTATTGGTGGGAGGATTCCTGTGAGTCAGTGCACAGTTCAGTGGTTGGGGGGACAAAGCCAAAGCATATGAACATACAGGATAGTGCTATGGAGTGACACCATCACAGAGTTGCAGAGGCTGTCACGGTTTAGATTGTTTGATTTTAAAATGATTTTCCAAAATTTTCCTGGAGAATAACTTTAGAAAACCTGGCTAAGATTTTGTAAGGGGCAACTAAATGTAGGTTTCTAAGCACATTTTTAGTTATGTAAGCAAAATGCCTCAGAATGTTTGAGCATCCAGCGTCCATCATTGACTTCAGTTTATAATACATTCATACGATGGGTGGAACTGGAGAGAAGAGGTCAGGTTTCTTGAAGAACCTAGTGTGGTGTGTCTCTAGGTGGGTTGGGCCTGCAAATGAGAGTAGGTTGCTACCAGATAAAGACCAGCTTCTGAGCATGTTTAATAAAGATATTTTTTGCATATGGCTCTCCCTGCCAACTGCATCACTTACTGCTAATAAAACAATATTAAACAGCAGCTGCTCCCCAGCTTTAAGCCATAAATAGCCAACCACAGTAAAAAAATATAAGCCCAATATTACCCCATTCCCTGTCCACAGATTACAAACCACATCCCACCCCTGTTGTCCCAGAAGCTCGGGTAAGTAAGTGGGCATTAGAGTCCAATACCAAGGCCTCTATGACAGAGAACACCCTGGCAGTAGCTCCTTCTCCTTTATACTGAGGTGGTCCCAACACACGTGCCTTCTGCTGATCACAAAGCTGATATTGTCACATGGGGAGAGAGCTCATTTCTCAAGCCAGGTTCCTGGCTTTCATTGCTTTTTTCTTTGCTGTTTTTTTTTTATTATAAAACCCTAATTTTCAATTCTATTTGCAATTGCATGCCACAGCACAGGTGTGAGACACTAGCATGGGCATATCTCACAGCCATAAGTTGTGTGTCTGAAAGAAGTGGTCCCAGTCTCCCATCTAGGGTTGGGGGAGGGAAAGATTGTGACAGTTAAGCAGCTGGAGATCCAATAGATTCCCCCAGATTATGAACTCATGTATGAAATAGAGGGCATAAACTCTCAAGAAAACAGCAGATAATATTCCAAGACTGGTCTCCCCAGCTTACCAGCATCAGCTCAGCGTTTTCCAGCTGCCGTTTCAGCTGTTTTACTCTCATCTTTGCCCCACCCCAACCCAAGCCCAGGGCCAAGTATTCAGTAGCACAGGGTAGTGTGGGTGAAACTGACGGTGACACTGAGTGCATTGCAGCCAAGACTGCAACACTCCCTCTCCCAGCAGCCCCAGACCACCCAGGGGGAATGCTCACAAAGGAAGAGATGGAGCCACCCAGTAACAACCCCAGGCAGGGCTTAAATTCTCATATGCTATTTCTGGAGAAGCCTCCCCACTCCCCCATTCACGCTTCAGCTGCGGGGCACGGGGTCTTGGGACTTCACTCCTCAGGGCTCACAGGAGATTGGGGTTGAAGAGGCGATGTGGCTCGGGGCTGAAGCCCCACAAGGTATGCTGGCGCTCACCCCACGGGTTTGAGAATATTTATCAGTGCTCCAACCTGGAAAGCTCCAGCTGAATTTAAGCCCTGATCCTAGACGTATGTGCCTGCACTCCACCTCCATGAACGCATATGTGAGAAATTGCAGAATAGTGTGACAAATAAATGTATCCTGCTCCTTTGACCACCTCACCTACACTCCTCTCCTTCAACTATCCACCAGAGTTACTTCCATCAGTGACTGGTTGTTTCTAGATCAATCTGCCATAGGAATATTTTCTCCAAATATAGAGCGTCCCACCATGCTCCCCCAAAAAATACCCCTGCTCACTTGGGCCAGCTGAAATTCTGATCGAGTGACAGTTTTTCTATAAAAAATCACAACCTTCAAGGTCATTAGGTCAGGTTCTCACAGGGCTAGAAACAGAGTTTTAGAACAAAAGACAAAACAACAGCAAACTTCATATGCCACAAGAGAAAATTGTACAGAGGGTGAAAACATGGGAGTTTTGCCACTTACTTCAGTGGGGCCAGGATCTCACCCACCCCCTCTGGGGCTTTAATTTATAGTAGGCAGCAAAATCTTTGATAACTATTTTGGGTAGGGAGGACTATAATGTCATAAGTCAAAGCAAACAGTGGAAAACTTTATATGCTGCCTATCAACAGCAAATGTCACTGGAAGAGCATTAGTAATAAATGCCATGGAGTGCGCTAATTACCTCGTACAGCTCTGCGCCTTTAGGGTAGATGTTCCATCCATTGAGGTCATGCTGTGGTACATATTAATTAAATGTCTTCAGTGCTATCCGCTGTGTTTTGGAGGCAGCAAAAGCAACGTGCAAAATAATGGTTTATCTTAAAAGAAAACTAAACACATCCCGGAGCAGGGAAATATCTTGAAATGTCAAAATATGTATCTGTTATTAAAACAACAAAATTATCAGCTGAAGCTGTAGATGGATTTTCTTCCCTTTTTCATGGCATATTTTAGAACTGATTAATGAACAGAAGTAAGAAGCAGAAATTGGGCTCGTACATGAAAGCACAAATGCTACTGTTTACTAAATATCTGTGCCTCATAAAATACTGGCCTCATTATAATAGATGACTTCCAAGAAAATACTTCTCTGTACTCACTGACTGGTAATGCATCTAAAGGCAGATCCAAGCCCTTTGCAGAGAGAGAGAGAGAAAGATTTCATTGTGCTCCTGGAAGCCAAAAGTGGTTTGTTCTGGTCCAGAGTCCACTGAAGTCAATGGGAGTAATGGAAGAATTCCCTCTGATGTTAGTAGGGTTTGAATGAGATCCCCAGTGAACACTTTTATATATATAAAGACAAATATGAAGATATTGAGAGATGCTTGCTGCTACTGTTGCAGCTTGTTCAATCTTGGTTGCCAAAGAGATATCTGTAATGTCTGTGGTGGAGAAAATCATCCATTAGCCAGGAATCATCACCCACCAACAGAGCTTAAAGAGAAGATTTTCCAATGTATCAAAGGGATTTAGGAGCAAAACTCCCACTGAAAGTCATTGAAACTTGTCCCCCTGAATCCCTTAGATACTTTTGAAAATCTGACTCTAAATCTTGAAACCTTTGGGAATCCCTAACAACCTGTCCATAGTAGGACATAAAAGTACATATTTTTTTAAATGTTAGCTTATACATTTAAATAAACAACCTTTAGTGTAGACAGGAAAAGTTGTATTTTAATACTTTGTCTGGTCAAGATGAATCTGAAGCCATGTCTACACAATGGGGACTATAGCATCATAGCTACAATGTCACTGCTCTGCTGACATGTAGTGTAGTGTAGACAGCCTACACCTATGGAAGAGGTTTTCCCATCAGTTGTAGGAACACCAGCTCCCCAATCAATGAGAGCTAGGGCTTGTCTACACTTAAAGCCACTGTAGCACTTCAATGAAGATGCTACCTGCACCAATGGGAGAGCTTTGCCTGTCGGTGAGATGCTTTACCTCCCTGAGGGGGAAGTAGCCAGGCTGATGGGAGAATTCTCTCCTCAACCTAGCGGTGTTTATGCCCGGGTTTAGGTCAGTTTACCTGCGTCTCACAGGTGTGTGGATTTTTCACACCGCTGAGTCCTAATTTCCTGGTGTACACCAGGCTGTAGTTACATGAAAGCATTCTTCCAGTGACCTAACTCTGTCTACACTGTTAAGTCGGCATCCCTACATTGCTCAGGGGTGCGGATTTTTCCCATCGCTGAGTGGCATAGTTACGACAGCCTAAATTTTAAGCGTAGACCAGGCCGTAAGCTTGCACCTACGGAGCCAGGTAACATGTTCAAATACAACTTGCCTTGTCTACACTAAGGCCTTGTCTACACTTGCAAGTTAGCAAATTGTGGTAGTTATCCCAGTGTGCAAATGTCTGCAGTGTGCTTTGGAAAGGGTTTGCAAAGCATGGGGAGCAGAATGTGTCAGCATACTATCTTGTAAATTCAGACAGTGGCGGGGGAAGGAGGAAACCCGACATCAGCACTCCCCACTCCCTGTCTGTCTGTCTCTCTCTCTCTCTCTTTCTCTCTCTCTCTCTCACACACACACACACACACACACACACACACACAAACGCTTGTCTCTGCAGCAGGAGCATTCCACAGTAATGGTTTGCTTTGTGTCCTGGAGCAGATAAGCCTGCGGGCTGTCAGAAACAGAGCTTTGAAAGGGGATATTCACATGCCTGCAGCCAAGTTCAAAACAATGACCACAGTGGCCACTTGACTTCAGGGGATTATGGGATGTTTCTGGAGGCCAATCACAGCACAGTAATGCAACACATCGTTCACACTGACACTTCGGCACTTCATCGAGGGCGCAGCAAGCTCTATGCTTCTCATGGAGGTGGATTATCAGGGGTGCTCCAGCCACGGGGTCCGGGCACTCTAAGTGCCTTGCCAATGAGGACACCTCAGGAGTTATAGCACCTGGGGCTGCTTTAATGTGCTCTAACTTGCAAGTGTAGCCCAGGCCTTTGTTATCTGGGCTGCATCCACACAATATAAATACTACCTGTATAGCCCTGTGGATATCGCATGGGCCGCAGCTGTGTGTTGTTTTGGCCTCAAGTGGCCCGTGGGTTGAAAACCACTGCCTTAGAGAGTCAATAACACCATGAGAAGCCACCTAAACTGTTGTCCTTTCCTGGAGTGAAGGTTGGCTGTTGAAAACTATAGCTAAATTACAAGAGTAGTAACATATATTCTGACTTAATGGAGATGCATTGGTCTAATGCCCAGTGATTGCACGAAGTGTAAAACAAGAGTGTAAAGTTCTTCCCTCTTCTAACAGGGAATTTACCAGATACAGTTCAAAAAAGAGGAAGGAAGGAAGGAAAGAAAGAATGCACCGTGTTATTTCTATTGATCTATCTTAAATCAGTACAGAGTTTTTATTTCCCTTTCGAGAAATGTGAGCTACAACTCTGGGTTCAAACCCTCCCTCCAGAACAGATGTTTGCTCTGTTATGGGCCTCATCCAAACCTACTGAAGTTTTGGGAGGATTGAATCTGGATCCAAGGATTCGATTCTGGCTGTTGTTGAGTTAAGAAGTTAGGAACCAGACCCAGAGTTTGGCTCTGGAGTTTTAATTTGGGTGCATTTCTAATGTTAAATGTTTTCAGCATTTTTCATGGTCTTTTCTGAGGCAATGCGTTGAAGTGTCCTGGCTAAGAAGTTTATGGTATTTGGCATATTTCCCATGCATACCTTCTTACTGTGCTCTGTTGTCTCTTTCATTCACAAATATCCAATTAGGAATACTCTGAACACTTTTCTTCTAAAAGCATCCGCTGTCCTCCTGTGTCTGATGGCTGGCGTGTCACTCTACTCTAAACATCAGATGAAGAAATCAGACCAGGTAGGATGGATTAAAATTATTATTTCATTTTGTTCACATCAAACTGTGAATAGGCTCATTCTTTCTCCTTGAGGCTGGGCAAGAATATTATAGCCATAATAGTCAGAGCTGTGCATATGTAACCTGACGCATGACCCCATCAAATGGAGTCTTGTCTGTTTGAGTTTTAATGTGTGTGTAGGCTCAGAACAATTATTTTAACTATATAAAATAAATGTTCTTAGCTTTAAATCCTACTTTACATCTCTACACATCAATGCCTGTATGCAGCCATTAGCCCTCTCTTTTGAGTCTGATAGATTTAGCCACTAACAATATTCAGGATCCTTGCACAGAAGAAATTTCACAGTCTCTTGCAATAATGAAGTTGCACCAGTCCAAACACACATCCAACTTCTTTTTTCACTGCAAATCCCTGACAAAGAGGCAAATGATCTCTTCAAGATCATGACATGGGAAAGGAATTCCTGTTTCAGCCTCAAAGAGATGGAGTTACTTTCTGAGGTCACTTGCGTAGAAGGTCACTAAGCAGAAATGATTACTCAAAAGCTCTGAAACAGTGATATTTGACATCAAGTGGAGTCACAGAAAGCCATAACACAATCACAGCATCACATCCTGACATTTCACTGTGATGTCTTTGTGATGACATTGCATTGTCTTCAGTCAGTGTCACTATGTAACATCACAGGGCAAACACCGCATTTAAAGGTCACGCTATTGGGCCAGAATTGTTTTGGTTTTTTTTGATTCTCTGAAAAATGCAATATCTTACCTTTCTTCCGTCTTTGGGAAGTGTGGGGGGGAACAGGAAAGGGGGATTTTCCAACTTATTTTCTCCACTTACAGATGTGGAGAAACCAACTCTTCGTGGCTTCCATCCTGCTTGTTCTACTTTCTCACCACTGCGCATTTCATCTCATCACATGGGAAGCAGTATGGTCTAGGTCAGCGTTTGCTGACCTTTTCAGGTTGGCAGCCCCTAAATGGAGGTGGAAAAACTTTCATGACTCTTTATACTTATTACAAAAGGATAAAATTTTTGGGTGAATTGAAAAGCGTGTGTGTGTGTATTTGTTTTAGTCAAACAAACCATTTTATTTGATGCAAGATGAAACATTTCATTTTAATGTTGAGCATTCTTGAGCTTTCATAAAGACAAAAGGAAAGGAAATGTCTTAATGAAGAGGTGTTTTCAAAATGTTTTGCTCTTTCAATTCAAATGAAAATATTGAAACAAAAGATTCTGATTTTCGGGGGATTTTTTTTCAACCAAAACAATGAGGTAAAATTGACCAAAATTCACAGATTTCTGTCCACGTGCACCTGCATTTTTCAACCATCGCTATACATGGCCTAGAGGTTGAGACGCACTGGTCTAGTGTAAAGAGCAAAGAGACTGGAAGCCAAGGATTGAGCTGTAATCCCAACTCTACCAGTAACCTCTTATAAGACCTCAGGCAAGTTATTTTCACTGCAATAGGTTGCCTATCACTGCCTGAAGGGGCATCCTACAAAAATGTTACAGACCTGGAGACAGGAACTCAAGAATACTCAGAACTATGTTGTTAACTTGATAGTTCCCATCTATAAATGCAAAAAAAGTTGTGCATGTTTATTAATAATCATAATACCCAGCTCTTAGATAGCACTCTGCAATTCTGTAGCTCTTGAAGTGCTTTATAAAAGAGGTCAGTATCATGATGCCTTTTTACAGATGGGAAAACTGAGTCACAGAGCAGGGAAGTGACTTGCCCAAGGTCACCTGGCAGACCCGTGACAGCACCTAGAATAGAAGTCAGGTCACCTGAAGCCCAGTTCAGTAGTCTAACCACTATCCCATGCTGCTTTGTTTAAAGCAGTTAGAAAGTGGAAAGGGAGAAATATATTCATGATGCGAAATAAAAACATACTTATGCACTGGAGATATTTTAGGAAGTGCTCAGAGAAGAGTAAGGCAATGGAGCCCAGTGAATAAGGTCTTGCACTGGGTACCTTTGCTCTATGTCTTGCTCTGTTGCTGACTTGCTGTATGACATTGGGCAAGTCTCTGTGATTTCTTCCCCGTCCTTCCCTTTGTCTGTCTTGTCTATTAAGACTGTAAGAGCTTTGGGACCGGGACTATCTCTTGCTCTGTTTGTACAATGTCTGGTACAATGCGGCCCCAATCTCAGTGGGGGACCCTAGCTGCAAATGAATGAAAATAATAAATAAACAGGCCCAGATCATGCAAATACTTATTTGCATGAATAACTTTACGCACAGTTACTCCCATGTGTAAGTGCTTGTAGGATTAGAGCCCAAATCTGACCTCCACAAGCAGCAGATTTATATACCTGCAAAGTGCCGGTTCCAGAGATTGCCATTTACAAAGTCACCATGTATCATTACTGCACTGTGGTATCTCAGATACCACAGCTATGTACATACCTTCCGCTTGTCTCTACGGGGTAAGCAAATGTTAATTTGTTTTAAAGTCAGTCCTTATAGATAGATAAACACTGCTGGTGAACTGATTTTAGCTTGCCATGTTGGGCCAATCCCAAAGTTAGGCTGCTAATGCAATCTCCAGGCACCTATACGAATGGCCTGATGTTAACAAATGCGGGGTGCACAGCAGCTGCCATAGATGTCAATAGGGAGATTTTCAGATGTGCCTAAAGGAGACAGGAGCTCACGTCCCATTCAAAGTCAGGCTACGTTTTGTCACCTAGGGTTTGAAAATATTGGCTTAGACTTTGCAGATTCTCTAATAAACTTTGGGGGTGACATTGATCCTGTTTCCAGCATTGTGCATATGCTGTTAATTTTTCTGCAGCCTCCAGTCCCTTGCCATTCTGTGACAGATGGATGATGATATTTTTGAGGTTATTTAAAAAGCAGAGGCATTTTCCATGCTACTCAGAAGAAACTGGCATTAAGCAAAATAAATCAATAAGGGGGGGAACACTGTCAAAGTTCGGATTTCTTAACATGACTTTGCAGAGTGCCAACATGGGCATGACAGAAAGAAAACAGATTCTTTAAAGACTTTATATTTTCTTTCTTTGATATAACAAGCTGTAGCTTTTATAAACATGGGGATTCTGACAGATGGATAATAAAACTGCAGAGATTTTGCTTTGAAAACCTGTGATTCTAGGAAGCTTTACAGTGGGGGAAGGAACGCTACTCGCTTCTGTTCAGAGTTGTGGGCCTGCAAAATTCAAGATGAGTGACAATATTACTTTGGATTGGAGGCCCACAGTAATTTAGGAGAAGATAACTTTGTTGGGGCTGTGGCTCAGAGAAGCTGTTTCATTGAAAGTTAGGTGCTCAGAAGGGTATGTGATGCTTTTCACTAGGGTTGTGATATAGTTCCTATTCTGTCCTGGCTTAGGGCCAAATATCTACCATTGCTTCAAGGTAAGTGATTTGCTTCCATAGCTGTGCCTTTAAATTACACTGTGTTGCTTCTCTCGCTGTTGTTTCCTATCAAAAACATTCATTGTAATTCTTAAAACAACAGGCAATATTTCCCACCCCCCCAAAGAGCCACCTTGGCTTAGATTCAAATATTACTCCATGTGCTACCTTCCTGTCAACCTTCATCGTATTAAATGTTAAAAAAGCATTAAAAATAATAATAATGTCTGTAAATCAGGGCTTCTGTTTACATTTCATGTCTTTTGGCTTGTTTATGGCTATTTAGAAAGAATGATGTATATAAATACATATTTAAGTTGTGCTTTAAAGCCAGGATCCTCTGCCAAATCACTTCCTTTAATATCATTTGCTGAAAAATCTTGAGTATGTGTGTGCTCAGAAATGGTTATTGAAAAATTGTATTGTGGATTAAAAAGAAAAAATGCAGATCATCTACATACTGTAGCAGGGATCTGGAAAGACTGAGAGGTGTCTTGCGGTTAAAATGGTGGAGGTAAGCTGGGTCCAGTTTCTGGCCGGGACACAGATGTCCTGGGTGACCATCAGCAAGTGACTTGGGCCTGGCTCCTCAAAAGTCTTTAAGTTCCTAACTCCCATTGATTTCAAAGGGAGTTAGGTACTTAAATACTATTGAGCATCTGGGCTTCAATCTCTCTGTGCCTCAGTTTCACATCTCAGAGATGGGAGATTTTTTTTTTGTACTCACATCCTTTGACTCATCTACTTAGACTGTAAGGCCTCCAGGGAAGGGACTATCTGTTAATATGTGTATGTGTGAGGTCTAGCACAATAAGGTATGGAACTCAAGTGGGGCCTCTATTAACAACATTAACGTACAGCACAATAACATAGGAGACACAGATAAATCCTTATGAACCAGGACTTCTATGAGGAAACAGTATGAAGTATGGAACATCAAGGGTTTGATCCTTCAACCCTTCTCGTGCAAGGTGTCCTTATACACAGCAGCAAATCCACCAATGTCAGTCGGGTCAGATTCCATTCTCAATTATACTGGCATAACTCTATCTAAACCAGTGGATTTAATTCTTATTTGCACTGGCGAAGTGGAGATGATAGTCTGACTCTAGCTCAATGGGGGTCCTCACATTCAGATGGTTTATTTAGATGCGTAAGGGTTTGGAAAAGTTGGCTTCAAAGCTGTAAATATGGAAGAGTGATTCTATTTCTGCGGGACTTGACCTGCTCCCAATCAAGTCAAAGGCAAACTTCTGCCAATGTCAGTGACAAGAGATGTGTTCCTTTGTCCTTTATCCTTTAAGAAGCCAAATATCTTTATCTCCCTTGGGTGCTCAGCATCTCTCTACAATAATTAGTATCTACCATGAGAAGATCAACACCTCATGGGAGGGAAGATCTATAAGCTGTGGTAGATGCCATCGGTGCATTTTACATAGAATTCCCTTGAAAATAATACAAACCCTAGACACCGAGCAGAACTGAATGAACTGATAGCTGAACTTGATGAATAAAGGGACAGAATTTTCAAAAGTATTTAGTTCCTATGTAGCCACCTCACCAGATTTTGAAGAGGATCCAGTATCCAGCAACTTCCATTGTTCTCAGGAGGCGCTGCTAGTGTGGGCTGAGAACTTTTGGAAAATCTAGTTCCAAAGTTTTCAAGATCCTATGGAATTGATCTTTAACACAGTATGGAGCTTATAGGCAGTATCAGATCTTTGTCCTTACCACATTGTACTGAACATCCCAAATTTACTGTTAACAAAGCAGAAAGTTCTAGATGTGATATTTTATGGACATGGTTTTTTTGCAAGACAATCTCATCAATTTCAAAGGAAAACAGAATCAGAAGGTGATTTTGCAACTGCTAAGAATTAATTTATTTACAATTGTGACTAAAACCAGGCATATTTTTGCATTCAGAAAAATTAGAGGCTATTTTATACCTTTTTTTTAAAAAGTCCCTCTGTCTGCATTTAATGTTGAGCTTTAACTGCAAGTGTTTGTCCTCCAAGATGAAAGGACATGGTCCCGTATCCTCTCTTGGAGATTGTCAGTGAATGTCTAATCACTGTCAGGACTTGCATACAGGGTCTGGAAGCAATAAATGACACCATAGTTTGAGATACAGGAGGCATGTCCTTGAGAAAACTAAGCGATAAATAGAAATGACATGAGTGATGGTCAAAGTCAAGTGAAAGTAGCAACTTCTTTTAAAAAAAAATAATAGTATAGCTGATCTGGAAGACTCTGCCCAAGTAATCAGCTCAGTAAAAGGCAGGAGTCCAAAATGTACTTCCTAATTCCAACTTGACATAATGCCCAGAAATGTCCTCTGCATCAGCTACTCCCACAAAGAGGACAGCAAACCCTTCACCCTCCCTCAGGGAATAAACAGCAGAACACCAGAAATCCACTCAGATCTCTGGGAAAGCATGGCACCCTATGTGACAATCAATGTGGAGGCGCTCCTTTTCCCTTGCACTGGCCCATTCTGGCCTTTTAGTAGCAGGGCGTCCGGAGGAGTCACACTGCTGTGTGCTCTTAGCCAGCCACCACCTGCCATGCCCATCTTCAGAGGGTTCTACAGCATGCTGTGGAATGATAGGTATTATAACTAGCTTACCGGCTGAACTACTGCAGGCTTGGTGAGAACTAGCAGCAGCAATATCGCATGAAATCAACCCTCTGCAGTGGAGCTTATAGGACTGGTACCAGCTGGGAGAAGCTTGGGGATCCCACATGCGGCTATTGTTAGGGGCCAAGGCACAAGCTAGGGGAGCCCTGGTGCAGCTCTAATTGCTCTTTCCATTGTCATAGATACTGTGTGTAGTAGGAAGAGAGCCTGAGACATAAGCCTTTGCATCAGCGGCCTGGTATGAGGCCCGAAGCCTGGGCTAAAGTAGTAGTCAAAACTGTGCTGCTATAAAGCAAAGTCAGCCTCTGTGCTAGAGGCAAGGCCTGTTCACATAATCCGATAATATTGCAGAAACACACACTCCTAAGAAGTGCTGGGCACAAAACACACATGGAAACACATTCAGGAAGAGTGGTACCAGAACATCCAGACACTAACACATTCTCCAAAAATAACAGAAACAGGCTGACCCATTTTAAAGATAAGGTCAGGATGACAGCATGATGGATAGAAATGTTTTAACTGAACCAACATGTACAAGATAATGGGTGGCACCTAGCCACATCAGAGGGTAAAATCCAGTCACATCGAAGGGGCAATATGTAACTTGTCTGTATCAGTGTATAAAGAGGTATCTCAGAGAGAGTGTCTTTGGCCAGCCAAGAGGATAGTGGAAAGTGGGCATACATGTGCTACTATAACTGCAGACATTGATCGGGGAGCTAGGACCATGCTTGGTTGGCAATAAACCAAGCATGGTTTATTGCCAACCAAGCATGGTCCTAGCTCCCCAATCAATGTCTGCAGTTATAGTAGCACATGTATGCCCACTTTCCACTATCCTTTTGGCCAAAGACCTACTGCCTTCGTATCTTAACAAATCTTGTGGACATTGGGCGGTTCGACTGAGGTCTGCTGTGCCAGCTTTCTGCGCAGAACTGGGATGGCACACAGAGAGAATACACACACACAGCAAAACATCTGACTACATTGTGGACCTTGCAGCACTGGGAAATAGCTGGGGTGCAGGTGTACCCTGGAATGTTCCCTGCACCAGAGCTCCAGGGGGTGGTAGAAGATGACTAATGGAGCCATCTTTGCACTGGGTGGGAGTCATCTGTACTGGAGCAAATTCGACAAAGGGAGGTCATGCTGTGTGGCCCATTTGGTGTCACTTGGAACAACAGAGGAGAAGTGAATTCCCTCCCCACATAGCTCTCAAGAGTAAAAAGATTCAAGAAATGCAATTCTCAATGTTGCATTCAAAACTGATTCTAAACATGACTGCGGAATGCCTGCATTCTGTATCAACTGACAAATAAAGCACTGTCCCCTGGGGCCCTTTCATTCCTGCTTTGACATCAGGGTACAATTTTCCTTTGGTTTGGCTTTTTAAACTTTAATGCACTTCTCATCGTTCCCCACACTTTACATCTGTTTCTGCAGCTGTTAACTCCTGCACCCCCCAGGCTCTGTTCTTGGACCCAATTTTAGTTTGTTTCTCTTGTTCCTTTCAATGCTGTAATTTGATGTCATGCAGGGGGATTCCACTTGTGTTCTGATGTTATGCAAATGTATTTCAGGACAGCTGCCAGAAAGCCTGAGGATTTATCTTCATTGCCATGATTTTGTTGGACATCAGCACTGGGATGCCAGGTAATCAGTTATCTCTTCATGTCAGAAAGCTGAATTGCCCCGGTAAAGCTTTTGCACCGCCATCTCCATCTTTCTCCTACTGTATTTTTTGTGGTCCATTCCACCTGTTCTGTTTAAATGTTCCCAATTAACATTAAGTTGTTAAAGACAAGGGTGCAAGAAAAGCCAACTTACTTTTCAGGTTTGAGCATCTACGTCAGTTACAGGAAATGTAATGAATAGAGGATCTCCAGATGATACTCTAAATGATAAAACCAAACTTTATTCAAAAGAACAGTGATTTGTTAAGCAAACAGGCATGCAGTTACCACTTATACAATTCTACAATTATGCTTGCACTCGAAGATGAAATAGGGTATCAATCGGTCCACTGGCAACAGAGTGAAATACAGCCTTATAATCATGAAACCTAATGGTAGCCTTCTGATATTAATTGGAACTTCTCAGTTTAATTACTCCTTTTATTAGTCATACTCTTCTGCCAGGTGAGCATTATTCCTTGCAGTGTTGCTGTAGCTGTGTTGGTTCCAGGATATTAGAGACACAAGATGGGTGAGGTAATATCTTTGATTGGACCAGCTTCTGTTGGTGAAAGAGACAAGATTTCTACCTATACAGAGCAATTCTTCAATTAATAAATTGTTGGTTGGTTAAGAACAAGCAAGTGTCCTGATTTGAGAAATAATGTACAAATTAAAAGTTGACCTGAAAAGAGCCCAGTGGTAAAATAGTAAGGTAACACTCCCTGTCCTATTGGAGTCTATTAGATATTGGCAGACCTAGTTTGTTAGATTTCAGCTTTAAAATCTAACTGGTATCCCTGCAAATTCATAAAGTGACCCCACTAAGCTTTGCGTAGCTTGAAAGCTGTTCTCTCTCACCAACCAAAGTTGGTCCAATAGAAGATATTCTCTCACCCACCTAGTCAGCTGAGCATTATGACTGGCGGAACTATGCATGCACTGCTATGATGCTGTTTATTATTTATTTAACACAGGATACTTGTGTGGAATGGAATCAGGCTGAATAGAGTTGCACATCGTGTTTGCCTTACGAGTGTGCTATAACCCACAAACAGGGCAAGACCCACTACGATCCAGTGAGAGAGATCTTACTGAAATGAAGTTTGCCTTTATTGCTGTTGCCTTAATGGCATATAAGACAGCAGTATAGGCTGGCCATATGCTTTTTTTTTGTTAAACTATGGTATATCTTGTTTGCAATCTCTTTTTCAAATAAGGAGAGTGAATTATACAGTTTTTATGATTTATGCGCCAAGGGTCAGATTTTCAAGTGTTCAGCACCCCTAGCTGGGAACAGATTTTCAAAAAGGCTCAATGCCCATTTAGGCACCTGTGACACTCCCCAGGATGCAATCTGGAGTGCTGTGTCCCCTTAGCTTTCCATCCTCGGATGTCTTTGACACTGCTTTGATAGTGAACAGCAAACCCCTCCAGGGTCTACTCACTCACAGCCACCAGCATGTAAAGTCACTCCCAGCTGAGTACATGAATGCTATGCCCAGCCATCCATGAATTACATATAGGGTGACACCCACATATCCCCATCCCCATCCTTGCTTTCCAGAAACATGCATCTTATACCGTTCAGTCCCCTCCTGGACAGAATAAACCCAACACTGGGAATGATTATGCCCCAGCTTTTGTTATCTCAAGTAGAGGTTTCCCAAACACTTCAATCAAACACTGGTCTAGATAAAACAATAAAACAAGTTTATTCATTAGAAAGGATAGCTTTTAAGTGATTACAAGTGATAAGGCATAAAAATCGGAATTGGTTACAAAAGAAATAAAAGGGTAAACACACAAGCCAATTCCTAAACATTTCCAAAGCTAATAGGCTTTAACGGAAAAGGTTTGTCTCACCATGCGTTATAGTAAAATTTCACATTCTCGGACCACTCCCTCATTTTGTTCAGTTCTTTGAAAGTCATTGTTTTCATGAGTGTAGGACAAGAAGCAATGGGTTTAAATTGCAGCAAGGGAGGTTAAGGAAAACTTCCTAACTGTCAGGGTGGTTAAGCACTGAAATAAGTTGCCTATGGAGGTTGTAGAATCTCCATTGGTGGAGATTTTTAAGAGCAAGTTAGACAAACACTTCTCAGGAATGGTCTAGATAATACTTGGCCCAACCATGAGTGCAGAGGACTGGACTAGATGACGTCTCAAAGTCCCTTCCAGTCTGACGAGTCTATGATTCTGTGAGCAGAGAGATGGAGAAGGAGAGGGGTGAGGTGAAGGTCAATGTTTTTTGTTTTTATATCCTCCTCCTTTCTTTGAGGATTTCCAGCCACCAGGGTGCAGACAAACAGTCTCCTGTGTATGTGAGGTTTGAAGCATTTCTTGGATGAAATGTACATTTTTTGTTTATACCTCCCACCTTCCCCGCTGGAAGATGGACAGTTAAGTGGTTTGTGACTTTTTAGCACTTTGCTGGCATGCTAGTGTGCCTTTGTCTCTGAGAATGGTTTGTGGGCATCACCCTGAACTACAACATATTTCAGTAACAATCATATAGCAAAGTCTGCATAATTTTACATGCAGTGATGCTACACATATTTTAGCAAGATAATAATATTCAGCAGATTATGAGTTTCAAATGATACCTCACAAGGCATACTTTGTACAAAATATATTATAACCTTACAAAAGTGGTGAACCTGGGGTACAGCACCAAAACATTGGTCAGATTTCTCAAATGGTTCAGCATCCAGCATCGCACTTTGCAACATTTACAGCCAGACTTTCAGGAGTTCAGCACCCAGCAAGAAAATCTGGCCCTTACCACTGAGTCCATTGTTTGAGACATTTCCTCATGTGAAGTCACCTCGATAGACTAGGGCCTCAGTATACTAGCTGCTTGCTCTCTCTCTCTCTCTCTCTTATACATCTAATCTATTCATCAATCTCTCTCTAATTTATTTTAGGATTTTGTCCTGCTGCCTATCATCACAGTATCTGAGAGCCTTCCATGTCAAATCAATAGCAAAGCTGCTAATGAACTTACTACACACTTAGTAAGAGACAGTGCCTACTCCAAAGAGTTTTCAATCAAAATAGACAAGTCAGAAAAAGATAGACAAAAGAATCATCATCCCAGTTTTGCTAAAGGTGAGCTAAGTCCCAGAGAGAGTAACCAATTTTCCAAAGGTCACACAGGGAATTTTTAGTAGAAACCAATATTGAACCTACATCTGCTAAGTCCAGATACTGTGCCTTAACCACAAGATCATGCTTTGTCTATAGATCTCAAAATGCATTCATTGCAAATACAGTAACAACGCCTCTATCTCCACTAAGTGAATTCACAATTTCAGTCATTCATATTATGTTGTACAGGATCACACCAAAGACCAGTTTCTGCACTGACCTGAAATCTGTGCTACCATCTTCAATTTGATAGAATTCGACTGTAAATAGGAATAGAAATTGATACTATTTTTTTTAAAGCATTCATGTGTTCTGACTGGAATGTCTAAGTTGTTTTGTTTATTCTGTGAAGTACAAAGACCAATTAATCCACAAAATATATCCACATGCAGCATTTTCTTATTATGAACACACTGATCTGATCTTTTGATGCGAAGAGCTTAAAAACATTTGAAAATGTTTTCAGGCCCATTTCTGACTTTAAAAGTAAGCAGATCCTCACCTTGGTAAATAAGTAGTGCTGACTTGTGTGCTGAAATGCGCTCCATGTGAAACTTCAGCCGAGAAAGAATTTTAATTATCTGAGGTTTTAACTTCCCAGAAAAGTCTTGTTCAGCATAGTGCATGGCTGGAAAAGGTTTTCCCATCCTGTAAACATTTGTGAGACTTCAAAAATTGTCCTGTTCCAAATCATTATGAACCCACTTTTTTTTGACATTTTTGAGCAAGATGTGCCCACTCCGCCAGAACAGTCAAAAACTGTTGGGTCAGCCATTTACCTTGGATACAAGAGACCCAGGGTCATGTCCCTGCTCTGTTTGCCGCTGTTTCAGGGAAGAGCTGTAGCCACCAGACTACTGGCTGTTCTGGGGTGTAGCTTGCTCTCTCTGGTGTTGATGAGAAATTCCATCCTAGATCTGAAAAATCTTTCCTGATGAAAATGTAATCAAACTGGTATGTTCCTGCAAAAAGGTTTGGCTTTGATGAACCACAATTTTCTGATGCAACACTTTGTTTTATTGGCAAATTCCCAACCAGCTGTAGTATAATGGAAAGGATGGGAGTGATTTAGGCTGGAATTTTCAAAGGGCAAAAAGGGATAAGGTTCCTAACTGATTGAATCTCTCTGGGATCTGAGAGCTTAAATAAGGCCCCTTTGAAAATTCCACCCTTAATTCTAGCTGTGCTAGAGAGACAGGGTGTAAAATTATTCCATTATCACTTCCTCTTACAAAACCAAGTGTGTACTTTAGCTGGCACCCAGAGAACATTAGAAACAACAGCACTTGCACCAAAATCAGAGTATTAAGCTGAGAAAGTCCTTAAAGCAAGTGTTCCCTTGAATGAGCAAAAAGTCCTTTTTCCCATTAATGTCTAATGAGCATATATGTACATTAATTTCCAGACACCTGTTTTGTCTCTCTTCCCCTACCCCCTTAGGCACTGCTGAAACATTAATTGAGCTTTGTGTTTGTTTACAACAATGACCAGTCTGCTAATGCACAAGTGTCATGCATGATAGACCCATTCACAGATAATCCTGGGTTAAGGACCTGCTATGTGAAAAATGATCCCTTTCCATTAATATGACCTTCAGAAATTATTTAGTGCCATTTCTCTTTCAATTGGGAATCTTCTGTAGCAGGGACAGTGCTTGAAAAATACGGCCGGTATCAACAAGAAACTTTCCCATATGTCGATATCACTAATTCAATAGTTAATGTCATCTAATGGGAAAAGGATGTAAAAGGGAGATTCAGTGGGGTTTGGGTGCCTAACTCCTCTGGTCTTCTTTGAAAATTCCAGCCTAAAACACTGGCAAAAGCCTATGGTGAAACTGTAAGAAGTGTTACTATGATGTTGTATAGGACAGTGTACCAGTAGAGTGGCACACAATTTCAACCAGAACTAACACAGAGCTTCATGGAACTGTTTCATGCATCACTAAAACTCACCGTTAATTGCATCAAACTATAGACATCATGGTGAGATTAAAACAAAGATGCCGCACATATTAAACCTACGCTCATAGAGTAGTAATGAAACGCTTCAGTCAGTAGACTCAAACTGTGCTTGATATTCAAGTGATGCTGATGTTGATGTTATGAATTTATTAGCACAGTAGTGTTTAGAGAACTCCACAGAGTGATTAAGCTTAAATTTGTGCTACGCATTGTACAAACAAGCAACCCAAAGACAGTCCTTTTCCCAGAGAGCTCACGATCCAGGATTTAGACAATATATAAGGTAAATAAACAGACATGTCCAGGGCAAGGTATGAAAGAACAAGGTAACAGCACACAGACAAACAACTCCATGATATCGTAGTTAAAATGTCGTCAGTCATTGGCCACCACTCTAGCCAGCGCCAGATGGTGGTGATATGTAGGCAGCATGACCACAGTCAGTTAGAAAATTTTTGTAAAAACAATTTTTTTGGTCAGAAAAACTTATTTTGATGAAAACAAATTTCTTGGTGAAATTATTTTGAATTTGATGAAAATTTCTGCAGGGGAGAAAACCTCAAAAAAAATCATTGTAGAAAATTTTGATTTCAGAACATTTTTTAAATTTCATATTGGCACTTCAAAATTGTATTGAGAACTTTATTTTATGAATTTTTTTTCTATTTTTCTGTTTTCATTATTTTTAAAATTATTTCATGATTTATCAGCGGTAGTGGTGCATAATATGCACTTAGATAACTGTTGTGATAATATGGCATAATAGTTTACATATTCTATTTGATTTTATTTTTCTACTCATTAAGGGCAGCTGCCACTCAGTATGGATTGAAAGAATCTTCTTCTTCTTCTGTGTGTATTCTTGGCCCTGCCTCAGTGCAGAGGGCTGGATTAGATGACCTCTCAAGGTTCCTTCCAGCCCTACGTTTCTATTGTTCTTTTCTAGATCAAAGTATCTCCTGTATGTGTTGCAATGAAACAATGTGACACTTTCAGAATGAAAACAAATTTCAAAATCCTTAAAATTCTTGCTGAACAGAAAATCCAACTTTAGGCCACTCTAGCAATGAAAAATGTATTTTACTTCAGTGTCTAGGGGAACTGTGCTTTTTAAAGTCATATAAATCGCATTTGCTTTTGTGTAAATGGTTTAAATGAATTTTTCACTTAACATACTGAAAATCTAATGCACAAGAATGCTATGTAGATTTTCCATATATGCTAATGAAAATAATAGATAGTGTAGGCAGGCATGCAATATATGTTATCAGATATTCAAATATTTTAATTGCAGTGTTTTTGTATAATTAATGAAAATATACATTTCCATTAGGGACCATTACGTTTGCCTGTTTAGCATAGAATTTCTTTAAAAGAGAAATAAAACTAGAGAATTTGCTGGATATTTTTGGAAATTAGGTAATAATTATTAAACAAATCTGCTTATAACTGATCACTTTCCTTTCTCATTTGGGGACATTCAATAGAGCTGTTTTGTTTGAACATTTGTAAGTCTAATCAGCTGTTGTTATGTGTTTTTAGGTATCAGTAAACAAAATAACTTTATGAAATACTCTATGGCATGCATATGGTTGTGATGTGGCAATTTCCTGTATATTTTTGGAAAATCTCAATGTGTGAGGGGTTGTATGTAATTCCATGGGGAAGGGTGACCAATGCTTCTCTAGGAATTAAGAAGGATTAGACAAATTCACTCAGGTTGTAACACCTCCTGAGCAGTATCCCGACCTGTGGAGGCTCATACTGGTTTCTCCAGAGACCAACAGACAAAGAAAGGACTTTGGGATCAATAACCTGAGTTTAAACTGACTCAGGGCCTTCATTCTGATCCAGCAAGTGGACAGGATCTTCCGTTGGTGGTGGGAGGTGGGAAGGAGCTTGGTCTAACGAGGCCCCATAAGTTTGATGGGTGACCTCTGGTAAGCTTCTTGCATGTATATAAAAAATTGTATTGGTTGTTTTATATTTTCTCTGTAATGCGTTCACCTTAAGAATAAGTGTGCTTGCTTATAAAAAGATGTGGTAAGTTGTGATGGCTGGCAATTGCCACTGTTCATAGAGAAAGCAAAATGCAGACACTGGCTTATTTGGGAAGTCTAGTTTGCTTGGAATCTCATCGTTAGGCCAGGAAGTGTGCCAAATGGAAAACCCTGGGAGGAGGTACAGAGAGATGCAGGACTCTCCATAAGAGAGGTGGTGGCTGAGGAGGTGAGAGGCTAGTGGGGGTACCTTCATGAACCACAGAGGGGGAATACAGATGCTGTTGCCCTGAACTGTGAAATAGGCATTGTGGCTATTCAGGGCTTAAATTCTTATAGAATATTTCCCAGAGCCCTTCCCCCCACCCTGTGCTATATAAACTGCAGGAGGATTGAAAATATTTGCCAAAGCTCCACTCTGGACAGAACTGAATTTAAGCCCTGTGTATATTCAAAGTGTTCTACAAATGTTAGGGCTGTGTTGAGATATTCAGTAGGAAATTTCAGTAGGAAATTTTGAAATATCCTCAGTGGTACGTTTCCGTCCTATCATGAAAATTCTTTTTGTTAATTAAGTCAGACAAAATTAGAATGAAAAGAAGTGAGAGATATAACAGGAGTGAGGTAATATATTTTATTGGACCAATTTCTGTTGGTGAAAGAGACAAGCTTTCAAGCTTTCCCAAATTTTTTCTCGGGTCTGGAAAGGTGACCAGACTGTCACAACTAAATAGAGGGTGGGACAGAGATTGTTGAGAATAAGAGGTTAACAGGTTGCTAGAAAACACTTCAAAAGAAGTGGGCAATTAACGCCTCTGTAGTCTTAGGAAAAATGAGAAGTAGATTACAAATTGTTGTAATGAACTATAAAACTAGTGTGTCTGTTGAGACCATGATATTTAATGTCTTGCAAAGTTATCAGTTTAACTTCCCAGTCTCATCTTTTGAAGACTGTAAGAGCGTTGTGAGGGTGTTGTCCTTTAAGGACAAGGACTGTTTGATCAGATATAGAGAGATCGCTTTGTGAAAAGTGTTCAACTACAGGTGATATCGTGTTTTTTTCTTTTATCATTTTTCTGTGTGAGTCTATTTGAGAGCGTAATGTTTGTCTTGTTTCACCCACACAGATATCGGTGGGTCATTTCATGCAACTGAATGAGGTACACCGGATGTTGTGGTAGGCAGATAGGTTTGTCAATTCTCTAGTCACACAAACCCAAACACCCTTGCCCTGCCCCTACCCTGCCCCTTCCTGAGGCCCCACTCCTGCCCCGCCCCTTCTCTGTGGCCCTGCCCCACTCACATCTCCCTCCCTCCATCTCTCGCTTTACCCCTCCCTCACTAACTTTCTTTGGAGTGTGAGAGGGGGCTCCAGGCTGAGCCTGGAACAGGGGGTTAGGGTCCAGGAGAGGATGTGGGGTACAAAATCTGGGAAGGGGCTCAGGGCTGGGGCAGAGGATTGGGGTGTGGGACGAGGTGGGGGTGCAGGCTCTGGGAGGAAGTTTGGGTGCAGGAGGGGGCTCAGGGCTTGGACAGGGTGATGGGGTACAGGAGGGGGTGCGGGATGTAAGCTCTAGGAGGGAGTTTGGGTGTGGGAGGAGGTTTAGGGTACTGGTTCTGGGATGGAGCTGAGGACTGGGGCAGGGGGTTGGGGCATGCAAGGGGGTGAGGCGTGCAGGCTCTGGCCCAGTAGCACTTACCTTGGGTGACTCTATGGTAGTGGCTCAGTGGGGCTAAGGCAGGCTCCTTGCCTTCCCTGGCCCCACTGCCACTCCTCTAAGCGGCCATCATGTCCCTGTGGCCCCTGCAGGGGGAGGGGGCCTCTGAGCGCTGCCACCACCCCGACCGCTGACTCCGCAACTCCCATTGGCCGGGAAGTGCCTGCAGGCAGGGAAAGTGTGCAGAGCCCCCTGTTCCCCCCAGGGGCTGCAGGGACGTGCTGGCTGCTTATGAGAGTGGCATGGGGCCAGGGCAGGCAAGGATCCTGCCTTAGTGCCATTGCACCATTGGACTTTTAGTGGCCTAAAATCTCCCAGTTTGGCTTTCATAGCCTCCAGGAGATAGAGCCCGATTCTGGGAGATTCTCATCAAAACCAGGAGGGTTGGCAACCCTATCGTAGAATCCATGGATTTTGGAAGTTGTGTTGTGGGGGTTATTGATCATCAGAGCAGTGGAGATATGTCTGCAGGTTTTGCACCTGTTGTTCTGGCAGAGTTTCATGCTCCTTTGAGCTGACATGTCCTGGTTTGAGGGGAGCTTGTTTCTCATGATGAACTTTGGTGACTTTGGGGAGTTATTTTAAGGCCAGAAGAGGAGGTTTAGAAAAAAAAATAGAATGTGACCCCCATCAAGTGTGGGTTATAATTGTTTCATGATACCTCATAGGGTTCC
Organism: Gopherus flavomarginatus; assembly: GCF_025201925.1. Taxonomy (NCBI): domain Eukaryota; kingdom Metazoa; phylum Chordata; order Testudines; family Testudinidae; genus Gopherus; species Gopherus flavomarginatus. Next base: position 148,262,513 of record NC_066619.1, read on the forward strand.
AGTATGGAGTGGTAGGTGACAGGTAGGATTTTGCAGTTATTGGTGGGTATTTTCTGTATTGAAGTAGGTTCTTTCAGGGTATTTGGATGGCCCATTTCATGATGCAATCTACTTCTCTTGTGGATTGTCCTTGTTTGGTGAAGGTGGTTTTAAGTGTGTTAAAGATGTGTATCTCAGACTTTCTCTTTGGAGCATATTCTGTGGTACCTGAGTGTCTAGCTGTAGATAACAGATTGCCTGCTGTATCTGGGATGCATACTGGATCTGTGGAGGTAAGTGTGGTGATCCATGGGTTTCTTGTATATAGTTGTCTGTAGGGTTATGTCATTGAAGCTGATTGTGGTGTCCAGGAAGTTGATGCTAGTGTGGGAATGTTTTAAAGAGAGTTTGATGGATGGGTGGTAGAGGTGGTTGAAGTTGTGATGGAAATATCAGAGGGAGTTTAGGTCAGCTGGGCACAGGATAAAAGTATCATTGATGTTTTTTAGGTATATCATTGGTTTCATGGCCCATTTTTTCCATAAATTCTTCCTCAGTGTGGCCTATGAAGAGATTGGCATCTTGGAGATCCATCCTAGTATCCATGGCTGTTCCCATGGTTTGGACAAAGTGGTGGTTAAATGTAAAGTTGTTATGGATGAGGATGAAATGGATGAGTTTGTCGATGTATTTGGAGTGGATATTTGTGTGTTTTATCTTGTCTTGTAGATATTTGAGATAGGCAGCGATGCCAGAGATGCCATACCATTAACAACCTCCCTCAGAACACCGTTCTTGCCACCACTGATGTCACTTATATACACACCAGTATCCTTCAGCATTATGGCATCCCTGCCTGACTCAAATACTAGTATGGCTCTGTCACACAGTCTGGAGTGGCTCCTGACTGTGAGGGCCTACCTCAGATCGGACTGTCAAAAGATGGGCAGACACTTCAAACTGGTGGTGTATTCTATTATTTATTTCACCAAGCCAGTAACAAATGTGAACTCCTGGATCACTGTACCAGTGATACCATGGAGCCACAGACAGTCCACTTAGACTCTCCAGCCTATGTTGCCACCCAGACAAACTGGACTTCATGATAAATGGCCACTTTCACCAAAGATCACACCACATCAGGTTGCTTCCAGTCTCAAGAGACCATTCACATACTCCAGATCAATTGATACCCTAGATTTCACACCAGAGACACCGCCTGTAGCCAGTCCTGTAATAAACTATCTAAAGTTTTATTAACTAGGAAAAATAAATGAGTTATTTTCAGGTTAAAGCAAACATATACACACAAATGAGTTACCATCTACATCCTGAGAGTGACAGAGTTTCCGTGATTTGTCAATTCAAAGTCTCTTTCAGGGCAGACCCAGGAGGTAGCCCCTAGGGATCTCTGGCTTCAGTTTGGTGTCTCTGGTCCTGTCAGAGTTCAAACAGCAAAGGGATATGGCAAATTTTTCTGCAACTTTGCTTTATTTCCTTCGTTTAGCTTCCAAGTTCACGGAACAAGCTTCCTTGCATGTAACATTTCCAAGGTATGTTAGGGTCATTAACCAATCCTCTGTATGGTGATATTCCTTGGTGGCCCATCTGATATTGATAGTCCTTCTGGCTGGGTGTGGTGGGGGGACGATTCCCATGCTTGGGTTCACAAGTTCAGGACAAGCATTCTCATAGTTATAAAGCAAAACTTACACATTTTCATATAGCATGGAATATGGACATTGTAAGTGAGATTAAAGCAGGCAGCAACTCGCAAGCATTTCAGAGTTTAAACACTAAATACATTCTTATAAGACTAATACCTATTTTGAGCAAAACTAACATACAGGTGAACTGGACTGATCTCCAGCCATAAGTCTGTTAGTTCTCACTAATGCCTACAGTCTTGGTAGGGCCTGGCATCTGGCATGCTAGCATCACACTAACACTTTAAAAAAAAACAAAACATCAAAATTATGTGGGGCCTATGCCGGGGTGGAACACTACAGAATTGACAGCATGATGCATGGGGAGAAAGCAGAATGTCTTGATTGGTATTGGGACAACCAATATAAGACATTTGCCTTAAAGCAAGAGCTTGTTTCTTATCATCAGGCAGATGTTAAAATTTTGAGACAGGGCTGTATCCCACACAGTGAAGAGATTGTGAAAATGGCAAAGCTGGGAGATATTGCAGAGAAAGATCCTGATAAATTCACAGAGGGAAAATTGTCTCTAGATCCTTTCTGGTACATAGGCATGAACACAGATGCCAACGTTTTGTTCAGGTTTATGTTTTTGCAGTCCAACACCGTAGCACTTCTCTCTCTCCAGACAACTATCACGGACAGAAAAAGAGCTATTCGACCCTGGAAATTCAGTGGAGGTTGTATGCCATTCACAAAGAAAATATACAGACATGGCATGCATTACAGGGTAGGAAATTATAGGTAGGACCCTACTTTCTAAACAGTTATGCTGTCTTTGACAGGAAACGTGTGGTCTTTAAATTTAAAGGGTGGGTTTTTTCCATGGTAGTGTCACTTCTTTTTGTGAAAAAGTGCAGATCCCTATGAGAGGGACAACTTCTAGGTTTCTTTATTACAAGACATAGTTCAAGACTGATTATCGGAAAAGACAAGGGTGTGTAGTCAGGACCCTCTGGGGGTACGAATGGATGGTGATGATAGAAACAGGTAGGGTGTCTGCAGATTTCTTAAACAAAGCCCAGCTGCTTCAACCTTGGGAGATGAGGGATGTTCTTTTTGTGGAGAGGACTAATGTTATTTGCCCATATTTCAAACTTAACCTTGGTGAAGAAATCCATTATTACGATTCTACCAGCCTGGATCCTTTTGTGAACAAAACCAAAGAATACCCAGTTGGACGGCCTGATATCGTTCATGACAAATGGGGATCTCTCACACAATTTTGGAATTGCAAAAGTTAAAGTGTAATCCCCATGAGGCCTCTTTTCCCCATGGTCACGTGTTAAGTGGATGGTAAATGTATGTTCTCTCTATGCCAAACCTGAGCAGAAACCGAGCAGCAGGAGACAAGCACCCATACTGATGAGGAGAGAACTATCCTGGGGGTTTGGTGCACAGTGGAATTGAATGCAGCCATAGTGAAGGGGTATGTGGTGGCAAAGATTTATAGAATCTGTCATGTTGAAGAAACATCTGACAAACTAATTTCTGAGTACATAAAGTTCCATCACCGTAAGAAACCAGAGCCTTCAGGGTATCCTGGCTGGTGCACAAATGAAGAAAAAAAAAGAAAAAGGTATGTTAATGATTTCTACCAGAAAGAACTCATGTTTACACCAACGTGAGATCATGCTGAATCCTGCAAAGCGCCAAATTGCAAAGCTGTTTCTAAATTCCCAGTGGAGTAAATGAAGCCAAACAACAAACTACCCAATACCAGCATTGTCAAAGACCCCGACAAGCTCTTTCAGTACTTATTTTCACTAATTATGAGGTTTTATCCTGCAAGCTTATCAATTATGTAACAGCTTGCATGTCTTGGAAGCATGCAAAAGAATGCTACACAGTGTCTGGTTATACAAACATCTCCATAGCTTGTTTCACAACCATTATGTCTGCTTAGAACTATATAAACTGCAGATGGATTGCGAGAGCGGTGTCTCTACCATGACATGGACTCTGTGATATTTGTGAAAAGGGAGGCAGAGGGGAACCCCCCTCTGAGGGATTATTTAAGGGACCTCACAAGTGAAATCCCGCCAGATGAACACATCACAGAGTTTGTGTCCATAAGTCCAAACATACGGGATAAGCTTCTGTTCAAAAACCCCAGGAATAAAATGCAAATCATGATGTACGTTGCAATTCTTTCCAGAAGCAGCTGAGGATGCTACCAAAACACTTTATGGCTAACTTGTGGTGAATTTAAATGCTTCTACACCAGAGGTTTATAGATTAAGAACTGGGCTTTTTCCTGGCTGGCAGTTTATACTTTGAAAAGAACAACATCTGGATATAAAAAAAGATGAATTATCAGCAGGTCCTTTTTAACAGCTGGTGCTGATGACTGAAAATATGTCTATCTATGTGAAGAGAAACTTGGTGTAACCCTGTGCAAAAAACTTACAGCTGATTAACAGAGAATGATCTTTCATGTGTTTGCCTGCTGTTTGTTCCAGATTCATGTACTATCTCATGCAGTTTTGGGCCTCAAAGTTTGGTTGCAGCAGCTTACCTGGTATCTGTTCACTATCCACATACAAGGCCATAAAATTAATATCATAAAGTTTAAAGTGAAAGGGGTTTTTTTGTTGATTTTTTTAAATATTATTTCCAATAAAAGCATTGTTATCCTTAAACCCTAGGACGAGCCTTTTCGATAACTATTCCAAGAACAGGTTCTTCTGATTACTGACCCTACTGCCCGCAGGGATGCTAAATACTTTCATTCCCCTATGGTCCATGGGTTATTTAGAATTAATGGTAAGCAGGACCTCTGTGTGCCTGGGACCTCCCGTACTTGCTTCACAAAAAAGGGATGCTGATATCATCCATAGTTTAAAGCCTTTGTTTGCATCATCCACTAAGCTGAAGGCATCTTTAGTGCATGTCAATTTAATGTTCTCATCTACGCCATTCAACAAAAGCTTTTCTTGAAAAAACAGATCATTGTGTAGATGGACCAACAGCTCTGTTGACTTGCTCTGGATCATCAAGTTGGTTTCAGAACTTTTGGGTGAATACTGTCTGGTCCTGGTGGCTGATTACTGCTTATCAGTTTGTTGTTTAGGAACTGAATCCTGGTCCCCTAAACTCCAGTCCAGGTCCTACCCACTTGGGCACATTTATACTCCTCAACTCCTTCTGCTTCCCACTCCAGCTGGACTGCCACCCAGCACTCAATCCTCCCATCCAGGAACTGCCCTGAGCCAGCAGTCACTCCACCTAGAGTCTGTCCCCCATGCACCAGCTGCACCTCCCTCCTCATGGCCCTAGCCCCCTGCACCTCCCTCCCCACGCCTGCTGGTCTCCTACCTCTGCTACATGTAGCTTGGCTATGCACCCTGCCCGCCCGATCTGAGGTCCTAGTGCTGGGAAGCCAGCACCTGCTGGGGTCACTGGATTTTAATCTTGCAGGGTGGGGGGGTGCTGAGCACCCTGGCCTCCTGCTAATGCTGTTGGGCCCGATCATTCTGGGGAGGGACTGACGCTGGGCTGGATCCTGCATTGCCCCATCTTTCGCACTCCTCTGCCAGCTCTGTATCCAGGGCAGGTGCCCCTCCTAGCTCACCCTAGTTCTGACCCTGAGGATGTCACATGGTCTGCAGCTGTGTGCTGATCGGGCAGCAAGTGGCCCATGGGGTTGAGAACCACTGCCTTAGTGCTACATTTGATCAGAAAGGAACCTGTGAGGTTGTTGGTGCCAAAGTCATTTGTTATCAGTGCCTTGTGTCTGGAGCCAGTCATGAATCGTTACAGGCTAAACAAGGAATTATTTCCCCCAGGTGTTCTAGGAAACTTTTACAGCAATATAGTGGTCAGAATCCCACCTTTGATAATCAATGTTTCCCTCAACTTTGCTCTTTTTCAAATGTATATTTGTTTGTAGCCAGTCAAACAGTGCTTTGCCATAGCTTATTCAGAGAGAAGGCAACTTAAAAACTAATATGCTGGGATGTCATCAAGTGAGAGAAATTGATTTAGAAGATGACGGCTGAGGGGCCTGTGTACAGCCTGTAGATGCCAGCCTATGTCACACTTCTGTGTAATGTGTTTTAATTGATTTCTCATGGAAATATATTCCCGGGGAGCTGTGTCGTGAAAAAGCATCTTCAGAAATGAGCTGATCAGTGCTGTGGATTTCCGTCAGGGATTTTAAGACACAGTTATCCCTGAAGAGGTTGAGGAGTAAAAATGTACCCTAGTGGGTAGGACTTGGATTGGAATTTACAGGACCAGGATTCAATTCCTAGATCTTCCAATTGTTTGTTGGGTATCTTCAGACAAGTCATTTTCCCACCCCATGCCTCAGTTTCCCCATTGGTAAAATGGGGTTAATGATAATGGTCTCCTTTGTAAAGCTTTATGAAGACTGTGGATGAAAAGTACCCTGTAATTGTCCTATTAAAATATTTCTGTTTACATTTATTATTTAAAACATATTTGTTTTGTACTTCCATCCTGGAAGACACACATGTTCTAGTTTTCAGTAGTTACCTGGTGTCACTGGCCATATTGGACTTTAGTACAAAAAGCTAATGGCTAGATTTTCTAAAGACTTTGGGGGACATTTTGATTGCTGAATTGAGGAAAATGAATCATCCTTATTTTGAGGTTCCATCATAACGAGGAGAGTTAAAACCAACCTGCCGTGGAATACTGTGATTCGGCACCTGGGGCTAGAAGAACACTTAAAGTCTAACTGAAATTTAAGGATGGGCTCACCTAGATGTGCCCTATCCCTGCGTCCGCACCTGTTCCTGTTACAGTCTTGGCAGGTCTGTCCGGGGCTAGGTGAAGTGTATGCTCTCGCATGCTGACTCTCCCTACGTGGAAAGGGAAAATCTTAGCAACACACAAGCATTTTCTCTAGCCAGCCCTCCAACATGTTTTAGTCAACTTCAGTAGAAACGTGTCCATCCTTTTCCTGTAGTGCCTTTATTAAGATCTACCTTTTAACTTTCAACATAGCCGTTAGCAAAGGGAGGTGTGTAATCTGCCCTGACCCACAAAACATTACACCTCAGAATTGCAATACCTCCCATGCTTCCACTGTGCTTGGAGGTTAGAAATGTCCCGATGTCTTGTAGCAGTAATGAATCCAACAGTAGTAATTTCTTGCTGATCTTGTACTAAATTTCTTCCACTGTCCACTACCCCTGTGGGGGCTCATCTGTGAGTGGAAGGGATGGAGATCTCTGCCGCCTATTCCCTGACCCTCCCTGCTCAGCTGCTCCAGAGAGGAAGTAAGCAGAGCCTCGGTAGCCCAAGATCTAGGTAGTCATTGCTCTTTTGCACAGCTGTGTTGCCCAAGGCTAAACTTTTCTAAAGTAGCCTAAATAATTTAGGAGCCAAAGTCCCATTTTTGAAAGCCAAGCACTTCTGGAAATAGGACTCTGACCTAAAGGATTTAGGAGCCTCCTTTGAAAAATTGACCACCAAGTAACAATCTGTTTTTCACTACTTTCAAAGTTTTGCACTTATAGCTATGAATTATGGGCTCCAATCCTGCAGCCATTATTCATGCAAATACTTCCCACTTGTGTGTCTGAGTTGAAACCCATTGAAATGAATGGCTATGCTCCTATTGACTTACAATAATACTTTGCTCTTACGTAGCACTTTTGATAGGCACATAAAACATAGGAGTGGAAAGGATCTCCTGGGTCATCAGATCCAAGGCTTTACTATCAAAGGGTAGCCTGGTCGTCTAATCCCGTTCATTAATTTTATCAAGCTCCATCTTAAAGCTAGTGAGGTTGTTTGTCCCCATTGCTCCTATGGGGAGGCTCTTTCAGATCCTCCTTTCTCTGATGGTTAGAAACCTTCTGATTTTCAACCTAAATTTATCAATGGCCACTTTGAACCCATTTGTTTTTGTGACAACATTGTCCTTTAGTTTAAATAGCGCTTCTCCCTCCTCTGTGTTTGCCCCTCTTATGTACTGGTAGAAAGCAACCAGATCCTGTCTCAGCCTTCGCATTGCTAGGCTAGACAAGCAAAGTGCTTTATGGGTATGTCTAGACAGTGAATAGACACCTGCAGCTGGCCTGTGCCAGCGGACTTTGGTTCATGGATTCTAGGACCCTGCGTGGCGGAAAGGTCCCAGAGCTGAGGCTGCAGCCTGAGTCCAGAAGTCTGTACAGCAATGAAACAGCGCTACAGCTGAAGGCCAAGTTGGCCGGCGTGGGACAGCTGCAGGATTTTCCTTGCTGTGTAGACATACACTTAATCTTCTCTCATGAGACAGGATGAGCAGGAGAATGAAGAGCCTAGTAGCCCTTCTCTACACATATTAACTCTCAAGGGGAGGTCAGTAACATTATCCCCATTTTACAAATGGAGAAACTGAGGCACCAAGTGGTGTAGTGACTTGCTCAGGTCACCCAGCAGGGCAGAGGCAGAGCCAGGAATAGAACATAGATCACCCAGTCCAGTGCGGTACTTACTAAGCAACACTGCCTCCCGTAAGCTTTGGATGAGACTCCATGTAAATCGGGCCACTGGCTACAGATTACACGCAGGAGGAAGGGTTGCAAAATCAGCCCATAAGATCTGAAGTGTATTCATTAAGAAATAGTGGCTGGGAATATTACATACACAAGGAATGAGATTACATGTGCCTGGTAATGCTAATAATAAATAATACTAACGTGAAATGGAAATGGCCTAGATCGAGATGAGTTTTTTCCACATAAAACAAAATATTTCTTCAGAATAGACTGTTAAAAGCCATTGCTGTTGTTTTTCTCTCGCAGTCAGAGTTTAGTAACTTACTTGCCCAGAGATTGTAAGTCTCTTCCAGTTGCATGGGAAAGATAATAATAGTCTCTCATATGTAAGAAATCCTATATATCATTTCACTCTTGGTAAATTCCCAGCTGCTCCAGAGTTCATTACATGGAGGATTAATTTCACATTCATTGCCCATAATTTTTTAAATATTTTTTTTAATTGCACATCACTTGTGAAGGCACTTGCCTCATCTTCATGCTCAGCTGCCCAACCCAGGTGCGGACATGCCTCAGAGACACAATTTCCTTCCTATTTCCCCCTCACTCGGAGGAAATAATTTGCTGCTGGGCTATCTTGGTATCAAATTACAGCCAACCCCTCCCTGCCATGTCAGGTCAGCTAGCCTGGCCAGAATATTGGAATACCCAAACCAAGGCTCTGCTCATTACCCACCCTTCCTCTCCCACATCTTATCCACCTGCTCAGTGTGGATGTGATGATGGGTAGACCTTGCAGGAGGCTGATTCTCCTTATTCCTCTGGATGGGTGTGTAATGTGCATCAGAGTCCAATCCTTTGTTAGCAACCTATAGATGCCAATCCTACAAGGGAACCATGAGGATAGACTCCTATGCTGATGTGAGGCCCTTGTAAGGTGATAGAAAAAACAGCTCAGTACAGGAGTAGCTGGTGAAACTCCAAGGCCTGTGCTCTTCTGGAAGTCAGACTGCATGGTCTAATGGCCCTGTGAGACAGAGACCCATTAGCAGAAGGTCTCCTGTTCTTTGCAAACAATTCTCACCTCCAACCTGACAAACTGATTATACCAAACACAAGTCTTGCAGGATATCTTTCCATAAAGACAAGTATCAGAGGGGTAGTCATGTTAGTCTGGATCTGTAAAAAGCAACAAAGAGTCCTGATGCACCTTATAGACTGTTAGTCTGCCTCTCTGATACTTGACACCATGCAAGGCATTGCATTTAGCTGTATGGAGTGGAAATCCGTCAACCTTATGAAGAAAGTTGCACAAGAACAGACAGGTATCATCTTCCTTTCCAAAAAGTCTGTTAGTCTCTAAGGTGCCACAGGACTCTTTGTTGCTTTTTAACATGTAAAGTATCTATAGAAAGCTTGTAAATTGTCAAGATTCCTACTCAGTGCACGGTGTATGCAAGGATAATATGTTGGGCATGATCTATCTGTGCTGAAAGAATGCTTTAGGGAAAGGGTTTCCAATATTTTCATTGGCACGACCCCATTTTAATGAAATGTTTGCTCTTGGGACCCCAGACACATGGAGAATGCACTTTGAAGAACAAAATGGCATCTGCCCCAAAGCATGACCCCATGCACTCCATAGGTGCGAGATCATGCTGCATGGAGGATGCCATTTTGTATGTATGAAGCATGTGAGCTCATGCTGTGCAGAGGATGATATTTTGTAGAGCAAAGTGGCATCCTTCATGCATCGTGACTTCATGCACCATATATGTGAGATCACTCTGTGCAGAGCAAAATAGCGTCCCCTACACAGATGGTGCAACCCCATTTGGGTCCTGACCCACAGTTTAGGAGCAGCTACTTGAGGGACATGCAGTAAAAACACTGGAGTCACTAGGGTGTCGCAATAAGAGCCCTTTCAGGCAAAGGGATGTTGTTACCCTGTCCCGTTTGGCCGGTGATGTAATACAAGGCTTGATTGTTTAGACTTTGAATAGGAAACCAGCAGAGGCAATGACAACCAGGGCAAACCCCTATCTTGTTGTAAGGTCTCTCTTTTAACCTTTAAGGGATTTTGACTATCTGTGAATAGAAACAAATAGTTGTTTTCAGTATAACAAAGTGAGGAGAAGGATGCTCTGTATCCATTTACCGAGAAAAAACCCTGATGGAGGGTAGTGCTTTCATCAATGTTTGGACCTTGGTTCTTGAGGAACCAGCCAACTCAGTAGTGGACTGAACTTTGAGAGAAACCTACTTTATTTGACAGTAAAGATAACTATTCATAAGTGTAGATCCAGGTGTGTGTGTGTGTGTGTTATGATTTTGTTTTGCATTGGAATCCCTTATTTCCACCACTCTGTCTTATTTCTAGTTCAATCTCTATTCCTCCAAAAAATCTGCTTTTGTTTCATGATGAGTGCTTGCAAGTGCTGTGTGGGTTATAGAAGCCATGGTTTAAAGTTAAACCGGTAAATTGGGGTGCACTGTAGCTTTGGGTGCCGAGGCTTCAGAGTCTCTGTGAGTAGCCAGTGTCAGGGACTGGGTATCACGATGCAAAGGGACTCGAGGACTGAGGTGCATCTGTGGTTAACCTGCAAGGCAAAGTGAGGGCTGGCAGAGCCCCATAGAAGAGTGCTTGTGTGGGTAACAGCTGATGGTGTCAGGGAGCTGACACCCAGCTACCACAAGAAACTACCACAAGACTTCCCTCTGGAGATAGGATGTAATTGGAGAACCATCCTATGTCCCTTCTGGCCTTAGGATCTATGAAAGCCTAATTCACTACCCATCTAACACATGTGCATGCACTTTGCTCTTGTTGTGGTACAGCTAGGTAATTGGGCACCGCAGAACACATGGCCATGTCCTCAGCTGTCTCATGCGACGGCCTGAGATCCAGGCCTCCGACAAGGGGGATCTGCACAGCTGCTGTGTATCACAAAGTAAACATCAGATAACACTGGGCCTGATCCTGGCTGCTGGCTCTATCGCCTCTGCACTACTCATGGAATTGTTACTAGTCATCCTGGAGTCAGATAGCATCCCTCTTCTCTAGTAGGCTACAGACGGCTGAGCAAATAAATTACTGTTATGTTTGTTTCATTGGCTTGTTCTGCTGTTAAAAGGAAAATGAAGCTTTTGGTAGGGCAGGCAGATAAATGGGCATTATTTTCTGTGCAAAAAAAATTCAAGCAATATGAAAAATTTGGAGTTAGTTTGAATTTTTCCACATCTTTTCCCATTGTGTTGATGAACCAATTTGAAATGAAAATTTTTAATTTAGAGTCAATTTGAAATGCCTCATTTTCTTTTAGTTTCTAATTGAAGGAAGTTGGAATGAATATTCCTTTGTTTTTCAGGATTTTTTTTTCTTTTCATTTTCTCTCCCTTCCCTTTCCACTTTTTGCAGTGGAGAAATAAAATGAGGCAAGACGGGAAAAAAAACAAAAATCAAATACTAAAGAAAAATCTATTATATTCAATTCAAATCAAAATGGAATTTTTTGAAAGAATTTGTAAAAGAATCAGAAAATTTGGAATCATATAAAAGGTTCACATGATTTGAAATGCCATTTTGAATCAAACTAACTTTTCAACTGAAGCTTTCCAACCAGCTCTTACCACTAGGTGAAGTGGATTAGGCAGAAATGTGCAGTAAGTATCTATTGATAGATTCGGCTCTTCCAGCCTGTTTGTTTTAACAAAGAGAAGGTTGATCACAGTCTGTGAATACCTACATGGGGAACAAATATTTAATAATGACCTCTTCATTCTAGCAGAGAAAGGTATAACAGGAGCCAATGGCTGGAAGCTGAAGCCAGACAAAATCAGACTCAAAATAACAGTGAGAGTAATTAACAATCGGAACAATTTTCCGGGAGTCATGGTGGATTCGCCATTACTGACAATTTTTAAATAAAAATTGGATGGTTTTCTAAAAGATCTGCTCTAGGACTCATTGTGGAAAAGTTGTATGGCCTGCGTTATACAGGAGGTCAGATTAGATGATCACAAATGTCCCCTCTGGCTTTGGAATCTATGAATTTGTAACATGATGCAGCTTTCCCTACATTAAAATATATTTTATAACAAAACATCTCTCATCTTATGTAAGAGAATAGAGCACAGAGTGAACTTTGGGGGGTAAATACCCAGGACCAGGTTTTAAAGGTATTTACTCACCTTACTGAACCCCAATCTGATAATGCTACACTCTAGATTGTAAACTCTTCTGGGCAAAGACTGTCTACTTTTTGCCCTATGTTTATACAGTGCTTAGCACAATGGAGTCTTGATTCATGACTAGGGTTCCTAGGGGCTATGGCAATACAAATAAATAATAAATAGTTTTTAAGCTCAGTTACATCTACAGCTCCAAACCCCAGTGGAACCAAAGGGCTGTCAAGTTTTAAGCAATGATTTACTTTTAATGAGCCAAGCTAAATAATTAGAAACAGGCAGAGTACATAAAAAAGCAATTGTTTTCCAATAAAGTTTTTCACATCATGAAATTATGATTAACGTAAAACAAGTTCTCTAAGAAGCTTGAGCAATTTGGTAGAGTTCTCAGTTCACAGCATGCTTATTTTTGGAGGAAAAAAAAAGTTTTATTTTTCATTTGAAAAATAAAGTGCATTTCCTCTCAGAAAATCTGTCTGCAAGTTGCTCTTAAAGTCAGTATTTAAATAATGGCCATGATTTTCATAAGTGACTAATTAGTTTGGCTCCTCATTTTGGGGAGAGTGAGTGTGTATGTGGGGGAGGAAGCTAAACTGAGGACCTTAAAGGAGACTAATCTTCAAAGGATGGGTGCTGAGCACTTTCCAAAGATCGGACTGTGATGTTCCACCCTATATTCGTCATAGAAATATGGTTATGATATGAATATGACATAACTAAGATATACTTAATTAATCCAATTTGTATGAGTGTATCATTTTTGTATCTAAAGCTGGGAATATTGATCATGTATCCGCATTTCAAATGTGCTCTTTTGGGTGACACCCACAAGCAGCCTTTCAGGTACGACAGTAAAAAGGCCAGACAATGTTAATGGCTTATGGAGGGAATGAACACAAACACAAGGACTACTGCAGGAACTGTGTGCAACAGAAACCTCTGAGAGGTAGCTCGACACACTGGGAAATATTTAACCCAGGTCACAGCAAAAGAGCATTCCAGCAAGTGGGGGGAATACATAAAAGGGGAACAATGACCTCACTGGAGGTCCTCATTCACCCTACAACAACACACCTGGAATCACCTGAGGAACAAAGACTGAACTGTGAGAAGTGATGATCCCAGGCTAGGATTTTAGCCTGTGTATGAAAACCTGGGAAAGAGAATCTGCAAGCCTGTTTATCGCTCAGGGTGAGAATTTGCTAATTTATACCCTACCTATCTAACATGTTAAACTCAGTTTGAAGCTTTTGTTTATTTACTAAGGTGATCTGCATTGTTCTGTTTGCTATCTCTTATCACTTAAAATCTGCCTTTTGTAGTTAATACATTTGTTTTGTTTATTATTAAACCCAGTTTGTGCAAATTCATATCTGGCTGGAGGTGGCACGAAGCTGTGCATACCTTCCTCCACATTGAGAGAGGGAGCGTATTTCACAATATACCTTTGGGTCTGCACTCCAAGGGAGGTGTGCACCTGAGTGCTGGGGGAATCCTCTCACACAGAGCTGACTTTGGTCTGTGTCGGCAGCTGGATGTGGCTGTACCTGTGTGTGCTGCAAGAGGCCAGAGAGCCTAATTCAGGAAAACAGAGAAGAGGAATCCAGGCTAGTGGAGGAGGGGCTCAGTGAAACCCCAGTACATCAGATGGCATCCCAGATGAGGTCTAACCTGTCACGCAGACCACTTTAGGGTGTCTTTCATAGGGAAAATCATTCACCACTTTTGAAAATCTTGAGGCTGAAGTGGGAGAGAGACAGAGAGACACACATACATGCATTCATGAAATGTAACCCTCTTGAGGTGGCAGTAAATGATAGTAAATGGAAGAGATTCTGTGAGCTTTTTGAGGTTTATGGGGGAAAAGAGAATCTGAATTTTTAAAGCTTTTACCACAGAGTAAACTTAATAAATAATACTTACTATACTCTAAGTTTATTTCAGAAAGATAAAACTCTGATTCAGTGCTGCCAAGGTCTGAACCTGTGTGACTCAGGGGAGTCTATTTAACCTGTTGCTTTATTCCCTATATTAGCACCACCAGTTTGAAAACCCATTCAATCAGTGAACGAATGGGAAGAGACTACTAATTAGGCCTGTTGTCTCATGTCTATTCCCTAGTGGACACAACAGGGACTAGACAGGAGTTGTTGTAATACTGACACCTCCCCAAATTTTAGGTGGATAAACCTGAACTTTGGACAATAACTCCTGCAATGCAGCACGCATACCAAATACTTACTTAATACTCTTTTCTAATTGTTATGCATCAAAGCTTAGGTGCCAACTTTTTTTAAAAATGTGAGGCTTCAGTTCACCTTCACAGTTTATTTTGGCATTGTGTGGCAGCTGATGCTAGAGATGGATGAATTGTATATTTTATTTAACAAAGATTAAAATAAATTAGTTATCAATGTATTGCCTGACATAAACAGCTGGTAAGTACTGCCATCTTTCATTCCCTCAAGAAATCATTGTCTAGGTTATGTGATGTGGTGATGTATTATTCATAGATAATTGCACTGGCAATGTGATCGCAGATTCTAGGTGCACAAGACTCTTCATAAAGTAATGAAAGTCTTGGAAAGAAAAGGATAGGTAGTCTATTTGTGAGTACAGATGCTCCCCGGGTTACACAAGACCTGACTTACGCCAATCCGCACTTACAGAAAAAGTTCCGTAAGCTAGAAATAGGAGTTTTTTGTTTGCTTTTTGCGTAACAGTCAGAGACATGTTTCAGACTTATGCAAAATTCGAGTTACGGAAGGCATTCCGGAATGGAATGCTTGCATAAGTCAGGGAGTATCTGTATGCATAGACACACATAGAGAAACACAGGTCTTCATAGATTCAGGAAAATGCAGTATTTTCTGTTAATCAATGGTAGCGACCCCTCTAATTGTCTTTCACGTCCCATTATAATCCTCTAATTTCAATTGTTTATAATGTTGATACACTTTAAATATTTGGACTAAAAACTTCCTTGCTTGGTCTCTGACCGCATGTGATTAAAAAAAAATCAGCAAAAATGGTTCTGCCATTTCTGAGAATGAGGTAAGGGAAAAATAGACAGTTTTGTCAATGTTAACCCATTTTTTTCTGGTTTATTTTTAAGAGATTTAATGTCTCCTTGGTTTGTAACAAAGACTTGAAATCAAGCTTGATCATAATCCTACAATCAGAGATATGTCTCTTGCTATTCCTATGAAAATTCATTCAGATTTGACAAAGTTATGAGCTACAGAAAATCACCATTTGCACTTGCACAGTGGAACTTGTGAAAGTCTCGCTGTTAAAATCTTGGAATGTGGCATCTGCACTAAGCGTGCTCTCCAGCCATAATAAGGTTCCTGAAGGCTCCACAGAGACCAGAATGACCTCTCTAGATGGATGGGACATATCTAAAATGGATTTTCCTCCTCTTTCTCTTTGGCCTAAAGGAAAGTGAACAGAGCTGGAAGTCAGGAGTTCAGGTCTTGCTTCTTCTACTGACAGGTGGTGTTAATTCTATGCCCTTCACAATCCATACTGTTTTCAGTATCCCTTCTCTAGCAAGAATTCAAGTATCACCACACTACCAATTATACGGAAGCAATTGAAAGCTGGCACAAGATTGTTATGGGCAGCAATAAGAATAGTACTCATACTTCTATATGGTACAATCAAGTATCTGCTGCTTAGCCCCATTGCCTCTCAGAAACAGCTTGCCAGATCTATGTGCTTAGGTATGCCATTTATGAAAAGGGCCTATTTCTACCGATGTAATCCACAGTTTTAATGTCTTCCAAATCCCCATCTCCAGTAGCTGGTCCACAGCAGTTAACAGCCCACTGCTATCATCAGCAAACAGGTAGAAAACACCTATGGTAAAGGACGATTTTTCATGTTGCAAAGTCCAAGCATTCAAAAATTAGGAATTGCCAGAATTATAGTTGCAGCCGAGAGCCCATAAACACAATGGCCCAGACCCACAAAGGTATTTAGGCTCCTAACTTCCATCAATATCTTTGTGAATCTGGGCCAATATATCAAAAACCAATAATAAAACCAATAGATGTAGAACAACTACTGTTAGCACCACTGAGAAATAGAGAAATACACCCACGGTGCACTTGTGAGCACTTCTGGCTTGATCCTGCTTCCAACGAAGTAAATCACGAAACTCCCATTGATTTCATTGAGCAGTTCCATAATTAGCCATTTGTAACAACAACAGACAACAAAAGAACCAAGGTTTATGCTTCACAGGCCTCCAAAGCAATTGACAATGTTTCTACTTCTACTTAATCTCTCATGGAATATGCTCATGCATTTAAAATTACCGAACTAGTTTTCTTCAAACTTGGCTTTTTATTTTATTTTGGTATATCTTACTGAGCCATAAAAGTCAAGCCTAGCCAGGAGATGGGCTGTTGTAGTAGAATGTATTATATGTAACGTTGTATCAAAAATCCAATTTGATTTGTAGTATATATTTTATCGATTACGACTTTAATGATAGAATGATTGATCTGACCAGACCTCCAGCTGGTATAAATTGGCATAACTCCAGTGAAATCAAAGAAGCAAAATCAATTCACACCAGCTGAGGGCCTGGTCTACCATAATGTAAGGGGAGCTTAAGAAGGCAGAGTTCATGTTTCAACTTTCCTCTGTATTTCTTGACCTGCATCACAGCTAGTTTTTTCCTTGGCGTATAGATGGTGTTTGTATTCAAATATCCACAAAAGTAGAGATGGGTGAAATTTTTTGTATGCAACTTTTTTTTATTTAGAGTTATTTATTTTTATTTTTGGTGAAAAATGCAGATTCAGAGACAGTGAAACATTTTAAACATTTGTATTGGTTCCACTGAATTGCTCCAGCTGGGGGAGGGAAAAATTCAAAAAAAGTCATCCGTTTCCTTTCAACATTTTCAAACTGAAACATTTTTATATTTTTGTTTTGAAATAACTTCTCATTTTGCACTTCCTTTGTTTTCTTTTAAAACTTCAACAATATTTTAAAATGATCAAACTCAAAACAAAACATTTTGATTTTGTCTAAATAGACAATTTCCTTTGACCCCAAATGAATTTTGTTCAACTTTTAAATGTACTGAAAATTTTGAAACATTTAGCTTTTGGTTCAGCCTGAGACAAACGTTGTTACTGATTTTTTAGAATTATCAGCAAACTGAAAAGTCCATTGTTCACCCAGCTCTACCTCAGATCACTTTTCTTCTTAGCCTATGATTCCTGAGATGTTACATAGTCAAATGATGAGCTTATACTCCTTGAATATTCAAGTTGTCTCATTACTTGGCATTTCTACCCTTTCCCTCCACCATATTTAAAAGGTCTATGGCCAGATTCTGATCACAATTACATTGGTATGAATCCAGAGTAATTCTAATTAAACCAGTGGAGTTAATCTGGATTTAACTGTTGTAATTGAAACCAGCAACTAGCTTTATACCACCTTGCCCTCATTTATTGCAGTCTACATAATCTGTATTTTCCTGCATGGATTCTGACTGACGGGGAGATTTCTTGACACTTTTTCATGAAAGATGCAATATAAAAATAACTGTACTGTGTTCTGGTATTCTGCATTCCCCTGTGTTGCCCTTGAACCTTTGTGGATACTAATATTATTCAATGTGTGTGTATTTCCTAGTTACCTCATGCAGTACTATTTCACTGTATTAGCACAGTCACTTTTTAAAGTTTTTAACTTTTCAGAGATTTTATTTTGTTTTAATTGGAGGTTTGCCGGGAGTGAAGGCTTGTTTTGGTTTGTTTTTGTTATCTTCACTGTTTGCAGACCATTTTGGACTGTGTTGGTTACCTAGGAAACAGCTCTAAGATAGAGTTTGATGCCAATGATCTCAGACCTCCTCAGTGCGCTAGAATTTGTGCCTTGTTCCTTTCACACTGCAGAGCCAGTTTAAGAGCCCCACAGCAACTTTACCTCAGAAAGTCTCTGCTCTGGGTGGGCTAATGTCAGAAAATGAAGGCTGGGGACTTTCAGTAGGGCTTAAGTAAGTTACATCTCCAACTCCCTTGGAAATTCCTAGCAAAAAAGCTTAAGGCTCCAGTTCTTATTCACCTAAGGCCTGATTCAGCACCAAATCAAAAGAGTGGTACAGTCTTGAAACTGAAGCAAAGCAATGGTAAATCAAGTCATTGGTTTCCGAGAAAGTTTGGGATGAGCAATGATGATAGGATCAGATGTTTAGTTTCTCTTGTTCATTTGTATTTAGTACCCCAGTGCTGCCACCTCTTGTGATTTTATCACACCTCTTGTGATATTTGTTGTTTTTCTTAAAGCCCCAGCTCCTGGAGTCAGGTGAGTACCTGAGAATCTCAGTTTCTATTAGATTAAAAAGAAGTTTCTAGCCTTCCTCATTATGGAGAAAAGCTTCCAAATGTGAACTCTAAAGGCTCAGAAAATAGAAGATAAATTTTAAAAAGTCAGGTTTGTTTGTTTTTACATCGGTTTGACTCTTGATTTTCAAATGCACAGGATTGGCCATGCTGGTATCCTGATTTTTATATACTGTTTCTTCTTATTTATCTAAGAGGAACATGCACTAGCCATATCAAGGTTTATTGTGAAGTAATTAGGTTTGTTATGTTCATGATTCTTTACATTAAAGCAGTTATGAAAATAGACTACTTTGCATGCTAAGTGTCTAATTCTCAAACCCAAAGATTTCTAGATCTGTTCTTCAGCAAAATAGAAAAAGGAAGTAGTGAATTTATATCTGATCCTTTGAAAGGGGTTAGATGAGAGCTGCAATGTGACTGAAAGACGTTTCCTACCCATGAAATTATCTTTTAAAAAATCCCATTGCGACTATAAAGCCTCTTTCGTCATCAGTCCGATCACTGTATCACTTCTAAACTGCTCTCACATTGTAAGATGTATACAGCACCTTCCATCCAAGATGTGGAAAGTGAGGCATGGAGAGATTAGTGCAGGGGTAGGCAACCTATGGCACGCATGCCGAAGGCGACACGCAAGCTGATTTTCAGTGGCACTCACACTGCCCTGGTCCTGGCCACCAGTCCGGGGGGCTCTGCATTTTAATTTAATTTTAAATTAAGTTTCTTAAACATTTTAAAAACCTTATTTACTTTACATACAACAGTAGTTTCGTTATATATTATAGACTTATAGAAAGAGATCTTCTAAAAACGTTAAAATGTATCACTGGCACTCGAAATCTTAAATTAGAGTGAATAAATGAAGACTCAGCACAGCACTTCTGAAAGATTGCCGACCCCTGGATTAGTGGTAGGATTTTTTACAGCACTCTGTAATTGGCCTAACTCTGATCCCATTAAAGTCAATGGTAAACTCCTGTTCACTACATTGGGAGCAGAGTTAGGCCAGGTCTATTCTCCATAGTTTTGTCTCTCAGGGGAGTGAAGAAAACTATACTCGTCACTTCTGTCAGCATAGCTAATGTCGTTCAAGGAGGTGGTGTTACTATGCAATAGAAGAACTCCTGTTGGCATACGCTCTGCCAGTACAGCCATACCAGCAAATCATTTGTACATAGCAGGGGTCCCCAGCATGGTGCCCGCAGGGGTCCCCAGCATGGTGCCTGGCCGGCGGTCGAGCACCCGCAGACAAAATTCGGTGGCATTTCGGCGGTGACGCCTCTTGATGACGCTGCTTGCCGCCGACAAGCGACGTCATTGAGAGGCGTTGCCACCGAAATGCCCACCACCACAGTCCTTCATCTGGCTCCCACCAGACGAAAAGGTTGGGGACCACTGATGCATACACTAGGCCTGAGGCCAATGCTGAATCTTCTGAAAATTGTTCCCTATGTGACTTGCAGAGGAGAGTCAGTGGAAGAATGGACAACAGAATCCATGTATCCTACATCTGTCTCCTGGTACATTCACTGGGGCTGGGATTTTCAAAAGAACCTAAAGGAATTAGGCACCTAGCTGCCATTGACTCTCAGTGGAAGTTGGGTCCCTAACTCGCTTACTCACCTTTGAAAATCCCACTGCAGCAGAGAGAAGAACTAGGCAAGAAGGACCCAATCTAAACAGAAGCTAGGGGAACAGTAAAGTAGTAGAGACCCTCCCATATTTGGAGCAACCAGAAGAGGTGTAGGGTAACAGAAATCTCCATCTCCCCACTGAAGCAGCCAAAACCTTGCAACAGCAAGGGGTAGAGTAGCAGGGTATAAGATGGAAAGAGCCTAAGTGTATTTAATGGATCATATATTGGCTAGTAATGTATAAGTAAAATATAAACAATATAAATGTTGGCTTAATTGGTCAATAAGACATTTGAATAAACCCTTTGGGAAGGAGTGCATCCAAAGC